>NW_027176372.1:3301030-3987827 GCF_023349555.1 Cebidichthys violaceus
TGGGTATCATGTATGTAATAGACCAGGGGTATTCAATTCAAATTCCAAAAAGGTCCAGATTGACAAAATCTCCTTGTGCAAAGGTGTGAACATTACAATATCTAACCTGCGCTATTTAGTGCCATATACACACACACACACACACACACACACACACACACATATATATACATATACATACATATATACATACATATATATATGTATATATATACATATATATATACACATATACACGTATATATATATACACATACATACATACATACATACATACATATTCATTCAAGAAGCCTAGTAGTAGTAACAACGTCTCTGTGTCGTCAACAACTGTCAAATCAAATAAAGAAACAATTTTAACAATTATTATTCTCAGTTTTCAAATTGAACTGGATGGATTATAAATAATACATAGAAATACATAAATAAATGCTCCTCTCATTTTAAGTAAAATAAGGGCTGGATTAAAGAATAACTGACATAACAGAAAGCTTTTGAAAAATGTGCATCTTAAAATAAAGCAATTCATTTTAGAAAAATGAATTTCACTGATTTGCCCTTCACCTTTAAATTCTGTTCAGTCAGGTGTGAAGTGATGCCAGATATTATGTTCTTCTCATCTTCTAATAGGAGAAATGTGTGAGCATGGACTCTATCTGTGGTTATTGAACCACTTGTCTCAGCTCTATTATCTCTGTTAACATCACTGTTGGTCAGTGAATTAATGTGTTTCTGATCATATTGGGTTCTTAGATTGTTTATTATCTGTGTCTTCATTTCAGATGTGAGTGGGTACGTTTACTCAAAAGAGTTGTTCTTTGTCTCGTCGTGACGCTTCACATTAATGCTTTTTATAATCTTCACACGTGAGACACACTGGTTTTAAACTGAACATGTGAGACATACCGGAGTCACTCGAGTCAGGATGTCAGAATACCCACATTTGATTGGCTGAGCTGCATCACGTGATGTGATTTACGCGCATTGGTCGGTGTGTTTTCCTGCACCGCTGAACGAGTGCCGTAAAGGCTGAAAAAGCTGCGCAGCATAAAATAGAAGCGCTCCAACGGCGTCTGAATCCGGACCCGGACCGCGGTTCACCTATTAGTGACCCCTGTAATAGACCATTCCAATACTGATGCAGTTCAGCGCTTATTTTTTTCTTCCCAATAATACAAACAGCATCTCCGTTCCATACAACAAGCATTATAAAATACTGTTCACTACGTACACGATGTATGGTGGCACAGTTGCTGTTTAATTAGTTTATAACGGTTTATGAAATTGAAATGAATGACTGCATTCTTGATTCTTCTTTAACCACCTTTTTAGCATCATAGAATGAGAAAAGATAAATCGGGTTCTGATATGGAATGGAAGGTTCTGTGGCTTTAAAGGAAAATGCTCTTGCTGTTCTGTGTTCTGATAACCTCTCACTGTTTTTTTCCAGTGTTGCGTTCGGTAGGGAGTGAACCCAGAACGCAGCACACACAGACTGAAAGCAGGTTAAAAGGGGTTAATACAAACTTAACGGCACACAGGCGGGCAGAGATTGATCTGAGCACAAGGAAGCAGTTTCAACTCAGGGACAAGAAATACAGGACCCCCCCCCCCCCCCCCCCCAATAAAAAATCACTTCTAAGGCCAGGTACCACGGTAATAGACAGAACGGTGCGGCCAAGACTGGGAGTTTTAGTTTGTGTCGTTGTTATTTCTGTCTTGGATGTAAATCCTGGGGGAGGGATCTCTCTCTGAGCCGCGGGTCTTTGATCCTAACGACGGTGAAAGGGAATATGACATGAGGAATATGCATAAATACACATCGTGAAAGAGTAGCAGAAATACGTCGGCGGTGGGGTCTCACGGTTCCCGTTTGTCTTGCTTGTTCAAGAAACGCTCAAGACCTAAACCTCTCCTGTTTGGTTTTCTCCCCCCTTCAGGCGCCGATCTCTTCTCTAACTGCACGGAGGAGTGCAAGGCCCTGGGCCACTCCGACCGCTGCTGGATGCCCAGCTTCGTGGCCTCCGATGGGCGCCAGGGCCCGGACTACCGCAGCAACCTCCACGTGCCCGGCATGGACTCGGTCCCGGACACAGAGGTATTTGAAACTCCCGAGCAAACGGCCGATATGTCATTCTCCACCTTTGGCAAAGAGACGCCTGTCAGTCACCAACACCTCCACCTCCACCAGCACCACCACCACCACCACCACCTCCTCAAAAACCATCACCTCAGCCACCAGCAGGGCTCCCTAGAGAGGAAAGAGTTGGATGCATTTCCACCCGTTAACCAAGCACCTTATAACCCAGCTTATTTAAGTGAGTATTGTGTTTTGCTGCGGCCTAAGCGCCCGCCCCGCTTCTCTGAACCGCTGATTGAGTTAGGTGAAAGAAAAAATAAAGCGATTCCAAATTTAATTTCCCCCCCCCCCCTTGGACTGGCTGGCGGAAGGAAGCGAGAAAATTCATTTCAGGTCTGACCCCTGTTCTCCAAGCCCTCCTGTTTAACTAACTCTTCCCTCTATCTCAGGCATCTCCATTATCTCCCACTGTGATGATCTTATCTTCCCTCACCAGTTCATTCTCTCACACACACACACACACACACACACACACACACACACACACACACACACATTTACAAACCTCCAGCACCGATTGGCCTGTGGGCCTTTCCAAATGAAACATGCCAAAAGCAATTATGATCTATAAGGTTGCTTTTGATGTGAGTGGAGATGTTGGCATTAAGGAAGCTCTGTCTCGTGATGGAACAAAAAGAAGAAGGTCTGCTGTATATAAGACTCCCACCAATGAAACGTGGATGTTTTCAATCAGCGAAGAAGAGCGGCGGCAGTGAGCTTAACGTCTCCTCTCGTTTCGGCAGACGTCTTTGTGTCGGAGCCGCAGATCAAAAGCCACTTTTGGATATTCAAAGAAGAAAAGGAAAAAAAAAAAAACATTCTTTTCCCAAGGAATTACTGTTTCTAAACTCTCATTCAAAGGCCACAAAGAGATACATCCTCAATCACTGCAATTTAGAGATAATGCTTAATTATAATTTTGTCAAGCAGCGCCTGAAGAGGCCCCTCTCTCTCCCTCTCATCCTCCGACACAGCGAGCTGGAATTATCAAACTGTCAGAGCTCCGCTGCTTCCCTAGCGCCATCATTTAAAACCACAGCGTGATGTTAGGAAACAGCAGGAAAAATGATTTTTATTTTTTTTTTCCGTTTAATTAATGTTTTATTCATTTGCTATGCTTATTTAAAAATGTTTTTGTTTAATCCTGGATCAAAACGTTATGTTGAGTAAGCTTCCCATTGCTCCCATTCCACGTTCTTCCTGGGAACAAAAGGCTGTGTCGTAGCACAGCGGCACGAGCATCAGGTTAACGTTACGAGCCGGTTAGTAGAAGACTTCAGCAGCGTAGAGAATAAAGAGCGAGAAATTGAAAAACCACGTCCATATCCTCCTCGTGAATGTCAGAAAACAGATCCAACTATTGGGATCCTTAGATATATATATATATATATATATATATATATAATAGAACAGTTTTTTATACAACTATTGTTTTCACACAGAACACAAATATCACCTGTCGGAAAATACTGTAAACAACTGTAAAAATAAATAAATAATAAAATACAACAGAAGCGATAAAAAGCTATATGCAGCAATGACAAGAACTGGAATGTAAAAATAACAGAACATGCCAAATGCACTAAATATTTAGCGACAATAAAAGGCTCTTTTTTTATTAATCCAAAAAGAAAAGAAAAGCTCGTCTGACGATGTGAACAGTTCCGCACGGCGGAGAGCATTCCAGCTATAATACAGCGCATTAGAAACACATGGAAAAAACTTCGCGCAACAAACTGGTTTGAGCGATGCTGATTTCGACGCTCTGAGCTTATTATCACTGATGATGCTGCACTCCAAGGTGAAGGGCCCCCGATGAATCGCTGCGTTTCCCACCAACGCCGCCGCTCACTCCTCTCTCAAAGTGGATCACTGTGGCCCTTATGCTAATGAGCGCAGGGGTGGGTTGGGGGGGGGATAATAGCAAAGAGGGAACAACAGTCAGAGAGAAGGCTGGGAGGGGAAGAGGGGGGGGGGGGGGGGGGGGGGGGGGAGGAAGGATGGAATGATCATGCCTGAGGCTGAAGCTCCCTAATCTGATCAAGTCAGCCAGTGATACACAGAGACTCTTTTGTCCCGGAGGTGCAGGCCTGGGTCGGGTCAGGGAGGGGTGCAGCGGGGGAGGGGAGGCGGGGTGATAGCCATCATGGAACTCAGACAACATGGAGGTGGGGCATGGACTGAGCATCTCTCTTTTTTGTTGTTGCCCCCCTCCAATGTCACTATTCCCATAACAGCCCCCCCCACACCTCACATCCATAGTCACACACACATTATCCATGAGCCATTTCACAGCCTGAATGATGTGTGAATGAGGCCATCTCCTCTGTGTTTCCTCTCAGACTAACGTGACCCTCCTCTCTGGGACCTCTGCTTATGCTCACTTCAACAATCAAACCCAAAAAAAAAGAAAAAAAAAAAGTACAATAGCAAATTCACTTTCACAATTTTTCCAGAATGTTACCGCTAATGTTTCTGCTGCATTGTAAAGAAGCCACACGCTCACACGGCTAACCGCACTCTGTGTCTTTCTCTGCTTCTTGCAGCGAGGAAAAGGGTTTGCTAGCTCCTTCCGCGTGGACGTACCGGAGACGGCGTGACTTTGCACAATCACTCCCCCGACGACCAAGGCTATACATATATATATATATATAAAAATATATATATATATATAAAAAAAAGAGCATCAACTTTTTCAGCCCATCTGCCCTGCCGCCCTCATCCCTCGTCACCCTGGCAAGAATTTCTAAAAAAACAAAACACACTACACTACACAGAATGGGGAAGCAACCCCCCCCCCCCCTCAATGGAATTTCTTTGGAGCTTTGGAGGGCACCCCAAAGGGGGGGTGGGTGCAGGCAGGTAGACGGATAAGCCTTACCGGGAGGAGCCCCATTGTCTCAGCGGGACTGAGAATCTGACAGGAGGAGGAGGGAGGACAGCGGTGACGGGAGGGGGATCAAAACCCGAACACTGATCTCTCCGACCCTTTTCCAATCTGCGAGTGCCTGTTTACAGTACTGATGTATACATCTTTAAAAAAGGAGGAACAAAAACCAGATGAGGACTACATACAAGTGTACTGAGAGACAAATCAAAACCAGAGCCACCCAGAAGAGAAAAAAAAAAAAAAAAAAAAAACCCCGCCACTGAGCCCTTTAGGCGTTTGTACTCGCAGAGAGACGCCAAAATTGTACAGGAGAATCTTTGTGCATTTCAAAATGCAATACCACTGTTTTAGACTTTTCTATTCTGTTTGTGCGGTCAGGTGTCTCTATTCCCGATCTACTTTGAAATTTGTAAGAAAAGATTGTGGGCAGGATATGTTTTATTCGATGAGTTCTTTTCACATGTTTTTTTGTTCCTTTTCGCTTCGGGTTGGGTTTGTTCATCGCAGTCTCGGACAACGTTTGACCCGCGCTCTTCTGATTCCGAGATGTCGAGTGGTTTTCTATCATGTGTGAGAAGTGTTTACTGTACTCTTTTAAAGTTTCGAGCTGAATATAAAACTCTCTATATATATATATATAAATCTATCTATATCTACTTGTTCTGAAGGCGCGCTATCCGTTTTGCTGGGTTCCACGTTCTGATTCAGAGGTCGGACTTTTGTTGAAGTGCCCCTGAAGAAGGAGAGACACAAAGAGACAGAACAGCCTTAGCAGATGTTCAACTCAAGTTCTCATTGTTTTGACATGTCATGATTTTTTTTTTTCTCCACTTTTGGATATCGATAAAGACCATGTCTATAAATAAAAAAAGGAAGTAATAATTTAGATTGAAATCCATGGTAATTCTGTGTCATTGTAACCAACTTTAAGGGTCCATTTATAAAGAAACAGAACTAAAAGAAGCAGTGTTGTACACAATGCAGTGGAGTGGAGTATACACACATTTCTTTCTCACACATTACGAACACAAACACACCAATATGCCAACAATAAACTGAAAAGAAGTGGTAAAAAGGTGGGGGTCTGATGTGCTTTTCATTTAGACGCATGTCGTGGTCGGTCAAAGGACGGTTCCGAACCGGGTGGAATGATCCGGAAGAATCTTAAGAGCTGCTGGAATCCTCTAAACGCTAAGGAAAGGGGCTTCCACGCTTCCCGCCTTACCTCCTTCAGCATAGGAGACACTGAACCGTCCTTTGTGAAAGGACGGGAGATAATGACGTCCCACGATTCCTTGCAGCAAGGTTAAAGCGACGCACCATTCGGCCGCCGCTGTGTTCGTTGAACGCCGGACACGGTGAAAAGATCCTTCTTAGGAGGATGGAATGAGTCAGGAAGGAGTTTGTCGTTTTCTAAGTGTTATAAATAAAAAAATCCACCTTTGCATGGTGTCAGTACAGTCCGATTCTTTGAGCGCTGCTGGCTTTTCCCGTGAATTCTCCTTTCCATCGTTTCTTTTTAGTCGTTTGATTATTCGCAGATTTTGTCGGGGAAGTCGAAGCATAATCATAATCACAAAGGCAGATCCTGCATTGTGACCTGATTGTTCGATCCTATTGAGAGATGTAAATAAAGCTGTGTTTGAACCGATTACCAATGAAGTCGTAGAGACGAGCCTCGGGCCCAGACAGGACAATGAAAAGCAAAACACACGCTCATGGTACAACGTGTTTGAATGGAACAGTTTTCTTGTATTTCAATACAATATTCAGTTTTCAAAAATATGATTTTTGAAGTGCATTCAGATTTTTTTTTTTTTTTATATATATATATATATATATATATATATATATATATATTTTTTTTTTTTTTTTTTTTTTATTGGGGAACATTGTGAAAAATATGACTTGCAGCAGTGGAAATGAAGTATTTACATATGTTGTACTTTTTAATTCCATCCTTTTTACATCTGCCAGCTAGAATCCAAATTCTACACACAAAGCATTAAAGCCCATAAAACATAACGCATTGACAAGAACTAGTCGTGGTGAAAGATGTATGCGGACAAAGTTCTAGTTCCGATGTGATAAAAAGTGACGCGTTAACATGTAAGCAGCATTTCAATACTCAAGGGCAGCGCATTTTTATGTGACGTGGTTTTCCCATTAATGTGATGAAGATGAAGCTGTCCGGTATTTTAATTTGTCGGATCAGCCCAACACAGACGTGTTTCCACTTCACCACCTCGTCTCTATAATTTACTGTCCATTCTGGTTACATAAGCCTCTGTGGCCTTTAGATGTATAGTTTTAAAACTCATCAGCATCTCAGCATAACGGCTTTTTAAAAAAATGTATTTCCTTTAACCAGTAAGTCATGCTTTTTTTCCCCCCCAATTTGATTTTATATAGCCCAATATCACAATTAACACATTGCGCTCGGAGGGCTTTTCCAATCTGCACAGCGCCCGACATCCTCTGTTAAACTCCCCAGAAACTCTTTTCCTGGTGTCAATCTGGTGAACTCTTGCTACCAGAGGAATGTGTGCAGCAGAGTCCCTCTATGCGCATGACTGCAGAGTGTTAGGGCCAGGCATAGGAGGAAGATTCCTTTTACTTTATTCTGCATTTTGAAAACGATTTATTCTCTTTATCTACTTTATTCTTGACATATATCCTCCTTCCCTTTTTTCCCCTAATCCTCATTTACATGACCGATCTGTTTTTGGCAGATGATATTGTGCTGTTCTGCAGCATTTACCACAACACAGACACCAACAATATCCAGACTTTTATCACGGGCCCAGACTTGATATTATATTTGGATCCTTCCTGTCAAGCAGCAGGTCAGGAGCCTTTTCAGCTTCCCGAACGAGGTCTCAGATAATACACTCCGTTCTCTCATCAGTGGCACCAGAGAGTATTGATCGCGCCGAGTGATTAAAACCTCCCGGCGCGCTAATCTGGCCATGAAATGAACACTTGTGATTACTATCCCCTAAAAACATGCGATACTAGACACAATATGTTCAGTATGTGATTTACCAGTAAAGAAAATAATCTTTAACACACTCCACTGTCTCCTCCGGCAGACCGACACACGTTCCGTGATCTGTAATCATTCCTTTTTACAACAGCCATGTCGATTTATAAACTCTTGTTTTGCGTTTTTTTTTTTTTTTATCCGTCTGAAGGCCATGTCGCGGCTTTAATCCGAGGTAGATTATGGTATTTACACACGATGATGAACCAATAATGCTGTAGAGTTCAGATACACATGCTAAACCATCTGTAGTCCTGCGTAATCTCACAGCACACACTTGGATATTCAGCGATTTGTTCACCTGACGCCAACAAAAGCACACGATCTCACTATTGTTGGCGCGCACCATTACGAGCAACCAGGGAGGGTAGAAAACACGTCTCAGTCTTTCTCCGTGTGTCTTCAGAGTCTCATTGTGATGTAAAATACAGGGTGACAAACACGGAGGAGCGGCGCTGTGGCCCTTTTGTCGCCGCGTAATGAGGGCAGACCTATCGGAGCAGAGCCGCTTAGACTGAGGACAAAAAGTGGAGCGGAGAGCGAAGTGCAGAATAATCATATCTAGTTTCTCGCTAAATACGTTTGACCTCCACTCGACGCTAATCTCTGGCACAAAACGGAAAAGTTTTAATTTCCATGTGCGTTTATGCACACCAGGCTCCAAATGAGAGAAAAAAAAACCCAACAGAGTAGAATGAAAGATAATTTAAGAACAAAAAAAAGAAGAAGGGAGACTCACAATTCCCCAAACAAAACAGGGAAGATTTGAAGAAAGACGGACGGTGAAACGTCTTTTGTTCTATTGGCGGTGAGCCGGGGGAAGGGGGGTGACCGTGATAGTGAGTTTCAAAGTCACTCACTTCACAAAAGGCAAAGCGGATTATAGGAGGCCGAACTCCTTCATGTCGGAGTCCTCTTTTACAGACGCACGCTAAAAGAGCCTGGTGGTGGGGGCCTCTGTGACGTGGAGGTTGGTTGTGGACTCCTCCTCCGAAGAGTGACGGGATTCAAACGGATCTCAGAAAGAAAGGAAGGACAGGACAGGAAACTGTTAACGCTGTCACTTTGGGTTTCCTTTAAGTCCCTGAAATCAAAACGTTCTCAATCACCTTCTTACTCTGAGCGACGGGGCGATCATTACACAACGTATTTCTGTATCTGTTAACTGGCGGGTTTGGGGCTCAGTTAGACTTTGGGCTTGTTGTTAATTCTTTTGAACCTTTCTTTACTTTTACAGAAACAGGCATGGGAGAGAAAAAATAGATTCTGGCGATCAATTTTCTGATCTGAATAGTGTTCTCTCCAGGAGGCGTTACGTTTTTCGGGCTGACCGTCTGTCCGTACTGACCCTGTACGCTTTGAGCAAATTTCATCAAATTTCCACAGATGAAAGCAAAATGAGCTTAGAAAAGACCGTCTTGGCAAAAACCTTTTGCCCCTGTTCTGAAGTCAATACCACCGTTTAGACCAAACTCAAGCAGAGTTTAGTTTTCTCTCGCTTGCCTCTCGGGGCTTCCGTAGGTTGCCGCTTATTCATTTTAAACATGGAGCAGTTCAACATCGTGATGATCAGCAGCCCTTTTTTTTTCTGGTTCAAAATAATCCGGAGCAGCTTCTATATCCTTTTCAGCAGTAAAATGTAGCCTATAAAAGATTCAAATATCAGAAAAATTGAAAAGTCAGACAATTGTGATATTCTCCCAGAGCCCCCTCCAGTCCTGCTGCTATCACCTGGGTCTGGGTTTACTCTGCTCCTCAGTGTGAGCAGAGTGTGTGTGTGTGTGTGTGTGTGTGTGTGTGTGTGTGTGTGTGTGTGTGTGTGAGAGAGAGAAAGTCAGTGGAATAGATAAACTGATGAGCCTAAAATAAAAGCAGAATGTTATCAGAGATGTTACATGGTGGAGCCAGAGTGAAAAATGGGTTCTAATTCCCTCATTTTTTGTTTTCATCGTCTTCAATGTCTTGCAGATTGGTAATGATCCTTTCACAGTCATGTCATTATCTTAAAAAAAACAAAAAAACAAGTGTGCAGCTGGCACTTAAAGTTCTGTTATTTGTGGATCAGAACTAAAACCTCCTCTAGAATCCATTTCAGATATATAATCATTCGGACACACAGTGGGTGTCCTTTACGGTGAGATTCTCTTTGGCTTTTTAAAATGTATTTGCTGTTAAAACTTTAATCAATGACCACCAATGATACATTGTCAATATATATATATATATATATATATATATTTATTAATTCCACCACTGCCATCTGAAAATCTAAGTCACAAAAGAGGGGCTGTGAAACTGCCATAGCTCACACACACACACACACACACACACACACACACACACACACAGCAATCAGTACCAGATGACCACAGTAGTTGTAGCCCACAGCGTTGATAATATCTGTGGATCATTCCCACCCCTCCTCCCCACTCCCCAACTTAAAAAGAAAACACACACACACACACACACACACACACACACACACACACACACACACACACACACACTCTCTCTCCGCTGACCCCGAGTGTTCCCTGCTGCCCCGACATGCCCGGTCTGCACCGGCTCCAGCCAACACGCCCTCAGGGGGGAGAGCGTGGGAGACCAGAGCCACCCACATGGAGGCTGCTTAGTGTCACCGACTGCACGCACGCACACGCGCGCACACACACACACACACACACACACACACACACACACACACACACACAAGTGATGAGGACGACTTGATGTTTGGTTTTAATGGAGTTTCCTCTGGGCTGCGGTGGGTTAGTTTGTTTCATTCACACAAGAGTTTCAAGGGTGAATATTCACACATGATCATAGTGTGCAAGACAATGGATCGCTTTTTTTGGTTTAGAGAAACGTTTACAGAAACGTACAGAGCCAACAATTGTTCTGGCGATTTGGTTGTTCGCACACAAGCCGATGCTTGGCACCGCGTAATGAACACGGTCTGACCCGACTGCTGCTCAACAGTGTTTACATGGTGTGCAGCTGGACTGCAGAGAGTCCTGCGGGTCTGTGCCCCCCTCCCTTATAAATCCCTATATAAATATACAAAGAAGAAAAACTATACAGAGCACGTTCAAATTACAGTTGAGTTAAAGCAAACTGTGTAGTGCAATAATGGAGATGTTTGCATTCAGCAGAGGCTTTTTAAAGCACACTGTTGCCAAAAAACGGTGTTAAGGAAGCTCTTAGCAACCATTCAGTGCTCAGCAAGGTGTCCCTCGACTCAGGAGACGCTGTCCTCCATCCTCCATCTCATTCCCATCGCTCGGTCTCGAGTCTGGCTTCCGTCAGCCGTTAGTCACTCCCTGTTCTGTCTCTGATAATGAAAGGCAAGGGAAATGTACTTATACAGCACAGTTCATACCCAAAGGCAACCTGAGTCTTTATAGACGAAACAAAATGATAAAAAAAAAAAACGAAACGATAAAAACAATAAAAGCACACATATTTAAAAAACAGAACAAAGAGCATTATTTAAAAGCAATGATGAACAGAGAGGTCTTCAGCTCAGTCTTAGTTCTTCTGGCAATTTCTTCCGCATTAAGGCAGCTTCACCGTGTTTAGTTTGAAACTCGGGGACAGCCAGTGATCCAGAGCCAGCCCACCTGACAGGTCTGCAAGGTTCACACTGGGACAGGAGTTCTGATAAATACCCAGGACCTAAACTTTGAGTGATTTATGGACAAGCAGTAGGATTCTGAAGTTGATTCTATGAGCAGCTGGTAGCCAATGTAGGAATCTGAGAACTGGAGATATATGCTGAGCCTTTTTTGGTCGGTGTTACAACCCTGGCAGCAGTATTGTGGATCAGCTGAAGCTGTCTTAGACAGACCTGTGAACAGTCCATTTCAGTGGTCTAGCCTGCTAGAGATCAAAGCATGAACAAGTCTTTCTGGATCACGTTTTGACATCAAGTCTCTGATTCTCACAATATGTTAAGGTAGTACAACGCTGATTCTGTTGTTGATTGAATGCTACCTCTGAAATATAGATCTAAATCTATAAAAACACAGAGGTCTCAAGCTTGGTTTTTACTCTTCAAGGACAGACTGTCAAAATAAGAACAGACTTTACGTCTTTCTTCGTTGGCCCCCAAAAATATTAGGCCTCATTCACTAACATGTCTGTAGAATTGTTCTTCTTTTGCACACAAAATAAGTGCAAACATAAAAATTACCATCGGATTCATGTGGCACCAGCCAATTTTAGTTTGTTTTAGTCACCGCTTGTATGTTAGTGAATCAGAATCATTAATAAATGTATGAGCTATTATGCAATCAAGCAAACTGCCAGGCCCCCATTTCTCTATGTAAGGAAATACGTTTGCACAGAGGTTTATCATGGAGAAAGAGGTGTTTCATTGCCCCTGAAAGAAAAAACAAACAAAGAACAACTAAAGAAATTGAGAAAATGGTGTCGGAGGTGAAAAGCAGAAAAAGGCACACTTTTCTGAATTGTTTTCACTGAAGTAAAAATGATATGTCAGAAATGTCATATTGTCCCCTGAGATATGGGCTGTGGTTCAGGAAAAAGAAAAATGGTTTGAAAAAAAAAAAAAAAGGAATAAAAGACCATAAGAAAAACTAGGAAACAGGTGGGGGGGGGGGGGGGGGGGGGGGGGGGGACCACCGGATCTTTCAGGTCAAGATGAGACTAGTCAGTTATTGTACAAACATTCATAAGAGTGAGATATGAGATATTACCAGAGGTAATGTATTTCATTATTGTGTTAGGGCTGTACCGAGAAGTTAGAAGCTTCATTCATAACCTTGACATCTGAATTCTAAATGAACGTTTGAATGCAGCGCAGCTTTCTTTATGCATATCTATTCTTATTGTTCATTCTTGTATTTCTACACAATTACAGATTAAGATCAGGCTACACTAATATTAGTGATGGGCGAAAATACGGAGAGAGGTCTCTGGGGTCCAGATTTGTTCCTTTTTTTAGTGTGATAATAGTAAAATATGACGACAGACATCCAATGCTTCAATTGAAAATCTAGAAGCTTTGAAATATATTTGATGTTTTAATTATGACAATAATTGATGGGGATGAATAGATATTTAATACATTTGGCCAATGCAAGTAAACTTACGATTTGAAATGTTGTCTATTGAAGCCGATTTTAATATGAGATGCATTTATTTAAATGGTGTGTGTTTACAATACCATAGCCGAACGGGCCTTAATCATTTGTGTGTGTGTGTGTGTGTGTGTGTGTGTGTGTGTGTGTGTGTGTGGTCTGAGGCAGTTCTAAATGTATTTAGAGAGTAAGAACAAATTCAGGTGAGAACATATTAATGAATCGACCCTTTTAGAGTGTAATAGTTTAAACGCAGATCTTAAGGGCAGATTTGCATTATGCACCGTTTGTGAATGAGGCCCAATGACTTCAGCTTTTTCCTCATTTAACTGTAAAAACTTTGGACCATCTAGCTACTACTTTGTGTAATGCATTGCAGTTGGTCTATTGAGCTACAGTCATTTGGTAACACGGCTATATATTGTATATTTGCGTGAAGTAGGATAGTCCTAATGGACAGGTGGTACCTTGCATGGTAGCCCCTGTCATCAGTGTATGAATGGGTGTGAATGAATGAATGATGACATGAGTGGTCAGAAGTACAGTCCACTTATCATTTACCATGTAGTTATTATTATAATATGCTGGTTGTACAAAACACCTTTGACTGAAAACAGGAACTTTGCTGATTGACTCCAAATGCTCATTTAGCAGGATGCTACATTCAAAGAAGAAGTTTCCACGATTTTTAAGTGGGTGAGGCGATCAATCGGCATCATTTGGGCTTTGATGTCTGGAGGTTGGCAAGGATGCTGATCAACCATATGTATTCATCATTGACCATGGTTATTGACTTGGCTTTTCATCTATAGAGCTATATAGTCTTTAAATTGTGAATTTGGCAGCTACCTTCCTGGGCGTTGAGGAGTGATGACCCTGACTCCTGCGCTGGGTAAAGTTACAGAAGACCTACTCGTGAAATGCACCAACTTCACAGATGCTAAAGGCTACTGAATCTCACTCCAGCCCTGCTATACACCACGTGCCCTTCCCTGATCCGTCACTCCTCTATCACGTGGTTCTTTTCCAGGAGAAAACAAGTGACATCAGCCTCGACTACCAGTGGTTGTTGGACGTGGGAATTGTCCATCAGGCACATGGAGTACCATGCGCATGCCTAGTGTACAAGAGTGGTCATGTGATATGCGTTTTTCAGGTGTGGTAGGATGGGCAGAAATTACTTCTGAAACAACGTTAAAATTTGTGTTTGGACGGAGATCATTTTTGTTTACAATGGCGTTTAACAAAAAAAACATAGTATTGTGGATGTAGCTGAACATTGTAGAGAGAAACCCGGTGATTAGTCTTTAATGGAGCCTGAACATTAAAGTCACAATGAGTTGGATATTCCTAAAAATGTATAGTCGTTAAAAAAAAAAGAATCCCCTTTCAATCATCAGTTATGAGCCTCCAGAAGTGTGGCGGTGGCGGTTTCTGCAGAGCCCCTGCTGCTGTGCCGATATTTTAACGAGATCCATTTGCTGTTACAAGTTCGGCACACCTGTTGTTCTGTTCTGATCTATTGTCTTTGTGCAAAACATCAAAGGAATCTCTGTAACTTTGCATTCTTCTTTGACCTACATTTACGTTGACCTCCAAAACGGTTAATGTAGTAGACAAGCAGTAAAGATCATGAATGGTGAGGTATGTGCCGTCACCCAGATCGTCAAATACAGCAGCGTGATATGTGGCCCTACGCGTCAAACTATGGCACTCAACGTGGTCGTAGTTATGGCGGGAGTAAAGCGGAAAGTCAGCTGACGTAGCCAAAGTTAATGTTGACTTATTTTAAGTTATGTCCATAAATTAAGAAACATTACGTAATTTCCGATGCATACTTTAGGGTTTAATCCTGAAAAACGGGATTTCCAGGAATACACATCCAAACAATTTGTACTGACGGGTCAACGGGGGAAATAATAGTTAAATGCTTTAACAAATTCCATTTGCTTATTCAATGAAAAATAGTCTCCAGATCACAGGCAATTGGATATTCCTGGCAGCTATAGCGAAGTTCAAGCTGCACTCAAACTTGATTTATTCATTTCCATTCAACAGCAGTACTAAAAAGTTCTGCCTATCTTCTTTGGCTTGTTGGCTCAACGTTAGTAAGTGCTAATAAATTAGCATCGCTTGCTTGAACCACGTCTAGTGTCGGCTCAGCTCTTTAAAAAAAAAGGACCATCTTCCAGGTACTATCCACAACTTTTACCAATAGAAAACCAAAAAAAAAAAGAGCGAGCCATACATGCAGTGGAAGTCAGGATGCTGATCTCAGCCTCTGCTGCTCAGGTTTTGGGCCATTCTTTTTTTATTTTTTTCCAAATATGTCTCGTGTGAGTCTCCAAACTTCGTGGAAGTTGTTGAAGCTGTTGTGCTCCTTTTAACTACCCAGTTTTGATGAAACCTATTGCCCAAGATTGTGACGTTCACATATAATTTCAGTAAAAGCAATTGACCGACATGTAATGGTCTGGAAACGTCCAGTGCCAGACGACTGACAGAAACAGATGACACCCACCGTCTTCATTACATATTAAGTGTAGCATCAGCCTGATATCGGGCCGCTGCTTCTCCCTACTTAGACGTTATGTGTGCACGCTCTAACACTCAGGTCTCCTTGCCCAACTTAGATTGATTCACTTGAAGGAAACTATTATGGAAAGAACAATTGACGTGTCAGTCTTTCGGAATGCTTCATCCATCACTGTCCAATGGTCTTATTAGTACTCCACTATAAAGGAAATCCTAATTCAGCCCCGGGGGTAAAGAGGCTGCCGCTAACGGCTTTGTTTCATATGGAAACTCCTATCGATACTTTCCTCGTTCACTCGCTCCCCCGAGCAAAACACAAACACAGGAAGTGCTCCTACACACCCACACACACACACACACACACACACACAAACAGATGCCCACACACACACCTGAGTGGAGACAACTATAAGCCATCTGCAATCGCTCGGCAAACTGGTGGAAAAAAGCTAATCAACAGCTTGTCCGACTGCTCATTACTTCTTCATTATGGAGCGGAAACAAACGCTCAACACCTGAGCTTAGAAGCAGCCTTCTCATCGAGGCACACGCGCACGCACACGCACACACACACACACACACACACACACACACACACACACACACACACAGTCTGTCATCTCTCTCTCTGTGTCATACAAAGGAAGAGGGGCTGATGGACGGCTATGACGGCTCAGTCCCTCTCTGAAAAAAAAAAAAAAAAAAAAAAGGCAGCAAACAACCTGTTCCTGTTAAGTATGCTCACAGCGCCAAACTGGCACCAACGGCGTCGGCGTGGGGCTCCGCACCCACCTGCACAGTCTTTGCCCACCTGGTGGCACAGGAAGTCAGCTCGGCACGCCGTAAAACAGAAGGAAAAGATTCTGCAGTGGAGTATTTCCTCTGGAGTTTTCATCGTACGCTGAGCGCATCCCTAAAAGCTGTGGCCAACGCGTCGCCACCGGAACATCTGCAGTGAGGGAGTAATCGAGGAAAAGCGGAATGTTTTCTTTTTGTAGTTTATGATTGGCAGAAATGGAATATAACATTCATAACTATGAGCCCTTCATATCGACAAAGGGAGCGGGTCCTCTTCACGGAGCAGTTCATTTGGGCTATGTTCGTATATTCCAGGTTACAGACGTTTATCCTGTAGCTGTGGTGGATACGTGGTTGCCTTCAGTAGTAGCATCTATACGCACTGTATTGATTTTTAAGCCACGACCACCATCTTTCTTTCACCTAACCCAAAGAGGTTTGAGTCGCCTCGACCCAACTGTGTTTGCCCCGTGCCGATGCTGCAGGAACAGCACACCGAAAGCTGTGGACGGCCAACGTTGTGCAGGTGTGTTATGTGGATATGAACAAGGTAAATCTAAATGACATTGTTACTGTGACATTATTGCATACATCTTTGCTGACAGGAAGTTCTTTGTTACATCAGCTCTGTAATTTGATGTGACGTAAGTCAAGTAATTACATAACCTAAAGTAAGTCAATGTTGCCTTTAGATTTCACACAGGACACGAACAACAACAGGACCTGTCAATTGAATATTTTAAAAATTAAAGTCATTAAAACCTTTCTACAGACTTTGGATAAGCTTTTTTTTTTCTCAGTGATGTGATTGTTATCAACATTCCATCGTCACAGAGAAGTCATTTGCTGATGTTGTTCAGTTTGCATTTGGAACATCGATGTGACGTTTTTCAATGTCAATGAAAGTCCACTTTTTCTGTTCTCATTCTAGAATCGCCTCCATTTGTTGTTCCAGTTCAAAGCATCTGATGCACAGCAGATTACGTCTCAAAGATTCATGTAAATAGGGCTTCATCTTAAACAACCGTAAACCCTCCGTCCTCGTGGTAGTACATTGCACACGCAATACCATAATAGCCCATATTCTCTTTAGCAGTGTCAGTAAGTGTACGTCTGAGAACGCCATGCTCCTACCAGATCGGTGCACCACTTACTTTGCTCCCATTTGAGTAAAAGCGTCTGAAAAGCAGAAGCCCTCCTACTCGAGCAGTGTTTTAGTGCTCTTTGCCGCCCTGCGTGAGGCGGACGCTCAAACCTCTTCCAGTGAGCACACGCTGTCTCGGCTGTACTTAGTGGCAGCTAAGGAAACATCAGTGAAAGGGTAGGATGTCTTCTCTGTTTAACCCTGGTTTACATTGAACCACATTAGTGATCAATAGGAAGCATGAGCATAATCCACCGGCCTGTATTTGTTTACCTCGTTCACATCAGCCTCTGTAAATATGGGATCATTTCTGAGACGCTTCCTTTCAGCGCTTTCCATGGGAAATCTATTTGTGTGTCTGAACACTGCTACTAATGTCCGAAGACATCCTCCATGTTGTTGCAAATACCCCAGCAAGGCGTCTATGATAATATTTTCCACCAGCTTCCAGCAAATACAGAAAATAATCTACAAATTGGAAATATGTCAAACAGTACCAGCCTAATTTCTTTCACGTCGGACCTGATAAAATACAAAGAGAGAATTCAAAGTCATTTTGAACTCCGTTGGATGAGAGCAGTCGAATCAAGCGTCGTCACAGGGTTAACATCTGGGATTCTGGGTAAAATGTCTCGAAAAGCAGCTGGACGGTCACATTTTCTACGCACCTTCAAGCTCCCCACATTCGAGGGGGGAAGGACTTCCTTGACAAACAGCGTTCCTCATTCACCTCTTTCACATAAAGCCACATCCACACGACATGCTCCATGAACACATTTCTGTGGAAGTCATCTGAAGTATTCCTCTCTTTCATCACGCAAACAGGAACACAATAGCGTTCCGTCTCTGCGTCTGTGAACGCCAACAAGTTAATGAATGTTTAATTAAAAAAAAGTTTCTCACTCTCTGCGCTCTCGGTTTAATGTGGACAATTTATTTTTTTCCCCACACTCTGCAAAGCGCAATTATTCCCTCTGTTTTCCCAAGAAAAATAAAAGCGATCCATCTGTGAGGGCTGATTCGGGGTCTGGGAGCCGGGTTTTTTTTGTGCAGATCAGTGGCAATGGGAGTGAAATCATTTTAGGAGCTGGAAACAGATTTGTATTGTCTGAGTGAACCGGAGAGGACCCCTCCCACTATCAACAGACACCAACAAAGACAACACATCTAGCATGGCTTCTCTCTGTGAGGACCTTCCATTGTCTGCTTTCCTTTCTGAAGCCAACAAACTAACCGCGGCCTTCACAATCAGTCTCATAAACATATGTTGTTTTTCAGTTTGAGCTCAGCTCACCAACTGATACAATATTATTCAACCGACAGCCTGTTTCCCTCTATAGCTTCTGTATATCTGAAAATAATTGTGCACTGACAAACATGGAGGCCAAATAATCTATTTACTCATTTTTGTCAAAACAGCTTCAATAACAAAATGAAATGTTTAATAAATCTGTGTGGTATAATCTCTGCTTGCATTCCGTTGATGTTTTTGTGTTCCATCTTTAATCCTTAATCTGAGAAAATGTAATTTTGCCAGACTGAACACACCTGTGCCGTCCTCTTTGTTTAGCTTTTTTTTTCCTTTTACGTCTCCATGCTTCCACTAGTTACCCCGTGTTGAACGTCACATTGCTATGAATTGTGGGTAATTCCCTCCGGCAAAGTCTGCAGAAACGCAGATTTACGGAAAGGGTTCATAAAGGGCTCAAAATGTAAAAAAATAGCAGCGGAGAGAGCAGGTGAGGGTGATTGGGCTGATGAGGTGGGCGTGACTAACAGGTGCACTGAATGAGCTGATTAGGTGAGTGAGAGATAGAGTGACAGGAGAGAAGAGGCAGAGCTGTGACATTACTTTTTAAATTAAGGTGTAATTTTGATACCAAACCAAACCTTAACCAAGACCACCTGGAGAAAACACATGGAAAGTATAAGAGAAAAAGTAAAATGTCTTCTTCCTCCCTCCAAAGACATGCTTCATAGGTTAAAGGAATGGCTCCCCCCCCCCCCCGAGAAGGAGAAAGAAAATAAAACTAAATATGTCATGCATCTGAATATATCATATATGTAATAGATGAGATGTATAGTGGAGACACATTGTTTATTCTTTAGAAGAACAAAAGAGATGGAGAGGGAGCATCCCCCCCCCCTCCCCGGTCCTGTCTTGGTCTGGATGATAAAGTATCCAGGCAGGAGGTCTGTCAGTGTGTAAGTGGCCCATGCCCAAGCACCTCTCCTGGGGCACAGTGTAGGAAGGAGAGAGGGGGGGGAGAGGCAGGGAGCCCCGGCTGGAGGTCTGATGACGGACGAGAAGTAAAGAAGCTGTTCCACCTATCCCCCCCCTGCAGTCCACCCCCCTCTGAGCTCACCTCTCCTGCAACCTCCATCACTCGGTGACATCTTCACTCTGCACTCGTTGTGTCTCTGCATCCCCACTTCCTCCACATCTGTCTTCCTGTTTTTGTTTTTTCCTCCACATTTTTAAATTTCCTCTCCTTCCTCACCCCCCCCCCCCCTCGTTCTCCTTCATCTGGATGCCTGCATGTAGTCCTCTCCCTGTGTTATCTCAAAAACCAGAAACACACACACACACACACACACACACACACACATATGCACACACACAAGCTCACTTAAGAGACTGAAAACACCACGCGTCATTAGCTTGCTGAAAAGGCGCTACCAGCCTGCCTCTCTGCCATCTATCTGTTCTCACTCTTCAGATGAATTCGACGCATTATTCCTGTCGTCCCCCCCTCCCCTCCAAATCCTCCACCTCCTGTTGGCATGCTGAGAGGTTGAGGGTCATCGCTCCAGGAGGGGGAGTTGTACTGACAGGGTGCTGATGGACCAAGCTAAAAAGGTCTCCTCCTCTGCTGGTATCCCATCAACTGCTGCCCGAGGGCTGGACACATCTGGGGATGGCAGGGTGGAGGACTCACATTCAAAATGAATGGAGGCACTTCTCTCTCCTCGTGTCAGGCAAAAACCTTTCATCTCCATATTTTGTCCTTTTTCTTTTCCTAAGTCTATCGGTCACCCTTGACCTCTGTCTGTAGGCTTTACACGTGTTGAACTAATGCAAATGTATTAAAAAAGAGCCTGTTACCACATCCCCTAACTCCATCGGATACTTAAAACTGTCTGCTAAACCTCATGTCTCCACGTCGCCTCCTTCTTGAAGAGCTGATGGTAAACAGTGAGGATTTCATCTGAGCCAGTCTTCTTCGTACTTTCATAAAGAACATTTCTCAACAGCAGTTACTAATCAGAACGGTCTATGCTTACTCGTTGACAACCAGGGAGATTAATAAATGATGACAGACATTCAGTGCAAACGATATTTACCATGGAGACATTCGGAGAATCTATATTAGCAGAATCTCTAGTTCTAATCTTCCTCTGACAAACTAAGCTGTTTTTAACGGACGGTCATGTCTTTGTTTTTGAACTGCACAGTGTCCTTGAGTTTGATAAAGACACTGATTATTGTAACACTGAAAGTGTCATGAATAGTCACCGTATCATCTTTTTTAAATTGTCTACATGTTCTGTATTTTGTGACTGCTGTTCATATTGCTTGGCTGGCCTGTTTATTTGTCCAACACATTCACCATTGACCCTGTGGAACCTCCAAATGACTAACAACACTGATACAAATACAAAGGACTAATAAAACTGAATTGAAACTGTTCTTCCTGAAGACTCTGACGAACACTTCAATCTGTCATATGCCGTCAATAACCCTCTAACAACCACTGCTGCCACTATAGATTATCATTTTAATTTTTAATGCATACTTTAACATGCACACCTGTCAATGTAAATCCTACATATACATGTACATAATCATCCACTCTATGTATACACTTGATTTATTTAAGTATTTACATTATTTGTATTGTTTGACATTTGTATTGTTTGACTCCAATACTTGTGTACATAAGATCCTGTATATTCTAGCTTTGAAACCAAGTATGAAACCAAGTTAGCATTACATACTTAAACACATACATACCAGGAGCTACATGATGCAGCGGCTAACATTAGCTTGCTGGCTAGTTTTCTGCTACCCTATGCTAATTAGCTTGTTAACATGGACCAGTGACGTTAGTTCTCTGTCAGAATGCACCAGCAGCAGCGATGACGTCATTACCGCTCAGGCTGGTTTGGGCCGAGCTTACTAGAAAATACCACTCTGGGGGGCATGGTCAAAAAAACACACGCACACACACACACACACACACCGAGCTGCAGCGACCACACTGCTTGTTTCTGTCCTTGTCTCAGACCGAAGTCCTGACAACTGTGCTACAATAGTGCATGAAGTTGGTTGTTTGCAGTTCGAGTTTGGTTGGTTGATTAACGTGTATTTTTGCGTGTCTGGTTCGGTTGGTTGATTAACGTGTATTTTTGCGTGTCTGGTTCGGTTGGTTGATTAACGTGTATTTTTGCGTGTCTGGTTCGGTTGGTTGATTAACGTGTATTTTTGCGTGTCTGGTTCGGTTGGTTGATTAACGTGTATTTTTGCGTGTCTGGTTCGGTTGGTTGATTAACATGTATTTTTGCGGGTCTGGTTCGGTTGGTTGATTAACGTGTATTTTTGCGTGTCTGGTTCGGTTGGTTGATTAACATGTATTTTTGCGGGTCGGCGGTGTGGATCGGCTTTCCTAACTGTGGTTGCGGTTCATAAACGCTGACAGGTGCTTCTCCATCGGGCACATTTTCTTTATGAGGCAAAGCGACATCCGGTTCTAGGTCGACTTGGAAAGGTCCACGGCTTAGAAAGGTCCACGGTGAAGTTGGCTCACAGCTCTGACCGTGAGCATTACGGCAGCCCTCGCTTGGACCTCACCGCTTCCCGGGGCCGTGGACTTAGAGCAGGCAGAGAAGGGTAGCTCTAATGGTGACAGTTTGATTATAAACAGAAGTGTTGGCTACCGAAGAGACTAGCATAGCTAGCTATCCATGTGACCTCAGTGGCTGAGTGGCCATTCCAATCAAGTCTTGTATCTGGATTTGAGGTTGAGTTTGGTAAAATATGAATAATATTGCGACACATACAAGTATCTGACCATATAGTAAATAAAGATACAGTACCAACTGTAACAACGTAGTGTTCAATTAACGCCAGGGTTTTTCTTTATTTCCTGAAAAGTGACGTTTTTTGACATATAAGGTATACGCCCAACAGCGTCTATATTTAGAATTTGGTGGTTTGGACTCCTTTCTTTACGTTCCTCCTGCTGCAAAAGCCGGTTTTGATGGCCCTCCTGCTACACAGAGCGGCCCAGTCGCCTCAGGCTGGAGCACCAGCGAGATCCCCACGACACTGTTACTTCTGTGACTGCGCCGGTTCAGTGGTAAAAGCCTTTAGGGTGCCAATTTACAAGACCTAGCCGTCTCTGAAGTACGGTACTGAAGTCGAGAACTGGATGGCCCTGTCTTCTTTATCTTGAAAGCAAAGCACTGCACTTCAGTTAAGATCTGAGAACTACAAATGCCATATATGGGTCTCTTAAATTCAAAGGGCATAGACCATCATAGTGTGCTTTAGAAAATGAGCAAAGCCTGCTGCATATTAAATAAAAATGTTGGGCGAGAAGGCTCCTGTCATTAAAGGTGTTACCAACTTAATGTTTTTATGCTTTTTAATGAAAAAAAAAAAAAGTCATCCTGATTTAGTTTGCTGGTCAGGAAATATTGGGGCCTTGTCTGCACCATACAAAAGGTGGGATTGATCATCTGACTATAAGGGATGCTGAAGCTAAAAGTTAGTATTAGTCCTGATTTAAACAGAGAAATAAGCCTCGTTTCAACCGAGACGTTCAACGAATTTTAGTTCGGGGACTACTTTTCAGGAACTAACAGGTTCCTTCGGCACACTATTGTTTTTTCCATAGCTGCCTAAAGACCTGCGAAGATTTGGCAAATTAGTCCGCTGCCATATGAAAAAGCAACATGACATGGGCTGCTTTTGAAAATGTGTATTGAATATGTGATGAGCCAATAAAAGCCAATGAGAGATCAATGGGTTATGGCAGGGATTGGCAACCTTTCTGATGTGAAGTGTCACTTTCAAATGTTCTTGTTAGTGAGTGTGCCATATCAACTTTAGGTTATCAACAAGTTTAACTATGACACAACGTCAACATTTCAAAACAGGCAACATGCATAGCAGCTTTTTTTAGAAACACTTGCATTGTAATTATACATGAGAGCACATCGGAGTTGAAACCATTAACCTACCGACCTTTAGACCGATCTTCTTCATCAGAAATAAACGTACAACAGTAAATACTATGTTTACAGACAGAAAGTATACAGTACTTACAGACTGAGAAACTCTGTAGGTTTCTCAGTCTGTAAGTTCACAAATTCTGGAGGAAATGAAAAAAAAAAATTCTTTCAAACTACTGTAGTTAATGGGCCGCACGACTGCCAATATCTGTGAAAGAGCAGCATTTCTAAACAAACTGTCTTGCTCACTGACGGCTAGAGTGTTATTGGTCAAGCTAACGCATGCTAACGTTGGCACACGGGCCGAAGGTCGCTGACTCCTGGGTTATGAAATGTTGAACAGTACAGGCAAAAAAAAAAAAACAAACAACAATAGCGGTTAAAGAAGAACCGACATCTTGCATCTAAAGCCATCCTCCCACACTCCCAGGGTTCCTTTCAACTTGGGCTTTTTTTTTGCTGCACTGTGCAAACACAACAAAGTAAAAGAAAAATCCCAAATCCTCCCAGATTCTCCATCTTTGATTGGTTTCGGTTTTCCCTGATGAGCACCGCGCCTGCATCACCGTCTGCATCCACCTATCCATCCATCCATCCATCCCCAGGCAGAAACAGAGGCGGCAGTAGAAGTGGCCCCCACCTCGCCTGTCACATTCATCATGATGGAAGCGGCGCACCGCTGCTGAAATGCCAGCGAAACCCAATCATGCAGGAAAACACTGAAACACAAAGTAATTATGTTCCACAGCTTTTGCTGGAGGTAATTAAACAGCAGACCGCTCTGCAATAGACACATATCTGTGAGTCACACACACACACACACACACACACACACACACAACCACACATGCTTTTGTTTGTTCATTACCTGATTACATCCAATCACCATGATGACATTTTTTAACAATGCTGTTACAGTGCAAGCAGCAATACGCATAAACATAATTAATAATCATATATGACTGTACATATAGTTCATTTCTACACTTTCTATGACTCCCATGTCTATAATATATTATAAAGATACATTGAATGCGGTATAATCTGCTAATAGCACTGTATATTGAGTTATGCACTCATGAATATGATATAATGCAAATATATACTCAATATATTGCATACAAATCTTGCCATTGGTAGTTTCAGTGATGTATTATATGCTGCTTACAGCAAGTGTGAGGAAGTTAAACAGCTCATAATTCATCTGTAATATCTATTTATATTAACTATTATATATTAATGTGCACCGCTTATGCTGAGTTATAATTGCAGTTGTAATGCATGATAAGAAGTATAATGTATTGCAACAATGGCAATTATAATACACTATGATCACGTGAGCGACCAGCAACTATGAAGTATTATGATACTTGACCATATAAGTCATAATTAAATGCTCAATAATGAGTAATGATTATTGTTATGAAACATTCCGAATATGTATGAATTCTTATGACTATAATTGTACAGTGTTATAAGCAGATTATAACACATAAGTATGTTAATCATTATAGATATCAACCTCCCGGTAAGTGTTACCAGATTAATTATGTAAATCAAATATTTTGTAATTTGGGTGAAAAGCATGAATGTACTCCCACTGGTTGGGGCCATTGGGCTCATAAAGCCTTTGGCATCCCGCCACAACACAGCTGTGTTTTTAGCTGACAACAGCAACATCATTATGAAATTATACTCTTGGAATCATTTTGGAGAAATTGATCAAATGTATACAGTATATGGAAATGCAAGCAAGACTTGAACTACTGTATATCATGCAATTAAACACATGTACATGCAGCACAGCATCAACACTACTGAATGTGATTCCTGACCATTTCTATATATTTGTGTCTTCGCTCTTCACAAAAGAGCATCTTTTCACTGTTTGTTTGCATTCATTACGCCGGTAGCCAGACGGCAGCAGAAATCACGATTTCTCCTCATAGATGCGTGTTTGTGTGTTCATGCATGCAGCGATGATGTCAGGCTCACGCGCCCCGGTTCTACATCCGACGTACGGATACACCAGACACGTGTTGTGAGCGTCTCTCTCACACTGCTCGCACCTTTCAACTCTCCCCCTTCCCTTTGTGATAGAAAGACAGATTTACTACACAAGGGGAGACACTCTCACGTATGCACAAGCACACACAAAAGTCTCTCCCGCACTCCTCGCCGTCATGAAGACCATGATGTAAGCTTTGGCAAGGCAGCTCGCAGGCCTGATAACACCAGACATAATCACTTCTGATCCCTGAGCTTCCCTTCCTCCCCCCTAACACACATCAGCCGCCTCCCTTCCCTTACACAACCACCTTTCTAAAAAATCCCTGAAGATGTGCTTCAAAAGGACAGGGAGTCCCTTTCTTGGCATCCAAGCGCAAGCTGGCATCAGCATTTGCAGTGTGTTGCATCATGACACATGTAAACACACACGGGGGAGGAGGGGTAGGTGGGGGGGTCACATGGCTCAGGGATCCCATCATCCCTTGGGGTTAAATTACCTGTAACTGAATGCCACACATGGTACTCCTAGCCGACGGCACTCCCTCAGTCCCTAAGATGTTCCTTCTGAGTTTAGTGCAGTGTTTGAGCCAAGATTGTCAGGGAGGGGGTCAAATAAGTCCTTGATTATATGGAGTCTGCTCTACCTCTAAGTGGGAGGTTACAATACTGATACAAACTGCATTACACCCTGTGAGTGCTACTGAATAATGTGTTAATGATGTCATAAACAATTGTCATACATACATATAACTTCCTCATGTCGTTTCTTAAATACAGGCACAACTCAACCTTTATTTGTGGTGCGAAAGCTCAGAAAATATCAGTCTTCTTTCAATTTGTTTCTAAGTCGAGCATTCTCTTGCTAGTTTACCAAGACTACCAACCCTGCCTTTAAGATAAGATAAGATAGTCCTTTATTAGTCCCACAGTGGGGAAATTAGCAGTAATCCAGCAGCAAGTCTTCTCCGTCCCTTTTTGTAAAGTGCATTTGTGTTGCCACTATCCTCCTGTCCACTGGTACAGGAGGATGTTCCAGTTGTTAGTCAACCACGCCGAAAAAATGCCACCCCACTGAAACACGGCCATGGAGATGGGACCCCACTGGAACACGAAGACGGGACCCCACTGGAATAAGGCCACAAAGATGGGAACCGACTATAACACGGCCACAGGGACGGGACCCCACTGAAACAAGGCCATTGAGATGGGACACAACTGGAATAAGACCATGGAGACGGGACCCGAGTAGAACACGGAGACGGTCCCCACTGGAACAGGACCGTGGAGACGGGACTGGACTGGAACAAAGCCACGGAGACTTGAGGCCAGGGAGGTCAGCCCGCCTGTAAGTAGGCTCAGTGGAGCGCTGAACAGGAACAGGAGGTTGTTGTGGCCCAAAGTGAACAGGAGGAACACCGACAGGACTCGAGGAGCAGGAGTCCAACTCAAGTTCTGGCTCGACGGCGGCTTGGACCCCCTACATAAGAACAAGCTTGAGGTCTCCTGTGGAGCTTGGAGGATTGATGTCCCCGAAGTACAAGGCTCTCTTGAGGCCAGGTTTCTCAGAAATAGATTAGGGACCGGGACAGGCTGAGATGCAGGCTGGAGGCAGCTGACTGGAGGCTAGCAAGATGGAGAGAGGGTAGTGCTGCGTAGCAGACTGGAGGTTAGCTAACTGAGGAGCATGGCACCAGCCATGTTTTTGGTTCACCTCTGTGGAGCTTACGCAGAGCAGCATGTCCATAATTATACATTTAGAACCTTCACACACACACATATGTATATATACACATATGTATATATATCATCATGAGCTGCATAAAGCCAGAGATTGTCAGTCTGGACTTGTAATTCCAACATAATACGTGAACAAATTCCTCTGGGTTTCACAGAGGGACTTTTCACATGAAGAGGCATCCTTGAAACTAACTCATATATTCCTCTACGGAACCCTACAAACAATAAAGTGCTGCACACTCTAACACCGGGAATTCCCAAAAGTACCTTCTTTGATCGTCTGCTCTCCCAAGAAAGCTCCAGAAGTTAATATTTACAGCCATTGAGAAGCAGCAGCTTACGCACAGCCTCTGGAAATCTGATTACACTGTGCCCTTTGAACACAAAACAGAGGGGAATCAGTTTGACCATTTTCCCACAGATCTGTGAATTTATTACTTCTTATTGTTGAATAAAGTGCTGTGGACTTTGGGAGGACCTTATACATATATATATATATATATATATATATATATATATATATATAAGGTTGTCTGGGTCAGGGAGACCAGAGGAGGATGGGAACAGAGATTATTGAAAAGGGAATGACTTCAGCACAGTGGTACTCCGGCTGCTTTATATTTGACCTGAGACAGCTTGGGGCTATCCAAAATAAAAACATTCCTACATGAGAGAGACCATGTTTTACAAGATCAGTGCACCTAATTATCATCTTTTTAATGTAATCCCAGCAGTATTTTTGTCATCACATTACCTTTGTTGAGCCCAATCAAGGAGTAGGGGTTAGGGTTGGTCGCTTTATTAGAGTTAGGGTAAATGATTGTGTTTAAAACTGGGTTGAGACTTCGCAATGTCACTCAGTAATCTCTGGACTGGACTGAAGATGAGCATAAGGTATGAACATCGTTTCCTGTGTAGCGTGTTGTAGTGGAGGGCCACCGGTTGTTATGTAAAGACTGGCATGCCAGGCTGTTTTTTTTGCCTTTCGCCTGTGTTGATAAGCCTGTGTCAAAGTTTCCTTTTTCTTTCCACAAGATACAATTAAATGAAAAAATACTTATACGTAGGGGTGGGTTTCATCTAGAATATACGTGAAGCATTGCAGCTTGTTCTATGTGGGATGTAATAAATGACTATATCGTGCAGAAAGGGTACAAATAGCCACAACATAAGTTTAGCCTTTCCCTTTGGCATTTCACTTTTCTTGCTCTCTCCGGTGGCTCTCCACCAATCCACACAGCCCTTCTCGGCGAGTGTGTGTGTATGTGGGATTTACAAGGTGTGTGTTTTTGTATCTGGAAGGAAGGGGGGAACAGGGACAGAACCTTGAGAGAGCAAAAGAAGTGAAGAGCCAGAGCAAGTTTATAGGTGTTGAGTTCAGAAACGGGGATGGGAGATGTCAGGCTCCATTTTAAAAAAGATGTTGTTCTCTGGTACGTGGATATACTAGGCATTACGGTGAGAGTGTGTCAGAACTTACTTCAAAATAAAATGCCACGGACCAATTTCATGAAACAGACTTTCATACAACAGACAAAATTGTTGCATGACTACAATAGTATCAAGTAAGATCTCTGCACTTTGAGACTGTTGACAGGCTGTGTTTGGGACTTTGCCGTCCAAACACTGAGCTTACTTGGAGGGTAGTTTCCCTGATCTAAACGCACATTTTACGATGTTTGGAGAGCAAAGACAATAGTGTACTCAATGATGTGTTCAGCAGTAATACATGAGATTCAGCTGAAATGTTGCAATTAATGATATTAAAAATAAATGTAAAAAGATATATGTGCCTGAGTTTGAGTTTGCATCTTATTGGATTTGAATTATAGAAATGTGTCTCAAACAGTACAAACATGCAAGGAAAATGTTTTTACAATAATATATGTATACAATAATACGATATTGCTACACTATAATTATGCAATATGTTTGTGTTGTTAAATTGAAGCTGTAGGCTCAGCTGTATAAACCACACAACATTTCTGTGGTAATAACAGTTTGAATTAGATCAGGTAAGTTTATGTCTGTTTATGTGTTGATCAACATAATGCTAATCCTGTCTTGGGATCAGTGGCAGTACCTGCTCTTCCTCTCTCATCTCCATCACCACGCACACTAACACGTACGCAAGCAATGATGGCAATCATATGAGCAAGTCGGTAATTCTGGCGTTTATTACCAGAACTATTTACAGGAACTTGTAGAGTTGACGTCCCCGAACTACAAGGCTCTCTTGAGGCCAGGCGGTTCCTCAGAAATGGATTAGGGACTGGGACAGGCTGAGGTGCAGGCTGGAGGCAGCTGACTGGAGGCGAGGGTGAGAAGTTTGGTCATAGGGTGAGAAGTTCAGTCATCCGTGAGGGACTCGGAGTAGAGCCGCTGCTCCTTTACGTGGAAAGGAGCCAGTTGAGGTGGTTTGGGCATCTGGTGAGGATGCCACCTGGGCGCCTCCTTAGGGAGGCGTTCCAGGCACGACCAGCTGGGAGGAGACCCCGAGGGAGGCCCAGGACCAGGTGGAGGGACTATATCTCCAAACTGGTCCTGGGAGCACCTCGGGATCCCCCAGTCAGAGCTGGCTGATGTGGCCCGGGAAAGGGAAGTTTGGGGTCCCCTGCTGGAGCTGTTGCCCCCGCGACCCTATCCCGGATAAGTGGTTGAAGATGAGATGAGATTTACAGGAACTTTATCTTCAGTGAGGGCACTTTCAATAGTGCGGCCAATAGCCCAGCTGCTCCTAGCGCAGCATGCATGATTGTTTGACTTTACACTCACTAAAATGGTAGATGGACTGTACTTGTATAGCTTTTGTAGTCTTCTGACCACTCAAAGCTCTTTAACACTACACGTCATCATTCACCCATTCACAGATCAAGTGTCTTGCCCAAGGACACATTGACATGGACTAGCCGAGCTGGGGAACAAACTGCTAATCCTCTGTTTGAAGGGCGACCCTGCTCTACCACTGAGCCACAGTCGCTCAGTGAGGGGAAGGGGGAGAGAGAGAGAGAGGCAGGGAAGTATCCAAAAACTTGACTCTAAATCACAGATAAGAAAAGAGCTTTCTCTCTAATGTCCATCAGGGGGCGATTCCTTTGGTCTGATTGTATAGAAGTCTATAAGAAAATGACCCAACTTCTCAGGGAATTTATTGATGTTGTCTGCATTTTCAACTTGCAACTTTGACCCTTTCACAGTGTGTTTTCACTTAATTCTAACCTTTGAGTTGCCTACAAATATCTGGATCAGCTTTCAGTTGTACATAGCTCCACCCTCTCATGTCACTTCTGGTTCCAAAAGGCCAAGATGGTGACGGCCAAAAGCTGACATCGAGGCTTTGAAACAATAGTCCACAAACCATTGGGTGATGTCACCGTGACTACGTACACCTGTCAAACATAATCTCCAGTCTCATCTCTCATGTGCCGTCTCACTCCGTTTTACTCACTGGCAGTCCTCGTGATCATAGATAGAATTGATTGAGTTTTCTTTTGCAGCCACCTCTGGTGCTACTGTAGCAAAAATAAATATACACACACACACATATTTTCACACACACACACACAGCGAGAGAGAGAGAGAGCAACAATGGAGCTCTATAGAACAGAGGAATGAGATATATCAGAACCTTTTCGGTCAAGTAATATTTATGTATAAATAAATATTACGTATTGGCCTGAAGAAAAAAGAAAACAGAAGTGATGACTCTGAACATTCTGAATCCCTCACCAATTCAGGTTAACGGAGATCTTCCCAAAACTGACGAGTTCACATATTTGGGCAGCACTGTCAGACACAATGAGAGTACGGACAAAGACATCAAGAATCGTCTTAATAAGGCAAGGAACGCTTTCAACGTACTGAATAACATTATGGAGGTCACAGCAGTACACCATCAAGACCAAACTCAAAATTGTGTTTTGTCCTCCCTATTGTATGGTTCTGAAAGCTGGAGAATGACTCAAGAAGACCTCAACGGACTATCAACCTTCCACACCAAGAGTTTAAGGCGAATACTTCACATTTTCTGGCCAAACACCATTTCAAATGAAGAACTATATGACAAATGCCGACAAGAATGCATGGAGACCATCCTAATGAGAAGAAGATGGAGATGGATAGGACGTGTGTTGAGAAAAGACCCTGCTGATATTACAAGAACAGCCTTACATTGGACACCAGAAGGGAAACGAAAAAGAGGCCGACCACTCATGGGGCGCCATCCAGCGACTCGCCCAGGACAGACGGGAGTGGAAGAGTTTTGTTGCTGCCCTACATGCCAGAAGGCATAAAGGGCAATGATGATGAATATTTATGTATAGATACAGACTACAATACATTATTGTGAGGGGCCTCATGCAAACTGCTATCCCACGTACAAGTTACATGACGGCAAACTCTACTACTCCTTTCAACCTGGACCAGGTCCACCCCTTCCGTTCTTACCTTCTACAATAAAAGTCCTAGGCATGTAATACTTGTGAGTATTTTGCAGAGGAAGAAGCCAAATATAAAATATTTCGGTGGGAGTCTCTCTTCTCCTTTTTCATTTCTTTTGACCCTTCAGTTATGCCCAGAGTCCTGCTCAAACTGTCAAGCCTTCCTATGTGATATCAACAGGTCATGGTCACATCGCAAACTATGGCAACACAGAAGGGTCCTGAGGGACCCGGGCCTTGTTTGCTTTGAAAACCTCTTCAGTGTAGCCTCAGCCGGTGCCTGCGTTGATTTGCACGGCAAGGAGTGTGACGTTATGGGAGCAGATTACACATCACCCGTCATCACAAATCAGCAATCGGAAGGAAGTAATTGCTTTTAATTACTGGTGCAGATTTAAGAAACTACTCCACATACATTATGGATGCATGAAGACATACATGGAGACATACATATAACTATAGCCGGCATTCCTCTGACAACCTCAGTCAAAACAATTATCTCAACGCCGGAGAAGACGGTGCGGGTCTGTGAGAGTGCTGCTGCACGGTTCGCATTAAAGCGACGCATTAAACAAAGTCAGCGCAGCCAGGTCGTTTAGCTGCTCTTTGACTTGAGTTGGGGAGACGCATGCACATTCACGCACACATGCACAGCAGGTGTGTGTCTAAACGCTGGAAGGTGATGTGAATATGTTTGTACTCTGAAGGATACACCGCTAAACCCGATTGATTATGTGCAGCTCAGTGGGAGCTTTGCTCGACACACCTGGCAGCTAGTGGGACATCTGTTGCACTCACTTACATCACTGAGTGTGCAGCGCGAGAGAGACAGAGAGAGGGAGACGTACACTTCTGGATTTTACACCTTTTGAGCGAAGACACTTTGTCTATGGGAAGCCACTTTATCTATTAACACTTCAATGGGACTCGCCAAACTGAAGGTTACGATATCGTAACCCTAGTTCTATGAGCACAGCTGGAGCCCTCTACTAGAGTCTATGAGTAATACTTTCCTCCAACCACAAGCACGCATTCGCCCACTTAACATTTGCATAATCATAGTTAGCCAATCAGAGTATGCCTACCCAAAAGTTTTACGGACCCCGACAGTATACAACCAGAAGTCCCGAATCCCATTCTGCTAATGTATTGGAAGAATTATGGAATTATGTAATGGGGCACATCCCACTACAATAATCAGTATATCAAAACAGTAGGACACTAAAGACCATCTTGTGATGGGATCAGACCAGCCCTAACGCCAAATCAGGCCAGCTGTCTAAAGTCGGCGGGCAATGGCCCCGTCTCCACTTCCTACATCCTTTGTTCTGGCTCACCCGTCTTCAAATACGCCCTTCATTTTGATCTCAACTACACACCTGCAAAGTATCTTGACTGTATCTTGTACAGTTGTGTTCTGTCCACAGACAAAGTACTCTAGACCTCCTCAGAGGTAGATCCTGCTCCAGGAACACCTTTTACCACGAGGACACACTCAGTCACAACTGGCAACCATAATCTCTTGAACTCAAGATTCACTTATTGATTGCCTCAATATTTCACACACCTCATGTTACATGAGGGGTTATATTTATGTTTTAGTGCATTACGTTGACTTTGTTTTTCTGTTTAGTCTGTTTTAATTAAAATGTTAAGTGTAGTGTGTTGTTATCTTCTCCTCGCTTTGTTCACATAGTTGGGCCGGCTGCGTACCATTTCGTGCATGCTAGTGCACGTGACCGTGCCCCACTGGTTCGCTTAATGGTGCCACTCTGCATTGCTCTAAGTTAAAGTCAAAAAAAGTTAAGTTTTAGATTAGCAAGGAATGTTGTCACAAGGTGGTGTGTGTGTGTGTGTGTGTGTGTGTATCACACACCAGTACAAGGTGTGGGTACAGATTGCCCAGGACACGACACATCACACCCAATCTGTGCTGTGATGTCCGTGTTCCAGAGAAAGCTCTCATGAACTTACTCACTGCCTTCTCACCAACACCGGCTCTGCCTGCCACAGCAAAGCTCTTATTATTGATTTCATGTGTCGCAATATTGATTCAAATCACTTCCACACAGAAAAAAAACCCACTGCAATACCAGACTAATTGGTAACAAGGAAATTAGCCCAGATGCTAAAAAAGCTACCCGTGACTTTATTGCTTATAAATGATGACTATGTAGCTGACAAGCGCTTCCATTATGATGATGAATCACGTTAATGGAAGTGATGCATAAGGGGAGGCTTGGCCTGGTATTAGGCTGTAATGAACCTGTGTAGTCACCCAGGACCTGAGGGCCAGGCTGGGGACGGATGAAAGCAAGACCTTGGACACAGAGCTGGAGCTCAGAGGTTTTGCAGGGGGAGGATGGAGGGGGTGTGTCAGGGCAGAGGTAGGTCAGAGGAGGCTCAGGGAGCAGTCAGGCCCCCGAAACGCCAGCCATATGGAGAGAATCCCATCAGCAACCCATAGGCCACTTAAAAGAGCCAGAGGCAGCTGAAGCAGTTGAAGGATTCCCTGAAGTCGAAGTAAAACGAGCCCCAACACAGACCTTCAGCCAAGGACACGAGAACCCCAGACCTGCAGACACCGCCCCCACACGCTCCTCAGGGGTTAGAGTGGGAGGACGGCCGAGAGACAGAGTGACAGAGACACAGACAGAGAGAGAGAGAGAGGGGGTGGAGAATATAACACTTTGTTTTCCCACACGAATGCGCAGCAGTGCAGCCGGCTGCCCTCCCCCTCCCCTTAACTTACACACCAAGAGGCAAAGTCAAAGAGAAGAACTCCTCAGCAAAGTCACAGCGGTCTTACAAGTCAAGTGGTCTGTGAAGGGCTGCAGGAGACTGAAATAAACCAGGCCGACACATCTGGCCTCCAGAATATTAGAACAAACAGGAGAAGAAGAAAGAACAGCGGTCGTGTGGGAGAACCAGCTGACGTAGAGTGTGTGACGTTTTACGGCGGCCAATGTGTCCTTTTTTTTATTTCTCCCTCGACATTTATACAATCTGAATACCACTGACATGGTAGTTTACTCTAGTGGAGGATTCAAAATTCAATCCTCCACCACTGATTGCATTTCCTGTATTCAAATTAAAAATATAGTTTATTATTGTTATAATCCACCCTGAAGACTAGTTATCACAGAAAAAATAAGTATGTTTCAGTGAAAATGGAAAAAAAAAGCATAAACTCACGACAAGCAAGAATGACTTGCTTGGCTGATGAGCTTGTTGAGCATCCACACGTTTTACTGCACATCCAGATCATGTTGGTCAGTGTTCTGTGATTATTGTGTTCTCTATTACAAACCTGTGTAATGTTAGCAATCTGTCATTTGGACTTTTGTTTTTCCATTCTATGTTTTTTTTTCTTCCATTCTTACTTTTTATTCTTTCTCAGTCCAGCATTCATCACAAGGAAACACCAGAGCAGTGTCTTGAGTCATATCACGAAAAACAAAATGCACGGCCACGCATGACCCCCCCCCTCCAGGTTAAGGTTTCTGTTGTTTACCAGTGGGCTAGCCAGCCACTCTATCACACATTAACCCTAGAGCCTGGCTAACGAGCTCTGGCCCGCGCCGCTCTCCAGCCTCATTAAAGAAACACTAACCGCAGCGAGACAAGCGCCTGAGACTGATAATAAACTCGACCTACCTAATGCCATGCATGCAGCCAGCCAGTTAAAACACACACACACACACACACACACACACACACACACCTTTCCTGCTCATTCAATTAAGAATGTGCAGAGGTTAAGACAAGTGTCTGGGGAGGAGGTCAAAAGGAGATAAATAAGACAATTTGCCAATCCCGGGTTCAATACCCAGCGGAGGAAATAGTGTGCAGTGAGGCGGAGGTTTTACAAGTGCCCGATGCAGCTCAGATCACATCGGCCCCTCTCTGCATTGATAAAGCTCGCTCCTCGTGTTATGTCACCGCTATGCTCTTAATTGAGCCCCCGACATCTTAAAGCTATAACGGCCTTCTCTTTCCTGCAAAACGAGCAGCTCCGATGTATTTTGTGTGCCTTCTTCTACTTGTATCCACAGTCTTTATTTACACAGCCGTCACCATCTATTACGGCTTCTGTGGCTGCCCTGGCTGTGGGGAAAAAAAAAAAAAAAGGAGCTCAGTGCGTCCAACAGCTGCGGGGCTACTAGCAAACTCCACTTCTGAGATAAGCTAAGCTATATCGATGGCAGGAGACCGACTATTCACCGGGCGCACTACGTTAATCTTTCCGGACTTTTTCAGCAGAGGGGATCAAGCTAAGCGGCCTCGGAGATGTTAAAAATGAGCCTGGCATTCTAAATGGCATATACTTCAGAGGTAATGTGTTTGGTAGTTAAGGCGGCGACAGTGACTTATTCCCCCTCTGTCTTCAGCGAGCCAAGGCGTCTTCCTGCACTGCAAATGGGCCATCTGGATCGCCTGTTTTTAGCTCTCGAGCAATACGACTTGACCATCATTTTTTAACGGGCTTCTGTATTTCTGTGTGGAGAGGAAAAAAAAAAAGCAATCTGCTCGTTAAGGAGATGAAAAAGTATGAGGGTATAAACAGAGCTAATGGGCAAGATTTAATGAACTTTTGGAATGTGAAAAGACAAAAAAATAAAAAAAATCCTCAAAGCCGGGGGCCGGGCTGCTCCGAGACGAGCAGCGAGGAAGCCGTGCTGACAGCTGTATCTTCCTGTGTGGAAAAATTGCAGTGATTTTAGAAGTCATTTAAAATTCTGACAGCCCGGTTGTGAAATATAGATCTGCGCAGGTATTTTGGAGCAGATTTTTTATTTTTTTCCTACCCCCTAAAAAAAGTCCTTTGGCAAGTGTGAAAAAGGTATTTGGTTTCACTCTGCCTGGCTCCGATTGCGCGCCATCTAATATTAGTATTTGTATTAATTATCTTAAATTAACTGTCAAAGTGCTTAATTAGCATTATTAATGTTGTGTGGCATTAGCACTGAGTGGTGCCTGAAAAATGGTACGAAATACCTCAGGCCTAACTTCATAGTAAGTCGTCAAAAAGATTTAATTACACTAATTAATAAAACTTGGGGGAGAGACTCATTTAGCAAAGACATGGCTGGGGCACGAGGCCGAGACGCATGCAGAAATATCTTTATCGTCTGGGCTGAGAGGTCGCCTCCTCAGCAGAGGCCCTCAGAGCCTGATAGCGAGGCAGCGTTTCGACGCACAGAGCTTCCAGCTAACTCCACTGTAAAGACATCGACGTCGCTGTCGGACGCTGACAGACAGCTGATGTAGAGCAGGGGTCAGCGTACAGGTTGGACAGGTCAAACAAACAACTGGACTCTCACCCAGGACACCGCTGTTCGTGTCCTGCGTGAAACCAAGTTCATTTTATTCCACTTTTTTTTTTCCTTATGTAACTTAGGGACTTAGCTAACGGCAGTTACGTAACAACACATTTTAACCTCGAACCAATACTTTTGTTACCTGAGCCGAACCAAGTAAACCGAAAGTTCATTTTGAAAAGAGACCGTAAAGCGGAATCTTTACGTACGTGTAAACACAGATGTTTTATTTTGAAAAAGGACACTCTGTATGTAATGAGTGGAATCTGACACGCCGTCTCTAAATCCAAAACTGACACTAGAGGGGAACAACAATATGTATGTTCATATCATATGTAATAGAATATGTGATCTACTTTAAGTTGTACAAAATACCAAAAAATTAAAAGCCAACAGTCCTCCTTAGTCAAGCTACGTCTCATTTATTAAAGTTTAGGTCAAATCAATTTGGTTACATTCACTGACTTCATTGTAAAAAAATAGTTTTTTATAACTGACTTATATGATGTGTTACTCTCCCTAATGAGCACTTTTTTTTTTTTAAACTACAGTGCACCAACGTGCTTTTTAAATCAGAGGTGAACAGTAATTTCAGGAAGGAAGAGCATAAAACGTCAACGACAAAATGAAAAAGGTAAAGAAAATGTAAGCGTGTTTAAAATAGGCTGTCAGATGCGGTGGACCTGACATATCATGGGAAAGAGAACAAAAATGAAAAAAAAAAAGCAAGAACAGAGGAAGCAAAAGCTGAGAAACATGTTGAATGTCAGCTCTGCTTTTTCTTAATTGCAGATCAGTTCAGTGTGCCGTCTGCTGCTTAAGCCGTACAGATGCTGCTTAGCTCAGCCTCGGATAGATGACAGCTCGTCAAGATGAGTGTCAGGTGTTGGAATGGAAGCGTGGCCAAATGAGGGGGAGGAGGTCGGCACTGACAATACGCTTCCTTCTTCACGGAGGAACCATGCATATTGTCGCTTTAATCACCTCCCCGTATTGCCATGTTTATTCCATAAATGATTTGCCTCTATTGATCTCTGGCAGACCGCAGCAGCTCGCACGCAGACGGCGAGTAGAAATCAGTGCTGACACGGCTGTGGCCTCCGCGTGACACCCTTACATTTGTCCTGGGAGTCCAAGCATCCCGACTCCTCTGTGTTTGCGGAGAGCCACAGATTAAATATTCATGTCGAGTTGCGTAACGGCCGGATCCCACAGTTGCAGAGCAGGGGCCATTTATCTGGCCGAGGCTGAGACGAGAGCCGGGATGCCATCCTCCTCCTGACTGGGGGGGGACCCCCCCGTGGGGTCTGAGCTAAGGGGGAGGGGTTCACATGCAGTGTTGTGCAACCATAGCACTTTATGAGGAGTCCTTTAGAAGCGTCTGGAAACCAGGGCAAACTTTGATTTGAAGTTATCTGCAAGCTGGAGACACAAGACGCTGACAAAGCCTAAAATCCTCATTTTGGTTGAAACCGTCAGATATTATCAGCGCAACGGTATTCCCAGAGGAAGATTTAAACAGTCCACAGCCTATATTAATTGTGTGCTCGTTACTGTTGATGTAAACACAAAGCATAAAAGCGAGAGCGACGTGAACCGTGTATCCGTAGCCGCTGAAGTTACGCTGACGTTAGCGCGCCACAGCGGCGTGCAGGCGTGTGACAGATTATTAATGTTTACAATACACCATGGACAGATGTAGCGTCACATGTTCCTCAGTTTAATATGACACCTCCGTGAGAAAAACAGTGACACGGGCAGGATAAACAAGACGATCCAGAATGCGTAAACCCTTCCACAAGCTCGGCTGCTGCAGACTCAGTGAAAACTGCCAAAAAAGAGAGGAAAAAGAAGACGCATCATAAAAAACACAGGATTCACTCGTTCAGGTTTTTATCTTCTCGCCTTCGCATGTTGATAGCGGTCAGCTTGCTGCTCTTCGTTGGACCTCAGTAGTTCAGTCAGTGGGATGTGAGGAGACAACAACACAGCTTCTCCAGCTTCATGGCATTTGTGTTGTCTCACACAGGTGATTTCACCTTTTAATTCATTCCAATTCAGATTCCAATTCAACATAAAAGATAAAGAATGAGGAAAGAAAGAAGAGCAATGCTGAGCCATCACTGTTGCAACGAAACAGACAATCACAGTGGAACACACACACCGGCGGCTGACTCTGCTCTGAGTGACAATGTGTGCGTGTGTGTGTGTGTGTGTGTGTGTGTGTGTGAAAACACAATGCAAAGCTCTGACATATCCATACACACTCCTGCCTATTAAGTCGCTGTGTTTTTATTTATGTGGCCGTGTGTGAATGCAATCAATTTAACCATTGCGCACACAATGTGGTGTTTTTGAATCAGATGGGAGTAATAGGCTTACAAGCTCTAAGCCCATGTCCAAATGGATTTAGGTCTACGCCCCGGAGGACACGGAGATCATTTAACAAAACAGCCCTCCCTCACTAATTCCAGACTACTTAAGCTCTTCATGAGACAAATATCCAAATGAATGAAAACAATTAAAAAAACAACAAAAAAAAAAAAAGCACCAGCTAACAAATCAAAAATGTGCGGATAACCCCACAGAGGAAGCAGAACAATAACACAGGGGGAGGATGAATAATAGAAAAGCACCCAGCTCTGTGTGATTTGTCTGTTTGGCAGGAGTCTGACTCTGCACCCCTCCCACAAGGCCCCCGTCTCCAGAGACTCTGCTGGTTCAAAGGGAAATATGTAATTAATATCCAGACAGCACTCTCCGCACCCCGAAACATCTCATCCCTGGGTCACCTATTATGAGAGCAGCTTGTTTTTCTGCTGGCTAAACATGGAAGAGAGGAAAAGCTTGTATTCAACCTTGCACCCTGATGTCAATTCAATCAAATCTCTCTCAGAGTTTGTGTGACACGCTACTGCTATTGACTGTGACTACACACCAAACAGCATGGAGCCAGTGAGTCATTTACATTAAGTGTTAGTCTCAGTCAGGGTAGCACGGGGCAGCGTTAACAAAGATGCAGTGTGTTCGACTGGGATACTGAGTGTAGCGAAATACTGCTGCACAAAGATAAGGCAGACAGCGTTACGGGATGTTTAGAGAAAAAAAAGTACACTGCTTTTCTGCTGCATTGTGGGAGTGCCCTATATAGACCATAAATCAGAATTTGGACAATCAAATAAAATGGTGGAGAGTAAATATCGAGCAGTAGTTAGCAAATCTCCCAGGTGTGGGTAGCAGTTTCCAGCCCGATCACAACTTAAAACCCGCCCAATTCAATAAAAACCAGCTCAAATCCAAACCTTGCCAGAAAACGGTGTAAAACCGTAAAACCATTACCTGCACTATAGACAACACATCATCAGCTTACAAAGCTTCATAACTGTATCGAATAACCAAAGTGTTAGATCGACCAGACAAACCAAATACACAAATTGCCACGTCACTTTCACACCAAGGTCCTCCGTCATCCCCAACAACGTTTAAATACATTCATTATTTCTCAAATGAATTGATTCAACACAATTGACTCAACACATGTGAATTTTGCATGTGTTTTTGAGCATACATCTTTTGTATATATTGTTTTCTCAATATTTTCACCCGTAACTCCCATGCTGTTAATACCAGCCCAACTTAAACAAACAATAGCCTAACTGGGCGGAAACCAGCCCTAATCTGGGGTCGGGTATCCTGCTGGCCAATGTGTGGGCGGATGAAGTTGAGTTGGCGCTGGATGACATTCGTGCCCTCGTTAGTTTTCAACGGGACATTAGTAACCGCAATGTCCTTGAAACTCTAGCATCTATATCTTCAGCTTCTCCAATGTGAACGCTCATTTGAAATAACTTCTCAAGAATAGAATCAATTGGCTGACCGATGAACTGAAGCATCGTTAACAAGCAGCCCTTGCACATATCTGATGTGTGGTATATATTACGCTACTCAAGCTGCATCCGAAACAGCTCAGGCCACAGTTGGTTGTAGATGACGCATCGGACCTCAGCTGTCTGAGCAGCTCAGAAACATCTTGAACTGTGGCGACATTACGCCTGACAAATGATCACGCTGGTTTGTTCAGGTGCAGCCGGATGATTCACGCAACCACACTCTCTCTATCATCAGGTGTATTCGTCGCGGAGCAGTAAGGGAACAGAATTACTCCGTTACATCTCATCAGTCTTGCATACTCACTGAATCACACAACTCACTCCATGATGTCGTCATTTACGTTTTGTAGTTCTCCTCTTCCTTTAGCAAAAACCTTGTGTAGCTTATTCAGCGACTCCTTGCATTTCCCAGAATGCCCTTTGTCAATCCCCAGAGAATGGGCCTGTGCTTGTTGCACGTACAGCATCTTTCTCATCGGCGACCGACTCCCACCAAACCAACAGTGTGTCGGTTCCGTACTTTCTGACTTCCCGACCCTGTCTGTCTCTCAGCTCCGAGCGCACCGACTCCTCCTGAAGACACACATCCACAAACTTACATGTATGTTAATTCATATTCAATGAATGATTCCTACTGGAAATACAAATCTACACTTCTCACAAATATATCGTTTCATATTCAGCAAGAAGGCTTAAAGACCGTGAGTATTTGTGGCAGAAGTACAATGTGTGTGTGTGTGTTCAAGGTGAGGCTCACTGATACATGGAACAGGATTCAATACTTGTTAGTGGGAGACATTTAGTGTTGGTTTGGGTCTTTTATTATAATATAAGTATTAACTGTACAATATTTTAACACTAAAATATATATTCAGGTATAATAATAGAGGTAAACATGTTATCTGATTAATCAGCAGGACAAGCTGGTATGTCAGTTATAATAAATATGATACAAACTAAATACAGATAACAAACATTGAAATGAAGAAAGTGAACATTCAATATACTCCATGTCTTTTATGCCAGAGTTAACATCATTTAGTCATATTTCCCAGTGTTATTATGTTATGCCATTGTTTTGTTATTGTGGGTGTTAAAAACAGTTTAATTTGAAATTTGAACTGTTAATGATTCAGTCCACATTATGAATGTGTCACATGAGCGCTAATGCGATCAGCCGTCTTCCAGTTTATCACTGAAGTTAACTGGAGGTCTCGTAATGACCCACCTCTGCTGTGTGACTCATGATGGTGTTTAATTACCACTCGGGCTGAATGGCTTCGCTTCCACTGACTCATTTATTGAGAACATTGTTACATTTACAAGTATATGCGGCAGAATACAGAGACGTCTCAAGGTCTGAGGCGTGTTTCCTCTCTTTCAATCAGGATGTCAGCTTCTTCATTCCGATTTTCTCTGAAGTTTTAGGCTAAACACCAACAGATATGGATTCAAGCTGAATATTTTGTTCAATAAACATGTTCAGATTAGATAGATATTCAGATCTATCGTTTTTTTTAAAACATTTTGACTTCTGTGCAGTGAATAAAACCCATCTGAACCATGCCACAGAATTGGACCTGAAAGAAACTTTTTCTTAAACACTGCTTCTGTACGTTGTTAATAATAACGATATTTTTTTTTAAAATGTCAACATTATGAACAAGGCTTCAGACTATTTGGTACAGCCCTACAAATTACCCCAGTTTGTCCTTGTATTACAATTGCTGGAGCAGAAATTTGAAGCGCTTGCTCATTTCCTCTGAAAAGTCTTTTAAAAAAAAAAAAAAAGAATATCTGGAAGCTTCCTGCTTTGTGGCGACTTGCGCTGTACTGTGTGTTGCAATGTGTCCCATCTGCAGATCCTTCTTCATTTTAGATATGTTTTAAAATTGTTTTCCTGCAAGTAATCCCATTATTATTAGTCTTTTTTTTTTCTGTCACCGCAACAGAATACAGTTACCTTTTTCCTGTATTCTAATTACAATGAATTACAACTGCAGTACACTGTGTTGTTTATTAAAAAACTCTGTATCCTCCCTGCGCTGCATTTTTATGAACTACATGATAATCTGGTCATGGCTCACATCTGTGACAGATCAGTGCCACGTGACTTGTTTAGGTCGAAGTAATACAATTCTTGGTTAGGGTTAGAAAAAAAGATCATGGGTTTGGGTTCAAATAATAACCGCAACAATGTAACTCAAATTAATGAATAACAAAGGCCCTTAGTGGACTTTCTCACATTAGTTCAAGTAACAAGTGTAAAGTTGACTTTTGTTTCACGGGGGACACAGACAGTCCACTTTAGGTTTGACTCAACCATCTGCCCTACCACCAGTACCTAGTGGACTGTGTCGCCTGCACTTATAATACTACCTGACTTTCAATGATGATCACTCTATATATATATATATATATATATATATATATATATATATAACCTCATTCAATGTATTCACACTTTGCAGAAACATACATATACTGTTCCTTCATTCTAGAGAAATGAATGGTCATTATAGATCTTAAATGAAACCTTTCAGTTTTGATTATTTATAACTTTTGTTACTTGCGAAATGTTAAAAGTGAAAACCTAATTTGGGAATTGGGATTGTTTAAATGGATTATTCTAGTCTTGGAGTGCTAAGACACTTGATAAAGCCAGGCACCCAGCCTTTGTGTACTGTATTAGATGTTTTCTTGTCAATCGTACATTGTGTAACTGTTAGATAATTGATGGCAGGGTGTTGCCAGTCTGCTGTCCGGGGGCCCAGTGTCTGCCTTCATCCACTGCTGAGCACTAGTGCCAGATGTACCGTGTGCTGGGCGTTCCAGTCATGCCATCTTCCAGCTCACAGATGACCAATAATAATCCACTGATTTACACATGGTACAAACAATCTGCTCAGCTCATCTGTCACCCCTCTCCTCTCATGCACTGACTGGTCATCTGTAGGTCTAGTCTTAAAGCCCAAGGGGAGAAATCACAAAAGGATTGCAGCTTTTGTGGCTGCAGGAATACGACAAAAAGAAGCTAAATGGACTGTACTTGTATATCTCTGTTCTAGTCTTCAGACCACTCAAAGCTCCTTCACACCAGATGTCATCATTCACCCATTCATGCACTGATGGCAGGGGCTACCATGCAAGGTGCCATGCTCATCAGAACCCTAACCAACATTCATACCCAATCATACGTCCTTCACACATTGACGAAGCCGGGGATTGAACCACCGATCTTCTGATTGAAGGCTGACCCTGATCTACCACTGATCCACAGTCACCCTGTTTGCATATATTGAAATGAGGTAATATGTTTCCTCTGACTATTGTAACTCCGGGCCTCCGTAAAAACAAAAGAAGACAGCCACCAGCTGACTCGTCGCTTTCTAACTTCTCCTTATGATGGTATTTTGGCTATGTTGGCTTGTTGACTCAGTTTGTATTTGATACAAGGACAGGGTTTGTCAAAAAAATTATATTTTAGTTGAACTAATTTGAAATGGTAAATGGACAACTCAAAGTGCTTTTACACGACATGTCATTCATCCATTCATACACTGCTGCATGGGGGTGGGTTAATTATGCACTATCATGCAAGTTAGTGCCTGTAAATCAGAACTATCTAATCATTCATACCAATCATTGGGGAAAGCAATTTGGGTTAAGTGTCTTGCCCAAGGACACATCGACATGGACTAGCGGAGTCATGGTTTTAAACCGCCAATCCTCTGATTAAAAGATGACCCGCCCCGTGACACCCCTCATATATAATATCTAACTGGAAACAGATCTAAAATGTGAATAACTCAAGAAACATTCCTGATTGAAGTTCATGAAGAATGAAGAACACGTCTCCTCCTGTCCTCTGATGTGATTCACTGGCTGGCAAAGGGAGGAGGAGCTGCTTTTGTGTCAGCCAGCAGAGAAGTTAAACTCAGGTAAACAGTGAGACGTGTCAGACAACAGACAGACAGCTTCTGTTTCAACTGGTTTGTAACAACGTGCTATTAGCCGAGCTAGCGTGCTGCGCTCGTGTAAACATGGTGGCGGTGGATGACAGACTGCAGACGGAGCAGATTGAGTTATTGATTTTTCATCGTGTTCACACGTTTATGCTTGTTGAACAGATGTATTGATAAAGTTTGGGATTTTTACTCATGAAAGCTAAATCTGTTTTCATTGTCACCACATATGCTGTGTTACGTTTTTATCCATACACAAACTTTTTTCCTTTGACAAGCACAAAATTGTTTTACAAAATTTCAATTTTGGGGGGAATTTTCCGCTCTGAATTTTTCTATGCCTGAATTGAAAATGGCCATCAAAACAGGCGGATGGAGACGCCACTACTGTTTCATTCATGTCTTTTGGTTTGAATGGCACCTCACAAGTGGAAGCTTATTACAGCAACTTCTGCTCATCGTTGAGCTTTTCCCTTCAGTTTCTTCATATATAGTTTTCTTCATTTAACTGTTTTTTTTTATACTGGTTCTTGCACTATTTACTACCACATGGATGTGGTTGTAAATAGTGCAAGAAGCAGTTCTCATTTACAACGACAACCTGGCCAATAAGGCTGCAACAGGAGGGAAGTCAATACAAGACAACATAAAACATAGATACCTCTCAAACAATCTCAATCAAAGATGTACAATATAAAAAACAACAGTGTTCCTGGTGAAGCACATTCAAAAGCAGGCACAGTGATCAGAAACTATCGTTTGTTATGAGTTCGATTTTTGGAAATAGAACTGTAGATTACATCACCATAGTATACAAAGGGATTTGCAGAGTAGCTAATGGAGGCTTTGTTATGGTACAGAAAACCAATTCTTGATCTGAATTTGGAAAGCAGTGAGTTTATGTGCTTGCTAAAGGTGAGCGAGCTGTCCAGCAGAGACAGAGGGCAAGTAGTTTATGGTAAGTGTCGGTAGAAAACAAGTTGAAAGTTGGAAAAGACATTTTGGATACTGTTGAAGCTGTGCTGCAGGGAAGTCAGGGCAGTGTTCAGGGAGGAGATAGATTTGTATAAAATGGTGTCGTCGGCATACAAATGGATGTGAGAGCCACCTTTAGCATGAACAACGTTGTTTATATAGATTTTGAATAAGGTTGGACCTAGAATGGACCCCTAAGGAACAACCTTGGACAGGGACAGTGGGTCAGATAGGTAACCCTCAGCTCTCACAGATTGTACACACCCAGAGAAATAGCTGTTAAACCAAGCCAGACCACCTTCTGAAAGACCTTAAGCCTGTCAAGCAGAATGCTATGGTCTACAGAATCAAAGGCCTTTGCCAAATCAGCAAACGCAGCCACACAGTATTTTTTCCTATCGATGGCACATATGATGTCCTTTAACACTTTAAGTGTAGCAGAGATACACCCATTACCGGTTCTAAAGGCAGACTGCATGGAGGTGAGAATACTGTGGGACTTCAGGTGGTGGGTGAGCTGTTTGTTGACCAGGTCTGTAACAGTTGAGGTCTAATATATCACCCCCCTTGAAGAGAGGGGTGACAGCAGCCAATTTCCAGTCTTGAGGGAATACGCAGGTCTGCATGGAGAGGTTAAACAGATAAGTGATGGAGGCTGCGATAATATGAGCTTCTAACTTCAAGGAGAAAGGGTCTAGAGTATCCAATCCAGCTGAAATTTGAGGATCCACTTTGAGCAGCTCCCTGAGGACCTAGGGCAGCAGCATCTTGGCTGCCGACAGGAAAAAAATTCACCAGACTGGTAAAGAAGGCCAGCTGTGTCCTGGGATGCCCCCAAGATCCAGTGGAAGTGGTGGGAGAAAGGAGGATGATGGCCAATCCAGGACATGCCCCCCCCCCCCCCCCCCCCCATGCAGGACACTCTGACAGCACTAGCTCCTTCAGTGACGGACCGCTCCACCCATGGTGTGTGAAGGAGAGATACCGCAGGTCCTTCCTTCCTGCCGCTGTCAGCCTGCACAACCAACCCAATAGAACGCACATACCCAAAGAAACTGGCAAATAACTCATTCATTCACTTATTAATTAATTCATATGCAATATCAATATTAATGTGTGCAATGTAAATAATCAATATTGCAACACGTAATATAAAAACTTCATATTTCTTACTTCATATGTGCAATGATGTGATCCCAACCATTAAGTCCAATTATATTGTACTTTAGTTTCTGTTGTTTTTTTACGGTTTACTTATTTTATTACACCAAGTGATTGCAAATTTATTATTTTTACTGATGTGTCTTATCTCATGTCATTTACTGTCCCCCACAGCTGTCACAGGTGATGTTGTGATTGTGTCATTTATATACTACTCCAGTCTGCCACTGTCTTCAAGGTGTATCAGCAGAGATCTTAAGGTGTGGCCACAGAGTCATTTTAAACCTAATATTGTTCATGTTTTTTGGCGAATCAACACTATTAAAAGTCATACTACATCAGCTAATGCCCAGATGAAGTATTGTATGCCACTTTTACTACTGGCTGCTACAGACACAATTCAGCAAGGACTCGGAAAGAATACGAGGTTTTGTACATTTGAGTGGTAAAGAAGGAAGAATCCAGGCCGAGCATTTAGTATCATCAAAATACGAAACACATTCTCTTGTCCCCATTTAGACTCCGTACAAACGTACTGTCAGGGTGATCGATAACCGCCGCAACAGAGCAGGCCCCCTTTGTTTCCACATGGAGAATTGCCCTAACTACCAATTTTAATATGTAAACGTCAGCAAGGATGGATTTTAAATCCAGAGCCGGCGGGGTGGTGGATCAGAGCGAAGGGAGGTCCCGGCATCAATCATGTCAGAGAGTTGGAACAGAGCAGGCGTGACAAATGACCAGGCCCGCCATCAGCTTTTGGGCTCTGAATCTCCCATTACAGAATGAGAGCAGCCAGTCATTTATATACTGCGGCCCAGCGTGGCTGGGACAGGCCTTGCACATACCTCCCTCTTATTATGAATGTTTCTGCAGTTGGGGATTCTTCTGTCTGTGCTGGTGAATTACTTTCACTGAGCCGTATTGAGGCTCCAGGACCGTGACACGCACAGCTCAGTATGTAACGTACATCAGCGTGCTGTGCTGGCTTGTTTGCTGAGGCCACCAATAAAGGCCTGTCCCTGATTGTTACTGCAAAGCAATATCTTCTCTCTTTCAAAGGGAGGGAAGAACACAAATCTGAAAAAAAAGCTTTTTGTCATACTCTTATTAGTGTCTTCAAATGTGGATACAAACGGTGAAATGTTTCCCCAATAGAAAAGGATAACACAAAGGAGAGTTTACTAAATAGAGGTAGTGCTCAGATAATCAACAGCATGGTGGTGAGGACTTTGCATTGTCTGTTAGGTGAATGAGCATATATTACAGGCAGCAACCTTCGGTTCTGAAAGGTGAAGGACATAATGAAGTGCCTTGAACCTGCATTCTTTCTAATGGCCTTCACGGGGCGACTCCTCTGGTTGTTAAAAGAAGTCTGAGTCGGAGAACTTTTCCAGCATGAACGTCAAAGTGTCCTTGGGCAAGATACTGAACCCCAAATTGCTCCTGAAGGCTGTTGTTAGTTTAGATCCGGAGGAGCAGGTGACATCTTCTATGGCAGCCTCTGCTATCAGTGTATAACTAACTGTGTGAAAGGGTGAATGATGACATGAAAACATTTTTTATTGCGGCCTCTGTGCCCTGCATGGGCCTCTCCAACGTCCATATGTCTGCGATACATTACGGTCCTCGACCATAACTCTGCTCCAATTGCTGTCTTCAGCGCAAAGCAGTCAACAAGTGAAGAAGTCCAGAAGATGATACAGCCAGCGGTGTCCCTCTGTATACCAGCTGTCAGATTGGCTACTTCCTCCCGGGTTGACCGTCTATCTGCAAAGCTTTTCCGGCGCTGTCCAAGCCAGTTTAGCTAGCGGCTACCCTGCAAGCCGCTTGCCAATCTGCGCTGGCTTGCCTTCGGAGGAGCTGTGGCCCGGAGCAGAGACTTCATGGCTACACTGACTAACCCTCTTGGATTTAGTTAAGAAACAGCCACCTGCACTAATCTTAGGCATAGCCTACACAGGCTGACTCCCTGTACAAATGGGCAAAAAGGGAGAGCTGTGGCGGCTCGAGTGATGCAGCAGATGGGACAGCTAGTAGCCAATGACCTGAGACGGCACCTAACTGTCACTCTAAGCAGCCATGCCCTCAATAAAGCTTAACTTTAGGCCATAATATCATTTTCATAGGTGAGTAATATTAAAATCCCCTCCTATACAGTTGCCATGAACGGGGATATTAGCTATAGAGACTAAAACATCTTCTTGTACAGGCTGTAAACATGTTTATTTCTGCTGTAAAGTTGTTCATTTTAACATGGAGGTCTACGCGGGTTGACTTTGTAGCGTGAACGGGTCCTGCCAAACGGAAAGAAGGGCAGGATCGCATCTAACACAATGGTAACTCCGTCAGTAGTCCGAACAACCTTAGGGGATTAGTGTCCTTCTGATGAGTCTGAAAAATACCTTCGGCCTTTTATCTCACCTCGTAGCTGAATCGTTAGGATTTCGGAATTATTGTGTTCCTGAGAGTCTTGTACGGCTACGCCCAAGGCGCTCTCAGTAGGATGTAACCCTAACACCCAGTATGAGTAGTTACATAGAGCGTCTGTACGACTGCCTATTTTAGTTTTCTCACCATTTTTGACTAACACTGCCAAGTCTTCACCCAGGGAACTTACCTTAAGCCTGTAAGAGTCGGTCGTCACTTGTATATCACACATTTCTGGAACAGGGGAGGAGGGGTAACTTAATCTAAAAAAAAAAAAACAGTCTTCAGTTTGAGTCCCAGACACTTACAAATGGTAAGGCTGTGGATTTATTACAGTTTTCTCAAAACAGTTACATAAAACAATTTCAACTCAATGAAAGTCTAAGTGGTGCAACATATATCAGTCACTGAAAGCTGTCTTCTGATAGCAGAAATGTCTCACAGGGTCTTCTATAAAAGAAGAGTAGTCCAGTGTCTAAGCTGGAGAAAAAACTGTTACTCAGCATTCGCTGTGAGTTTTTTTCTTCTTTTTTTCTATGCTGTCTTCTGATAGCAGAAGTGCAGTCTTCCAGTCAATCCTAAGGTTGTAAGTCTTTTAAGCCTAGTCTTTTTATTAGAGAAGTTTAGTCCAGACTCTATGCTGGAAAACAGCTCTCTCTCTCTCTCTCTCTCTCTCTCTCTCTCTCTCTCTCTCTCTCTCTCTCTCTCTCTCTCTCTCTCTCTCTCTCTCTCTCTCTCAGTTTTACTGCTGCTTTTATGCTTATCTGAGGCTGGAACCTCCCTCGAAATCATGCGTCACTCACACATGAGTCAACAGGATTTAAGAATTATACAAAGTTTGAGTGACTATTTTACATAAAGCGTATATGCAGTTTATATGTTAAATCACTTCTATCGTGAAATAAAACAGTTTATATGTTTCAATGGTTATACTTAAATCAAACAGGTTACAGGTTGTAATAGTTTTATGCTTTCATATTTTTCTACAATCTCTGAACAACTTGCTTTTGGAACCGGCCTCAAGTGGACATTTGATGGACTGCAGTTTTGGCACTGCATTGGCTTCATTTCTCTGCAGGTTGCCGCTTGGTCTAGATCTAGATCTAGGTCTTGATCAAGATGGCGCCGCAGATGGCAGCCTCGGTACTGCGCTCTCTTTCGAGAGACTGGTGTTGACCCATCTGAAGGACATCACAGGGCCCCTGATGGACCCCCTGCAGTTTGCCTACCGTGCAAACAGGTCGGTGGATGATGCAGTCAACATGGGACTGCACTACTTGCTGCAACACCTCGACTCCCCAGGGACATACTCAAGGGTTCTGTTTGTGGACTTAAATACTCTTTCCCAGCTCACTGTGCCAGCCTCCACCTGTCAGTGGATCACAAACTTCCTGTTCTGCTTCACTTTATCAGAGTCAAACTTTGCAGAGAGACTCTTCACATATTGTCCTATGATTTGGGAGAGGCCTGCAGCTCTTTTTTTAGGCGAATCTGAAACTTTTCAATTTGTGCTGTGTCCCATCTTCATTTACTCTTAACCAGTCACTCTCACAAGTGTTCCCTTTATTATAACACAAATATGATTCAAATAGACCTTGTGGTTGCAGAGATATACTCTTTTTAGTATTGGTGTGCAATTTTCGAGCAGAGGCGTAAACAATAGGTCCGTTTTTGAATTATAGGTTTATGTTCATATATGCAGTATATATATATATATATATATATATATATATATACACTTTTTGGGATATATATTTATGCTTATATTGCACATAGTTGTTTATACCTACATCTGTTCTAGTTTTCTTTTTTTGTTGCCCTTGTTTTTATATATATATATATATATATATATATATATATATAGTTTTTCTATAGTTTTATTCTTTGGCCCTGGAAATGTTTAGGCGCCAAGATTGTGATCCTGATTTGCTTTGAGGCTGACGTATTGTAAAAAATGTTTTTATTGATGGTGATTATGATTGCTGCTATATCGTACCTGGAGGAGGTTGTTTGTTTTGTTTTTTATTAAAAAAAATTGACAGCTAAGGCATTTGAAAGTAAATGGACAAAAATGGTGCTTTCGTCTAAGACTATAACACATTCATTCAGCATGAAAAACATTACATACATAACTGCAGTACATAACTGCCAGTCTAAAGTCACAATCAAACATTCACTCAGCACACAGCAGGTACACAATTGCTGAGACTATAATTCATGTAATACTAGTGAGGGCATTGTAACCATCTTGTACAGTAGATATCACAACCATTCCCAACTGCGATTCATGTCATCATGCTGTGTGTACGTATGTATGTATATATATATAATTATAGATATATATATAGATACATATACAGTGTGCTGCCTTTATGTATCTACTGTGTGTATTACAGCATGTCCACACTATTTTGTAATCCTGTTGACTGCACCCTAGTACTTAAAGACATGCTCTTTAACCTAACCTCAAAACCAAATTGAATGTATCTCTGTCCAATCATGTTGTGTGTCTATTTAGTGCAGAACTTCACCACATATCTCAACAAATAGTTTGGCTTTATTGCAATATCAGTTTGGATGAACAATTGTTGTCTTCACTTTGTCCAAATGTATCCAATTTCATGCAAAAGTAGCAAAACCCTGGCCATGGAGATTACTGTATTCTAATTAACTGGGTGGTATGTATCAGTTTGCGCTATGACATAGCTTCCTCATCGGCGTTCTAGCTAAAGCTTCTCCTACTTGACAAGCAAAGACACGACAATGTGATCCACCCATTAGGTGTGGTAAGTAAGTGAGCCTCAAGCAGCTGGACCATGAGTTGAGATTGTTTTGTCAACTGCCGTTTCCAAGCAAGCATGAAGCATGAAATGTCACGGCCAACCAACACACAGTTCGAGCTGTTGTTGATAATGTAACGCAGTCCCACGTTTTTGGTTATTGAAAAACAATGCACTTTGCCAAAGGTAATCAACCGTGATGCTATGCATCACTTCCGATGACTACACAGCTCATCAGAAAAATGGATTCAAACCGGAATGTAGTCTTGAAATACCATCCAGTTCTCACTCCCGACTTGTATAATACCACTGCTTTGTTAGTGCCCCTCGGCGTCTGGTACCGACGCAGCGTGGCACCATTTAGCGTCTGTATGGCACCAGCGCACCCCGACTTATTCCTACGTGATCCCATCATTATAAGACGTCAGACTTTTCGTTTTTATGTAAGCCTATAGCACAAAGTTCTTTGCTTTAAGTGCTCTTGAAGTTCTTTAATTCATAAATGGAAAGCAAAGTTATATTTGTCTCCTCCCCTTTTCTTTGCTGACCCAAAAAATGATCCGAACCGTGACTCAAGAACCGTGATCCGAACCGAACCGTGAGGTTTGTGATCCGTTGCACCCCTAATATATATATATATATATATATATATATATATATATATATATACAGTATATATATATATATATGGCACTAAATAGCGCAAGTTAGATATTATTGTAATGTTCACACCGTTGCCCGAGGAGATTTTCTCAATCTGGACTTTTTGTAATTTGAATTGAATACCCCTGTGGTAGAGGATCCTCCTCTGTTGCTCTCTCTGAGGTTTCTTCCTTTTGTCGCAGTAAAGGATTTTTTCGGGGGAGTTTTTTCCTTTTCCAATGTGACCTTGACCAGCCTGGTTTTTCCCAAGGCAATTATCATGAGGGTCTTGGACATTATCAAAGATATGTACGACACCATGATTGAAGAGGACATTGACAAAGAAGCTTAACTTCACATGGTTAGTGACTATAGGGGAGGGTCAGAGGAGGGGAAAGTCTGAACCGCAAAGTTGTGCAAAACGTAGACTAACACAGTTCTGTATACTTTAGGCCCTTCAGAGCACTCCTCTGTTCTCAAGAGCCAGACTGGCCTGTTAGTGTGCTCACTCTCTGGGTGAATATCCATTGGACAGTCACTTTGAATACTGTCCTTTCGACCTATAGTTTTTGTGTACAGAACACCATAACTTTCAACGCTTTTCTGTACAAAGCACAGGGACTAACGGTGTGGACGTCGCTTTAATTTCTGCCGTGTGGGAATTTGTTTGAGATGGCTATTTAGGACGGCCAGGGAGCGATACATCATCCGTGTAAATACTATGGATATCTTAGATACAGTAATTGTGTTTGCTGTGATTAGTAAAATCAAAAGGCATTGTTACAAACGCAATGTGATCACTTATGTTTCACCTCAATCATGGAAAGCAAATTGCCAAAGATCATTATGACACGGCGTCCATCTGGGAGTGTGGAGCATGTATTAAACTGGTGAAACACTTTTTGTTTGTGACAAGATGTGTATACCCTCCACAACAATGCAGCTAATCATTTTCTGAGGACTAGGCTTCTGGTTAGCTGTATCAACGAACAGTTCCACATTGATCCAGCTGATATGACGATCATATTCCGCAGAAACCATTGATGTGCGATACTTCAACGTATGTATGGGTGTATTTTTTAAATATGCCTCGGTTTAGGCGTCTTAAAAACAAATGAGGTAAGAAAACCGTCAAGGTTAGAATGTGGAGATGTTTCACATCTGTTAATTCACGTACACATGTTGACCTTGATAATATCCATAACAAGTCTCGTCATGGATCGATTTAAGATGTTGCTGTAAACAAAGATAGTGAAAAGAAGTCTTGAACAGCTAGTTCAAGTTGAAACCGGCAGAGAAGGATGTCCTTTAAATTTAGTTTGGGGGATAGAGTGAGAACATTGGTGAGGGTAGAAAAGGTTGTGCGTACCACCTACGTATATACTATTGTATACTATTGTAAGTTATGTACGTGTAACACAACGTTACAACGAGTTAACGTTGACTTCTTATTTAATAACGGGACATGTGAAAGGTTTCCCCCCCCCCCGACCTCCTCACGCTGACTTCATTAGACTTTGATTGGAAATATACATATATGAATCCTGGAGGAAATGCGTTTCGGAGTTCAGGCTACATGATGTGAATTAATTTCCTACTGACGCATGTGCAAATAATGAATTATCCATTTTAAAATTATTTCCGACACTATGAAGTCCATAGAAACACAAATAAGGACTTGAAATAGCAAAAACAGAGAGAGAGAGAAGTAGAGAAAAAGAATAAAAGTTAGAGATGAAGTATGAAAAACAACTAAAGACGTGTAAACAGTGTGCTGTCTGATCATCAGCCCGTTTGTCCTGCTGAGGATCTTTCGCGAAGCACAACATATCACACACTGGTGGAGCCTCTCGGGGCCCACAAACATGCCTCATTACTTCATATCCATACTGCGCTGTATACATAGACACACACGCGCTGATATTTCTGAACACAATAATGTGAAGCCTACTAAATGGCCCCCCTCCTGGTCCCTTTATCTCAGTGTGAAACTAAGCTGTGGGCATCTATCTCCCTGTCAGATGCAAGGTTTATTTCTGCACAATGCAGGCAAAGTGACTGGCGCGGGTTGTAGCTGGGTCGACTTATTGTCATTGAATTGAAAATTAATGCACAAACAGAGGAGCAATTACCCAAATTTCTCACAGTTTTTAAAATATTTTTTTATTCTCTTCCCTACGAGCTGATGTCTTTTTCTCCCCGCATTCGCAAGACCAATCAACATATGGTGGCTTGCTTTGAGAATGAGGCCAAGTGTTCTGGCAGCTAGAAAAGAGGCTCTGCACACACACACACACACACACACACACACACACACACACACACACACCCACTAACACAGATAGAATACATGCACCCAGGGGCACACACACACACACACACACGCACACACACACATGCGTGTGTTTGGTGTCTTGAAAGCAGAAGACCTAAAGGACAAGAGAACTGCCGTAACATATTTGCAAGGTAAATGCAGCCTCGTTACATGGGGAAGCATGAAAAGCGGCGCCTCCGCCGCACCTCACACGGAAAAAAATTCTCCATTGTTCTGCCACTACATGAAGACACTCCGTCTCTCCATTGTGGAAATAATAAAGTATAGAATCCTTGTTCTGTGAGCCTTTTCATTTCAACAAAAGACAAACAGCGTCTTATTCATCCAAGCTCTTCGCCCCGTTCCACAGAAAGAGAAGCAGGAGAGAAACCCATCACCTTCTGAAATATGTGATGCAGCTTTGAACTAATCAGGAAGCAGAAATCTTTTGAATTTGGCGTTATTATCAGACGATGCACTTTTTTTTCCCAGGTGCGCCGTGTCAGACAAATTCATACAGCAGATCGTGCCAGCGCTGCCTTGAAGAGGGATGAGAGATAAAGCACTCCTTTATTATTTCAACATCATGTTCGGCTCATACAGGTAATTATCTACATTACAGGCCTGTGTTTTCTGTCTGCCAGAGTGTGCCACGGTATAACAAGGGACTGAGAAAGAAAGGACTGTGTTCTGTTTATGTGGGAAACTGTAAACAGCAAGTTAAGTTTGACAATTTAATTTTTTTATGATTATATTAAAAAAAAAAAACAGCACATAACAAACATTCAGCACTTTAAACTAGGTCTTCTTGTTCATTATCTTTTCTGATTTTGCATGAGACCACATGCAGAGAATTGCAGAGAACAGAGCTAAGAGCAGTGAGTTTCTCCTGACCTTTACTTTGATCAAGCTATGAATGATCCCTCAAACCTTGAACAGAAGAAGTGTTTGTCCTATTATGACCACAGCACGCTCATGCAGCAACTGGCCAGCAGGCTGCTAGTAGACTATTATAGCGACACACTGTGCGTTATGTCATCAAACATCAAACAGGATCTGATGGATTCACACAACAGATGATACCGAACGCATTAATCCCAGTTCCATATATTGTATACTACTTGAAGCCGGGGGATGCACTAGAATAACTTTTGAAATCCGACGGAGCCTCTGTTTTTGCAAGTGGTGCTAACACTAGCAACGTACTCCGTCACCTCATCAACGAAACAGGCCGGATTACCGAGCGGTTACGGCTGCTGGATTGGACGCCGGCGGCAGCGGCGGTGAAACAGTGACGCCAAAGAGTCAAAAAGCAAAGAAGAGGCATTCGCTGGAGGCGCTTCATTTGAGAGGAAAAGCAAGCAGCAATGACAATCCAGACGATCCGCTACAGAGAGTTTAAAAAAGACGGGTTCAGATCAACGATTAAAACACTGGATTAGAGGTTTGTTTTACCGGGGGCCAGAATATGGCCAGCAACATTCTACCAACAACACCGAAGCAAGCTGGAAACAGCGCTACGAACAGTCTCCTACGTTCACATCAACAGACTGTGTGCAGTTTATAGTGTCCAATATTGAGTTCTGACTCAAGTTGTTGGCATATCTATTTATTTTAAGTTTTTTTCTTCGTTGAGGTTTGCACAATGACAACATTCTGCAAGTGTTTCATGCAGATTTGGTCATATTGTCATATTTCGATTATATTGATCATATTGTTCATGTTCAGTTTTGTGGAGCACACAGCATGCAGCCCTAACCAGTGGTTTGTTTTTCCTCCCTTCTATAGGTCAGTCCTCTTCCTGCCACCACTCTCACTCACACAGATGGAGAGATAGAGTGTTCTCTAACCTAACCTTTGGTTCATCTTCTCATCCCGGCCAACTGTGCCGGGGATCACTTGGGTGTGTGTGACTTGTGCATTGGTGTGTATGCGACAGCTGCTGTATGTGCTTCATGTTGTGTGTGTGTGTGTGTGTGTGTGTGTGTGTGTGTGTGTGTGTGCGTCTTGGTGTATCAGCCTTACACCCAGACTTTCAGCTCACGACTTTTTCTAAATGTGTTTCTGAAGCCTAGAAAGTACAAAAATAATACACCCGTGATCATTTATCTGGGTCATATAAACCACAGTTACCATAATATACATTATTACCATATAATGTCAGTTTTTAATCGCATGTTATTCCATTGCGTCTTTGAGATCAGAGCTGCCACACCGCCAGAGGCAGGAACAGACCCAAGGCATCAGGAACTGCAACAATAACTGTTTTCAACATGGACAAAATTCATGAAATATTCATTGTTGAATTTATTGTTACCTATTTATTTAAAAAAAGTCTCAGTCTGCTGTTCAAGGCTGGATGCGATGGGACCGGTTAGCTTCTAAAGTAAGACTCTTTGTCTTACTTCCATTTGGATCAATCAATGTTCATTATAGAAAAATAAGAACATTGTAAATAACCAGTGGACACAGTGGACAGTGAAGACGATTGGAAGATGCTAGAGAGAGAGAGAGAGAGAGAGAGAGAGAGAGAGAGAGAGAGTTGGGTCTTTGACTCAACTCAAGTGGTTGAGCATGCTCAGAAAAAAAAGCAGTTAATCAGAAACAAGACATGGATCAGAGGTTTTAATTAAGCAGCCCATTCTAACGGAGTGACATGTCTCGAATAAAGGTTCCATTTATTCTCGGGGTGGAGGTATTAATGAGGCGTTTTCGTTCTGATTCAGGTCTTAATCAGATTATTGGTAGATTTAAAGCCTCCACGTAAACACTGGTGTTTGACACACACACACACACACACACACACACACACACACACACATGGCTCCGTTAGTAAGCTTGATTCAAGCCCTGCAGGAAAAGAAAAAAGAAAAAAACACTGCTGGACGCTGTTTTGCGGATGGAATAGTCTGTCACTAGTGGAGCAGTGAGGTTTGGCCTTTTCGCCTCAAACAAAAGCACACGCTTGTGTGCAAGCACGCATCCACACTCACAGACACACACACACACACACACACACACACACACACAACCACTCCAGCAAAGCAGACAATTACTATGTCACTATGGAGAGACTCCTCTCTCTCTTCTGCCCTTCCTGTCTGTCTCTCTCTACTACAAATACAGCACGCCCAAAATGAATCCTGAGAAAAAGGTTGTCCTACGGGTCTCGAGCTCAACAAAGTCAGTGACAACACTCAAGAATCTATTTCTTTTACAATGCCTAGCTCGAGCGATGTAGTGCAAAAGTTGGGCTGTTTTCAGCCGAACTTTCATCAAAACCCAGCTGTTTCTATTTATTCCTGTCGCTGGCCTTGAAAGCATCGCAGTGGTTAAGGAACGTCTGATTGGTGGAGTGTAAATGAGGAGACATCTATATGATACCTCCTCATATCTGTTTTTGTCATTTCAAACCTTTGAACACAGACATTTCTTGAGATCAGAGACACTTCACAGTACGAATCCCTGCCGACTCACATGAAACATCCACTGTTTAGCCTTCGTTGACCCCCTCGCTTCTGTAACGTTATCCATCTCCTGCAGCTTTTGTCATCTTCTGATGGTGTTTAATCTAAGACCCTGTGGTCTAATGGACAATCCTTGCAGAGCGACCAATCAGCATGGGCTGGTTCATTTCCCATTGATAGGGATTTTAGTTATAATAGCCTAATTACAACGCACTACTTGCCATCTGCTGTACGTCTCAAATTCCTAAATAAAGCAGAGTTTACATTTCCAAACATGAAATCAGTGAAAATGTTAGCGTGTTCAGTAGGTTAAGGCTGGAGATATACTTGCTTTTTAACCATGCATTCGCAAGAACCGCGTTCATTTCTGAGGGCGTAAAGGTATTACATAATCAGTATAAATGTTATTACAATATATTACTATATTCATCAAACTAGACACTATTGTGAGGTTTCATCACAATGCAAATTTGATTACATTATCAGGAGATTATGACAAAATACGGTGGTGACACGTATTTTGTGCGTGAAGGAGCATGGCACACATATAAGGGTTGGAGAGGCGTGCCAAGTCTCCAGGTCAGGAGGTCAGTAGCCTTAAGTGGCAGCAGATGGCCGGTGGTTTACTTTTAATTAATGTCAAGAACAAGAGAGAGAGAGAGAGAGAGAGAGAGAGAGAGAGAGAGAGAGAGAGAGAGAGAGAGAGAGAGGGTGAAGCGAGGTGGACAGCGAGTTGGCGTGGTTTCTTGCTGATCGATCTACAGCTGGCACAACATTTACGAAGAACACTATCATCCCCCAGTCCGCCCTGACATGCATATTAAGTCTGCACAAGTTTACCCACATTCTCCACACAATACACTCGCACAGGAACACATTTATATGCTAATAGCCTACCTCAGCTAATGCTCCGCCGCTGTCTGCAGTAGTGTGTGTCTGCATCTGTGTGTGTGTGTGTGTGAGAGAGAGAGAAAGAGATAGTAGCATGAGTGTGTGCGCTGCCACCATAGAGCGTGCCAATAAACAGTGGGAGGCCACCATTACAATCAGGGTCTTGCATTTTTACGCACAGGACAATGATTTAGGTGCAATGAAAAGCAGCGGTGTGGCAGATAACTCAGCAGGAATATTACAATACAATCATACTCCCACACTGAAGGGAGAGGGAGGGCAGCTCCGCCTGCTATCACCCCGCTACACGTCGCCACACAGTGTGATTGCAAATGTGGTCTTTCACAGATCACTAACTGATGCTTATATATACACTCCAACCAGACAGAGCTTACATTCACCAACTGTCCTCACGGCTCGCTAGTGTTTTCTTGTCTTTAAAGGGTTGGTTCCTCTAAACAAGTTCTATTTCTAGCAAGGGCAATTAGTTGTTTGAGGGGGTTACATGCTGTAACTATTTCGTTGTGAACAACATCCGGTAGTGACTGTATGTCAGGATCCCTGTCAGACCAGACACTACCCATGGCCACACAGCTGCAGACACTTCAGTTAATTACCTCCTGCGGGGTGACACACCAGACCCAGATCCCACTAATGAGATCTGGATAGTATGTGAACCCTGGTCATCCAGACCAGGTAAGACGGTCTTCTGCCTCGAGTACCTGTTCATCTGCCTGCCTCCGATGTCGGACCACGGGTACCACACCGTCGATCCAGCCTGCAACCTTGTGTCGGACCAAGGGATCCACACTGTAATCCTGCCTGTCTTCCGGTATCGGTCCACGGAGAACCACACCGTCGATCCTGCATGCTGTACTTTCTAAAATAAAGTATTTTCTTTTCCTCAATCCTGTCTTGTGGTATTGCTATTGGGTCCTGTCCAGAACTCCCTTGACAGAATGGACTGACCATTGTGGACCCAGCAACCACCGGTTCCAGCACCCGCACTATTCCCTCCAGTCCTCGCTCCGCCGGTCCGGGAATCCCTTGTGCCGTCTCTGGAGCGCTATGCCGGAACGCTGGGGAAGTGCCGGGGCTTCCTAGTTCTATGCCAACGGGTATTTGACCGTCAGCCTCAGACTTTTGCCTCGGACGAGTCCAAGGTTTCCTAAGTGGTCGGATTACTGCGGGGAAGGGCTTTGGACTGGGCCACGAGTAATACTGTGTTTAATGTGGACTTTGTGGAGGATCTGAGGAGGGTTTTTGACCCCCCAGTGGACTCCGATGATGTAGCTCGGCGCCTTCTCCGCCTGAGACGGGGCCGGGCGAGTGTAGCGGAGCACTCGATGGTCCACCCGGCTCCCCGTTTTCGGACAGTGATACGGCTCCGTATCGAGCTGCCACAGCGTGCTCCAGTTCCAGTTCCTGCTGCCGCCTCCGAGCCGCAGTAAGCTCCAGTTCTTGTTCCGACGATCCGGACTGCAACCTTGTGTAGGACCAAGGGATCCACACTGTAATCCTGCCTGGTATCGGTCCACGGAGAACCACACCGTCGATAATGCATGTTATACTTTCTAAAATAAAGTATTTTCTTTAACTCAATCCTGTCTTGTGGTATTGCTATTGGGTCCTGTCCAGAACTCCCTTGACACTGTATGCAGCTGCCAGAAGTCTGTCTTCCCAGTGACGTGGCCAGGTTTGGTCCCATCGTGCCCGCGCAGAGACCAATAACCAAAACTCTATACCAGGGGTATTCAATTAACATTCCGAAAGGTCCAGATTGAGAAAATCTCCTCAAGCAAAGGTCCGGAAAATTACAAAAAACTTGCACTATTTAGTGCTATATACACTACCGTTCAAAAGTTTGGGGTCACTTAGAAATTTCCTTATTTTTCAAAGAAAAGCACTGTTTTTTTTCAATGAAGATAACATTAAATTAATCAGAAATACACTCTATAAATTGTTAATGTGGTAAATGACTATTCTAGGTGGAAACGTCTGGTTTTTAATGAAATATCTACATAGGTGTATAGAGGCCCATTTCCAGCAACTATCACCAGTGTTCTAATGGTACATTGTGTTCGCTAATCGCCTTAGAAGACGAATGGATGATTAGAAAACCCTTGAAAACCCTTGTGCAATTATGTTAGCACAGCTGAAAACAGTTATGCTGGTAAGAGAAGCTATAAAACTGGCCTTCCGTTGAGCTAGTTGAGTATCTGGAGCATCACATTTGTGGGTTCGATTATACTCTCAAAATGGCCAGAAAAAGAGAACTTTCATGTGAAACTCGCCAGTCTATTCTTGTTCTTAGAAATGAAGGCTATTCCATGCGAGAAATTGCGAAGAAACTGAAAATGTCCTACAACGGTGTGTACTACTTCCTTCAGAGAACAGCAAAAACGGGCTCTAACCAGAGTAGAAAGAGAAGTGGGAGGCCCCGGAGCACAACTCGGCAAGAAATAGATGCCTCACAGGTCCTCAACTGGCAGCTTCTTTAAATGGTACCCGCAAAACGCCAGTGTCAACGTCTACAGTGAAGAGGCGAATCCGGGATGCTGGCCTTCTAGGCAGAGTGGCAAAGAAAAAGCCATATCTGAGACTGGCCAATAAAAAGAAAAGATTGAAATGGGCAAAAGAACACAGACATTGGACAGAGGAAGATTGGAAAAAAGTGTTATGGACAGACGAATCAAAGTTTGAGGTGTTTGGATCACACAGAAGAACATTTGTGAGACGCAGAACAGGTGAAAAGATGCAGGAAGAGTGCCTGATGCCATCTGTCAAGCATGGTGGAAGTAATGTGATGGTCTGGGGCTGCTTTGGTGCTGGTAAAGTGGGAGATTTGTACAAGGTAAAAGGGATTTTAAATAAGGAAAGCTGTCATTCCATTTTGCAACGCCATGCCATACCCTGTGGACAGCGTTTGATTGGAGCCAATTTCCTCCTACAACAGGACAATGACCCAAAGCACACCTCCAAATTATGTAAGAACTATTTAGGGAAGAAGCAGGCAGCTGGTATGCTGTCTGTAATGGAGTGACCAGCGCAGTCACCAGATCTCAACCCCATTGAGCTGTTGTGGGAGCAGCTTGACCGTATGGTACGCAAGAAGTGCCCATCAAGCCAATCCAACTTGTAGGAGGTGCTTCTGGAAGCGTGGGGCGAAATTTCTACAGATTACCTCAACAAATTAACAGCTAGAATGCCAAAGGTCTGCAATGCTGTAATTGCTGCAAATGGAGCATTCTTTGACGAAAGCAAAGTTTGAAGAACAAAATTAATATTTCAAATAAAAATCATTATTTCTAACCTTGTCAATGTCTTGACTATATTTTCTATTCATTTTGCAACTCATTTGATAAATAAAAGTGTGAGTTTTCATTGAAAACACGAAATTGTCTGAGTGACCCCAAACTTTCGAACGGTAGTGTATATATATATATATATATATATTCAAGAAGCCTAGTAGTAGTAACAATGTCTCTGTGTAGCCAACAACTGTTCAATCAAATAAAGAAAGTACACATCAATTATATTTTAACAATTATTATTCTCAGTTTTCAAATTTAAGTGGATGGATTATAAATAATACATAGAAATACATATACAAATGTTCTTCTCATTTCAAGTAAAATAAGGGCTGGATTAGAGAATAACTGAATAACAGAAAGCTTTTGAAAAATGTGTATCTTAATAGCAGACCATCTCAAGGTTTCTCTCAGAGAGAACCAGGACATTCTGATGTAGCATTTCAAAATTGAAGCCCTTCAAAATCGCATGCATGAGCTAACTTCAAATCACATTCATGAAACAATTTGTCTAATTTCAGATGGGATTTTAGAGGAAATGGTGCATAGTTACAAAATCATTTCACCTCAGGTTAATAGCAGACCACCTCAACATGTCTCTTAGACAGAACCAGGACATTCTGATGTAGCATTTCAAAATTAAAGCCCTTCAAATTCTCATTCATGAGCTAACTTCAAATCACATTCATGAGACAAAATGTCTTATTTCGGATGGGATTTTAGAGGAAATGGTGCATAGTTACAAAATCATTTCACCTCAGGTTGATAGCAGACCATCTCAAGGTTTCTCTCAAGAGAGAACCAGGACATTCTGATGTAGCATTTCAAAATTAAAGCCCTTCAAAATCGCATGCATGAGCTAACTTCAAATCACATTCATGAGACAATTTGTCTAATTTCAGATTAGATTTTAGAGGAAATGGTGCATAGTTACAAAATCATTTCACCTCAGGTTAATAGCAGACCACCTCAACATGTCTCTTAGACAGAACCAGGACATTCTGATGTAGCATTTCAAAATTAAAGCCCTTCAAATTCTCATTCATGAGCTAACTTCAAATCACATTCATGAGACAAAATGTCTAATTTCGGATGGGATTTTAGAGGAAATGGTGCATAGTTACAAAATCATTTCACCTCAGATTGATAGCAGACCATCTCAAGGTTTCTCTCAAGAGAGAACCAGGACATTCTGATGTAGCATTTCAAAATTAAAGCCCTTCAAAATCGCATGCATGAGCTAACTTCAAATCACATTCATGAGACAATTTGTCTAATTTCAGATTAGATTTTAGAGAAAATGGTGCATAGTTACAAAATCATTTCACCTCAGGTTAAAATGAAATGAATTCATTTTAGAAAAATTAATTTCACTGAATTGCTCTATTATCTCTGTTAACATCATAGTTGGTCAATGAATTAATCTGTTAGGATTCTGATCATATTGGGCTCTTAGGTTTATTTTCTGTGTCTTCATTTCAGATGTGAGTGGGTACGTTTGCGCAAAAGAGTTGTTCTTTGTCTCGTAGTGGCGCTTCACATTACTGCTTTTAATAATCGCCATGGTCTCTGAACATATGAGACATACTGGTTTTAAACTGTCCGTGGGAAGAATGAACCTATGAAAGAGTCTGTTCATTATTGGTTAAAGATTCTGGTCTCTCTGACCACTTATCTCTCTTTGGAGAACGTCATGTGAAACAACTTCTCTGACTCACGTAATAATTCTCCTACTCCTCGTTCTCTTTCCTCGTCTCCCCGTGTGTCTCCATCTCACTCGAGTCAGGAAACTTGTCAGAATACCCATATTTGATTGGCTGAGCTGCATCACGTGATGTGATTTACGCCGCTGAACAAATGCCGTAAAGGCTGGAAAAGCTGCGCCGGTTAAAATAAAAGCACTCCGTCAAAATGTAATAATTCTCAATTATCTATCGGTTTTAGGTCCTGGGTCCGGATACAACGGCGTCTGGGTCCGGATCCGGACCGCGGTCCGCCTATTAGTGACCCCTGCTCTATACTGTATCCAATGACCTGCTCTATAGCCGGAAGCACTTCACAGAAGTACAGGGTGGATGAATACACTGTTATTCATCAAGAAATAACAAGCAAGCGACTCCCCTGAAAACTACAAATTGTCTGTTCCACATTGCTATGCGTGAACATATTAAACATGTTATTATTAACTCATTTTGAGCCTTTTGTGTCTCTAGAAGGAGCTGTGGGAAATCCGTTAGTGATGTCACTTGGCTGAAGACAAAAAAAATCTGGGTTTGTGGAATTAGAGAGAAGTGAGCTAATAACTTTGTTGTCCGTCAATACTGGAGCATTGTTGTCACACAAAAACGTACCTAAGTGACCCTTTAGGTCAAGTAGATTTATTTTTCTTTTTTCAGGTTACGAATAAGAAGATCACTTTATTTGGAGGTCAAAATGAAAAAAAAAGATTTGTAACTCCTGCAACTCTATTTATCTATCTATATATCTATATAATTTCATGTAAAATACAATGAAATAATATCTGATATCATTACATTTTATGCTTTATTCTTAATCATTCCTATCTGTTTGTACACCAGTTATGGAGGCTTCACAGCTTTAGAGTTAGAGAAACATTAAGAATGAATTAATATCTACAAATATGACATGCAGAGTTTCTTAAGGCTTCATTCTGGGGTCTCTTTAGTTTAACATCTCAAATTATGGGGAGCGACAAATTATGCATTTTGACAACAGACACATTTAAATAACCATATCACCAGCGGACTATAGTGCAATTCAAGCACTGAGTAAATGCATTGATCAAATCAACGATTGGATGTGCCAGAATTTTCTTCAGTCAAACAAACACAAAACTGAGGCAATTGTTTTTAGAGCCAAGGAAGAACAATTAAAAGTCAGCGCTCAGCTTCAAACCAAGTCTGGTGTCGTCCTGCACTGACTGGTTCATTACATTATGAACCACACAGACCTCTCGGGTCGTCTGGTTCACGTCTGCTTTCTGTCCCCAGAGTCAAAACTAAACATGGAAAGCAGTGCTCAGTTTATATATAAATATATAATATATCTGGAACAAACTGCCAGAAAACTGCAGGTCAGCTGCAACCCTCACTTCACTGCACTGGAGTTTTTATTCTATTTTATAATATATATTTTTTTAATTTTCTAATCTTTTGTATTCAAATGTAATTTCATGCTTTTGATGTTTTATGTAATGTGTAAGTTCTTTGAATTTGACCCCCTTTCCAATCAGGCAAGGGCTCTAAAAGAGACCGAAACATATAAAGGACGCCAAAGACAAGTTACTTTGAAGGAAGACAATAGATTTTGTTTTGTAAACAAAAAGAAAACCATACTCTCAGTTCACATAAAACAAGAAAGGTTGGAGATACCCGGCTGAAATGAACAAAGAAGAAGTTGGAGAAGTTGCTGGGCCAGCCACACAGTGAGCCGTCGCACCCAGCTCATCACCCATGAACTAAAAAGTAGTTAAAACCTAAACAAAATCATGTCAAACCAAAAAAACAAAGTCATTCAGGGACAACAGCCTGGAGAGAGGAAAACCTTCGGAGGGGAACGAACAAAAACCAAAGTCTCTGCAACTGTGTTGTTGGCAGCTGACCAGCCTGTGTTGGTGTCTTTTAATAAGCATAAGCCATATGCAGGGCTACACCTAACAGCTTCTGGACTGCTTATAATCTGAAGTGTTACCAAACTGGAATTATCCTTTAGCTTAGTTTCATAAGGTCTATCATTACATTGCATTAACTGTATAAAGACATCATAGCAGATGGTTTGCTAAAGTGTCTTTCTTACACATCCGTTGGCAGTTATTTGCCCACACTCAATCCGTTTTATGTTTGTGTGTCTGTGTATGGGAGTGTTTGAGTGAAGTCAGGGATGGGAGGGGGAGACTAATGGAGGGATGTGATATAAATAGATAGATAGACAGATGGAGAGATGGACAGATATAGATTGATGAAGACAGAGAGACAGAATCAAAGAGATTCTCTCAGCCTCTCAGTTTGTCTGTCTGTCTTTTTTTTCCATTTGTCCCTCTCTCGGCCCACCTCTGGCTGCCTCTCCATATTTCACTCTGCTCCTTTCTCCCTCACTCAGACATAACTCAGCATCAAATGGTCCCAGCGTGGAGCACAGTCGCCCATACGGCCCATACACATTCATTAAGGACTGCAGGGGCCTCCGAGCATCTTTATTCGCCAACACTCTGCCTTCATTCTTCATCTCCCTTCATTCCACCTCTGCCTTTTGGGGAAATGACCTGTGAGGGAGGAGAGTGATGAATTATGTGTGTCTGGGTTACAGTAATTTGATGGGGGGGGGTGGTAATACATTACAGGAAGTTAAATAACAGGCTGTACAAAAATATGAAAATAACATGATGAGATGATTTTCATGTTTAACTTCAGTTTAAGTCTGGTGTAATCTTTTCGGGATAATGTGTAATGCTTGGCGCTTAATGAATCCATCATTCTACTTAATAACATAAAAGAACACTTCGGGACTGTCTGTGACAGTGAGAGGTTCAGACAGACATCAATCACATACTTTACTTACTTATGCCTGACACCCGTCAACAAGGGATCTCCAGAATTCTCAGTCCTTTGCTTTCTTTGCTGTCTGATACCATGATGTATCCCAGTCACTTGACGTCTACTAGATTCTACATTGGAGATCGTTTAGTTCCTTGATGTATCTCTCTAGAGCGCCAGATGTTCTTGAGCTGTAAAAGGTTATTCTTGCTTTATCATCACTCTCATGAACAATTAATCAGTCATACTGCACTATCACCTCAATTGCATTTACACTGTTGTTGTATAGGTTTAGTTACTTTTGGATATATATTTATATTGTACATAGTCGTTAAATGTTTATGCTGTCCATTGTGTTTTATATATATATATATATATATATATATATATATATATATATATATATATATATATATATATTTTATTCCTTTATTTGTAAATTCTGTGTATGTATGTGGAGAGCAATGAAAAAAATGGAGTCAAATTCCTTGTTGTGGAGTGAGGTTTTGGACCTGATGGGCTGCAGCCTTCTGCAGGAGGGAAGTGGTCAACAAGTTTGTGTCTGGGGTGGGAGGGGTCGGCAAAAGCATTTCCTGCCCGGTCCTCGAGGCGTACAGGTCCTGGAGGAATGGCAGATTGCAGCCAATCACCCTCTCAGCAGAGCAAATAATACGTGCAGTGGCTGCAGCGTACCAGATGGTGATGAAGGAGGGGAGGATGGACTCAGTAGAAGTGCACCATTATTGTCTTTGGCAAATTGAACTTCTTCAACTGCCCCGGGAAGCACCTCTTCTACTGTGCCTTTCCTAGTGATGGAGCTGTTGTTCCGCTCCCACTCTAGTTCCTGCATGATAATGGAGCACAGGAAGCGGAAATACTCCACAGTGTCAACCTGAGAGTCACAGAGGGTCTGGGGCTGGGCTCTTTCTGAAATCCACAATCTGGATAGGTAGAGCATTGAGCTCCACCTTGTTCATGTCACCTGATAGTCAATCTCCCACCTCAAACTCATCCCCACTACAGATGAGTCTAGTGAGAGTGGTGTTGTCCGTGATGTGATACAATAGCAGCACACTTATTCAAGATACAGTAACTCGTAACTGGCAGCAATATGGAGTATTAGTATGAGTGGGTCCCCTTTTTTCCCCAAGGGATGCGCATGTACAGGCACAGAGGTGTTGCTGTACACAGTCCTGGCAACAATTTGACACTATTCTACTGATCTGCAGGTGGCGGTTATGTACCGAGAAACGGAGCACTTGTGTCAGCACTGAACTGCGGTTGTAGTTCATCAATTAACTTGAAAGAATAGCAAAATGGACAGTTTTTAATATAAAAGTGTCATTGGTTATTCTAAAATTCAGTTGGCAGTTGATGAAAACAGCTCCTGACAGACAGCAACATGCACAAACAGGCTGACAGACAGACGGGCCCATGGATAGATTGACAAACAGACAGACAGAAGTGCAGTGAAACAGATGCTGGCTGATCTTTTTCTTGTCCCGAGGGCAATGGACAGATTGGTCTCCATGGATACAGGATTAAAGCAGCATAAGACCATCCTGCTGTTAGGGCATGCATATGTGTGTGTGTGTGTGTGTGTGTGTGCATCCAAGAGGATTTGTGCATTCACCCAGCAAGTATTTCATAGACTGTGATCAGGATGTCGTCAAGTTCATCAAACCAGACAAGAGCATACTTTTCAAAAGGTGATTTTAAAAGCTTTTGAAAATAGTCATTAAAGACATATCATCCTGCAGGTAACAGCTCAGGACTACTACGCACATCAAAAAGCATCTGTCTGCAGGGTATTGGACTTTTTAGCCATGCTCGCTGATAAAATATCCTTATAAACATTGGATAAATTGCTATGAAAGTGTCAGTCATGGTCCCCAGAAGATGAATCCAAAGGATGTATGTGATTTTCCAATTTTTTTTACAGCCTCTCTCTTTGTTTGCCCCACATGGTGACGTCCCAACATTATTTTAACAATGATGATGCTGAGGGAACATGGAGCAAAGGGAACATATGCTCACATGCAAAACTAATACAATGAGTATGGTAAACACGATACCTGCTAAACAGTATGTTAATATTGTCATTGTGAACAAGTTAGCATTTAGCTCAAAGTGTGGATGATTGTAGGTTGTTTCTCCCAAAATGTGTATTTTACAGTAAGTCGGTTCACACTGCTGCTATGTTTCTGGTGCATAAAGTGTGATGCAAACATAATGTATTTACTTAGCTGACTCAAGTCATTAATATCATCCAAGCTATTAATATGGTCGGTGGACAATATGTACATTACATCAAAATGATACAGGAAGTAAAAGACTGTTGTTCAACCCCGTCCACCATAGCTAACTGCAACCTGGGGGCTTTGATCCTTCATTATTGATTCCAAATGTTATCAGCCAATTGAATGGGCGTTTTAAACTGTAACAGTTTTATTTTCACCCCATCTGAAGCATTAGAATGGTAGTGATAACAACTGATACGTCTCTTAATGGTGATATTTGAAATGGGGAGAACCTTGGACATTTAGACAGAAGGAGATTTGTGTGATTTGATTGCCTTTAAAAAAAAAAGGTGGAGGGTTGTGGTGACTGTGGGTCAGCGGTAGAGCAGGGTCCATCCTTCAATCACGGGATTGGCGGTTCGATTCCCGGCTTAGTCCATGTTGATGTGTACTGTACTTGGGGCAAGACACTTAACCCCAAATTGCTAGAAAAGAAATATACAAGTACAGTCTATTTGCCATTTTGTATATTGACCTGCATGTGGATTGTCAGAATTATTAAAGCACTTCCACAATGCTTAAATGACAGTGCTGGTGTGGATTGACATACTGCGAGCACTTTGTTTTGAATGCTACATCAGATAATGCTGTAAAGCCTTGTGTGAGAATGAGTGCGTATGAGTTGGTGGAGGTGGCATCCTGCCCCCTAACCTCCCCACTGCAGCCTCTAGCAAACACACCCCTCTGTCACTTTCCCACTCCAAACCACCTCAGTCGGGTTAGCATTGAGCCCTGTCCACTCCCAGTACTCCGCCCCTGCATCTGTGTAAGCAGTTCAAATTATTCACACAGTCATTACCCAGAGCTGCCCCTCACTTGTGTGTGTGTGTGGATAAAGGATCACCAAACGGGACTCGATTGTAATGACGCTTTCAAATTGTTTCCAAGTCGGCAATGTGCACGTACTCATACACACACATACACACATATGCATGTTGATGTGCACAGGCAGCAGCGCTCCTGCAGTGCATGGATCAATACTGTTTAAAGTGGTGCTGTGCACAGGCAGGAGGGTTGAGGTGAGTGCAGTGAGAGTGCTCTAAAATGCCACAGGCCTAATTAAGGATTACTCTGGATGAAGTCCTTTTGTTTAAAAAGGCAGAGAATAGGTCCCATGAGGTTTCCACAACAAAATGGCTCCCCAGTGGATCTTTAGCTAGCTCTGATTTAGGGAGACAGGAGCGTAACTAAACCCACAACCGTCTTAACACTGCAGTCTACGATAGAGGCCGGCAAATTGTGCCCAAGGGCCAAATCTTGCATTGATTCAGAAATTTACTTTGGCTATAAAAACATGAATATAAAGCTCATTTAAATACCAATAAAAGTGATGTGAGTGCTAGTTGCTGGTAATGATCAGTCCCCTATGGGCAAGTTCTCGCTGGTAATGAAAAATGAAACCCCTTCATTTTAATGAAACAAAATCTGTATTTCTAACACAACTTCATCATCATTCATACTTACTGCATCTCATAAACACAAATGATAATTTGTATCTATATTCCTGTCACAGCAAGTGTCATTGGAAAGAAGCAACCCATTCACCAGACTAAACGCTGTTATTGGACGATGGAATCAACCGACTCATGATTAATGTAATACATGTGAATGAACACATATAGACACGTAGGGTATGAGCGGCATTAACACTTAGCAGCTAGGCTATATAGATAGATGGATGGACAGATGGACTGTCTGACTGATCCTCTATCTTTATAGGTAATTACATCTTTATATGTACTCAACAGAAAGCCATCACCTAAAAGTGACACTTTTGTTTTCTCCATCCATCTAGATCAGCCTGCCTGACTTCTGAATGTTTCTAATCGACATTGTAACTACTAAAAGAAACCACAAGACAAGGTTGTTTTTCATCCAAATGTTTGATCTAACTATAAAGCAAGGAATATCTGTCTGTCTGTGTGTCCTTCACACATGTTGAGAACCATCCATCCGATCTACTTCACTATTGGCAGGTGTACCTTCGGGGACCCCAAGGACGTGCGGTGTCAAATTTGATGCGATTTGTAAACAAAACACATTCAATATGAATACACTGCGGAGCGGGGCTTGAGGGCTCTGCAGACATAGCATGTCGTCTGCAGCAGGCCTTTACGGGCTATGGCTCATTGACTCACAGGTCGCTTTTGCTGCTGGATGTTGGATATACTAACGGAACAATCAAACTCTTCTTCGCGTCGCTGGAGTCGGCCGGCGATGAGCGGTTCCTGGCGACGCTGCAAGTTGCAAGAAACCAGCCCAATTCTAGCTGATTTGTGCGGTTGACACAAATCTATATTCTGTAGTTTTCAACATCACAGACGTCCCATAAGACAGTCCACCCAGCATGCCTACTTTACTCAACCGACAGCTGCAGCCACTGCACAGCGTTCCTTCAAATGGTTTCCATGCAGGTATACATAGCTGCAATAAAACCCATGTAGTGAAGCTGAATTATTGGCTAAATCTAAAAATCACATTGACAGGAATGTGACTTACCCCTGAGATGTCAAATCAACCTGAAACAGATATGACGTTGCCATGGCTACACGTGTCGGCTACTCCATCTTCAATCTGTGTAAAACTCTGAGCCTTCCAGACAAAAATGTCATTTTTGGGGATTGGCATGGCAGCGCTCAGCATTCTGCATCTGAGCCTCATTCATAACAACGGGGCCTTTCAAGGGACAGTTTAATGTTTTGAGAAATACATTTATTTCCTTATTTCCAGACATACATACAGTAGTTTGGCAGATTAGTTTTCATTTTCTAATCTTACTCTCAGACGTAAAAGAAAATAAACACATTGCCCAATATGCTCAGTGGGAAGAGCAGGTTGTCCTTTAATCACAAGGTTGGTGGTTCCATTCCCGGTTCCTACTGTCCTTGAGTGAGACACTGAACCCCAAGTTGCTCCTGAGTGCTTCACAGCGGCCCACTGCTCCGGATGCTGAGGATGGTTAGTGTAGAGGTCTAATTTCACGTACGTATCTGGAAGTGCTCAAAGAGTCCTGAGTCCAGATCCACATATGTCCTCCGAGCACAGTGCTGATGGATTGAAACTCAAAACATCTTCTGTGGATATAAGTGGTGGGGGATTTAGGGGCTCTATTGGGCACCATAAGAAAAGAACTGAATCTTTTGAAATGACCTTTTTACTTTGGTTGCCATTTCTACATATTATAATATAGTTTTGCCACCTTATATCTGGCTGTAGGTGGGTAAAAATGTGAGGAAAGAAGCAAAAAAAAGTACACAATTAAGTAGACATTGATGTATTTATTCTGGCAGCCTAAATGCCGTTGTGGGTGTTTAGGCAAAGCAAATAGCTTCCTCGGGGGTGAGAGCACTCACTTTTAGTGGCATGATTTATACATTTTCAGAAACACACAGGTGGCTTTAATAATTTGAAGTGTCATTGTCGAGATCGATACAAGAATAATGATGTTTCTGTACTTCCAACTGCATCAGAGTGCCATTCCCCTGCTGAGAGGTCTGTGAGCCGCCGCCGCTGCTGCTGCTGCGTGGAAAGCAGGATGAATAGATACAAAGAACTAATTGTTGTGCATCCTCTGTACACTAAAACGGTTCAGTCAGAAACACACTGCGGCATCCATTTTGATGATTCTGATAACCTATTTTTCTTCTTCTTCTTCTTAGAAACCCTTATTCATTCTGATTGTGCAGTTTATGGCAATTTACCGTACCAGCGCAATGCTCGTTGTGCCGATTGCTCGGCCTCCAGTACTGACGCTTTGAAGCTTTCTTGAGAACCACTCATCGAAACAACTTCACACTCCACACTGTATTTCCTTCTGTCATGAGAGATACACCAGCCAAGTGTGAAGTTGATCGGAAGAACAGTTGTCAACACATTTTCAGGACAGACAGAAAGACGGAGTCTCCTTCCATTTCACGGACTAGCAAATGAAGTCAGATTGCGAAGTCGTCTTCAGGATGTGATATTACTGCGGATGTGCCACCTTGAAGCGGGCTGATTGCTTGTCCCCCAAAAGTGCAGCTCGTCGCCAGGAACCGCTCATCGCCAGTTGACGCATCTCCAGTTGAAAAGTGACCCGTGAGTCATTGAGCCATAGCCCGTAAAGGCCTGCTTGCGGACGACATGCTGGACTATGTCTGCAGAGCCCTCAATCCACATGCTGCACAGAGCAATACGAAGAGGTCAATGACTTTTCTGTGCTTATGAAGTCCATCCAAGCATTTTGCCACCAAGCATCAGAGCACACGACAGTCACATGCAACTTCTTCAGAAAATGTTTTGAATTAATTAAGAAACATTGCTAGATATAGAAAAAAAAGTACTTTTGTCTTGACTATTATGAATGGTATACTTGTTTAGCCGAGACGCTATTGCAAGATAACAGTTAGTTCAGTACGGTGTTGCATGGCTATGAATTAAGCTACTGCATGCTCCCGTGTTACTGCCCTCCTGATTCATTTCTTTCATTCTCTCATTGACATTTCTGTGATGTTTCTCCTCCTTCATCAAGACACAAACTAGCCCTCTCATCCTTTCACCTTGCAGTTACATTTTGATCTTAATCATCACTGGCGAAATGTTACATTTGCTTCTCTGGCATGTAGCCCGAAACAAAAAATTGGAGAACTGTAATAACCAACAACAAACAGGATCAAGGGAATTATAGAGTAGCTCATGAACTGTAACAATTCAAAACTGTTCAACACAACACTATGGAAATCAGAAGTCAAATGTATTAAACAGTCTAATGCAGCAGCTTGTATGTGTGTACTGTGTGTGTGTGTGTGTGTGTGTGTGTGTGTGTGTGTGTGTGTGTGTGTGTTCAGGGGTTACCATGATAGAAAGAAGGTAGTGCTGATATGAACGCTCAGATTTCCCCTGAGACAACATAGGACTCAGCCTCTGCTGTGCTCTCTTTCTCTCTCACCCACACACCCACACAAAGGGAGCCTTACAGTCTGGAGTCTTCAATGATTAATGTCCCAAGCCAAGCCACATCACAAAGCCAGCCCAGCCGAATGACAAGCCACAACAGCTTGGAGAAGCCCTGTGTGAGTGTGTGTGTGTGTGTGTGTGTGTGTGTGTGTGTGTGTGTGTGTGTGCATAGAAAGCTCCTGTATAAAAGTCATCCATTATACATTTTACCTTTGAATCAGAGCATTTCTGATGACAGGACAACGTTACACTCTGTTGTTCTTGTTAGGATGACTCCGACGGTATACATAATAATCATCCATCAGTTGTTGAAACATTAGATCAAAGTGATGCCCCCCCTCCCCCCTCCATGATGGATCAATTAAGCTGAATGTCTTCAAAGCGGTTGCTGTCGATTTGTAGAAACGTGTTGCAGAGTAAATGAACAACAATTTTCAAATTGGATGAAATGTTTCGGAATTGAAAACCCGCAATCAAGAGAAACAACCTAATGACCGCATTGATCAGCGATACACGTCAAATCTTCAGAATGTATTCCATTTCTCTTCTTAATGAACAAAAGACCTTCACTTATTTGAACTGCCCAGGTATATTTTTGGAATAAAAATAACACAAATATCTGTACTTATTATCTTTATCAAACTTCAAAGGCAACCAGAATCTACAGCCATCACTCACGGGTGTGTTAGACCATCTTTACTAACACACCCATAGTTCAAGTGTCAGAGACAGACACAGTCCTCCTGCTGGGGACCAATGGAAGCTTTAGTAAGAGGCGACGGGCATTAAAGCTCAAAAGCATCTCTTATGTGATAAAACTGAAAATAATAAATAACAAAACAGTAAAAACGTTTGCATTAGGAGGAGTATTTCAATTAGTTTCACCCTGTTAAGCTGCATGCAACAAACTGCCAGGAGATCTTAGATGTGAACCAAATGTAACAATTTTTAAATCCTTCTCAAATACATCGTATTTTTCAGATTTTTCTTACTATTTTTACTTTGCACTATATGTTAATCATATTTTATATATGGATGTTCCTTATTATATTTATTTAAAGCACCCTGTGTACAAAATGACCTATAGGAATAAACTTGCTATTGCTGAGATGTAAATGCTAATGACTTCATGTGATACTTTTATCCCGGTCTGCTTGAGAGCAGCAGGAATAAGGAATTGCGTAGTTTTTTCCTCTTGTCCCGGGGATCAGCACAACTGGGTGATGAGGTCAAACGTTGGATGTGTCTCCATTCACATATCCTACAGTGGTGGAGCAACACAGACACACTGTCCGTCATCTCTCTCTCTCTCTCTCTCTCTGTGGCTCTTGTAGCTGACCGGGAACCTGCAGAAGGTCTTCCAGCTCCACTGTCATATCGGTGTTTGCCATGGTGGGACTGACCCGCAATGCCAGTCAACTTGCACCTGTTAACTTTGGTTAAGCATTATGTTCTGTCTGTTGGAGGAGTTTTACAGCTTGATGGCCACAGTTAGAAAAGACTTCCTGTGGCGCTCTGTGGTGCACCTCGGTGGTCTACGGCTGAAGGTGCTCCATAGTGATCAGAGGGGTTGTCCAGAATACTGAGTAGTTTCCTCAGCGTCCTCCTCCACCTCAAGTTCCACTCCCAGGATGGAACCAGCTTTCCTGATGAGCTTAATAAGTCTATTAGCATCAGATGCCTTCCAACTGCTGCCCCAGCACACTACAGGGCAGAGGGCAACTGTGGCTCAGTGGTAGTCAATCAGAGGATCAGGGGTTTGATCCCAGGCTCCCCTAGTCCATGTTAATGTGTCCGTGGCAAGACACTTAACCCCAAATTGCTCGCATATAGCTGTGCCTACAGTGTGTGAATGTTGTATGAATGTTAGGTAGTCCTGATGGGCAGGTGGCACCTTGCATAGTAGCCACTGCCATCAGTGTATGAATGGGTGTGGAAGACTCGTCGGAAGACTAGAAAAGCGAAATACAAGGACAGTCCATGTACCGTTTACAGAGTAGAAGGTGACGCTGGCCACCACCGAGTGATACAACTTATGCAGCATGCTTCTGTAGATGCTGAAAAATCGAAGGCCCAAACCCAGTGTCCCCCTTAAACCCTGACACCCTGGACCTTCAGGGACTCACTGACGTCACCTAGTAAATGGTTGAGTGTGAGAGACTCTGAGGGCTTGAAATGGTATAAATAAGAATGGGACAGCACTTTGCTGTAACATATCACTTTTTTTTTTGCCAGACTGAACACACCTGTGCCGTCCTCTTTGTTTACCTTTTTCTTACGTCTTCGTGCTTCCACTAGTCACCCCGTGTTGAATGTCCCATTGCTATGAATTGTGGGTAATTCCCTCCAGCAAAGTCTGCAGAAAAGCAGACTTACGGAAAGGGTTCATAAAGGGCTCAAAATGTCTGCGAGAAACTCAAACACTCAATGATTTGACAGTGGGACAGAACTAAACCCTCAGACTTTGTGGGAACGTGCATTTAAGTCTGTGAGTCCGTGAGAGTGGAGATTGGGATTGGACCTAAATCTCCTTAGAAAATACAGGCGGCTCTGACATTTCTTTTTTAGCCTTTATACAAGCCCTTAAGGACAAAAAAAACCCTCTTTCCAATATTGTAATATGATGTAAAAATATGTGTTGCACTTCATATTATTATTATTTAAGATACTGCATGCATTGTAACAGCTCATGTTGAAATAAGACATTGAGTAGAGACTGTAAATGTTAAACATCGCTCGACAAAATGAGCTAAAATGGCTTTTTCAGTTACAGAAACACAACGGTGGATTGAAATCCCTACAAATATTAGAGAGTGAAATATTTTCAGTCAGTTTGAAACTAATGTTAATAAGGATCATGTTGTCTCAACAAGCATCTCTTTGCTCTGTCAGAAACTGCTCATCCCTGACCACTGCCTGGGGAACAAGGCCCTTTTTTGTATTCATCCATGTAATATTTAAATGGTCTAAGACTGTCCAGAGATATTAGTTAACAAGAATAACTCCCTCCTAATCCAAAAAAGTGTTAAAGCGCAAATTGTGTGTATCATCAAGTATAATCTGGGGAACTACCCCAAAGATATGAGTTTGGAGTGATTTAGATTTCACTGCAACCATATATATAATATACAATCATAGAGATGGTGAGGAGTTATTTTGAATGATCAAATTATTTATTTCATCGCACCCAAAATTAAAAAAGAAACAAATAAATACTCAACAATCATGTTGGAGACGATCACATGGAACCAAACCACATGGTATACATTCTGTTCTGTGAGAGGTTTTGGGTTACCAAAACCCCAAATCCCCTTCTTGTGTTTTACCTGGGACACAGAAGAAACTGTGCATGTAGGAGACCAAAAGTTAGCCAAGATTGTACTGATGCACCAGGGCAGAACCAATGGAATGTAGCCGTTTTCACCTTTTCCCCTTTATTAATCGACTCTCAAAGGAAAACATTATATAAAAAGTTTAAAATAAATATGTAATCTCCATGCCCACACTGAGATTATCACTATAGCATCATAAGGCTTTATTTTATTTTTTTTATCAGACCTGACAAAGCTCCTCCACAGCTGTAAAAGACAGTGTATAATTGTTTCCATGTAGTACTCAGCCCAGTAGTACTGCAAGTGACAATTAATCTTGATGTGTACATTCTGTTTCCCTTCAGTCCAAACTTGATTTCCTTCGCCACTATTCTGTCAGATCCTCAGAAGCAGTCATATACTATTGGACAAACATTATTTGACATGTTGATTTTAGTATTTTTTATTCCTAGGTTTCCTGTGTAAATGGTAAATGGACTGTACTTGTATTTCTCTTTTCTAGTCTTCTGACCACTCAAAGCTCTTTAATTAACACTACATGTCATCATTCACCCATTCACACCCATACATACACCGATGGCAGGGGCTACCATGCAAGGTGCCACCTGCCCATCAGGACTAACATTCATACAACATTCACACACAGCCTACGGGCGCAACTTGGGGTTTAGTGTCTTGCCCAAGGACACATCAACTTAGACTAATGAAGCCCGGGATTGAACCGCCGATTCCTGAAGGACGACCTGCTCTATAACTGAGCCACAATCTCCCTGTCAGGGCAAACTCCCAGTGAGCCATTTACTCATCAACTCTAACAAGAACATTGCAAATGTGAAAAAAACATGACCCCAGTGAATGTTATAGTAAAGAAATGAGACATGACAGGGGAAGTAACTTTTTCTTGACAGGCTAATGCTTAACTAGAAGGCCTGCTTTGTTCCATGCTGCCATTGTGCTTGAAGGCAGGGAGACGTCAGGCCCGGCTGCAAAATGACAGATGTATTGAGATGTAATGGGCCTATCAGTGGCGAAAACCAACATGTGTTATGAGGCCCTGTTGTGGAGTGATGGCTGATGTCCATTACCGGGCTGATTGTGGAGCTGGGGAGATTTTACAGCACTGTGTCTCCAGCAATATCAGCTTTGTGACTCTGACAAATGTGCAGGGTGTGTCACAACAGCCAGTACACTCTCACAAAGATAAAAGCAGAGAGTCACAATTAAAGAAGAGACAGAGGGAGAGATAGATGGTGGTGTTAGGCAAACCAATTCCAGAGGCTGAGATTGGCCTTTTATGAATGAGCTTTTCCGGTTAGTCGTTTCCACCTCTAAAAAAATGTAGTCTAAATCATTTCATATTTTCAGTTAAATTTCAGATTTGGTTATTGTCTCAATGTTTTAGAACATTAAGACTAAGTAGACCAAATAGGCGTTCAGACTGAAAACGGCACTGGGGATAGTTATATAGACAACTATGACGAAGGAAATTCATCATGGCTGCACTCAATGTATCCTCCGTCGTCACGGACATGAGTCAAATTACACCATTCACCTTACAGTACAAAGCTCGCTTTTCTAAATTTGAGGGATGACCTTGCATTGTGTTGTGGCAAAAGGGATGACCGTTGTCAAGCAGAGCTGTTCTCTGTCTGAACACAGCTTAAGAGTCTACAGCTATGCCAGCTGCTCTGTTAGGGTGTAAATGAGGACAGCAGTGCTATGAGCAACACATTCTCACTCCTAACTTGTCAAATACCAAGTCAGTGGTCCTACGCTTCAAACTGTGACGCTCTAGGTATCCCTCTAGCATCCGGTTCGGACGTGTCGGGGTTTCTGCTTGTTACATGCATACATCCTCTTTTTTCAAAATAAACTTCCAACATTGGTTTAATTCGTTTTTAGGTTTACTTACACAACAAAACTACTTAGTTAGTTTTAGGCAATAAAAGTTGGTTGGGCTGAGGAAAATATTTTGGTCTGTGTTAAAATAAGTAAGTTTGTTACATAAACTAACTATGTTTGTTACGTAGCTGGCATTTTTGTACCTAATTAGCACTGAAGTTGCGTAACAAAGCTAAAATATTTCAAAGTATGACACACGAACAGTGGTCTCCTGGGTGAAAGTCTTGTTTGATTGACGTGTCTAACCTCCCTTCCCACCTGACTTTTGTGGACTTTCTCACTATATATACTAGGTAAACTGCTCTGAGTGTCTAACACCGACCAAATGGGTTACATTGAAGTCAGTTGAAAGCCCGTTGCGTCCCATGCAGACGTTAAAGGGTGCCTCAGTGCATTGGTATTCGACACAGAGGGGCTCTAACTAAGCGTTGGCTTTGAGCCTACGTCAGCATGCTCACAATGACAATGTTTAGCAGTGTCCACATAGTCAAATTTGCTACGAAGCACTAAATACAAGGTATAGCTGAGGCTGATGGGAATGTCCTTCGTTTTGCAGGTATTTGGTCATAAAATTAACGTCAGAGGATCAACAAAGTCATTGACGTTTAAACCATTTTTCATGACAAACCATCCAATAGCTGATACATGTCTCTCAACAATAAATGTAAACCTCACGATGGCGTTAGAAAAGTTATGGGGGTCTATGTATATGTCCTTACCAAATAAACAGCCATATTGTTTCCACTTTATTTCAAAGACAGCTTCCTTGTCTGTGGGTGGAGAAAAATTTGTTTCAAGTTTGGTCTTTTTTCCTTTGCTATCACAAATACTGCCAGCACCTACCACACCCACAATTTTGTTTTCCACAGTGCCTCAGTTGTGCAGCATACGTCTGTTTTATGTTACCACTGTGTGCACTCCCACTGTGCTCCAGCGAGTTGCACTTTGCAATGTGCAGCATAAGTGACAGAGATGAAACAAGTGCACTGAACGCACATTTACAAAGTTCCCTTAAGAGCCGCTGAAGAATTCTCTGCGTCACTGGGTCCTGGGAGACTCGACAATACACCGCTTGCCCAGCCATGCTATCTTGATTGCCACGGCAACAGCTTCTCTCCCTGAGGACCAATCAGCCAGACTCTTTGTCAATAAAGCAGACTGTGTTCTCCTGCCTGGCTGAACTGACCCTTCACAATTGCTGCTTGACCCGTGTCAGAGTAAAGACAGGAAAATAGACACCAGCAGCAGAGAAGACCCACTGTCAGCTGACACAACTACCATCCAGACAACACAACTGCCAGGTGAAGGGAGGGAGAGAAATGGAAGAAAACTAAAACATTTGGCTGTGTTAACCCAGCCCAGAGTTGCCAACTATTTTCCAATGAAAGTAGCTAGCAACACTAACACCAGAAGTCCTTGAATCTAGAAGGTCTCCAAGTCTGCATCACTGACAGCCCGTCCATTCAGGACTCCTTCCAAAGCCACTCCCTCAAAATGATCATTATGAACATAAACAACCAAAAATGGCTACGGTTAGATCTCACAGCTGTTAAGATAACAGCTTGTGGAAGACTCTGGGAGACAGGCCTCCAGGTAGACCAGGCTAGGTACCAGGCTAGACTGCCAGGTAGACAGGCAGGTAGGTAGACAGGCAGGTACACAGGTAGGTAGGTCGACAGTTCTGGTGGCCTTGCCAGTCAGTGACCTCCAGCAAACCCTGGACCAGTCTGCATCTGAGTCCCAGGTCTGAGGTCATGGTACTCTGCTGGAATAATGGGGTTCAGAGTGAGCCATGGGTTTTGTTTATGGAATGCCAGATCGACAGGTTCCCAGCCTCAAGGTGAACCTCCGAGAGCACCAGTCCATTTACGATCCATAACACAAGTAAGGTGAGTTTTCAGTAGTGGCTGAAAGGATGAGATCACAAATACAAAAAGGTTAAAATATTCTCACACAGGATATCACGCAGTAAAACTACCGTATTTTTCAGACTATAAGGCGCACCGGATTATAAGGCGCACTGTGAATTAACGTGTCTATGTTCACACATAAACCGCACCGGATTATAAGGCGCATTAAGCAAAACAACACAGTCCGGTAAATCAAACTTTATTCAACTCAGTTGTAACAACAAATACCGGTACAGAAAAATACACTCACTTATCGATTCATTCCTCTTCCACAAATCCATCGAATTCTTCATCTTCAGTGTCTGAGTGAAACAGCTGTGCGATTTCGGCATCAAGAATGCCCGAATCCCTCTCGTCATTTTCCGAGTCAGTCTTGTTGCTGTTATTGGTACTTGGCTGTTCAGTGATGATTCCAGCTTTCGTGAAAGCTCGGACGACAGTTGCGACCGACACCTCAGCCCACGCGTCAGCAATCCATTGGCAGATAGTGGCGTAACTAGCCCGGCGTTGCCTCCCGTGCGTACCGTAATGCTCCGAATATCCATTGAGCGGAGCGGCTTCGTCGTACTTACACATTTCGACAGATTTTTGAGCGCATTGTACCACATAAAATCGATCAATAAGCACAACAAGTAACCATACATAAGGCGTGCTGGATTATAAGGCGCACTGTCAATTTTTGAGAAAATGTAAGGATTGTAAGTGCGCCTTATAGTACGAAAAATACGGTACTTCCATCACTTTGTCTTTGTACAACAAAGTGCAACACCAGACATGCTTTCAAGGATTATCTGAAAATGCATGTCCTTATTCCCACTTGTAAGATTTATCATGTCAAAAAGTTATTGGAGATCGATCACAGTGGCTATGGCAACAGGCCTCTTTGCTCTGCTCTGAGTGTTTGTTTCATAGATACTTTAACCCTGTACCCTCTCAGCGATTAACTGGGTGTGTAAAATGCCGGGTTGGGCAAGCTACTTGGAAAGTGTAGTGAGCTAAGCTAGCAGTAACTCTACATTAAATGATTCTCCACTATGCTAAATATACCCCTCAAGGAAATGTAACATGCTAAGCTACAGCATTGTGGACAAAGTAGTTTAACTACATCAAGGCTTTTTTTACTACATTGAACCAACTTCACTCCAAGTCTATGCTGTTAATATCAGAATAATTTAGTGGTATAATTAATACCATTATAATTTAGTTAACTTTAAAATGTATATTCTATCAATGGTCGATGGACTGTACTTGTATATCTCTTTCCTAGTCTTACGACTACTCAAAGTGCTTTAACACTACATGTCATCATTCATTCACTGATGACAGGGACTACCATGTAAGGTGTCACCTGCCCATCAGGACTAACTAATCATTCACACACCGTGGGCACAGCTACAGGAGCAATTTGGGGTGTCTTGTCCAAGGACACATCGACATGGACTAGTGGAGCAGGGGATCGAACCACCGATCCTCTGATTGGAGGACGACCCGGCTCTACCATTCGAACATCCAAGCTTGCATTTTTTACTTCCTGCGGCAGAGACTTCGTAGGCATCAGTCCAAGGATTAGTATGTGATGTCACCGTCAGATGGACATACTTCTGTAAGCTATTATGTTGAGTATGTTAAAAAGCAGTGTTCCGGTGTATGTGATTTGTGCTTTTATTGTGGAGGATGAGACGGAAGGGGCGAGAGAGAGGAAAGGGTTTCTGGCTAAGTGTGTTAGAAGTAATAAAGTGGCTGTCATCTTGGCGCCGAATACAGAGCCCCGTGTCTGTTATTTTATTATTATCCTAAAGTATAGGCGCAACATAAACCCTCGGCTACATTGGTGGCAGCGGTGGGATGTGTTGGTGCCATCGCAAATGGTGTGCTTAGACTTGCCTCTTTCTCATGCTGACTTTGTGACCTCTCTGGCGGAAAGGCTGGAGACGGCTTTTTGTGGTGCCAGGCAGTGTGATGCTGATGTCCATGAAAAACAAAAAAACTGTACTATGATGGAACAGCACGTCATCAGCCGTATCAAGAAAAAAAATACAGAAATAAGACCCGAAGTTGTGAAGTAAGCAACGCACAAATGACGCACCTGCATCAACACATGGAAAAGACTTCAAAGTCTTCACCAATGTCATCGTGACAAGGAGACGACAGAGGAGATGAATAATGCAAACTACCACACACACACAGAGAAAGAGAAGGGATGTGAGTCAAATTACAGATACAAACCCTGAGGGAGTAGCAACCATATTACAAGTCCAATGAGAGAGAAAGACAGCTACATTAATGCATCTTTCATGAGCTTGGCCCCATGGCCCCGGAGTCCCTCAGCAGCCCGGCAAGCCGGCTGCCTCCCTCTGGACCCTGGATGTCCCCCACTGTTAGCCCTGTGCAGCACATCGGGGGCCTGGGAGAGCTCTGGCTCTCAAATGCTATCAGATTACACTTCACAACCCTAAACTACAAAGACAGGTAAGTGTGTGTATATGTATACATCTGCATGCATTTCAGTGTGTGTAGAGGGAAGGGTGCAGCCTGTCACAACTTGACTCCTTCTATTGCTTCTACTGACAGGAGAATGACTTGTTACAAATCCAGCCTCGTTATAGACTAGTTATTATTACTTTAGCTGTATTAATAGTGTAAAACATGACTGCAAACCAGTTTTGGAGTCATGACCACGTCAGACTCGTCGGTTATTGCTCCATATTCTGCTTGTTTTTGAAAGAGACGTGGCATATCAAAAGACTTTTTCCAACTCTGAGACCAGTGTTAGGAGTGGCTGAGAGTATTTATTAATAACCACACCTGCTGATCAATATTCACTTTCACCCAACCGTTTTGCATGTTGCGCTGATGCACAAACAATAACTAAAATAGAAGGTGCACATGTAGACCACTTCATTGCATTTATTTTTCTAAATTTCAACTGAGGGTGAAAAATAGTGAGAATGGAGCCTGCCTCTTCATCTCCCTCAGGGCATGTTCATCAATTGAATTTTTCTTTGCTTGAGTTGAAACATTTCTTTAACTTGAAGGTACTCCTCTTTGCTTCATTTCGTCTCTGCAAATTTGCCTCTGCTCGCATTTAGTTTACATCACCTACTTTGGATGTAATCGTGTGTCTATAAGAAGACACAAAATAAGTCCATAAGTCACGGCTGCTAATTATTGACTGACCGCCGCTCAGTGTAGTCATGAGAAGCTGAGGTCAGACTCTGTGTCTGGGGTGACTGTGACTAAGTGGAGAGCAGGCCCGTCCTTCAATCAGGTCGGCAGTTCAATCCCCGGCTCCTGCTCCGCTAGTCTCATGTCAATAGCTGTGCCTACGGTGTATAGATAGATACTGAACTGTAAGTTGCTTTGGATAAATGCGTCTGCTAAATGACTGTAATATAATGTGTCTGGTGGAGCTTTGACATTGATCAGAAGCACATTTATGGCCCTTTGAGAGAGTTACAAAATGATTTAGGTCCTCTGGAAATGTTGGGATTTTTGGAGGCATTACTGGGAGCTATAACAGAGTCAAAGAATCTTGTTGCCAAAGAGATGAATCATCATTTGATTGATTTGTCATTACATTTTTTACAAATGGTATAGTAAAATGACTTCAATTCATGTTGATTTCTTTTGGCTGGATGACTATGAAAAACTTGAGTCGTGCTTCAGGAAAGGAACCTGTTTTGTAGCATATTTTATTTGCCAGGCCTGGGAGAGAAGGCAGAATGTTTTGTTTAAGATCGGGCAGTGAAATAATCTGTAATTTTGTCCACTGCAGCTTTAATTTCGGTGTCTTGTGAACCCATGAGCGTAGGTCGCATTATGTGCATGACACGAAAATAAAGATATCAATCCATCAATCAATCATTACCCATTTAACATTGCACATTGTTGCTGTCACTCACGGCGCTCTGGAGCCTGGTTGAGAAAATGTTTTGCTAATCCACCTTGAGATGTAACAATGTGACAATCACTCTCACTGGCTATCAGCCGAGCATGTTGGTGGTTTTCCACTTCTTCAAACTTGAATGGAGTTTGCAGGTACAACCAAAAGTAAAAGTTTTGTATCACTTTATTCAGGCAAATGCTTTTTACCTGAATAAAACATGACTGTTTTTGCAGTCTGTGTTTATATGCCACAAACAGCCAATGAAGGTTTGTACCTGATTGACAGCACTGTTGCTGCAACAACATGCTCTAGCTGTGTGGGAGTGAAGTGTGCCTGAAAATGTGCGTGACAGCTCATACTCACGCCGATGATCATGAAACACACCCCCCATCTCTCTCTCTTTACTATTAGTGAAGATTACCAGCTTTTACTCCATCGTGATATTTCCTGCAGCTGCTAAGATTCCCCCAATGTTTGCTTTTCCATCGAATGAATTTCACGCTCAAGTTTAGACCTAGAAAAACCTTTTTTTTCCTGAAATTGCCAATCACAACTCAATTCAGCTTCACATTGTATCAGAACCCATCGTATGAATAATAAGAATCCCATTCCAGTCAACATATACATTTCTGTCATCTCTACAATTTAAAAAAAAAATGTATATGGATACACACCCCCGGGAATTTCAGGTTAACAAATTCTAGAAACACGCTTTTAATGGTCAGGATGTACACTTCAATGGTGCAGTTCTTGAAACTTGACTAAATCCTTAAATACTGGACAGCGCCATTCAACAATAACCCTGTTTCTATAGAACATTACCGATCTGACAAACAAACAAAAGAGGAGGAGTGCGCTTCATGTTGAATAACGTTAACGTTGACGTTAATACACAAATGGATGGAGCTGACTATATAACTTTACCCGTACCAGTGGCGGGCCGTGCATTTTATACCTGGACCTTCAGTGCTGTTTTTCTACAGTTGAACCACCTCCTAATAACCTCATTATGACGCCACAGCTATGGTTTATTTTTTGTTTCTAAGGGTGTAACAATAGAAAGAAAGAGAAAGAGTTTAATCCCACGGTTGTACAGTACATCATTTCAGTTCGGCCTGTGGACGCCCGAACCGGGTCCGGTCCTCAGGTTAGCGTAGTGTAGCTCCAAACACCAAGACGCTCAGTGAAAATGAAACATAAAATGTGCAACGCTTCTCCGACGCTGTAAGCCAGGAACACCATTCATGCAAATCCTTTTCAGTTACTAAGCCACTGCCGCCGACTACCAATATGTTATTTGTTGAGATGAATTCATATTTGAGGGGAACCTTGATCACTGCTACAGTAATATCAGAATGGAGACATATATTGTAGTGTTGCCTAACCTCTGAAGTAACAGCTTTGGATTGGTCAAGAAAACAGATGATGGCGACATGGGAGCAACAATCTTTCACTGACCTTAACCAAGTAGTTTTTGTGTCTAAACCAAAGAGGTGGTAGATTCAAAAAGGTTTAATGTGAATTTTTTTGAATCAGTGATTTGGCACAAATTTGGAAGGCACCTACAGATGATGTCTTATCAACAGGGGCATGGTCTGGAAAATGATCATATAATTCAATCAATATTTGGGAAGGTAAAATGACAAAAGGCAAAAACAAACTCAATCCGCATTATTCGTCTCCTCTGTCTTCCTCTCCTTGTTGTGATGACGAAATTCAGAGATGAAACTTGCAAAGCCCAAATTGTGTGTATGGATATAAACAAATATGCATATGGTATTCATCTACTCATTTATAAGTGACAATATAAGCAACAGATATTTGTGAGGTATCACTTCTCTTGATTGCCCATATTTGTATAGCACATTGCCTGCTGTTTGTTTGTTGTTCCCCAAATGGTGGTCTCTTGACTAAAATGTTATCTGTTGCTGCATGTCTTCTTCAGTGTTTTTTGCCACTTGGATTTTGAAAATTTGTATTTTTGTATTCCTTGGTCACAATTTGGGTGTCAACTGCATTTTTGGTTTCTTCCCGTTCTGAGTGTTTGAGACACCTGAGACCTTTTTTTTAAAGCATAGGAAAAAAAGCATAGATACCCTCCCGACGCAGATATATGAGCAGAAACTGTACCAGTATATGTATGTAGGTCATGTGTAGAGCACCCTGGGGCCTTTGTAGCACAAAGCATTGTGAAGTCAGATAAAGGATTATTTCAACTGCCTTTGGGGCCCCGTTGAGAGATGAGCCGCAGGTTAAAGGTGGGTGCTCAAGCTGTGTGCAGCATTGTCTAAGGCCTTCTCTCCACCGTAGGCCCTCAAGGGTTTTCAAATGAACAATTTAGCACAAAGCAGGTCTTTCTCAGACAGTTAAGCCTGCCCTGTGCAAACACAAGCTACAATGGACCATCAAAGAGTTGTTGCACACAGAGATTGACTTTACCTTGTCAAAAACGCCAGTCCGGTCATTGTCAGGAGCATCCGACTTGGTGTGCGGATTGCTGGTAGTTCAGAGGTCTGAGGTTCAGAGTACCTTTCAACAGCTTTACTTTGTGAGAGGTCAAGGTCACTCTCTTGTTTGTATTCAGGACACCGTTTTTATGGACATTTAAATGTGTTTTTTTTCTGCCATGACAACTTTAAAAGAGTAGGTCTTACAAAGTATCATACAACCCAATTGAAGGCAAAAGTATTCAAAACTTGATCCCAATGACTACATTGGAAAAGGGGTTAAAGTCTCAGTCTGAACTGTTTCTCCTCCCTTCCCTTCAGCGGGCCCAGCAATACGTTCTAGGTCTCCAGCAGCGTAGTGTTGGCTCCCAGCGGGGACCGGAGGAGCAGAGAGGAGAAGCTGAAGGAGGAGGAGGAGCCGCTGCTGCCAGGAAGTGAGTTCTCCTCATGCCTGAGCTTCTGACTGTCCGAAATAGAGTTTACATCTCGTCAACAACTGTAAGCTCTTCTCTTTTGACAAAATCACTAACATTTGCTGAACTTAATTTGACCAATTTGCCATGTCCAGATATTGTAGAAAGCATAAATTGAGAAAAAATAGTTCTTGTCTTGCAAATTCTAGTCTACTCTGTGTATAACTTCCAAGTATCATATCAGTTGAAATGTGTCATTTAAATGGAGGAGCTAGTTTAATCAAATATTTGTAGGCGTCCATATTTTCTGGGAAATAACTTCAAACATCAAGTAATTACTTGTTGTTTACAGGACCAACAAGCACAGTTGGTTATAAAATAAATGCAACAGCCAGCGTTTGATTTAGTATGTCAGCAAGAGGGGGAGCTTTGACTCTCTGTGACTCAAGTTTGTATGAGTTTTAAAGTCACTTGAGTCACAAAGTCAGTCACCCGTTGACTAATGTCAGATGAGACCCACTGACCAACACACAATACAGCATTAAACAACTTAAACCAACCCCGAAGTAAAATATAAGAAGAAAATAGCCTGAAAAAGTTTGATTTTATGATTGATCAGTAATAAACTAACAAGGAGCAACTATGCATGGTCAGTTAACACCAGTGACGTGCGGTGAGGTTCGTGGCTGGTGAGGCACTGACTGCATACTACATAAGTCAGATTTACAAATATATGAACCCAATAGAGTAGCTTAAATCACCATTCAATTGGAATAAAAGTGTCTATAAATATTACAGTGGTGACAAACAATGAGAAAGCAAAAGACATGAGCTCAACCCAGTTAGTGAGGGATTCACAGTCTGAGTTGAGGCACAGCTCGTCACTGCCTCACCTCACGCCTCCTCTGTTTGAACAGGAAATGCGCTAATTCAGCGATTTCAAGCATTTATAAAAATGCTTGAAATGCATTTATAAAAATGCTTGAAATGATTGGAATCATACAGAAATGACATTTATAGCACATAATGCTTTATAGTTAGGACTGGCTCAGGTTTATAGTTAGGGCTGGCTCAAGTTTATAGTTAAGGCTGGCTCAGGTCGGCCTTGGACCAGCCCCTAAATAAGCTGCTGTAGGCCTAGACTGCCGGGGGACTTCCTCGGATACACTGAGCTCCTCTCTCCTCTTCTCTCTCTCCTTCTGTATGAATTCATGTCCCATTATTGGGCACATTACTGACTTTCCTTCTTCCCCGGAGTCTTTGTGCTTTCTCACCTCACATGTTTCCATGAATCGTGGTTATATCTGGACCCTGGTCCTTCCTCCCGCCATGGCCCTGCTGATACCCATTGATACAATTATTAGGGCCTGAGCACCGACGTAGACGGAGTGTAGGACCTATTCGTCTTCAAATGTTTATTATTATTATTATTAGGGCTCGAGCACAGACGTAGACTTGCTTCAGAGTGGCAAGTCGGCTCAATAGCGCCCCCCCTACAAAATTTCGCCGGTTCTGCCCTCGCAGAACGTTTGACCTAGATATATGAAATTTAGTAGGTATATGTATCACATGGAGACTTAAAGAAAAGTTTCTTGGGACCATACTCTAAAATCAAGTCGGCCATTTTGATTTTTGTGTGAATTTTCCCTTGATTTCTAGTGCCTATACTTTAACGGACTCCTCCTAACAACTTTGTCAGATCCACTTCAAATTTGGTCATTATAATCTAAAGACTTTTGCAATTAAAAGTTACTCAAAGCTTTACGTTTGATGGAATGGCGTAGCCGTGGCGTGGCGGCCATTTTATGTGATTCGCCGTTAAACAACAAGCTGATGTAACTCCACTGGACTTGCTCAAATCTGTTCTAAACTTGCCATGCTTGATAACAGTCATGGCCTGAGGATGTCTACAAGCCAATTTTCACTCAAAGTCATAGCGCCACCTACTGGCAACAGGAAGACAGCGTTATGTGACAAACGGCATCCGATTTACATGACATTTACATGATGTGGTCTGCACTTGATATAGAGCAACATAATGCATGTATACGTTATCTAGTGCCACATAGTGGATACAGGAACTGGTGGAATATTTGCACTACATAATTTCCAGCGTCACACAGTCCACTCAGGAAAAATCTGTTAAACTCCGAGACGTGTTGTCCGATGGTCGAAGACATTTGTGCCCGCGTCTGCCGGTGTCCCGCCAGTACCCCCGAGACACGGGAAAGTGTGAGGGCCCGTACATCGCTGCTTGCAGCTTTAATTACCATTATTATTATATTATATCCACATCTGCTGTTATTATTAGTAATCTCAATTTTTCAACATTATTCTGCTTACTCTCGTTATATGAATAATTTCTGTCATATGCATCGAATCTGTTGTAACTCTGTTATGTTGTTCATTGTGTACACATATATCACACTTCTGTCCATCCTGATAGAGGATCTCTCCTCTGTTGTTCTCCTGTGGTGGAAAATCTTACACCTGCTTTATGAGAGTCTGTTAGTGCTGAAATAAAGAATATTGAAAAGCAGAAGTTGTCTTTGGAGTATTTATTCTCTGCACAGAGAAGGTTCAATCATCATACAGAATGCATACAGTCTGAGGGAGGAATAATGTGTACAGGGAGCACGCATTCTTTATACAGAAAGCGCAAGGGTGAGGGCCAATGGCTAATGTTACAGACATTTGGTATCAAACTGCTAGAAACACAACAAAGGGCCTAGGGCATTGGAACATTCATACAGAACAGTGCCATTTATCTTTGCGTGCAGGCAAGGGTGAATTCCTCTTTTGCAACAACAGAAAGATACATGGGCAACACAGGGACGTTCATCTGATTTCAGAGCAAAAATACAAGTAAGCATTTACACAATATACAAAGTAGAAATTCATTCGCTAAGGTCTCTTCCTTTTGTTCTCCCCGTTAAAGGGAGTTTTTCCTGTACCAATGTGAGGGTGACAGAGGATGTCTTATGTGTACAGATTGTAAATCCCTCTGAGGCAAATTTGTGATTTGTGATTTTGGGCTGTACAAAATAAATTGAATTGAATGGAACTTGTAAGTAAAGAGTTGAAACAAGAGCCAAAGTGATCAGGTGAAAGGGGGTGAGTCAGTGAAATGATTCACTCATGACTCATCACTAATGGCAGCAGACAACTAAAGAACTAGTGATTGGGCACTGTGATGCCGCTTCCTTCTATAAACCAGAAAGAGATTTAAAGATAAACAAACTTTTAATTGGATATAAATAAATATTTGCAATGTAGTATTTTTTAGGTGAAATACGACGTTCCTTCTCCTGCAGCAGATATGATCCATTGGTTCCCTCTTGACTGTGATGGATGGATCGCTCCTCTCTGAGCGCGGGCACTCTTCAAAGCAGCTGGTTGCATGTTTCAGACAAACAGAACTGTAAAAGAAGCTGATGGACTTCATTTATTACATTCACAGTGGGGCTTGTTTGACATTTTTTTAATCAGTCTCAGTGGTACATCATAGCCAACAGTAATTCAATTCATGGAGTCTGAGAATACGTTATCAGAATCCGATTCCGTGTGGTAAACAAGTCTCCATGAGAGTGAAGGCATGTGCTGAAAGGGCAGGGACAAAGGGATATGCAAATCAGCCTTCATGGCTATGCTGGAGAGACCTTGAGGTCCGTGTGCTACACATGTATTCACTGGGCACTGACAGAAATGTGACCCTCACAATCAGTTCCACACTTTAACTTGTCATGGCTGCTGCATTCAGTGCATGAGGGCCATTATCTCCTGCAGTGTTCTGACCATCAGGGCTCTACAGCATGACAGTGACTGAGGGTGAAGTGTGGGCTACACAAGAATCACCTCTGCCTTGTATCGCTGTGGACGAGGACACTCAGAGAGGTCAATATCTGACTTTAACGTAAGACATTGATTTTCTTTAGCATTTGGTCCTTTTGTTCAGTTTAAAAGCAGGTTTAGCTCATGTGACATTTCAATTGAATCTGTTTCTTGCCAGCTGTCAGAGATACACATGACTACTTGTGAAATACTCATATCTGCTTTCTTTCTGAGAATGAGGAATGTTAACTCTTTGAATCCCAAGCAGTTTCAATGTGTTTTCCGCTCTTGTCAACTTTTTCTCTCTGTGGCCTTGATTTTAACTTGCATATATAATTCCTGCACCTCTAAAGTAACAGCACAACCATGACTAGAAGTAGAGGGAACTTAAACGTGTCTTTTCAGCAGTATAACACAGTTTAATACCATAAATCATAAGTTGAATTTCTTTGATAATTTATTTTTCCAAGTTGCCACAAGTGTTACTAATGTTGAAATAAAAATAGAGGCTCCACATGCTTAGATATAATAAGCTATTCACATTTGTACAGCCCCTCCTGTCCTCTCCTCAATGCTCTGTGTTCAGCAGCAGTTCAGTCAAGATTTCACAGAATGTTTGTCACATGACTGTTGGTCCCAGCCGAATTGATCAAAGCTTCCTAGTTGTGCTGGGGAGATTAGAATTCAATATTTTTTACAGGATCTGTTTTGAGTAAACGGTTTATTTGGGGCAAATTTTAAAAGAGGCATGTTGAATTATATGGTTTTAGAAAACTATTTATATCCTGATGTCTGAATTACTTTTTAACAAGGGCTACACCAATATTCTACTAGTTCCTGTACCCACTATGTGGCGCTAGAGAACACATGCAAACATGCATTATGTTGCTCTACATCAAGTGCTCTTTTAGGGTCTATATCAAGTGTAGACAACATCATGTTAATGACATGTTAATCGGATATTGTTTGTCAAATAACGCAGATTTCCTTTCGCCATGAGGTGGTGCTTTGACTTTGGCTTGTAGACATCCTCAAGCCATGACTGGTATCAAGCATGGCAATTTTGGGACACTGGACAGATTTGAACAAGTCCAGTGGAGATACATCAGCTTGCTGTTTCATGGGGAGTCACGTAAAATGGCCGCCACACCACGGCTACACCATTCAATCACACGCAAAGAATTTGATAACTTTTAAGCACAAAGGTCTTTAGATTGTACTGACCAAATATGAAGTGGATCTGCAAAATTCCCTACGAGGAGTTCGTTAAAGTATAGCGCCTAGAAATGGTAAAAAAATGAATGGAAAATTCAAACAAAAATCTAAATTGCAGACTGCCAGTATAATTTAGAACATAGTCTCAAGAGACTTTTTTTTAAGTATCCATGTGATACATGTGCCTACAAAATTTTATAATCTCATACAGACTCTTGTACAGAAGTTTGTACTTATGTCATTTCCCTTTGCCAGTTGGTGGCGCTATGACTATATGAAAATTGAGGCATGGGAATGTTTTCAGGCCTGGACTAGCATCCTGCATAGGACATTTTGGGCAGATTTAACAATGTACCTTGGAGTTACAGCAACTTCAATTTTCATGAAAAATTGCACAAAATGGATGCCGCGCCACGCCAAGGTTGTTGCATGAAAACTCATGATTTTGATAACTTTTCATTATGAAAGTCTTAAGATCGTACTGACCAAATGCCAATTTGGTCAGCATGCCGATGTCCTTGTCACATATTTTTGCAATATTGTGTGATTAATGAATTCTTCTGACAAATCTGAAAAGTAACACATTTAAATTCACAGTTGTAAACTAGCTGTTGTTGCTGGTTACTACTCAATCACAAGATTGGAGGTGCAATCCCCTGCTGCTGCTGTCCATGTCAGACACTTAACCCTAGATTGCCCCCGTAGCCCCTCCTATCAGTGAATGAATGGGTGTGATTGGGTGAATGATGACATGTAGTGTTAAAGTGCTTTGAGCGGTCGGAAGACTAGAAAAACGCTATAAAAGTACAGTCCATTTACCGTTATAGTTACTGTTAATTAATTAGTAATTAGTTAGTTAAGTGTTATTAATGCATTAAATAATGTTAATTGATGTACCCTTGGTGTAAAGTATTATCCTTATGGTTATTATTGGTTTTTTTTCTCCCTGAGCAAGTAAAGTGTGCTTTCTTGTTATTTAGAAAAGGTTCGGTTGTCAATGGATAGCATTGTGTTGCAAGTTGTACTTAGTTGAACTACTTATCTAATGTGCATTCCTAGCTGTGGTTCACAAGGTGACACAGAGTGACACACTTGATATCGCTGTGTGAAAGCACTCAGTGGTTGAGCTCGCAGTTCTCTGCTTTCACACTGTGTCAATTCCTTTATTCACTGTCATTCCACAACATTACTATTGTTCTGATGTGACGAATCATTTCAAAAGCTGTAAATTTTTTCATCTGCCCATGTTTGCATGGGCTTACATAGACATATGTGCTGGCATCTGCATGTAACCAAAAAAGAAAAGCCCACGCAAATCGTATGCATGTACCGTACACAAGTCATCCGCACCCAAACAAACAAAAAAGTAGTTCCGTTTCAACGTTGAATAGAAAAGTCATATATGTTGTTTTGGGGGTCAGACGAACCCATTCTGTTGTTACGGTATGAGGACGTGTTGTAGTATAAACCGCTGCCTGTCTGTGTCTGATTTAGAGGGTCAGGTCCTTATCAAACCATTGTTGTAGTACCACTAATGACCACTAGCTGCTGGATCAGAAAAAAAAGTCTGACTCCTTGGAATCCATTTAGAAATGAAAATACAATCTCGATACTTAATTTAACTTTGTTAAAACTGGTGTCTGATCATTTTTGTAAAAAATGCTTTATGAGCGAAACCTTTTCAAACAAAACAGACAAGCAGGCCAATAAGGCAACTTCACACAGCAGTTGGCTATATTATAGTTTCTCATAAGTCAGTGCTATTGGTTACCCCTTACCGTTGTCCGTGGGCTTTACAAGTATTGAACCAATGAAAAGCATTAAAAAGATCTTGTTACTAAATCTCGTAACTCCATCGGATCATCAAACTGTCTGCCAAACGTCATATCTCCAGGTGACACTACTACTCTACTGTAAACGGCACAATGTTCTACTGTATTTTATGATAGAAATGATCTAATTTTGATATCTTGGAATGATATAATTTGCCTCCCACACTTTTGATTTTCCTTCCCTCTCTCCCTGCTGTTCTCTAGATGTTTCAATTCCCACAATTCCCCTCCCACATGACCAAATTTAAAAACCCTTCCACCATATTTATTAGAAATAGCCTAGTGTCACTGCTGTTTGTGATTGTGTTTTTTTAATTGAGACAGACAGACAGACAGAGATTAGCTGTATACAGCAGTGGAGCAGAGTAACTTGTTGACCGGCACAGAGAAACATACTGCTGGTAAGAACAGCCAGGCTACTATTGACTTAGTGCAACGCCTCGCAGCGCTTCCGCTCGTGAAGTTAGGTTTTGTCACCTTAACTTAACTTCCTGTGGAGACAGAAGTTTCTTTTTAAAAAAGACACTATGCATGCAATAAGAAGTATATTGACAAGCCGTCCCTGTCATGTCCAAAAATTAAGCTAGAGGGGAACCTAGAGCGCCACAGTTTGAAGCTTAGTGCCACTGACTGAGGCATGAACACTCGCTGTAGCCGGGGAAATGGCAAGCCTCTCAGGGGGAGAAGTCGGGATAAACACACTGTGGAGCAGAAAAGTGTCAGGGATGTCGCATGTCGCACATCCCCGCCGGACGGACTTTACATTGTAAGGTGTAGAAAAATCTCATGCAGATGTCATTAAGCTCAAACCTCTAATTAGCTACCCCTGTGTGTGTGTGTGTGTGTGTGTGTGTGTGTGTGTGTGTGTGTGTATATGTGTGTGTGTGTGTGTGTGTGTGTGTGTGTGCATCAGGGAGTAACAGTCTGTCAGGTTGACTAGAGCGTGTTGTAGTGATTTGTAACTCGTAAGTCTCGTCGGCTGCTTCGCCACTTTCAATTTACACCCGCTTCTTAACGAGCTAACCCCCCCCCCCCCCCCCCCCGAGCTCCTGTGACACCCCCACATACACACAAACACAAACACACACACACACACACACACACACACACACACACACACACACACACCCCCAGCCTCCGCTCTGTACTCATTCTAATGATTACCCTACCATGCCAGCCCCAGCCCTCACAACTTTGCTTTCTGACAACCCTTTCCCCCAAAGTGGAGAAGTGTGTGTGTGTGTGTGTGTGTGTGTGTGTGTGTGTGTGTGTGTGTGTGTGTGTGTGTGTGTGTGTGTGTGTGTGTGTGTGTGGGGGCTCCTTTTGTCACCAGGCACACACTACGAGCAGAGATGTGAAGACGGAAAGCTCCGCTGCCTGCCTCGCCTCCCTCCTCTCTGTCTACACCTATGTCGCTCTGCCTGCAGGGGATAGAGACATACAGCAAAACATGACTTCTGTGATTTCTGACACGTGTTTACTGGAAAGATTCCAACCAATTAAAAGGGATGGAGGCTCAAAGGAAGAGTGTCATGTCGCAGATGAAATCCAGCAGATAATGAGTGAAGGCCGAAAGACACTGACAATGCTTTCGATTCTATTTACTCCCCCCCCCCCCCCGAATCTCTGTTCTTTTTTTGGTTTTAACTCATCAGATGCGTGAAGAGATCCTTGTCGGTGGTTCTCAGACATCAAGGAGCCTCAGAGGAAGGCTTGAAGGAGGCACTGCAAGGAAGATGGGAGTACAAAAGTCAGGATGGACTCAAGACCCTCACCCAGAAATCATCCACTGCTAGAAACACCCATAGGATTCAGCATACCCGTGAAGACATTTGATTGTCTGGGTTCATCATTAACCACCAAACATCATCCCTTCACTAACTATTATTCAAAAGGTCATCGTGGGACTTCTCCCATTGATATCAGCACTGCAAAACTAAATGGATGCATCCTACGTGATCAGGCTGTGTCTATGTTTTACATATATATCCCCCCCCCACAGTAACAGTGCTCACATTCTTTCGTTTACTTTTGAGACATGCAGCTACTGGTGTTACACTCAGGTTATTTCTATTTCTTCTTCTCCCATTACTACTGATTATACCGAGACTAATGCTCTGCAGTCGCTGTCTTTACGCTCTTTCATTCACTGTGACGGAAGGCTTTGTCGTGGTGAGCAGAAGGTTAGAGGTGGAGGTGGCTTTCTTCGAGGTGTGTTGCTGAAAAGGAAAACACTACTCAGTCTTTTCTCCTACTTTCTCTTTGTTGTTGGTCCCTCACTACCAACGATCTCCACTGAGCACACACCAGCAGCCCAATCGTAGTTCCTACCATCTCCATGTGCTGCCAGAAACGTAGTTACAGTGTTGCACACCAGCTACAGCGAAACTACGGTGGCCCTTAATATAGAATGATTCTCCCTTTACAAAGCCACTAAGGTTGACCAGGAAGTAGATCTGTTGGCAGTGAGCTACAATATCTAACTGGAAGAGTTGCATTTTTTGTCCACTTTTAGTAGAACTCAGACAAGTGTTATGAATATGCAGAGTGTACTTTTGTTGTCCCTCCCCACAATGATACACCAAGCAATGTTCTGGAGTGGAGGTGGGGACTGAGCAGAGACCTAAAAAGGGGTTTGTTAGATGCAATGAGAAGAGTATGCCATGTAAGTGGAGCAGACTTTTATTTATGTCACACTGCTTGCCCAGATACATATCATTTTGCCCATGTTCATAGTGACCCACAGTCACAACTATGGACAAAACTATGAGAACAAGCAGGTTGAAAAAAAAACACTCAAAAAGACAGAGACCAGTATTGGGAGAGAAAAATGTGATTGTAACAATATTGACACAGATTTAGGTTTGAGGGGTGAAATGTGGAACAGTGCAGTGCTCTCCTCCTCCTCCTCCTCATCAAAACACAAGATGAGGGAACATATTGTAAAAGATTTAAATATTGACACATATTTTGGTCATAATGTTAGATCTCACAGTAGGCAGTTGTGTTTTCAAAGACACATGTTTTGCTGCATAGTCTTGAGTCCATGAAGACACAGAGCTCATTGTGCTTCGTCTCCCAGTGACTAACGTTCATGTAATCTGTGTGAAGGAACAATGTCTCCTCTGTGCCGCTGTCTGCTTCTGTCTCATTACCAGCCATATTAACTTAAATGTCACCTTTGACCCCGGATCCTGAGAGGAAGTGGAAATAAATTAAAGCACTGTGCTTTCAATCAGGACAGGAAGCCCCTCCCCCCCAGCTCCATAATCACTTTTATTTCATTTCCTTTAATTAATCTTCCTCTATAAATCCTAAGCACCAAGTCACATGACAGGCCAGCAGGGAGCAGATTCAATATCTGGGTGGTATTGATATTCCTACCGCTTTCATTTTAACTTCCAACATATAACATTGCTGTTATTTATTAATAATCAATAAGGCTTTGGCAGCAGTGGAGGTGGAGTGACTGTCCCTGAACCCGGTTTCCTCTCAGTCGTCTTTCCTCTGTAGTCAAACATTCTGTTTGTCTTTAACAGTCTATAAATTGACTGTTGCATTATCATATAGAAAATAATTCTCAACTGAATTCATAATGGCTGTATGTTGCTATGAATAGTTTTAAAAGCACTGAGTCACTGAGCACTGTCAACAAACACATTGCCACTCCCAGCTCGTCAAATACCGACACTATGTCAGTGCTCCTGCTCTTTAATCTATGATGCTTAAGGTACCCCTCTAGTGTCAGTGTTGGACTTGTCAGAGGCAGCATGTTACATTTTTTTCCCTCCAGGACGAATGTCCGTGTTTGTTTGATCTTCCCACCCTCTCTGTGTGGACTATCTTGCTCTGTATACCATGTCAGGACCCTGGTAACATAGGACCCTGGAAACATAGGGCAATATAGGACCCTGGTAAAATAGAACCATGGGAACATCAGACCTTGGAACATAGGACCCATGGAACATAGGACCCTGGTAACATAGAACCTTTGAAACATAGCATCCTTGGAACATAGGCCCTTGGCAACTACAACCCTGGAAAAAAGGACCTTGGGGACAGAAGTTGGGACCAGAAGATGGTCCTGAATCACATGGGAAAAGAACAGTTTTGTCAGGTTTTAAAAACACCATGAGGATCAGTTCTCAGAAACAAACACCAGGCCTGAAGCATTAACTAGCAGTGTAGCTGAGGCAAAGATCTGGCGATGAGAGGGTGAAGAGCTGGGATACTGCAGAGATGAAGAGCTGATGAATTTCAGGTGTGTGAGCTGAGGGAGGTGCTGAGCCAATTGCAGACAGGTGTGTACGATGACACACAGACACAAACACACATAAGGTACATCCCAAGTCTCTTAATTACACCCCCGTTTCCCTGTACGTTTTGAAATTGTCACGTCATTATTAAATAACCTAGAATATGATTTCTATTGTTTTGATATAACTCAGCAAACCAGACACTCAGGAATGATCAGCCTCACATGACTGAATGGAATGTTGATAAATGATGTAAAAAGCTCTCTCTGACTTTAATTGTATCCATAATAAAAGGGAAATATTGAGGGAAATATCAGATCATGGAAAGACAAATCTTTCTAATAAATGAAGAAACATATTCAAACCAGATGGTAAATCAGAAAACATATCAAATATAAAGCTTGAGTTTAATCTGTGATCTGTCTTCACTGTTTACATGTTCTCATCAGTACGATCGGCTGCAGCGTCCAATCACATAACTGATGAACAAAGAGGGGGCGTGTCGGCCGTTAAAACACTTCCTGGAAGGCTGTTCTCGTGCGTCTCGTGAGATCCCTCCTCTCTCCTCGCTCCTCAGAGCTAAATAAGAGCTTTGGGACGGCCGTCAATATGGCGGAGCAGAACAACTTCCGGTTCAAGCGAGGAGCGAGGAAATGACAATTAAGAAACTTGGGATGTACCCATAGATACAAGATGGGAACATGAGAGATGAGAGCAGTGGGGAGCACTGCCAAATGTTTGATGGATAATGGTTTATTTCATTTTTTTTTTCTTAAATCTTAATCAAAGAGTTACAGCCAGCATGTTAATCGACAGTTGTCTGCAGCAGCTCTGTGCAGGCTCGCATCTCAGCTGCGTCTCTCGGGCGTGACTGCAACCTGAAGCATCTATTTTTTTACTTCAAGTCTATCGTACCGATAGCACGCTACTACTTAATTGCAGTACTACAATTTACTGCCTTTTCAAGGGTTTTGTCACTATTGTATCATTTCAGTTATCAAACTTTCATCATGTTCTCTTTACTTTATTATCTGACATTGGTCTATTATTTTTATTGTTTTTGATGGCACGCTTTGTCCTTTACTGCTGTTTATTATTAATTATGCTGTGTAATCCTTATCTTAATATGTAAAAGACCGGAAAGACCCGGCAAGCCCAAAACGTATAGTGAGGGTGAACTGGGAACGTCTGGCGGAGGACCCTGTCCGGGAGGTCTTTACCTCCCACCTCCGGAAGAACTTCTCACACATCCCGAGGGAGGTTGGGGACATGGAATCCGAATGGACCATGTTCAAAGCCTCTGTTGTGGACGCGGCCGCTAGGAGCTGTACCGCCTGGGTGAATTAGTGTCTAGTCGCTGCCTTTAAAATTTGCTAACATTAGCATGCTAATCAGACAACAGACAAGTTTAACATTAGCCTATCATCAGTCAATTATGGATTTAACGTTAATTAGCTGATATGGCCTGCAGCTGCAAAGTTTGTCATTTTACCCGGTGAATGCGATGGTCAGGATGAAAGTGATAAACGGCGAGCTAAATATCGTTGTACACTGCTGCTCTTCGTCAAGAGAAAAACAGGACATAACACGTCTGATGTTAGCCAACCTGGGTATTTTCCCAAACTCTGCCTGAACTTTATGTTCACACACTTCTATTTTCAAAATGGCCGACATGAAGGCGAGGAGAACTGTTAACAGTAGGCCGAGGTGGACAGTAAGACCGGAATCAAATTCTGAACTGCTCTATTTCAGCTGATTCCGATCCATTCAAATCTGCCTGGATCAGCCCCGACACTGATCCTTCTCTAGTTACAACCTTTTCCTCTGTAACCAGTCCGACGACTTTAAACTCTTTTCACTCAACTTCCCTCTTTCTATAATTACTGCTCTCAGTAATTCATGACAATTCTCTGCTGTTGAGGAAAGGCATTGTGGAAATGTGTGAACATTCAATGTAATAATTGTCACAGCTTGGCTCATAGACTGAAAACAAGAACGGGGAGACAACGAGTTAGTTAACAATTTATTTGTCTCGCCATCAACAGTGATCTTCCCTCTCAACCCCTCGCTGCCAACTGAACAGGGTATTTTTAAGGCCCCAGCCACACCGGCACAGGTGCTGCTCATCTAGCTGACGAGCCTCCAATCACCACCTGCAACACAGGAAACACAACGGGGCACCCAGTGCATGGTAGGAGGAGGGTCGTCACACAATGAAAAAGGAAAACTTAGTAGAAGGAAAGCAAGAATAAATTACAAATTGAACAAAAATGTATATATTTAACATGACACAACATGACATCACAAAAGAAAACAACATGAATGTTTCCTTCTACTCTTCCTTCCTCTTGCTGTTAATATATTCACACCACTTAAGAATAAACTTACATTTCAAATTTTTGAAATTTTGGGCTTATTGTCAGCTTGAGTCATTAAAAGTGCTCCGTTGTAAACAGGTTAATGGGTTTGGAGCAAGTTGCACAGTAATGGTGTGGGAACAAATGGACACAACCTACTTACAGGAAGAGAAACTGCTCCAAAACATCCTTGTTGACATGTTTGAAGCTGCCCTGGGCAACACAAGCTGCTGCGATGTGCATTTCATTACCAAGAGAAACCCCATTTTCAAATCCTGTTAGGTCTGTCAGTGGGATGCAGAGGGTTTGTTAACATGAGAGAGGGATTACATTTTGTGTATTATATCGTAATATGGTTTTAATGCTTCAGAGTGGCAATTCGGCTCGATAGCGCCCCCTACAAAATTTCGACAAAGCAGCCCTCGCAGTATGTTTGACCTAGATGTATGAAATTTGGTAGGAATATGTATCACATGAAGACTTAAAACATGTCTTGGGACCATGCTCTAAATCCAACTGTAAGTCAGCCATTTTAAATTTTGTATGAATTTCTAGTGTCGTTTTTGCCATTTCCAGGCTGAATTAATCAGATAATTTTCAAATTTGGTCAGTGCTGTCTAAAGACCTTTGTGATAAAAAATTACTCAAAGTTTGTTCTTTCGTGAAAGGACTTTGCCGTGGTGATGCATTTTTCGCCATGAATAACAAAAGTGTTTTTGAGGGGCTAAACATGCTCCAACCCAAACTTATCACACACATTTAAAATCCTGAATGTAGTTTTCTGATGTGATTGTTATGCTTCAGAGTGGCAAGTCGGCTCAATAGCGGCCCCTACAACATTTTGACGATGCAGCCCTAGCAGTACGTTTCACCTAGATGTATACAGTTTGGTAATCAGATGTATCACATGTAGACAGTCTTTGGGGTGTTTTTGTTCGTTTTGGAACAGGCCATAAGTAATTTCATGCAACGTGAAGTTTGTTTGATAAAATCTAAATCAAACTGCACCCAGCCTAATTTGTATGATAGATTATTCTACATTGGCTCACCTTTTGGCTTAAATTTAATTCTTTACAAAAAGATGTTTTTTCCCCCACAAATGAGTCACTCAGCAGTGATTATCAGAGCTACCTGCACAAACAAACGACCTGCACTTACTTTGACAGTCTGTTATGTTACTAACACTGAAACGCTTTTTTCGGAGGTACACTCAAAACATTCAAAGCTTGAGACCTGGCAAAATGACCTGGCTACGCCATTGATTGACACAGGAAATACCGTTTAACTCGTGCACGCAGTGTATGATGGTCACAGAAATGCATGGCTGCATCCACCAGAGTCCTGCCAGAACCCTCGAAGTGCGTGAAGATTCGAGGGCCCGATCAATGCTACTTGCAGCTTTAATTGTTTCAATGGTATCATCTAGCCAAGACCTTCATTATCCTGGGCCCTTATGGCTGGAGCCTCTGAGGATGGTCTTCAAGCGCACAATTATTTTCTCCTGTGGCTCTGGAAGTTGCCCTGTTCTGGACTTTCAGCTGCTCCAGTGTGCTCCTCCTCCCTGCTACGTCCCAGGGAGCCCTCCTCTCTGAGGGGTTGCAACCTACTGACTTTTGGCTGCCAATGCCTCAGGAACCTTCCTGCAGCATTTCACCTCCTGCTCATTCCTCATCATACCTGACTTTTTGTTGTTTCTTGTTCACACAGAGAACTCATAGATTACCACTTAAAGTGTGAAACACCTTCTCAGGAGTTACCAAGTCTGCAAAAGAAAAATCAATCGGGCTGTATTGACAGCTTTAAATGAATGTCAAGGCTTGAATTCCCCCTAGCCATTGCTTTTAACAAGTTCTATTGACGGCCCTTTTCTCACATGATGTAAATGCAGTTAGATACCACCAGGTAGAGTCAGCACTGACCCCGTTTACTGTGGAAATGAGCGCTTCATAAAGCAGACCAAGTCAACCCACACAAATCTTTCACATGCTGTCCTTGTCTGGGACTTTGACGATCAAAAGCGCTTATTCTGCAATGGCTCTGAGTTGCACCACAGAACAACACTGGTCACTGCCCCACCTGCCATTATCAGATAGAACTGTGAATACAAATGATGTTGTTATTGATCCTCAAAGCTTACTATCTGCTATAATGTATTATCTATGTCATCATGTTCAGTAACAAGTGTCTTTCTGTTTCAGACTGCGTTCTCCAGATTGGTGGTGTCTGCAGTACGGTGGCCTGTGTGGCAAACAGTGGCCACTCTAAATATACTTAGAATATCAAAACTAAAAGTACTCATGCAGAATTGCCTCATTTCAAAATAATGTGTGTATTATATGAATTGATTATAATTATTGATGCATTACTGTATACCACTACACTGGTTACGGCGTGGCTAACTTTAAATACTCAACTGCTGTGCAGCTTAATCTACAATAACATTTTTATTAGTTAATTCAGTAAAATTGCTTTCGTTTCCATTGTGAGTTTGTACCACCACATGAACACATATACTGATACAACAATTACAGTCATTACACACAGAGCAGAGTTAGATTTACAGTAGCCTATATCTACAAACATAAGCAACAAACAAATATATACATAAACAAAATGAAACAGTGAGAGTCCAATAACACCAGTCATCAGCGAGCAGCTCCAGTTGTTACACTGGACCCACGGCTCTGCCTTCTCTTTCATACTCAAAGAAGCATATTAACGGAAACTGCCTGATTGTCAGTGTTGGCATGTAGAAATAGTGGACCTAAGTAGACAAACAGGTGAAGGTGGTGGGGCCAGCAGCTGGGTGATGAGGGAACGAAGGTCTGCTGAGGTTGAGAGGCTGTATAATAACAACGCTTAGACATCTCATTATAAACATCCTGTTTACTCTTCATCATGGCTAACATCATGACACCAACATGATAATATTGTGAGAGAGAGAAAGGAGCTTAGCACCTTGAGAGGCCACATCCTGTATTACTACGACATGAAAGTACCTATACTCTTAATAATGTCTGTGCATCACACTAGTTCATAACTCTTGATGTGTAGCTTCATCTATGGTAAATACCATCAGTATTCCCTCCAGGAGGTGGTCATGCCCCGGAGCAGACAGAGTGTCGCTGTAGTTGCCACACTGGTACACTGGCAGCTCTGTAGCTGCACGGGACCGGAATCTTTAAACAAAATCTGTGAAATACACAAGTCTGTTACAATACTTGTTCTTGCTGTTAAAATGTGCATTTAAACATTTAAATGTTGTTACTGTAAAAATACATTAGTGAACTCATGTTATGAAGGACATGAGTATAGCACAGTGAGATCTGAAACAAATATCGAATTTAATTTATTTAAAAAAACAAGGAACACAACAACAGTGAGCGACATACAGCGTTATCACTGTCGCTAGTTCACAAACATGTTAAGGGCCAACATTACATGTCCAGATCAAACCTTCTGAATGTAGCTTGAAACTCATAGTTTGAAGCCCTTCTCCTTTTAGTTGCTAACTTGTGAAAAAATTGCTTGAATAATGCCACGTACAGTGATGACAGACGAGTAAAAACCTGGTGAAAACACATAGCAGTCTGCTGTAGTTATGTATTGTAGTGACTGTGATGGCTGATTAAAAATGTGGAAGTGAGAGTGCATATAGCCTATTGCTTTCCATTGGTGCTGCTGTTCACAGGTTGTGGTCATTTCATGTATTTCTGTTAGGCTGTAAATTGGACTATAATGTGGCTGGCTGTGTATGTGGTTATAAGTTACATGTTTTTGGGGGATGGAAGCTGGCTAAAAAGCCAAAGTACAATGTTTACAGTTCAAAAAGCCCCAAACTAATTCCTACTATAAATCCACAGTATGATAATGTGATGATGCAGATGCTATCCCAGGTCAGTCTGTCAATCGTAATACAATTTTCAACAGTGAGTTAACTAAGTCATACAAGTTAAATAAAGACACATTTAGGCCGGCTGAAACATTCTAAACAATATATATATATATAAATATATATATATATATATATATATATATATATATATATATATATATATATATATATATATATATATAAACAAAGTTAAAGAATAATAATGAAACCATCATCAGTGAATTCGGAACAAGAAAGAATAGGAAAAAAGCGTCAGGCTTCATTATGATGCAAATGGTCTGGATTCCTTACCACAGGCCTTATACAATATACAGTATAACTGGATCAAAGTTTTATTAGGATTTCTGTTTTATTTATCTAAGCAGGCAGAAAGTAGAACATACTCTTTGAAAAACCATGGCGGTGCCAGAGGATGTTTTCAAAATGTGAACCTCTCGAAAAGATAATGAAAGTTGCCTTGACAGTGGAGCCAATCCCAACTGTAATGGAAACTGTCCCCTCAGCACTCCTGCTTCTGTAGACACAGTAGATTTTACAGCAGATAATTCAAGGAGTCATTCTTGGATTATCACAAAGTGGTGCAAAATCAAAGAATAAGAGTCAACTAATATCAGCTGAAAGCTTAAGAACATTCAAATTCACCAGGAAGAACTTAGAATTTGCCAGGCTCGATAATTTAACTAATTGGCTACTCATTGCCAATGGACCCCCCTCGTCCTCTGCTTTCCAATTACTGAGCTGAAGTAGCTCATCAAATAATAGCTCAAATCTTCAAAATGAATTATAAAATTACAAAGCTATTACTGTGTGGTTGCTGGTGGTGGGCACGTATAAGATATTTTACATGCTGGTAATTGGCAAATAATGGCAGGAGAGGGAAGAATGAGATGATAAGACGTGTCCCCTCCCTCGATGGACCAGCAACTCATTATTCTTGCTCATTGAGGTGGAGAAACACTCCTTCTTGGGAATACCCTGCCTCACACACACACACACACACACACACACACACACACACACACACACACACACACACACAGATCATGCAGTGTTCCAGTGAGGCATTCAAAGTTGATTGTTGTGTGAGAGCTAGTTTTAGAAAATAAGTAGAAAAAAAGAAATAAGGCAGCTAACGCGGTAATGAAATAGCTCTCTTGGGGAAGGTGCCGCGTGCCAGACAAATAGATGGTACACTCATTGCTGAGGTCTAACCAAGGTCTCTGCTGAAAGCTTGTTGAAAAGTCAACTGAGGTTTTGTCTGTCAAAACTTGGCTATTTGAACTTGACTGAATGGGAAACACTCCATCATTACCTCATTGTTTTCAGTTAATGGTGTGGATTTCTGACGATACAAATATGGTTCAACCATGATGTCTAATATTAAAGGACAATTCTGGTTTATCATAACTCGGGTCTCATTTTGCAGTTTTGTCCAGTAATGATAACGCAAGTTAATTGCTGAGAAAATGGTTGGGTGTAGTGATGTCACTGTGTTCCCAAATTTAATTCAGAATTATGAAAATAAAAAATACTTTATTCAATACTTTTAGATCACTTTCCTGGTCATATTGTGGCCCTCTATAACATTATATGCAGTACTCTTGTTATGTAAATTCATTCTTTCTATCTTTTTCATCAGAATCCAATCATCTTTTCCTCCTGTAAAACAAAATATGAAGTTATAATAATATCATGGCATCCATCATTCAATCAATCTGTAACTTTGAGCGAGAAGCGTGTGTGTGTTTGGAGCCAACTGTCTTCTGTAGCTACATATTGCTACATTCAATGCACACATATTTTTTAGCAGTCCAATCAAATGCAAAAAAATGTGGTTTATTTATGGGTTTGGGCTGAGGCTAATAAGTATACAATGCATAATAGCACAATAATGAAGAGCAGGAAGAAAAACATACTGTACTTTGCAGTTCTTTAGGCCTTTTCCAGTAGTGCAGCTAAAATGTGAAGTTTGTGCTGAGGGCGGCACAAGATAAATGTCATGGAGTAATTAAAATCTAAAGGTTTTCATCACCCTTGGTGCATGAATGTGCTCAGAAAATTCTACGACAATCTACTAGTTAGATTATGATATATCATTTGTGCTAAGCTGACATTTTGTCCTGTGGGTGGCACTGGAAAAAGGCTCATGGAGAGGCCAAAATGCAAAGGGTCCATCCTCTGTAGTGCAGGAGAGTAAAATCCATTGTTACTGCCGTAGCTCAACAGAGTTCTAAAAAGAGAAGAATTACTCTTGATGAAAGGAAACGGTCAGAGGGTCATCAAAAACATCATCCTGTGGGGACACTACATATCATGAAATCTGTTCAGGGTGAGATATCTCGCTCTGGAACATTGGGCCTCATGCAAGAACCACTCGTACCAGCAGGTTGGTTCTTAATTTTCTGAACTTGTCGAGTTGTCCAGACCTGTCGTAGGAGTCATGTTAGTCTGCTGTTGTCCAAAATATGCTTTTCACTAATACATTGTATATCCAACTAGTTTGAAGCAAGTGTGTGTTGAACAATTCTATATAAATTACACTTCATAATAATGTTGATCACTAATCTAGAACTTCCCCCCTCAATCTCAGAATGAATTAACATTCTCTCCTCAAAAAAGTTAATCTCAAAAATATGTAGAGTAATATCACAGTCTGACAAAACTCTATCCATACCATCAAGAAAATGGGAATTAGACCCGTCCATCACTCCTGATTTCGACTTCTGGAACCATATCTGCAATAACATCTACTTCATGATTAAAATACCAATCTAAAACTCATACAGTATACGATACTCCACAGAATTCACTACACTGGGCTAAAAATGTTTAAAATGGGATTCACGTCATACATTTGTCCGCATTGCACTAAAGATAGCCCGGATAGGTATGTTCACGCCACCTGGCACTGCACACCAGTTAAACACTTTTGGAATGAAATAACTGAATCACTGTCTGTCTTCCTGGGCGGCCTTGTCCCAGTATCCCCTTCACTGTGCTTACTAGGAGACATTTCAACAATAAATCTGAGCAAAACAAACCGCCGATTACTCCTCGTGGCCCTAACTATCCTCATGAACTGGAAATCAAGGAACACCACACATATCACACACTGGAGAAACGTAATGATAGATTACATTTCAATGGAAAATCTCACCTCCTCCATCATATACAATACAACAGAACATCTGGTCATCCTTCATTATGTTTTTACAAACGTGACACCACCCATCCTATTGTTGAGGTATTCACCAAAAATGTCCGAGACACACCACACCCTAAACCTCTACTCTATTAAAACAGTTCCTTCATGAATTAATTAATTGAGCTATAAAACTGAAGATTGAACAAATACTTGTAACAAAGTGAATCTGTTGTATTGCAAAGTTCATCTTCATACTGCAGATGAACTTTGATACTATCTAACACCTCTACTCCTGAGGAACAAGAAGCAAGACCCTAAAGCGTAACAGCAGCATCCTGAGGTTTGAGCATCTGGCTGACACACAATGGAAACTTCTAGGCTTGTGATTTCAACGCCTAACTAACGAATATGAAAGATGACTCATGTAACCTATAGCCATACGGGAAGTGTTATCTTCAGGTGTTACTGACCTTTCTATTTATATGTTTTACCCTCATTTAGATTCTCTTTGATGAATCACGATTTCTTTCCTTTTATTGAGCTAAGAATGTTTTATTCTCAGATATCACTTTATTCGTTACATATAATCTCATATTGTTTAGTGTCAATCTATTGATGATAGCCTCAATGTGTTTTTCTATCGTTTATCAATATGTACTCATATGTACTTCTATTGTTGACTGAATGGTAAAGAGAAGTAAACAAGTTCTTGTGCTCAAATTATTACTACTTAGGATATTATATTAATGAAATTATTTAATTACATTTTGTCTGTCTGACAATGTTATATTGTTATTGTGATGATGATGTTATTAGAGCTCGAACACCAATGTAGTCGGTAGCGTAGGACCTATTGAAATTAAAATATTTATTATTATTAGGGCCCGAGCACCGACGTAGTCGGAGCGTAGGACCTATTGTTATTCTAATGTTTATTATTATTATTTTACGTGTTTCGTCGCTAAAAGGAGGTGCTTGGGATACTGGGAATTTTTTTAAATTTGGCACGCAAGCCATTTGTGGTGAAAATTGCAGTCTGATTGGGGTGTCCAGCTGCGGTATGACATATTGGCTCGATAGCGCCCCCTATTGAGTAGCCCCAACATTGTGTTTCACCTAGCTCTGGGGTTGGAACCCGCGGCTCTGGAGGCGCATGCAGCTCTTCAGCCCCTCTGTTGCGGCTCCGAGTCTACACCACACTAATAAAAAAATAAAAAAAGTTTTAACAAACAAAAACGATCTCCGTCCACACAGCGTTTCAGCATTGTTTTCGAGATGATCTCCATCCAGACTAAAACCCCTGAAAACGAATATTACATGACTGTTCATGTACACTGGGCATGCGGGTAGTACCGGTGTAAACAGGAAGTAGATTGGTTGCTCAAAGCCGCTAACCGTGACTTCAGACGGCCGCTCCGTAGGTCTGGTAACGCTGCTGGACACGCCGCTCACTAATCGCTCTAATAACAGCTGCTTCCTCCACAGAAATGTAGACAACAGCTGCTAGTAAAGACAACAAGGTCAGCAACGCCTGTAATCAGTTGTCCATGTTAAATTATCCTGGTGGTCGATCGATAATCAAGGCTGTTGTTTGTGAATTTCCGGGTAAGGGTCACGTGATAGGGGTGTGACGGATCAGGGAAGGACACGTCGTGACTGCTAAGAACCAATCAAGTAGCGAACGTGGGTGTCTACATCTACTGTGTCACTGAAAATAAAAGATGTTTTAATATGTTGTCACCTAAAATGTGCGTCACATCCTATTACGTCGCTGTCAGGCGCCTTTCCCTGCAGGTGGCTCATCATGATTTAGAGACCCCCCCTGCCCTCGGTAAACTATCAATGGATAAATCGAAAAAAAGAAAAGTCATAGAGGAAAATAGATTGCTTAATTCTGCGTGGACGTATTCATTTGCTTTCACTGCCAACGATGCCGGCTTACCTGTATGCTTGATATGTGCAAAAATTGTAATGTAGAAAGACACTTCCAGAAGAAGCACACAGCATTTGCTGAACAGTATCACACTGGAGATGAGCGAAAAAGAGCGATTTCTCAACTGCTGCAGCAAACTCTCTATTGTTATATAACCTATGTTATTAAAATAACAATAAAATGCAGCTTTAATTTTTTGTGTCTTCTACTTGGATTCCATTATGGATTTTCATACATTCATGAAAAGTTATTTTTAATTTCTGAACATCAGACAAACGTGAAGTTGTATCTCTTCCACAGTCCAGTCAGGATTCTTCCCTTGACAAAAGGTTTTGAGAGCATTAGCAGCAGAACAAACATGTTTTTTTCCTTCTTCAAATCTTTTTTGCCTTTGCAGTATGAGTGTTCAAACACAATTGGCAAAGCATTGTTGATCAGCCGCATTCTTCTCTTGACAAAGCTTTATTGAAGTGGAAAGAGTGGAAACTTTGTTAAGCACATACATAGGACAAACTCAAGTTCCAAGCTTTGTTCCTGGCAGAGAGGGATTTATCTGGAGAGTCTGTGGCCCTGTTCACACCTGGGATTGGCTTGTGTCCTGGGTGACCTGATCACAAGTGTCAAGAGAATTGAACATTGTTAAGAGAATGGAGTTTAATGTTATCGTGTTAATTACTTAACCTGCAACTTGCATAAGCTGACATCCTGTATCTACAGGAGCCCTTTGGAAGCTATGTTTGTATTTAATGTGAACTTGAACCCACCCACGTGAAGCCTGCCATTGACGTTCAAACTTGTTTTCGTGATGGTATGTGCCGAGAGTTGTTATTTCATTAGCGTCTGTACTGGTTCTGCACTGAAACACTAAACACTGTTGCAGCACTCTTTGGAGGCCCCTTGATTTATCCCCACACACAGCTTTTATCCACGATGCAGCTTTAACCAGTCCCTGCCAATCTGAGGCTTTTGTATTTGTCCAAACATTTAATGTGCATGTTCATATGGTAGCCTACCTCTTGTGGTCATTTCATTGATGATGTTCCTCTGTTGGAGCAAAGCCAGAAGTAGGGTGATATTGTTGTACCCTAATCTTAACTCAGAGTGCCTCAATTGAACTACGTTGTTTGGCATTTAGTGCAGTCATGTCTGAAGACAAAAGTGTCTATAGCTGTTCTGGATAGCCACATTTGATGGTGAAGTGGCAAGCCGGCATTTACCACAAAGTCGGAGTGCGTTGTGAGTTAAGACGTATGGTTACTTTCAAGAGTCCCGGTGTCCCCTACTTCTTAATGCAACTGTGTTTACTTAGTCAAACTAGTATATCAAATACTAGACCATGGAGCACAAAGCATGTACAGACGTGTTTCACTTTTGATTTCAGATTATACAGTATTACTGGTTTCTCAGAGTCAAGGATGCTTCCTTGGTGGGACAATCCTTCAGAGGACTTTGCAGGACTCCTTTCTTAGCATTCGGAGAGCACACATTGGAATAGCCTTGCGAATGCACCGAATACATCTTTTTTATTTGTAGGCACATCAAAAATAAAACCAAATCAACAGGAATTTTTACAATTATTGTAATCTACAAACATAGAATTAATATGATACCTTCAAATCCACCAGCCATAAATTTGACCATGTCAATTGAAACAAAATAAAACTCATCAAATCCATCGTGGTCAAAGTAAATTCACCCACATTTCACTCCATATGTTTCTTTAGAAAAAGCAAAATCTAATAATTTAGGTTTCTAACCTCCTGTTGTAGAGCTGTGATGACATTATTCTCACTTCACACTGCACAATGTTTTTAGCAGGTAGGAACACAGATGTTGTGAAATAACCTACATATTTTTTTGCTGTCTTACACTTTGAACCAAGCCCGATTGAAAACTGCAGAGAGGGTTTTCATTTTTCTGTGCATGTTAAGTTATATTGTATTGGAGAGCCGTACATTGTACCAAGCAAGACCTAAATGTGACGAGGGTTTACACCACTGCAATTGTCCATCGATCATCTCTGTTGGGAAATACTTCTTCAGTCAAACTAAATTGTATTTGAATGCATCACATCTCTTGTCAGTTCATCAGCGCTCTGATTTGGTTCTAAACTTTCCTGTTCATACGCTGGACTGTGTTTTCATCCGATCTCTTCACATTATTTCATGTGAGTGAGTGCACAGCACATGCTCCCCCGCACCCCCACTGCTATTCACTGCCATTTTCCACCTTCACATTCAATCATATCTCATTACATCCCATTGCTGACCCTGTGAAGCCGAGTGCCACGTTCCTCTTCGCGCCAACCAAAATGTCACCCATGTTTTCTGTGGGTGACATTTTGTCACCCACAGAAAACATGTGCATTATTCCTCCAAGAATAAGACGCACAGCTGCTGGCTCAGGCACTTCATTGCACGAGTATGTCTCCCAATCCGTTCCTCTCCCCTTTCCTCTATTATGGACACTGTATTGTGCTCCATTAAAACAATTATGATATAATATTGGGTCATCCTATTTGGTTTGTTCACACACAGCCTCCACAATAAGTCCCTGCTGCTGGACAGAGAGTTCCTCTGTAGGTGTGTGTCTTTGTATAACTCATGTTGCGGGGACATACTTCTGTTTTCCCTGTCCCATTGTGGGTACTCGCCTTCCATTTAGGGACAAATTCCAAGTCCTCATAAAAAAATCATTGCATTTTAGGGTGAAGACTTGGTTAAAGATTTGGGTAAGGTTAGGTTGGGGTTAAGATTAGCCAAGTGGCAGTTATGGTTGGGGTAACTCTCCAGGATGAATGTAAATTAATGTAATGTCCTCTAAATTGATGGGAAAACAACTGTGTGTATGCGATCTGTGTTGAGTAAAAATACTGCAGACAATGCAGTATTTAGGAAAATGTAGTTGCTGTTCGTCATTACATCGTGTGAAATAGATGGGTAACACATTTAACCCTGGAACACACTTACATGCATACATACACACACATTTCCTGTGATGCCCTCTCTCAGAGCATACATAATCAAGGAGGACATGACATTGCTTGGAGGCAAAGTTTATAAATGTGCTTGTGTGTGACTTTATGTGAGACACCAGATTTAAGGAGAACAGAAGAAACAAGGACAGAGAATAAAAGACAACAGTAGAGTCATTAAGGAATAAAGAGGAGAAAATAGGTATGTTGACAACCGGCAAAAAAAGAGTAATTGCCATTAAATGCACACCTCGGGTCATAGTGGCTAATATTTGTCCTTCTTTTTGGCCTTATGATGGGGCTGTTGGCTCACTGTTAGTATGAATGAATTCAAACTTTGTTTGTGTTATTGTATTGTCACGGGAAAATGATGACTAAAGTCACTTAAAGCTCTTAGATGAGTTCTGATTGGTACAATGGCCAGCATATAGTCCAAGTAGTAGGCCCAAGAGAAGGTTGTTACAACGGCCCATTATTCAGAAACCACAACAATTGGGCTGAAAGCCCATTTGTCCAAGTAGTTCTGTGGTTCTATGTGGGAGTGCACAGTACATCAGGATATGCCTCCTGCATAATATACCCTTGAATGGTCGCAGTTTGGTGAAATGTATGCACCAAAAACTACTTGATTTGGTTTAGGAAAAGTATTAAAACGTATGTTAATCTCAGAAGTGTGCTTTACAAAAAAGTGGGTGTAGCCTTTGAGACTGCAGGTAGACCCTTCTCGACAAATGGGCTTTCGATCCAATAGGACATTTTTTGGACTATTGGGTTTTCTCAAAATAATGGGCCATTGGAACAGTGACATGGCACCTGAGAAGGTAAGGCCAATTTGGCAACCTCATTTTGTTACCTCAACTGGCTCGACCTTGTTGCTATTAACTTGCAAGTAGTTGTCCTGGTCAAATGTCCAACTTGGGAAACCAGAAGATCTCACAACCGTCACACTTGTCTGGAGAAGCTCGACCTTCACTGTCCTTGGGTTACCACGGTGTCCATGGCTTGAGAAAAAAAAATAATTGCCACGGCCTACTAAAGCCGATGGACCCTGTAAAAGTCTTTGGTTTGTCCGGAGACAGAACTGCTTCACCTGAGGAACTCGGCACAAAAATGTAAGAGATCTTTCCATCCACATTAAGAGTTTCACTTTCAAAAAGTGCAGCTAGGTGTAGTTTGCCCTGTCTGAAGGATTAGACTGGTAGTGATAACAACTGATAACAGCCATTTAATGGGCTGATAACATTTGAAATGGGTGAACTTGAGAGATTTAGATAGGATGATATTTGTGTGATGTAGTTGATTGTCTTGACTGTGACTGTAAAACACATGAGTCGACACAGGTTATACCTGACATGCATCACATGTGGATTGTTAGAATTATTAAAATGGAATCTGTTCTATGAGATGGACAAAGGACAGATGTGTAAAACACTTCCACAATGCTTAAAAAAATGCAACAGATACGAATGTGTTGGTGGAGGTGGTGGCATGCCGACTAATGCAGGGGTATTCAATTAAAGTTCAGCGAGGTCCAGTTACAGTTAATTTCCTCATTAAAGGTCCAGAACATCACAATAATGTCTAACTGGTGTTATGATTTGGTCCCATATATATTGAAGTGGCCAACAATTACATTAATATCTGTATGTAGTCAACAACTGACAAATCAAATAAAGAAAGTTCAATTGAATAATATCTAAACATTATTTATTATTACAGATTTAGATGAATTATAAATAATACATACTCTAATAATACATAAATTATCTCTCATTTCAAGTAAAAGAAGGACTGGATTCAAGAAAAAATTAAATAACAGAAAACTTTTGAAAAATGTGACTCTAAAGTAAAGTCAGTTTGATTTGCGCCATCTGATGCATTAGAATGGTAGTGATAACAACTGATGACAGACATTTAATGGGACGATGACAATTAAAAGTGTTTCTCTTGTCTTGTATGCACATATGCATTATGTTCATCATCTGCATGGAATAAAGAAGTACAAAGTTTGGCTGTCATGAGTTTTATCCTGCCATAAATTTAGTTGGATATGTGGAAATTTGAATGTCTGAACTAAATTTCTGGCCATTCCATCCAGTCGTTGAGACATTTCAGTTTGGACCAAAGTTAAAGACAGACATTGCCATCCCTTCAGCCACACTGCTGCTGTGGCTATGACATGAGTGTGAAAACAAGAGGAAAAAAGGGAAGCTATGAGAGTAAAGGGAGAGAGAGAGAGCGTGGCAGATACAAATTTGTGCTGACCCCCAGCCACTTTGGGAGACAAATTACATTGGTGAACCATTTTCCTCACCTTCTCCTCATTCATTACAGCTCTCTGCAGGATAACAACAAATGAATGGCTGCTGTAGGAAATCTATGTTCCACTAAGTGTGTCAACATGGCCCCTACTATTCAATGGCCAATCCCTCTCTCTATAGTCATGCACCGTGCCAAAATACACCATAATGAACTTTATTTCACCCACCGTAATCATCACTGCAATCATTAACCGCTACAGAAAAAAACATTTTCCCCAATGTTCGAGTTATGAGTCAGATATTTCTCAAGTGCAAACAAAAAACTAGGCTGCTGATATATGTGTGGTCTTTTATGGCTTTTACTGTTTAGTACATCCTGTTTAATACAGCTAATCAATATGCTTTTATTACTATTCTATTTCAATCGAATGTCAGACCAGAGAAATCCTTACAGTGTGGAGTAATTGTTTGGTTAACACAGTATGTGTAAGTGCACGTAGCAGGTGCTTTATAGTGAGCACGGTTTAACTCGCAAGCATTGAGACAGAGAACCTGACACCATAACACTGCAGAATTATACAATCCTGTCACATGGTCATGTAAACAGAAACTGGGCTTAATTCAGGAATGTGGTCTTATGTTTTTTTCTCTCCTCACTGATGTGTGAGATTGATGAAAGTATTGGCAAATCACCTAACTGGGGAGTCCATTTGACATCAACATATAGTTAATGTTATGTTACTTATGTGATGAAAGAAAAGTATGTCACGCAAGTCATGTTGTACCATTGCAGAAAAAAAGGGCACAGCAAGAGGATGTATTTAAAAGAACCATCACCAGTGAAAATGTAGAAAACTGGATGTCATTTTTTTGTTGCTTCAAACATGCTTCATGTTTGTCATCACTTATCACGCAGATTCAATCAAAAATAATTAGTATTTAAATTATGATTTATAAACTCATAAAGTAGTATTAAAGAATAATGGTACTCAGTTTGCGCCATAAAGACACCATTAGTTTAACTAACATAATTTAACATAAATTTAGGATGCCACCCAATGCTGGAAAAATTAGAAAAATTTCAAAATGTGTTACTAATCTATTAAATCTCAATCTCAGGGTTGCTACAAAGTTCTTGTCAAGGTGTACAGGGACTTATTATATAATATACACAGAAATCAAATGATCAGGTTCTTTATAAATTAAATATGTATTGGACTAACTACATAACAACTACTAAACAGAACAAATTAATGAATAAACAATGAAATAAACAAAGGTTAATGGAATGAATAAAGGTTATGATGAACAGTGCAATGACTAACGATGAATCCAAAATAGATAGAAACATTGACTCAAGTTATTGAGTGATGTCTATCAATTAAATTCAACATTTGACATTTATACATTACATTTAGTTAAAAACATGTATGCACCGTTCAGCAGTTGAGAGTTTGAGACGCACCAGGGAAGATTGTGAGGCAATTTTATACTCGTTCTAATTTAAGGGAGATCGTACGTTAGTTCTAAAGCTTATTGATCTGTTTTATTAATATTTGGTGGAGATCACCCTTCAGCTTTACCATCCAGAGTAGAAGACTCAAACTGTAGACATACATGTGTACCTATATTCATAACAAATCAATGGATAGGATTAAACTCAACATTTTAGCACAAACAAGTATCCTTAGTGAGGGGCAATCAACATCCAGTTTATATGGCAGAAAACTAGACGTGTAAACATAGTTGGCTATCATGAACGTAGCTATCCTTATTATATGTCAACTCAGATGTTTTCACTGTTTGAGATTTGACAAACTTCAAACTTGCACAATTAATGTATAAAGACACTCTATAGTTAGTCAGTAATATGAGATGAGTTTTGTGTGACTACCGAACAAGATTAGAGCAGATGCAAACAAAACAGTTAAACGACTCAATTTGGGAATGGTTTACAAATAAAGTGAGTTTGTTACTCACTGAGTTGGATTAAATATATATATATATATATATAGCATATCATCATATTATAATAATTATTATTAATAAAGGTACATGCTTAATCAAGTTTCTTTGAGTTATTTATTCACAAGGCTCGTAAAACCAGGAATGTGGTGTCATTAAACATTGTAGACTCAGCCTTTACCAATGTCTTATTAAGTCTGTCCAGGCACTTTGTAACTTGAGGGTTCAAACATTTTGTGCCTTTTAGGTTCCTGAGAGCAGTCTCGAAGTTTATTAGATCAGATTGTGTCATTGTTGTTATTATCACGTTTCAGTTTTATCATGTTTCCGTCGACGTTCACTACACCATTGTACTATGTCAGATTTTTCTTTAATCCATGCACTACCTTTTACACTTCAACCAAGTGTACATTGTTTTTGCGATATTTCAAGATAATTTTTTTTTTTGGCATTTCTTTCATACTCAAATAGAAAATGCACCTAAAACAGGTAGATGAAAATATTGTCATCTTGCTGATATTGGCACAAGATCAGACAACACACACACACACACACACAGACACACTTTTTACTAGTTAGGAGGATTTGTTGGAAACAAAGTACTGGACATGTGAATTGATGGGACAACTAGCATCAAAATCTTTGGGCCATTCGTCTTATAAGTACGATTTTGCAAAGAAGTGTGGATAGTTTCCTACCAAAGCCTGCAGGCTCATCCTCAGGTGCCCTTCAGGCGTATATCTGCAGTGTGTGTGTGGCTCTTCTGAGCTGTGTTCATGAATGGAGAGGAGGGGAAGGGAATCATATCAATGATATTCAATTTACTACTTGTTTTTTGCAGTTGTTTTTTTTGCTGACAGAAATGTTCATAACATGATTTCAGTGTATGTCAGAGCAACATACTGAACCATGTTATTTTCCCCTCATATACTCATCTCCTTAGGTACCCATTTTAATCCACTCCCATGTTGGATATATTCATGAGATACGCCATCCAGCAGGCAGGATGGATAAGGTTACATGCGGCCATATGTGAGAGGAGAGAAAATGGGATTGGAAGATAGAAAAAAATGTGAGGGAGAGAGTCAGATAGAGAGAGTGGTTTAAAAATGGACGCATGAAGCTGTTCCAAGCCAAGGAGAAAAGAGAGGAAAGGTCACCACCATCCTTTTAAATTACACTTCGCCTAGTGGGAAGCGCTCACTTTGTGTGACCGCAGAGTTCAGCCGAGTGGGCAGAAGGTTCACATTCGGGTTGGAGAGTGTTCAATCTCACCCTCTCTCCCTGTCTCTTTCTCTATTTCACTTCCTCTTTTCTCTTTGTTGGGGCGGTACACTTGTTCTATGATGTGATTACAGTGGAAGAATACATTGATAATGCCCAACATACTACGCATCACCATAAATGTACATTCTCAATTAAAAATTAAAGCTGCAAGCAGCGATGTACGGGCCCTCGCACCTTCTCACGTCTCGAGGGTACTGGCGGGACACCGGGAGACGTGGCCATAAATATCTGCGAGCATCAGACAGCGCGCCCACAAGTTAGACGTATTTTTAATGCGTGGACTGTGACACTGGAAATTATGTAGTGCAAATATTCCACCAGTTCCTATATCCACTATGTGGCGCTAGATAACATGCGCAAACATGCATTATGTTGCTCTACATCAAGTGCAGATCACATCATGTAAATGTCATGTAAATCGGATGCCGTTTGTCACATAACGCTGACTTCATGTTGCCAGTAGGTGGCGCTATGACTTTGAGTGAAAATTGGCTTGGAGGTAACCTCAGGCCATGACTGTTATCAACCATGGCACGTTTGGGACAGATTTGAGTGAGTCCAGTGGAGTTACATCATCTTGTTGGCGAATCACGTAAAATGGCCGCCACGCCACGGCTACGCCATTCCATCAAACATAAAGTTTTGAGTAACTTTTAATTGCAAAGGTCTTTAGATTGTATTGACCACATTTTAAGTGGATCTGACAAAGTCCCTAGGAGGAGTTTATAACGACTAGAAATCCTTTTTCATGGCGAATGACGCGTTGCCACAGCAACAACGTTTAAGACAACTAACAATATTCATGATGAAGCATCATCAATGTCTTAAGGCTTACCTTACCAAATTTGAGACTGATCTGGACAACTTCCTAGGAGGAGTATATCAAAGTATAAAACTTGTCCTTTCCTTTTTGCCAGTAGGTGGCGCTAAAACTTTGTGAAAATGTTGGCATGGAAATGTGCTCAGGCCTGGACCAGCATCATGCATTAGTTGAATAAAGTACCTAGTACAACAAGTTACAACAAATTCCTCTTTCATGGCGAACGGCACAAAATGGGCGCCACATAAAACGAAGGTCGTTCAATGGCAGTAGACCATTTTAGCAACTTTTCATCATTAATGTCTTTAGATCATCCTGACCAAATTTGAAGTCGATCGCATACATTCTGTGGGAGGGGTTTGTTAAAGTACAATGCCTAAAAACAATGAAAAATGCCTAAAAATTAAAGAAAATGGGCATATTACTGTATCGCCCCGTAGTGGCTGTATGGAATGAAAATTTGAGGGTATGTTACAGAGCACGATGTGGACATATGCTAAAGAACATATATTTCCCACAATTTAAGCTTCTGCAATTTCCAAATGCACTAGTATTATTCAAACATATTGTTTGGTTCGTAAGCCTTGTACCGAACGGTTTAACACAAATGTGTATTATTTCACTAGAAACAAATAATAACCCGTTGCTGTGGCGTCATAGTGAGGTTATTTGGAGGTGGTTCAACTGTAGTAGGACAGCACTGAAGGCCCAGGTATAAAATGCACGGCCCGCCACTGATATATGTAGAGAGAGAGAGATATACTCAGGACCATCCAGCCCAGTGATTTGCAGCTCATAGTGGACACCTCTATGGCCAAGTGACGGATGGCTGTTCCATATTATCCTTTTAATTATGCACATTGATTCCCCCGGCGGCCACTGCCTTGTTTACTTCCCGGCTGTAATGCATTTGTGTCTGCTGTTGCATTGATGAATGTATCCTAATCTTAATCTGCACACGGCAACATCCATCTAACTAATGCAGAACTCTGGGATAAATCACTGGGGTCTGACTACCTCTCCCTCTCTCTAACTCTGCCAAACACTGGCTCTCTCCGTCAACATCTTCCTTCCTCCTTCCTCTCTGTCTCAGCTACTCCAGACTTCACTTGCTCTCCCTCCAGCTTTGACTCTTCTCATTTGATTTAGTATGCTCTTGCCCTCCACTGTATAATTTCATTTTTCAGTTCAATTGAATAGTATGTAAAAGTGATGGAGTCAGTATGCAAATTCCAACTACTTTTCTGCTGCTCCTAACGGTTCTTCATCTCAGGCCACATGCTCGCAATCTTAAAACTAGCAGTCAGGAACAGACACTTGTTATCTACCTACCTTGGCACTGTTCAGTGTTGACTGACGACTGGCCAGAAATGTGCTCATTCAACTGAGGAGAAAACAAAAGTAAGTATTCTCAAGGTTCCTTGTTCCTTAATTCAGCACCATCATTACAAGACAGCATTCTGCTTATTGGTGTCAGCACAATTTGATATCCTTTATTCATATTGCAGTTTCTCAGCTTAGAGGTTTAGCTGGCAAGTCAGCATTGTAAGCATGTTGAAGCGGATTCTGAATGTAATGGAAAGTCAGTGAAAAAACAAAGATTTGTATCAAAAGAGATGCTTTACAGTGGCATTCTGGACCATTTGGAAAAACTACAGGGATGTCTTGCCTATGCATGTAAAGAGGATGGCACAGGAGTCTAGAGTGAAATAGAATGGTGAATGATGAAACACAATGGCCCTGAGTTTAGCAGTCGTCATTGCCTTATCCATGTTGACAACAACATTTTAGGGGGCAAGAGAAAAGAGAACCAAGACGTGCCGTCACCTCAGGGACAGTGCTGACTGGGGCAGAAATACAATCTTCTGTTTTATCGGCATTAAAAGCTGTGGGGAAATTCCTTTTTGGCCACTTTGCTTTTATTGGAAAGACAGGACAGATAGACTGGAAATGTGAAAGAGAGGGGAGAGTTGAAACTGAGCCGCTGCTGTAAGAACTCAACCTTGGTGCATGGGGCGCCCGCTCTACCAGGTGAGCTACCTGAGCAGCCCAGTGACATACTTTTTCAAAGGACCCAGGACAGAACCTTGGAAATCACCACAATAAAGAGAAGGCATCACCATGCATAAGGTCACTAGGCCTGACTAGGCTGTCTTTAACCAACTGTCTTCCTATCTCCACCAAAACAGCCTTTTGGACCCCCACCAGTCCGGGTTCAAAGTGGGTCACTCGACGGAGACGGCCCTCCTTGCGGTGACAGAGTCGCTTCACGCCGCGAGAGCTAACTCTCTCTCCTCTGTCCTGATTCTCCTGGACTTGTCTGCGGCGTTTGACACTGTGAACCATCAAATCCTCCTCTCATCCCTCTAGGGGATGGGCGTCTCAGGCTCTGCACTCTCCCTGTTTGCATCCTACCTGACGGGTCGATTCTACCAGGTGACCTGGAGGGGGGCCGTGTCGGAACCACGCATGCTGACTACGGGGGTTCCACAAGGTTCAGTCCTGGGCCCCCTTCTCTTCTCGCTCTACACAACATCTCTGGGTTCTGTTATTCTCTCGCATGGCTTCTCCTACCATTGTTATGCCGATGACACCCAGCTGGTCTTGTCATTTCCCCCCGGTGACACCCAAGTGGAGACGCGCATCACTGCGTGTTTGGCTGACATCTCGAAGTGGATGACGACACACCACCTCAAGCTCAACCTAGACAAAACTGAGCTACTGTTTTTCCCGGGGAAGGGTTGCGCGCACCGGGACCTATCCATCACCATTGATGATACCGTGGTGACGCCAACTCGGACTGCGAGGAACCTGGGTGTGACCCTGGATGACCAACTGTCATTCTCGGCAAACATTTCATCCATTACACGCTCCTGCAGATTCCTGCTCTACAACATCAGGAGGATTCGTCCCTTCCTGACTGACGAGATGGCGCAGGTTCTCATCCAGGCTCTTGTCATCTCCCGCCTGGACTACTGCAACTCTCTACTCGCCGGAGCCCCTGCGTCGGCCATCAGACCTCTGGAGCTTGTCCAGAAAGCCACAGCTCGCCTGGTGTTCAATCGCCCCAAGTTCTCCCACACAACTTCCTTTCTCCGTTCTCTACACTGGCTACCTGTAAGAGCTCGCATCCAGTTTAAGACTCTGGTGCTAGCCTACAGGGCAGTGAAAGGAACAGCTCCTTACTATCTCCAGGCCATGGTCAAGCCTTACACCCCCGCCCAACCACTTCGCTCTGCTGCCTCGGGGCGTTTGGTTGCCCCGTCGCTCAGAGGTCCTGGCGGCCGATCGACCCGGTCACGGCTGTTTTTTGTCCTGGCCCCACAGTGGTGGAATGAACTTCCCACTGACGTCAGGACAGCGGAGTCGCTGCCCATCTTTCGGCGCAGGCTGAAAACCCACCTCTTCAGGAAGTGCTACCCTGAGCCTTCCACTTAGCACTTATTGTATTCATACTAGCTTGTTGCACTTATTGTATTCGTATTGCTTATAGCACTAACTGTTTTTCTTGTTTCTGCACTGTACTTTGGCTCTGAGCTATGCTCTGCTTCATGCTCTTAGATGCTTGTTTGGAAAAGGAAATGTACTTATGACTTCTGGTGACTAGTAGTTCTTTTGATTACTAATGTTGAATGCACTTATTGTAAGTCGCTTTGGATAAAAGCGTCTGCTAAATGACTGTAATGTAATGTAATGTAGGCCTATGAAGGCCTGACATCCATTTACTTATGAAATAGGGACACTTCAGGCTTTGAATAGTTAAAAAAGTCAGATGAAGAAAAGATAAGTTTTTTATTAACAGATGATATGTGATGATAAAGTCTTGACAGAGTCTTTGGCACTTAGACTCTACAGGGAGATTTGTAATGGAGGGGCGTCTGCCCTGAGCAGCAGCAAGATAAATACCCCAAAAGAAAAAAAAAAAACACAGCCTAATATTCCCCCAAAATAATGTTTACTTGCCAAGCAAGAATGAAACGGGTCAAAAATTATCGATGAAGATTGCATACTACTTACCGGATATGACGATACAATACCATTCACCCGATATGATTTATATGACACCACATATCGGAAGACAATAAATATGAGCAATTAGTAAAACATGAGGAAAATTAAACAATTGAAGAATGCACATAAGTAGTTATTAGCAAAATACAATGGATATACAGTGTATCCGGAAAGTATTCACAGCGCTTAACTTTTTCCACATTTTGTTTTGTTACAGCCTTATTCCAAAATGGATTAAATTCATTTTTTTTCCTCAAAATTGTACACACAATACCCCATAATCATAAAGTGAAAAAAGTTTGTTTGAAATGTTTGCAAATTTATTGAAAATAAAAAAATTAAAAATCACATGTACATAAGTAAATACAAGCCTTTGCCATGACTCTCAAAATTTAGTGGATTAGCAGATCCCCCAATGCTGCTGTAACAAATGTGATTCAACTAATAGATCCCCCAATGGTGCTGTAACAAATGTGATTCAACTAATAGATCCCCCAATGGTGCTGTAACAAATGTGATTCCACGAGCAGATCCCCAATGCTGCTGCTGCAACAAGTGGGATTCCACGAGCAGATCCCCAATGCTGCTGCTGCAATTAATGTGATACCACCTGTCAGACTAAAGTTACAAGCATCTGAGGTCACAAGGACTATGATGCAAATACTGCAGTTACGATAGGTGGAATATATGTAAATAACCTTTAATTAACTAGGAAGACACCGATTTACAACCCACTTACCAGAGTACGACAGATAGGAGGAATTTGCAGAACGCTATAAATAGTAGTTATCTAGAAGAATGAGATAAATAACAAATTAATGAATTAGTAGAATACATCAACAGGAGGCTATCTTGCGATGGAATCGCACCGCTACGATGCCAAATCAGGCCAGGGTGGGCTGGGCTAATGACCCATTCATCACTTCTTACCCACCTACTCCTGACTGCCTTGCTTTGACTGCACACACTTTGGAGAAAGGAAGAGGGGAGAAAAAGGGGATGACATTCAGCCAAGGCTGCTGAATTTGAACCAGGGCTGCTGATTCAAGACTCAGCCTTGGTGCATAGGGTGCTCTACCATGTGAGCTATCCGGGCGCCCTCCTGTGATCTTCCTATACACCTGAAAAGATGTGTCAGCTTCATGTCTCAGACATGAGAGCTTCTGTGGTCAGGCATCTTACACAATGCATGATAATGTCAAATCTGGAATAGAGGGTGGCCGGAGTCTGAGTACCACTGACCGTGATATCCTTCAATAGCCCATGGATTGACAAATCCTCATGACTTCCAAGTCAAAAGAATACGCCAGTACACCATGGAAGAGAGTTGCTGTTATGCTTATTGTGGTTTGTAAAGAGGTCAGCAATGACCAGGGGCTTTGCTTGAATGAGGCCAGCATGATCCTGTTTAAGGACTTCATGAGCTGCACTGATATGGATAACTTCTGAGTATGTCATAGATAACTGTGCCTTTTGGCATTAACAATCCCCTTTGCTTGAATAAAACCATAAAACCTAAAACCTCACAGTATATTCGGGTTAAAAGTCCCAAACAACTGTACTTGTAGTAACATAAAATAAGGGCCGCAGGATGGAGATGGCTACATTAAGGTACGGATGAGAACCTTACAAGTTGTTAATTTTTACGATTACAATTTCTTCAAGTTTCACCTAAGTGAGCCTGTAGAGGGCTTTAATGGAACAGGACGTGTACTTGTAGGCTGTGAGGGCCTGAAGTTTGAGTAACACTGCAAACCCTGGATATGAAGAAGATGTTTTCTCCTCTGCTGATGAACTGGATGTCGGCTTGCTCCTACAAACCAGACTGGAAAAATGTCATGTGGACGTTTGCCAATCACGTCGTGATTTAAACACACAGACACTGGGCTGATGGAGAGCGTGTGTAACAGCAACCTGAACATACTGAAGGTGGAGAGACAATCATATTTAAAAGAGACAGCAGCAATGTGATAGGCTAACCATGAAATTGTTTTGTTTGCTATTGGCTAAAAGAGACCAGCTGATCTAAACAGCTGATATCATGATTGACAGCCCAGCGCAATGACAGTAAGGACATTTTGAGTGAGCATGTGTGAGGAAAGAATGGCAGATGTATGAGAAATAAACTACGGGCTTAGGCATGCAAGAGTATAGTCTTCCAGCGGAGTGGGTGTCGAGTTTGTGGGTGTCGAGTTTCCCGCTTGGTTTCCTCTGAATCCAGACTTTGAGTCTCCTTAGATCCAAGTAAAGGGGGGACCGAGCCAGCCCCCTAACATCCTTATCATCGTTCAGCATATTCAGTAATCCGCATGCTGGTATAATCCGTGTCACTTTGTACCCCAAGACCTCCCTCCCACTGGGGAAGAAAAATGTAGTGTTGAGCCCAAACCAGCTCACTGTGTGACATTTGTGTGACACTTTCTGGTGGCTAGAGATGTTGGAGAAGATGTGTTTTACTTTACACACACAAATGCAAACACACACGCAGGACCTTCTTTCCCTCCTCCTGTGTCTCTCTCTAATCAAATCGGTTTTATTAAAATGACATGTCAAATGCATGTTACCAATGCAAAGTAGAATCAATTGCAATTCTCATGTTAATTGTAGATAACTATTAATTCTGCCTATCAGTAACAATATCAGTGCTGTCGGCAATTCAGCAATATTGTAGCCACTCTCTAATCTCCCTCACACTCTGAACCTCTTGCTTATTCTTTTCATTTCCTCTTATTATTAAATGGCCAACACTCACCAGAGTTCAGTTCATTTCAATTTGATTCAACACACCAGGATTTATTGGCTTGCAAGGCAGTAAGATAAATGATAGGAATAAATGTGTGTGCATAATCACCTGTTTGTTTTTTTCCCTACTCAGATGTTTTAATTAAGTTGCATACAAGTCAAGTTGCTGCCATTTTGTCCCAGTGGCCAACTGCAGTATGTGACCCAAAAATTCCCTTCGGACTAAAGCGCATTTCCCATGATAAAAGAGACATGTGTAAAACTGTTGTCTGGCAGTGTTGCAGCAGCTACTTAAAAACTGTGGGGTAAAAGCACAATTGGCCGACTGGCTAGGACAGCAAAGCAAAGAGAAGCTCTGATAACTAAATAACAGATGGAGAATGACTCAGGTCGACATCGCTCCACTAAATCGTTGCATTGCTGCAACATTTATGTGTAGACAGCCCTTTCTGATTGAGAACTGAAGGCGTTATCTATATGCTCTCCTCTGATCGAGGCAGCGGTAGGCCAGCAACTCCCAATGTCCTGCAAGCTTTTTTGTCAAAGGAGTCCGTCGGCTTTGAAGAGAGCATAGATCGATAGATCGATGGCTTCAATCATAACTGGCTGGCTGGCTGGTTTGTCTTTTTTCCCGTGCAACATCACGGCGCATGATCTGCAGGGGATCACAAGAAGAGGTCTCAGTGTCACATGGTGAGGATTTATTTCTATCCTCTTCCTGTATTGTGAGCTTAGCTTCTGCATGCAACTGAATTACAATAACTCACATCACAACGTCATTATATTTGGGTCAGTTTTTGTTTAAAGTCAAATGCTTTTCTGAGTTATTGTCAGGGAAAAGGCATTTAGACAGGAGAGCAGTAGAAAGCTGGACAGGACTTAAAAGTAATGGGTGATAAAGTGCGTGAAGATGATAGCAATGCTGGAACTACAGCCAGTCTGTTCATTTCAGTGTATATTTGATTGTTTTTTGAGGTAAAGTAACCCTGATGTATTCTGGCAGATTTGTATTACCGCTGACAGTTTTAAGGAGGTAATCTTCAACCTGTGGCAGATTGCATTTTGAATAGCCTTCTCTACACTGTCACTACACAATTATTCTTCAGTCTGTGTTGTGGAGATAATAGAGAGCTGATCAGAGACCGGCAGAAAGATAGAGACAGACAGACTAACAGAGATAAGAGGAAGAGGGGGAGAGACCTTCAGGGTAGGCGTCGGTAGGGGTTCAAGATCTGTCTTGAGATGGCATCATCAAAAGAAAAAAAAACAACAATTTTATTTCTCCATTAAGCGTACAGTGGAGTAAAAATAACATGGGAGACATGACAGAAAGATGAAACACATACATCATTAATAGATGAGTAATTCAAAGCAGAGTGAGATGGGGAGGGCGAGAGGCCCCATGGGTCAGCCCACCAGTTCAAGACGGGCTGAACATCTATGAGGAGTGTGTGACGCGTCAGTGTCGAGATGGTTCCCTCTCAGGCCCTGAGCAAAAAACACGAGGCACACTGCACTGCTTTTTATGTTAAAGACGGCCGATCGGATATTTAAATAAATGAAGACAACTTACCCAAAATCTCACATACTGAGCTACTTCTCCTCCATCACGGTTGGGGGAGTGAAATAGCTCCGTAAACAACGCAACTGGCTCGGACTGGACGTTCACACAGGAGGCACGGCAGCCGGCTACTCGTCTTCAGTAGTTTTGGTCTTTTTTCTGGATGTGCCACGAGCAAATCTGGCAAGAAAAGACACTTATTATCTACTATTAATGCTATAAAGCATATATTATATATGACAGGGGTCTTCAACGTTTGTCAGGCCAAGGACCCCCAAACTGATAGAGAGATGGAGCAGGGACCCCCTACTACTGTATATATATTGTATAAAGTTGTGTTTTATATTAAACTGGGCCTAGTGCCATATATATATATATATATATATATATATATATATACACCTTGTTATTGTGCATTCAGTACGAAGCTTTTCAAATAATACACAGGTTCATGTATTCATGTTTTTATTTTAAATATGTGCAAGGTACAGTGAGTATGGTGGCCGTGCAACTGCCATTTAGAAACATACCTTGTATGATAATCATGCATACAAGCTATTCAAATTGACGTTTTTATTTTAAACGTAAATGTGGAAACAACAAATGAGTGATGGCCTATTAGTGCCACTGCCATGCATAAACATACCTGTTATCTTGCATACAATGTTTTTTGGTCGAGTTACAAAACGATCCATTTTCGCTCATAACAATGTCCATACACTTGGCATTATAATATACTGCCCTCAGTAGTTGACTGTTGTGGATAGGAGCTGCAGTGTTTTAGCCAGGAACATCTTGCACAAATGATTGCACAAGGATTCGTGGGTGAAGTAAATGTCTTTTTCTTTTTCATAACGGTATCTTCTTTTCAAATAATATTGCAGCGTGCGTCCTTGTGTCTGGGATCTTAGTCAGCTGGGGACTGAATAGGCTCTCAGTCAATCACGGGGAACCTGACAGAGCCAGCGTGTAACATGCGGCCTCGTCATCGGCACAGCAGCGATAGGGGCGGGTTCTCCTCTTTGTGTGCAGGAAGCTTGGAGGGACAGGTCCAGGCTATATATATATATATATATATATATATATATATATATATATATATATATATATATATATATATGATATATCATATAAATGATTCTGATGAATGATACAATGTGAATCCCATGCTGTTGACTTTCCTGCCTTCTCTCCTGCTGTTCTCCCAGCGTTTAAATTCCCCCGATTACCCTCCCACATGATCGAATTTAAAAATCCATCCAACATAGTTTCTAGAAACAGCTTAGTGTCATTGCTGTTTGTAATTTTGTTTTTTAAATGAAGTATATATTCCACATATTTGTCAGTGTCCAAACCGAGAAGGAGTGCAATGAGCAGAAACGCACACAAACACAAGCTGACGGACAAATCTTTTGTCGACCAGCGCAGAGAAATGCACTTCTGGCTTGAACAGCCACAATACAGCTCACAAATCTTCAGGTCGTTGTCATGTACTCTGCATGTCCGCAGCTCTGTGTCCTGGATGCCACCGAGGCAAATCTCTGCAGAAAAGTTCATCCTGTCTCACTTTGCATGCAAATGATGCAACCTTCTCTGATAGCGTTCCAGTGCGAGCACAGATAAGATAAATCAGACACACCTCATGTAATTTAAATGTATCGAGGAGTAGTTTATTCCCTCAGATCTGCTCAGAAACAAGCACATACTGAAGGATGAAGCTCGCTTGCCGCCTGCAAAAACTGTACAAATATAGTAAAAGTAATTTTAGTAATGCAACAGTGACAGCTGTGCTACTCTTGATACCTAAATGCAACTAAGGATTATTATCATTTTGGATTGAACTGATGATTATCTAAATATAAATCAAAACATATCTCTCTTTCTGTATGTGTTTTTGTCCTTTGCATATCAAGGACCGTACAGCTAATCTCATCCAAACTGTGATATTGGGACCCAAGGGCGTGCCGTGTTGAATTTGGTGCAATTTGGGCATGCAGCACATTCAGTATTAATAAGATAGATAGATAGATAGATAGATAGATAGATAGATAGATAGATAGATAGATAGATAGATAGATAGATACTTTATTCATCCCCAGGGGGAAAATTGTTTGTTTGCTGAAGTATATCTTTGCTGCTGTAACAATGTAAGAGTTAAAATATTAAGTCTGATAAATGCACAATATATACACTAAAATAACAGAATAGAACATATTAAATATAAAGAAAAAAAATAAATGAAAAAATGAAATAGAATTATGTTAAATTAACTAACTAAGTAAACTAAACAGTAGTGCAAACCTTTAGAATAAAATGCCCCAGGCTGCTGAAAACGCTGTCTGATCGGGGCCTACACTTTAATAAACAAGCAAACGCCGCATGTCATCTGCAGAAGGGCTCAGCAGGCTAACTTTGCTTATTGACCGCAGTTCAATAAAAGAATAGAAATAAAAATACCCCTTACAATTTCAATAGGGCCTTCGCTGGCCTGACGTTGTCGGTTGCCTGGGCCCTAATAATAAACATTTGAATTTCAATAGGTCCTATGCTACCGACTACGTCAGTGCTCTGGCCCTAATAATAAACATTAGAATAACAATAGGTCCTTGGCTCTGACTATGTCGATGCTCGGGCCCTAAAAAGTGATTTACACATTGCAACTAGGTCACACATGTAACATAGCAACAACAATCAATTCAACTGTTTACTTGGTTTAACTGCACTAAAAACGAAAGGTAGTGATGGCTGGATGTGAAGCGCACTGTTTCAGTACATTGTGTCAGATGAGGAATACCACGAAGCTGATGATGCCGAACCTTCAGTGATGCTTGAAGGTGCCTCAGAGAGTGCTTCATCAGTTTGACAGTTTTTTAAGTTTTGCAGCTCAACAATATGCTCCAAAGATCTTCATATTTACTAGAAAAACATAATAAAGTCAGGTCGCAGTGAAAATAGTAAAAACATAAGATCAAGACACACACAAGGCAATTAAAGACAACATATAAAAAGTAAGAAGAGAGCAATGAAAAAAAGATGAAAAGCAGTATTTATTATCGTGATTTGTTAATAATAATTAAGCCGATATGAGCTTTTCCTTTTGGAGTTTGTCAGTGACATGACTGAGTGTTTGTATCTGTTGGTTTTGGCTGGTGGGTGTCTCAGTGAAAGCCAGAAGGCATGGTCTGGAACTCTCAGTGCAGGATATGGGTGCTACCAGACAGGATGGATTCTGATTTCTGTTCTACAAATCACAGACCGACTTTGTGCCGTGTAACTGCGACACTGCTACATCACCTTTGTTCATGTATTTTTCTGTTTTAGATTGAGAGAAAAGTACCAACAGAGAGAAGAAAAAGGAACAATTTGCTCAAGAAAAGATCAGTAAAATAAAGTCATTGTCAACATCAAACTCAGCCAGCTGCCTGATTTTACATCTTTGTCCCAATTAAATCAAAAAAGGTTTCTTGACACCATCTTAAAGACACAAAACAGGGAGAGTGACTACAGGTATATTCATGCTGACAGTAGACTGTAGTACTGAGAATAATAATCTGTTTTTTGAACATCAAAGCATGTAAGCATGCTCTAGTAGAAACCCAAAATACAAGTATGAACCTTAAAATGAGCATATGTCCCCTTCAATGGACATGAACCCAAGGTCAACAGTTTGACAGTACAGACAAGCAAGCACAGTAGCACAGTATGTCATTTGAAATGTCTTCTTCAGATTATCTGCAGCATTGGCTCCCTAAAAGCTGCTGTAAAATCATATTTACCTGAAAAACCATTGTTTTGGGTTGAAAAGGATCAAATGATAGATGTACAGCCACAAACAAAGCGGCTGCTGATTAAAAAGCAACTGGGATCCGATTTAAAATCCCACATTAATTTAACCCTGCTTTAAATGAAGTTCAACTGAGTATAATGGAAATCAATGGTGTGGATGAGTCATCAAGGCCACATGCGAAAAAATAACTGAGAGGATTATAATAATTGTGATCATTGTAATAATTGTAGTGACTTTTGAAGGAATCATTATGACAGTCACAAAAACTCTGGATGAATTGACATCAAGTGTTTGACTCTTAGTAGGATGGGAGCACTTGGAAACAAGGATGATGATGATGATGATGATGATGATGATGAGGAACATGGTGTATAGGCAATGAGAACCATAACTGACCAGTAACATTGGTGATAATGACAACGATAACTTATTACAGGGAAAACTGTGCAGAGGCCACGGAAGAAATGTCCCTGAATTGCTTCTGATACATTCATTGAAACATTTCATTTCTAATAATTGATAAGTAACTCAGACACTTGTCAATGATTAATTCTCCTCATTACAGTTTCATTTGAAGGACCCTCGCTCATAAAAATTCATCAACTATGAAGTATAATTGTGGTTTATTACCTCTAATAATATCGGTCTACTGTCTGCATAATAACCACTTCCACTGTTAAGCTGCAATTTTCTTCATGGTGAATTACTCATTAAAGAGCTCATGTTTAGGACATGGCAATGAAAGCATGTCGAGTGATTACAAAGAGGAAAAGTATGGCCCAAGTTGGTCATGAAATGTAGATCCTGGATCAGACCCATAACTAATCCAGGACCATTGGAAAAGAGGATAATACTTCCTAGACTCCACTAGTTGTGTTCATTTATTTAATCGTTGTGTTAATTTATTGCCAATTATATTCCTGTGAAATGGGTCCCCCTTTAAAGGCCCCTGGAAGCCCCTTAAAGAGCCATGGAATTCATTCCACTTCCCCAAGGATTCCTAGATGTGCCCAGGCTACCGAAGCTGGTGGGTGTGTATGCTGTGGCTTCTCTAAGCTGAGGTATCACAGGGCAATACATCTCAATTAGAGATAAGGAAGCAGGGTCCATGTCCCTGTGTGAATTAGGCTTTTGACCAGAGTCTCCATTGTGTGTGTGTGTGTGTGTGTGTGTGTGTGTGTGTGTGTGTGTGTGTGTGTAAATTAACCCTAATTCCCAGAGCCTGTTGGCCAGCTGGTGTGCAGCAGAGAACAGGAGGCCTGTGTTCGACTCTTGCCCAGTCTTGATTGCCTGAGCTGGGCTGCTCCCCTAACCTTAAACCCTCTGACCCATTAACACGATTGACACCTGAAACATGACCAAGCAAGACACACACACACACACACACACACACACACACACACACACACACACACACACACACACTTTCTACCTTGATATATTTGTGGGGACTTTTTGTCGAGTCTCTGCAGATGGTGTACAAGCTCCGAGCAAGCACAAAGGCGTTTATGCACAGCGTGCTGTTTGTTGCTTTATACTGCCAGAGGAAGTGCAAACAAAATGTACAGCAACCAAGCGGCAACCTTTTGGATCTAAAGAGTGAAACCGATGAGGAAGTGCCTGAACCTTGCATTCTCTCTAGTGTCCATCAGGGGGCGACTCCTCTGGTTGTATAGAAGTCTAGTCTAAAATGACTCTACTTCTCTCTTGATTTATTCCCTCAGTAAACATTGTAAACATGAGTTTATGGTCTCGATCTTTAGTTTACAGTCTTCTTCAATACAGCATGATGTTCATTTAGTACATTATGCTCCATTTAGAGTCAAACAGACCATAAAGCAGAGTATGCTTTAGAGAGGGGCTACCTCGTGATTGACAGGTCTCTACCAGAGACGTATATGGCGTCTTTACGTTTCTCCTCCGCATTCCAAATATCGTCACTTCTGTTCACTGGTTGTAAAAAAAAAAGGATGGCGACGGGCAAAAAAACAAACTCTTCAAAATCTCTGTCCACAAGCCAATGGATGACTAAAGTAGGATGGGAACCAGAGCCTTCAGTTATCAAACTCTTCTGTGGAACCAGCTTCCAGTTTCAGTCCGGGGGGCAGACACCCTTACTACATTTAAGAGTAGGCTTAAGACTCTTCTCTTTGATAATGCTTATAGTTAGGGCTTGCTCAGGTTTGGCTTGGACCAGCTCCTAGATATGCTGCTATAGGCTTAGACTGCTGGAGGACTTCCTAGGATACACTTAGCTCCTCTCTCCTCTTCTCTCTCTCCTTCTGTATGAATTCCTATACCATTAACGCACATTACTAACTTTGCGTCTTCCCCGGAGTCTTTGTGCTTTCTCTCCTCACATGTTTCCATGGATCGTGGTTCTGGTCCCTGGTCCTTCCTCCTGCCATGGCCCTGCTGACTCTCACTGCTAATATCATTTTTATTATTACTCACATTACTATTTCTATTACAAAAAACATTAACGCACATTACTGACTTTCTGAATATGCATTGAATGTGTTGTAACTCTGTTATGTTGTTCATTCAGTACACAAGACATCTATTGCATTTCTGTCCATCCTGGGAGTTTTTTCTGTTCCGATGCGAGGGTCCTGGGTCAGAGGATGTTGGATGTGTACAGATTGTAAAGCCCTCTGAGGAAAATTTGTGATTTTGGGCTATACAAAATAAATTGAATTGAATTGTTTTCTATTAGGTTACCTCGCAACCTTTCTAGCTTGTTTGTGGAGTTCCTCTACACCTTAAGTCCTCCACAATTCGATCAGTGTTTGCCATGTGTGTTCAATTGCTATGAGGTGCAATAATGCATTCCTCAGAACCTTGTTTGCTGATACAGAATGTAAGTGGCTCCTGTTCCATTTGGATGTAGTTTGGAATAAAACAGAGGGATCAAGTTGGCATATTACAACACTGATTTCAATATTCAACAGATATTAAAAAAGTGAAGGACTGCACATCTAGAAATAGACAGAGGGATGGAAGAGAAAGAGACAATGGTGGTTTTGTTGTTAACACACAAAAGCTACAGGTATTTTGGCTCTGCCTCCTTTAGGTAGTTTCCTTTTTAATAACTGCTAGCCTGACTCTGCTGCAGACTCCCTACTGGGCAAGCTACATTCAGGATTAAACAGCACTCCCTCTATTTCACACTCACACAGACTCACACACTTAAGCAGTGCATTATGCAGAGAGGCAGTGAGGGAGTTAAAGTAAGAAGATGAAGAGATGCAAGGTAGGACCAAACGTCAGGGGGGCTTTTCTCTTCTTTTTCTGTGTTCTTGTGCTTCTTTCCTTGTGAGAACCAGTTTGAGCTGGAGAATTTCGCTACGAGGACATTTTGCCAGTTCTCATTTCGTCATAGGTCTAATGTGGGATTAGGTCTGTGATTCTGTATATAGACAGCTGAGTAGTAGATATGCCAATTGTTATTGAACTGTGGGGGAGAAATGCTTCCTGAGGGAGATAATACATTAGAGTTAACAAGCAGTCAGGGTTTCTTTTGTCAAACGTTCTGTTTAATTCTTTCTTCATTGTCTTACCTGCGTTTTCCATATCAGCGCACACTTTCAGTGATTGCCCAACAAACTTTTCAGGCTCTTTGATGAGTCATTGAAGCAATCACCTATTATCACCAAACGTGTGGCCGGAGTTCAGAAACACAACAATCTCACAAATAAAGGGGAATAAAACATAGTTTATACTTGTTGAAGTGAAGCCGACGTCAGGAGCGCGCACCAGAAAATGACGTCATCCGCAAGTAGTCGTTGTGTTCGGTATTGCACCTCTGAAGTTTTTTAACAAGAGCTTTTTCAGACATGACCGTGACAAATAGTTCACTGATAAAAGCACCAATTACATGCCTGAGGTTTTCACAAAGGGGGCCAATTAGTTTTTAAATGCTTTAGAAGCAGGAGGTGTTGAAGAACATTTAAGTAAATATTTTGTCGAAAAATCTAATTGTTTTCAGGATGAAACATGATATGTTTCAGCAAAGTGCGGTCCCATCCCTATTTACATAATTTCAAGCCCTCACAGTCTCTCACACTCAACCACTTACCAGGTGATGTCAGTAAGTCCTTGAGGGTTCAGGGTTTGAGGCTTTAGGGGGGACACTGGGATTGGGTCTTGCTGTGTTTCTGACGAAGACTTCACTTTTACTAACTTTAGTAACTTTCATATTTTAGTGTGAGTGAGTGTGTGTGGGCCCACGTGTGTTCAAGTCAATGTAAGTATCCTGTTATACACTGAGTCTGCTGTAGTGGAAAGACATTTAACTTGTAGTGTTTTGATATAAGCCAATTCAGTTTTGTATATTTTTCCAAGCAATTTGTTCACTTAATAACTTTCCGTTTCATATTATTTTATCTTATCTCTTCAACTCATCAGACAGACACAGAGAGGGTGCAGAGAGGATTCTGGCCTTCAAAACAAAGCCAAAAATGTAGTAAACTGTGTAATTTTCTCATGTATAGTTTGATACATGAGAAAATTTAAATGGCACACGTGCCAAAATGAGCATTTTGGAGACCTCGTCTGAACTCTCTGTACTAAAACCTTTCTAGTTTTGTTGTGCTTCAGTTTATATAATATTTATATATATATTTATATGCTTGACTTTTATAAGTCAAACTTTGCAGAGAGACTCTTCATATATTGTGCTTGGATTTGGGAGAGTTTAAACCTTTAGCTACATCATTCCAAAGATATAATAATCCTGAAAGTGCTTTTTTTTATTTTTAGGCGAACCTGAACATTTTCAATTTGTGCTGTGTGCCATCTTCATTTACACTTAACCAGTAACATCTATACTGATATTTACACATCGAAGCAAATCTCATAAGTGTTCCCTTTATTATAACACCAACATTATTCAAATATAAAGAAACATTTAGAAAAGAAGTTTGTCTGTAAAGTATTTATTCTCTACCGCAGAGAAGGTTCAATCGTCATACAGAATGCAATGCGGTCTGAAGGAGGAAGAACCCAGAGTGTTGGTTGTGTATGACTTATAAAGGCCTGGAGCACATGGTGAGGTAGGAGGAGTTCATCACTATGACATCTGGACAACAGTGACCACTCATTGGTCAACCATTGAATGGTTAGCCACTGAATGGTCCACTGATTGCATCCCATCCCATTCAGCCACTTATCTAAGCTGATAACATCATGCCCCTGATTAATACACACACACACACACACACACAATATTACTCAACCTGAGAGGACCCTCACTGACCATGTCTGACATTCATTAACCTTACTAAAACAAAAAAGGGCCAAAACTCGGGTGGTCAGACAAAAATAGTCATAGTGGAAATTTGCCATTACATTCCCCCCTTTTGATCACATCATTGATCAATCATAAGTACACCAATTATTAATTTGGCAAGGTACACGTGCAGACACATAGGATTTATGCCAAATGCAAACAAAATGGGGATCACAATCTGGACCAACATTGCTCTAGGTTGTTGGTATTAGGGAAGGATGACATAGTGGTGGTTGAGTCGTCGGTGCAATCTGAGTAGCAATAGTTTAGTGACTTGCTTGGATCCAGGTTGCTCGTTCTGCCATATTTACGGCCGTGTGGGTAGTGAGGAGAATATAGAACAGTCCTTTCCAACTCTTAGCTTGCCAGTGATTTCTCCTGATGTCCTTTACCACAACGAAGTCTCCTGGTTGGAGGGAGTGGAGTGGTTTGGAGGCAGACGGGGGTAAGGCAGCCGCTACCAGTTGTCACTGGCGTATTTAAATGCCTCAGTGAGTGCAACCAGCTCTGCTGCCTGTTCTGAGAGGTGATGGGGAAGAGGGCCAGACACCAGGGTTGAACAGTCTGTTGCCTGCCAATCAGTGATGGAGTGACATGTTTTTGCACAAATAGACCCAGGTTTCTCCCCTGGACATTTGCTGATTTGGACAGGGAGATGTGTGGGTAGGAATCGTCAACCAGGAACACACGCTCTTGTGCAGGGGTCAATGCCCTCGAAAACAGCACTTCTCTTTCAGGACCAAAAACAGCAGAACACTGGAGAGGATCATTCAGGCACTGATAAAACATGTTTTCATGAGTCAGGGCCATGGGACACATGTGCGCTGCAATGTAAGTGTACTTGAGACATAAAGTTTGCATGCACAGACACAATATCATGGACCATGTTTATCAGTTGTGTTGCAACGGGGAGAGGAATTCTCTACTGATATATATTCAGAGGGGTATTTTGATTATACTGTATCATTGACAAATTGTTTGTTGGATTGCAAACAACTTAAAGGCCATCTGGTGTAGATATCAGGCTAATGCCTAGGCTCAACATAAGATCTCTCCCTTGCAGATTTACAGCACAACATTGTGAGGACAAAAATGTATGCTTAGTTCTAATGGGTGGAGCCATGTCATCATGATGAGCAAATGTCATAGGGACAATACATCTTTCCCTGAGTGTTGGTCCTGAAGCTCCTAGATAATGCACATAATTACCGCTAAGATCCTTTTCTGTAACTACTGAGTGAGTCGCTTCTGAGTCAACAAGAAAAGTGATTGTCTTTCCACCAATCACAAGAGTGGTTTCCGGCAACCTTTTAAATGGTTCAGTAGAATTTTTGGTGTAAGTCCCTACAGTTGGTACAGGTTCATTCATGTTCTATGTGCTGTATGGCATCCTGTAATATCTATAACTGCCCCTGTGTGAGTGCATATGTATAGTTAGTAAGTGCAAGCTGTTCTTCGTTGTGTGTGCTGTGTGTGTGTTTCTCACTTCCCTTCTCTGGTACTGCAGGAGGATGTCTCCCTTTCTCTCCGCATGCCCCCTTGGTCTTGGTTCAGTCAGACATCCAGCGTCCCTGTGGCCCCTTGGACAACGTGATTAAGCGAGAAGTCGCTAAAAGATGGAGCGAGCTATGAGTGTTTAAATGTTTAAATATACAGCAGCAAATGTGCCGCTTGTACTGAAGAATATCACAAAGTGGCGGCTGGTGGAAAATGTTCTAGGTAGGGCTGTGCCACATCCAAACAATTTCAGCAAACATCCCAGTATGATTTAATGCAAAAACATTAAGGTATCAAACATTACTACTTTACAGTCAAATATTTTACATTTATTTCAACACAAAAGAAAGCAGTAAATAGGGCAATGCCCCTATGGACGTTGTTTGTTGGGGGAACCAATGGGGAGGTAAAGATCAGGAGAAGTAAACATGAAGTGCAATTAGGAATAATGGTGTTAAATTAAGCTATGATGGGTTTTCACTGTTAATTTACCATCTCAATTAAATGTTGATGCCTCCATGACCAAGTTAATCAAATGAGACTGAGGACAACTATGTACAAGAAAAGATGTTCACTTTGCCTAATATGGCTGCTTGACAGAGTTCTCCATGTGTGCCCTGGTGTTCTCATGTTTCCTCACGTTCTCATCCCTCACTCCCGTATCTGTCCATGCTGGATCTGTCCCTGTTGTCTTAAAAAGCTAAATAAGGCATTAGCATGACTGCATCCAACCGTTCTGGTGTACCAGCTACTAGAGAAGCTTCGCATGTACTGCTTCCCTTTCCCGCTAGTCTGCTGTCTGGTGAGGTCAGGTTGATCTGGGATCAGCTCTTTCACCTGCAGATTCTCCGCCAAGGTTCTCCTCTCAAACGGGTCTTGGAGGAGTAGTGCTCGCGCTCGTCTGTAGAGACTAGTCCTGACGAGGACACGCAGTTTGGGGCGATAAAACTTTTGCCCAATGCTGAATGTATTTGAGGACGCTGATTGGCTAAATTGTATTTCATACATTCATATCTTTAGTCAGCAATTGGCTAAACTGCTTCACAGACCCGCCTCCTGTGGGCGATTTTTCCAGCGCCCCAGCGCTGCTGAGACATGCATACAGGCGGAGCGGACGTGCAGGAAAAGCATATATTTTGCGCAGATATCATATACATTACACAAATATTGACAATTTGTATAATTTATTATTATTATTATTTTCTGTGGCTCAAGGGGGGGCGGCGCCTTAGGGTCCTCTAATGGCCAGCCGCCAATAGAGGACCCTTAGACTCGGTTTAGCTGGAGCTGCGAAAGTATGCTATCAGACAACAGATATGCTGGCAACAGGAAGTGAGACAATGCGCTTACCGGAGCACGTCAGCTCTGGCCACACACAACTGTCTACTTACACATCCAGCTGACATGGAACTCCATTAGCATCCATTTGGAGTAGTGTTAGTGTCCACATGATGAATGTAAGTCCAATAGAAGTCTACTTTAGCTCCAGTTTGGTCTCTACCAGCTCTACCAATAAATATATGTTCCTATTGTATTGTCTGACTGCTTTTGCCCCATTGTGTATAATTATAGTGATTTTACACAATGTAATGATCTCAGCAATTCGTTTGGAGAGTACAATGCCAATATAACTATGAGAGCACAAAGCCAGACACATAAAATAAAGGTAAACCTCTGACCATAAATTATTATAAATCCTTTAACATATGAACAGAATGAGAAGTAGAGCTTTGATGGTCACTAGGTTATTCAACCAAAACTGCAGCTGCATTGTATTCTGCTGTATTGAAATACTTTTAATATTGTCTTCACTACCACGTTTATGCTTGTTCAACAGGAAAAGAAAATGACAGTTCTTCAAAGACAACCTCACTCTTTGAATGCAAAAGACTGATAACAAAACCTGAAGTGTTAATTTTACTGTGTTAAAGGTTGATTTGTCCTTTTAAGCCCTAACAGTACCTGTTTATGTTATCTGCCATTGAATATGTGAGCAGGTCAACCTGACTGAAAGAGCTGTCAACCCTGAGAGGCTTTCATTAGTCTGGTTTCACAGGAGGAATTGACTGCTTTTTCTTTAGGTCATGCAACAGACTTTTATATCCTGACAAAGCTGAATTATTGTTACAGAAAATAGTGAAAATTATAACATACTGAATATCATCAAAGTCTCTGAAACTGCATTTACTGGAGGCCACGTAACACTCAATTACTCTATCTCCAGACTAATGGAGATGCTTCTCCTGTATCACTGCATACGTGAATTGAGTGATGAAATAGCATACCATTTTTTTTTTTTTTTGCCATTTTCGTCCACTGTCGTCGTGACCGTAGACTGTGCATCCCAACGCTTTGCACTGGGATGCAGTAGGCGAGGTAGATTGGGCCGATGCCTACTGGAGATTTATTCAAAATCAGAAAAGACATCCGAGTATTTTTGGCATAGTGTAGATTATACTTTTGTTTGCAAACTTCAGACTACATTTTGACAAAATCAGTATGTACTGCTAGTAAAGTATGCAGTTTTGAATACAGCCATTGTGACCAGCCCACAAAACCTGTGTAATAATCATGCTGTTTCATCAGCATTTTGATAATCTACACCTGTCAAATGAACAGATTATGGATTATCGGAGCAAAGTGCTCACTAAAATGGATTTGAACAAAATTGTGAACAAAATTTGATAAAAACTTGCCTTTCGTGAGCATAAAACCTGTTGAAACTCTTGAAAATGGGATCACAAACAGAAGTGTTGCATTTATACTTTTGTACGGTTTGTTATAACGTCATAGACTTTGTCAAAGATATTATATTGTATTATGTTGTTAAAGCCTGGAGAAAAATATAGAAATTACAGTTAGAAAACAATCCGAGATACAGTGGTACGTTTCCATCGTTACCATTCATAGAAGACCTCGCATTTACTCGTGGAGCGATTCACATTCACAGGAGTGCAGTGGGCCCTTCACAGATCCTAACGGGTACGCAGGTGAAGTGTCGCTTATCGGTCTGATGAGTGATGGAATACTGTGAGAATTGACATAGAAATGTATTTTAATTTAATAGTATAACTATATATAGCTCTCTGAGAGCTGTCGCTGATGCTTGCGCTGTCGTGAAACATTTTTTTTGTGCCCTGCTTAGGCCTCTCCCTTTGTCTACAATTGTGACATAACATGCCGCAAGACCACAGTTCTGCTCCCAATTTAAACCAGCATTTAGAGGGCTACACCGGGTATTCAGAGAATCTGTAGTTACAATACGTAGCAATAAAGTTGCTGGCTTTCATCCTCCAATGGAAGGGCAGGAGGGTGGGACCAACAGTGCACATAGGTCACTCACTCTCTTAGCCGATGTCAGGGTCAGGAGTAGCACTGTGTTGTGAGATAGCGTCTTGAGAGAGATTCGGGCTTTTGGCTTAATTAATCGGGGGATATTCAAACCAGCACAGAACCAGCGGTAGATCTACCGCTGCGATGATACAGATTTCTGTCGTCTGACTCTCCTCCCAAAGTGCTTCGCAAAGGGATGCGCAAAAAATGAAGGGATGAATGATGACCAACAATGTTTTAAATGATGATAAAAAGTTTTATTAGCATAAAAAACCTAATTGCCACCTTTAGGATTAATGTATTTGTTTGAATTGAAAATGCAGTATGTGTATTGCCAACTTTAACCTGCCGACAAGCATTGGAATATGGAGAGATTAAAGATTTGTTATTACAAATGTGTGACTTTGAATGAGGTTTTGTGGTTCCACTTTTTCTCTCTGTGTCAGATGGAATAAAATGGAGTCAAAACAAAATGGCCTCTCCGTCTGAGCTCCCAGAATACTGGAAATCAGTAGCTTTGCTCCAAATCTGGAGGCATCAGTATCGGCCTTCAAAAGCCCCAATCAGCAGCTCCCTGTGCGCTCTCTCCCACCCACCCACTAACATCTCCCTTTACCTCCACTCCCCTCTCCCCCTCCGTGCCACTGGAGCTCTCTCAACTCAATCTGCCTCCCTCTAGCCTCTCTCCACCCACTCTTTATCTCTCTTTTCATCTCTCCCTCTCAGTCATTGCCTCCCTCCATCCACCCCTCCGTCCTCAAACTAATTGAGGCAGGTGGCCTCCTTTATTCCCTCTCTCCAAACCTCTCAGCGCTGCAGTTGCCAGGCATCTCGATTACATTGTGTGTGTGTGTGTGTGTGTGTGTGTGTGTGTGTGTGTGTGTGTGTGTGTACACGTTTATCAGTGATTCTTCTTTTGTATTTAATCTGCTGCTGTGGAAGGAGTCTTCATGCAAGTTATATCTATGCAAGTGTGTGTGTGTGTGTGTGTGTGTGTGTGTGTGTGTGTGTGTGTGTGTGTCTTAGTGAGTCGATAAACATGAAAGTGAAATCATAATGGCTCCTTTCTCTTCCAGCAGTGGCCTCTCTAAACGCCACTCTTTGGGCCTCAACATGCACTTAATTAATTCAGCTTGGTAAGAGGATCTATTTATACCCACACACACACACACACACACACACACACACACACACACACACACACACACACACACACACACACACACACACACACACACTCCTGACAGAGTCTAATGGTGACTCTCGAACACAGTTGGGAACATGGCGGCGTGCGTGGGGGGGGGGGGGGTCAATCAAGGGGGACCCAAACACAGAGCGAGAGGTAGAGAGCAACCACAATAGCTTCTGTCAATGAAGGAGGACTCATTGTTTGGCTGACAAAGTTAACGGTCCCATAAATGGCTTCCATCGAGCACCAATGCGTCTCACCGATGTCAGAGTGAACAAAAGCAGACACGTCGTACTTTATTTTTGTCAGTTTGGCAGTCAATTTCCTGGCAAACACAACCAATTATGATCACATGATATACCTCTGCTGCATTTATGGATTGTGCATTGATACTAGGGATGTGAGTCATAAATGAGTGAAATCTAAACAAACAAATCATATACGAGCTAATCAAATATTCCCAGTGTTAGCGGCCTCGGCATCCAGGAATCCACTTAGAAATGACAACAAAAAAAACACTCGTCATGAATCAATCTCTTTCCTTATAACCATTAGATTCTGATTTTCTTCAGGATCTAAAGTAATCCGGTTGATTTGACAAAACCTCACCTGCGAGACAGATTTTTTTTTAGATTTTTTACTTTTGGTAATAATGGGATGACTAGCAGGATTCAAATTGTAAAATAGATCAAAAATAAAGAAGGATCATATAGCATGCAGATGTGACACATTACAGCACACTCTCAGCAGCAGCAGAGCTGTGTGCGGACACCACATGCTGTGAGTCGCAGCAGATCAGGTAGAGTGAGGCCTCCTTTATAATGTTGACATATATATAATATCATTTTGTGATTCTGTTTAGGCCAGCAGAGAAAGCTTTGCTGGCCCTGACAGCCCACCAATGAGATAGATAGATAGATAGATAGATAGATAGATAGATAGATAGATAGATAGATAGATAGATAGATAGATAGATAGATAGATAGATAGATAGAAATATAGTCCAGACTCCCAAGTCCATACTCCAAAGTACACAAGTCCGTACTTGGCGTACTTGGTATTGAGAAAGGCCCAAAGTCATTTATTTGATTTCCAGTCACCATGTCCCAGAAAACTGGAAGTTTAGCTGATCATTTGGATGTTTTTTGTTCTACAAACAAATATTGAATGGTGTATTTATTACTGTAAACATGGATTGGAGAGTTATATTTACACTTTGTTGTTAATATTGCCATATGTGCCTCTAACCCTCTGAAGGTGGTTTGGGCCGATTGAATCCGCCCTCTAAAGACCAGAGAAGTTAAATAATGAGAGGGCAAATAATGATCCTGATAATTAAGAGTGCCTTTTTTGCATTTCCACCTTGGTTATTCTTACAAAGAGGTCACATTTCATTTTTTTCCCATTGTCATATATTTAGGCATGAATGTGAGCAGTGTCCCCTGTGGACCACCACAGGTGACTCCTTTTGTCATTGTGATGTGGGTGAGAAAAGCTGCAACATTTTCCAGAAACAGCAATATAGTAAAGTACAGACTGACACAACCTCTGAATCCACAATAAAAAAAAAAAATGTTTTCGAAGCACACTCGGGGAGGGACAAATGCTGGAACATGGAGCACACACGGGGAAGATCCGACAACCAGACCAGGGAAGCAGGGGAGTTTATATGAGAGGGGTTGGCAGAGGGAAAACCAAGGGGCAGGTGATTGGGCACAGGTGTAGTGAATGAGGGTAATCAGGAAACACACTCAGACACAGGAGGGAGCCGGGAGGAGACCAGGGGCGGAGCTACACAGACAGATACACAGACACAGGAACAACAATCCTGACACTGTAGTCCCGTACGGGAAACGTGCAGCAGACCTTAGGGGGGTCTGCGTCGAACTAAACTGTGTACATGGCCAATACAAATTAATAATCCACTCATCTTCCCGTTTACAAGCAGCTGTGCATACTCTGATTTACATGAAACGCCTTCATGACGTACATCTTACAGGTTTGACCTTGGAATAACTTTAATTTACTTTGCTCCCTTGGTGTGTGTTCTTCAGGCTTTTCTTTTTCCAGCTACACACCAGAACAGACTCCGACAGCCTAATAATGCAAGAGGCCACGAGTCGCGGACTGTAAAAATCCAGATTGCGATGCATATTCTGTAAGCGCTGTATGAATGCTCTTAAAACCCAAATAATTTTGGCATATCCCACTTGTCTTAATTGGAAAAAGTTACACTTAAAATAAGGAACATTGTCATATTCTAGTTCAATGTTAGTGTGCATGTAAACGTATTCAGTGTCTTGACCCTGGAGAGTGTTTTATACATTTTGATAACTACTGTAGTTGTTAGAGATTTACACTTTTGGACTGGAACACTTCATCTGGGAGGGGAGTTCAGAAAGTGGTGGAGGAGGAGGACGTGACCTGCCTAGTGGAGACAAAGGGCTGGAAATGGATAGTCCATATATGCAAATATTTGTAGCAACCATAAAAAAAATAGAAAGGAACAGGATGAGAAAAGATTTGATACGTGAGACGGAGACACTGAAAACCAACAAGTATAGATGAAGATAGATGAGCAGGCGGAGAGAGAGTTGAAGGAGCTCATTAAAATGAAGAGACGAAGCCCTGACTTTGACTCAGTCAGCCCACTGAAAGGATGTCAAAGGATCTTAGAGAAAAGAAATAGACGAGACGTGCTGCATGCTAGTGTGCTTACCAATGGAATTCTCATGATATTCGCAAATCATCTGATTTAGCTAAAACCCTGCCAGAGTCAACTGTAATGCGTCTATGGACATATCTGAATGTAAAGTAACTTAGCGAAGGGCCTATATTTGCATGTGACACTCATGCAATGGCACTGCAGCTGTCCAGAGGCCAGAGTCCCTGTAAGTACTGTGGTAGAGACCATGATTACAGTAAGTATTACATGATTTCACGAGTCCAAGTGCATCTGCTGTGGAGAAATCATTTAGCATTTCTTACCATGGCTGCACAACTAAATCTCCTGTGCAGTCTGCTCGTCGGGTTCGAGCGAGTATGCTGTGCTTATTCTGTTGCAGAGCGTAGTTAGCTGGCAGTGGTTGTCAGTTTGTTCATGGGACCTTTGGTGTGAAGTGGAACGTGTCAGGAATAAGCATTATTTGACTGGAGATCAGTTGTGGGATTTTTTTGCAGATTTTACCAGCAGTGTCTGTCAAATCTAATCAAACCACACACATCATAGTCCAGATGGAGCAGATGAGCTGAGTTTGAGTCTAATACTCTGAATGAATGATACCCAAGGACCCATGTTATTTCTGATCTTTATTTAGTCATGGAGATTACATGGTTAAGAGAAACACAGAAGATTTTGAAACAAGTGCACACACACACACACACACACACACACACACACACACACACACACACACACATCCTTATCCTTACCTAAACATTAAAACCAAGTTTGAATCCTAAAATGGCCACAATGTCCTCATTTTCCAAAAATGTCCTCACTCCTCAGGGCTAAAACTCAAATTGGTCCTCCCAAAGATAGATGTTCAAGTGTATACACACTAACACGTGCTTGCCACTGACCAACTTGGCTCAGCCTGGCTAAAGATGAAGAAGCTGCATTAGACACAATGACTTCCATTAGAAAGGTGTGCCTCTCTCCTTCACCTGCCTCTTCCCATGGTCCCTTTCTCCTTCACCTGTCTCTCTCCCTCCCTGCCATCCACACAGCCCAGTGTGGCTGGTTGCAGACTGGGAGTTGACATTCTGAGAAACCATTAAAAGTTCTCATTATTGGGAAACGAAAAGGAGGGCAGAAATCAAAGAGATTGACTCTTACTCTCTTCTGGGGTTCCCCCATATATTCTGCACTCATTCCCCAACTTCTCTACCATTCCTTTTGCATCCTCCATCTCTTTCTTTGTCTGTCTTTATTTCTTTATTTTCCTTTGTTCTACACCCTCAATTAAGCTTCACCCTCCAGCTACTTCATTCACTGTCAAAAAAATATCTTCTTAGAAAGGCAGACATAAGGCATGTCAACTGTGTGAAGATGTTTTAGCTGTAAAAATACATTTTATTTTTAGTGATGACGAATGTAATATTTGTTGTATTTACTCTGGGCTTCACTGAAGATGTCTTCTAATGTCCTATGATGCCCAACATTTGGTTTCCAAAGCTTGTCAGTGGGATTAGCTACCAAGCCACTGAAACTCAATTCAGCTTTAGGCCTTCTCTGTGGGAATATTCATCCCTGTTTGAAATTTGCTTGTGCTAGAAGGTTTAGCTTATATAATGTTTTATAGTGGCAAAGATATTAAGATATATTTTTAGATGTATTTTTTTAAAAACAACGCATGAAAAATAGATAAATCGGTTGGATACTTCAAGTATTTGATCGATTTCAAACTCTCCTGGTTGATTTATCCAATTAAAGTTTAGTAGCTGACGAAAATACATGGTTTTTGATAACTAGCAACAAAGTTTAAAATTCTGGCAAGCTAAGGATTATGCGTTTAAGACTAAATGTAGGCTTTTTTAACTATACTTGTCCACAGTTCCTCCTATTGTTAGTAGGTAACCGGACCCAGTGGAGAAGCTTGTTGGCACTAGTGCTAGCTCGACTATATCATCTGTCACTGCTGCAGAGTAAAGGAGGACTCACATGCAGACAGTCGAGGCTGACGGGGACAGTTGAATGATTTAATGAATAGCTTGCAGGTGACAGGAGTCCAAACATGCAGGAGGTCCAGCAGGCAGGTAACAGGTGACAGGCAACGAAAACTCAACCGAAAAAGTGAGCCAGTGTATGTAGTGACTGACTGATGAGGCAACGAGTTGAGGGTGAGGAGGTGGCGGGGAAGGCCAGGTTATTGGAGAGTAGAAGAGGGAAGGGGATGCAGGTATGTACAGTAGATGGGTGATTTACTCAGGTAATGGGGAAAACCAAGTAGGGTTAAATCATATCATTAGGCTAAACACATCAAATCCGTCCAACACCCGCCGAAAGGCTCACTGACTGGTGCAGGACCACAGATCATGAGGATGATTGATGGTTTCATTGAGGCGTCCCCAGGGAGGGTGCCACAGTAGCTTACTTTAAGTTTGAGAATGGCAATTCTGCAGTAATGAAAAGATCTTTAATGAAAGTACATGAAGATATGTCAGCCGCCATGCATTAGAGCATAACCAAGGTTCTGTCATGCCGAGTGCATCCAAAGAGAGACCTGAGTAAACACCATCCTTTTATTCCTCGTGCCGTCCTCCAACTTCACAGCTTCAGTGCATGTGTCATACCCCATAGCTCGATACCATGTCCCAGCCTTCACTCAATAGCCTTGGGGGAAAATGGATAGGGAGATGGCAATGAATAGTCTTTGAGGAAGTGGAATTGCAGCAAAAAAAAAAAAAAAAAAAACGTTACTTCATCAGAAACATGATCTCTGCCTTTCCTATCACAGTGGCCCATGTATGCTACTTATTTTTCTCTTGCAGAGGAAGGGCTCGTCTGTAGCTTTTTGGTAGGCTGCTAAAGGTAGGAGCAAGAGCTGGAGTTAGATAACCTTCCAACACTTTGAATTTAGCCAAAAGAGATCCAGGGACCTTGGTTGCACCGGAATTCCCTTTCTCTCTCACCCCGACTTTCCCGTCAGCTCTCTTCTATCGACTCTCTGAAAAATACATGAAATCCCCCATAAGACAATGGCCAACAATGCTGATGACACTATGTGAGAGATAGTCAAAAAAATGGGGCGGTCCAATTATGTCATGGGGAGGTCCAATCATGTCAGACAGAAGGGGAGAAAACACCTACTCTGAGTACGGTTAGCATCCTGTGCAATATAGGAAGGGTGATAGGCTGTCTATGGTCTGGGCTTTGAGGAGAAGATTTAGCAATACGTTTTAGTAGTAATTTGATGGCCGCATTAGAAAACAAACTAGATGAAGCAGGATCATAACATCTAATATTAAATTGAATGCCGGTTTAAAATGCCGAACATCCATGCAGTAGCAAATAAAGGCACAAACTTGCCTCTTAACAGGTTTAAGAGGCATGCCAACAGTAACACAAAACAAAGTGAAAGTACTCCAAGCAAAATCATACATCTTTATAGTAGAAACTGCTAAACCCTTTCTCATATATTTTCTAGCTGCCTCCATATATTCTCCCGTGCGGATTTGCTTTATGACAGCATCAGGGTGTGACAGGAGGGCACTGTTACTGACAGTGGACTGGCGTGTGGCCTCCCAGACAAAGCAGGCCACGGCAATGGGGTAAATCTCATACAGTGCTGAGGAATTTTCAAACTTTGAAAAGGCGGGGGGCCACTGGTTAGCAAACCACTGGCCTTGATAGAACCCCCAAAATCCCACAGATGATGCAGCATCTCTGTAGAACTTCAGAGAGTCCGAGCAATTCACCACATCATTGTAGAAGAATGTAACCCCATTCCAGTTATCGAGCAGACGAGACCAGAACCGCAGGTCAGAGCTTCATCAAGATACACTAGATCGTGCAAATTGCTCACGGAAGATGCCATGCCCAACAAGCGGGAGATGAATGAGCGTCCCTGCGGAATGACGCACATGGCAAAATTAAGATGCCCCAGCAGGGAGAGTAACTGCTGTTTTGTTATGTTTTCAGCCGCGCAATATGATTTGGTAATCTCGCAGATGCGCTGCAATTTCGCGATTGGAAAGGACTCTTTCATGTCGACTGTATCGAGCATGATGCCCAGGAACTCCAGACGTTGGCCCCATGGTTTTCTCATCTGTGATTGGAATGCAGAGGGAGTGGAAACGATAGTTCAGGCTCCTGAACTATCGTGTGGGGAATCAACAAAAACTCATCCAGTAGTCCTGGATGACTGCTGGAACCCTGGCTCTATTAAGCAGTATCCAGCAAAGTGCTTCTGAATCTTGGTTGAAGATAAAGGGGCTGCTCCTGCACCCAAAAGTCAACCGTACCCCGAAATAGAAATTGGAATCCCACCTGATTCCGAAGCGATGCCTCTGGGAAGGATGGATCGGAACAATTTCCGAATTGCCGAAACTCCATTCAAGCGAATACAGCATTTTTGCTCCATTTTTCGCAATTTTCGGGAAAACGGCTGGGCGAATCTCTGAGAAAAGTCACAGCACACCATTCCCGATCAGGCCGCACATTTTGATGTATTTTTTGCGCAGATGTGAGGACAAGAAAGCTCTAAGACAAGGTTTAAAGTATAGAAATGTTTCAACTCTTAGAACGATATCCAGTATATTCTTCCACTGTAATTCTCACCATTTCTTCTTTGAATTCCTCTCTCTGTCTCCATCTTTATCCATCATACTGAGGAGCCTTAGTGCCAAGCTTCCATTGTATGGTCCAGAACATCTCACACACAATACCCCTCTGAATTACACACACACACACACACACACACACACACACACACACACACACACACACACACACACACACACACACACACACACACACACACTGTGCAGAACCTACTGTTTTGTGCATTATATCCTTCCGAGCTTATGTCACGGAGCTTTCTCCTTCCTAATCCATGGTGAATGGAAGAGGGGGAGCTGTGGGGAGAATCAGCACAAAGCCGAAAGACAGCTCTAGCAGTACTCTGTGTTAGGGAACGGAACAGTCTGATAGGCCCCTTATTTGACAAAGTAATAATAATCAAATTATACAAAATATAAGGCCCCTCCCCAATAATATGCTGTATATCTCTATATTGTGATGATATATTACAATAACTTTAACAAAATGGCTAGTGGGGCTTGCACATTCACACAGAAGAAGGTTTTGGGTGAGAGAAGTATAATTAATTTGGATTTGACGACTTAATGTGCCATTGGGTCATGACATTGAAATCTATCTGTAACAGTTGGAGAGGATGACATGGAAATATCTTGAATACACTCTTAGGACACTTTCAAAACTTTGCAGATTGAGACTGTAATTTCCTTGTAACAGCAATCTGTACAAAAGTTGTTTTTTTTCTACAATCCTTGTTGTCTCATCTGTAGTCACATTTAAAAAAAATCAAAAGACAATAAGCAGCACAACATCCGTCTGTTGTGGACTATTCCAATAACACATTCCATGTCACAGAATATAGAGTCAATTAACATGTCGCTAACATTCTCTTTAGATATAAGCAGAATAGTTTGGACGAGGGAGAGGAAGAGATGGTTCTGATGTTCCAGATGGTTTTGATAGTACATTCAATTATTGCAACTATTGTTATGCCGATGACACCCAACACACACCTCAGCTAAACAAGAGTAAAACAGACGTCCTAATCTTTGACCCATTCAGTTGTTATTTTTGATTTTGGTTTAAAATTTGATTACCAAATCAACTCCTTCATCAGCACTCGCTTCTACCATAACTTGCAAACTTAAAACCACTCCCAAACAGGAAGCAAAGTGGATTCAATCAATACTCAATCAACATACCTAAATGCAACATTGGTGTTCCTAAGGGATCAATAATGGGCCGTATTTCGTTTAAGTTGTACACTAATGACCTGCCTTTAGTCTGCCAAGCTGTCAACATTCAAATGTTTGCTGATGACCCAGTTCAAACAAGCTGCAAACAAACTAACAGCAGCCATGTCTCACGTATCGGATTGGTTGAATAATTCGTGTTTACACCTGAACACAAGCAACACAGCCTGTATGTTCTTAACGAGGAAACCCACAGAAACTTACCAACCTGATATTGAATTCAAATATCTTAGAATCATCCTAGATTTGAATCTGTCATTTAAAAACAATGTTAAAAAAGTAGACGGTACTATTAAATTTAACCTGGCTAACTTAATTCATATAAGACCATACCTATACAACAGAGGCAGCCAAACTCGTTATGCATGCTATGATCTTTTTCCACATAACATGACAACAACCTATTGAGTCCCTTTACAAACAGACACTAAAAACACTTTTACCATTGTCATGAACAGATGCTTGCCTCGTCTTTAAGGTTCTACATGGGTTTGCACCTCCCACACTGAATCAGTACATAATGCTGAAGGATAGTAGCGACAGGGTAACAAGGGCAAACACCAGAGGGGACTGTGTTGTACAATACAGACGTAGCAAATTTGGGCAAATAGACATCTCCGTCAGAGCAACCTACTACTGGAACAGTCCTCCTAGGAGTAATCATACTACCTCATCTCTGGCACTGATGTTTCATACTGTCATTGTTTTTACAAATCTGCTACTTTTGTAATGTATTTATGTACTTTATTGTATTCTATAGTAGTCTGTTCTGTTGTGCTGTACAGTGTTGTAGAATAGTGTTTGCTGTTGAACTGTACTGACAATATCAGGCCACTAAATTGTAATTACCTTTCCAGGGAATACAGACGAAAATTTGCTCTCTAGCTAACTCTGGCCACCAACATTGAGGTGGAAACTGAAATGTTAATTAATATGCACACTCTGATAAATAAATATATAAATAAATATAATAAACCAGATAATTCAAAACAGAGTGCAGCAGAAACAGCAACAGCCGATAATACTGTGGCTTCAGCACTAAAGTAACCCCTCTCACAATACACAGAGTCACATGAGAAACGTTCTCCTGTCTCCCTCCTGTTATGTTCCAAAGTTTAAAATCTAGAAAAAATATGTTAAAGTACTTTATCTGTATGAAACTTCTTCTGCTTGCCTTAATTAGTGTAATCAACGTTAAAAACAAAAAAATATATATATCATGCATTTGCAACAACCCCCTGCAGGTTTCTATAACAGAGATGATGTTCGGGTCAATTTGACCCGGCAGTGAAAATGGAGGCTATAAGGGGTCAGAAGTGTCAAGTTTAGACCATTTCTTTCTTTGAAAACGTGAGACAAAGTATTTTTTACTCCCTCCCACCATGTTTCACTCCATTTCTCACACACACACACTCTTTCTCACTACCCCACCTGTGCGAGAAATACAGATACTATTTTGACGGGAACCTTTTATTTTCCTGCGGGAAAACTCCGCCCATACTTAGCAGGGGAGGGTTGCTTGAAAGTCCTACCAACATTACACTCTGCAGATGCATACAACACAGCAGAATACTGTAGGACAACATGAGCAACAGAAACAAAAGGATGACAGCCCTGGAGGCTCTGGAGAACATCTTTGATCATGACAGTGAAATAGAGGAGGATGTGTCTGAAGATGAAGACCATCTTGAGGTCAATTCAGATTATAATGGTACTGATTATGAACCATCAGATGAGGAAACGAGGAAATGAGGAAACACAATCACACACACATACACACACCTCGTTCATTGTGCTCATCTCTTGTTCATTTTTGTAAATTTCTGTTTCTTAATACTATAAATGAACATAAATGAAGTTTACTTTCAATACAAATCCTTCTGTATTCATTTGGCTTGATTTTCAGTGAGCGGGTCAATATGACCCTGAACAGCAGAGGTATCTCATCTCTATTTATCTACATCACCCCATGAAAAAAAGAAAGTTTCAAAATGTACAAAAAATGTAGAAATAAATACATGTTATGGTAGACTAATGCAATTTATATCTAGATTTTTCCAAAGTACCAAAAAAAATGTTTGAACATGTATTTTTCATGAAAACGAGTGGGTTATCCTAATTGAACTATGATCTGTGGAGGGGTGAATAACTCCATTCCACTAAATACTGATTGAATTGTTAGTAATGGAGTTGGTGATGAAGTGCAAACTATATTTATTAGGATTTTTTGGTTTCTGACCACTTTTGGATGATTAAACATGCACCGGGTCAAATTGACCCACGAACATTATGGCTGTACCTAAAAAATTAACATAGCAGGAGGGTTAAAGACTAACTCACTAACTAACTAACTAACTAAAGTTTCAGCTTCAACATCTAAGATCAAAAACTGTTTTAATGCCTATTAGTTTGCACATAACAATGAACAAGTCAAGATGTCAAATCAAAACTGTTACCAAAAAAAAGGAACATTTACTTTAAACATATCTACTCTGTATCCGTTTGTGGTAGAGCGACACAGCTTTGTGCAGAAATGTGCAAAATATTGACCAGGGGCAGTTTAAAAAAGTACAAGTACAAAGAATATGGGCATGTGTGGAGATAGTAAAGATGTGCACTGGAGCGCATTCGTTGAGTCGTCACAGTGCATGTCACATTACCACAACGTCCCAGGTTCTATTCCAGCCTTGGGATCTTTGTTGCATGTCATTCCCCTCTCTCAAAGAAAAGAAAAGATGTGCATTGATGTAACGTACCACGTCAGATGTGGATCAGGATAAGACATAGTGTCACGAAGGTTGAAGTGGGTCTGTTGTTTACTCATGTTATATGAAGATACCTCAACCTGTAGAGAACTTAAACCATGGCCACTAACTAAAGAACAAATGGAGTACAAGCATTGTAATGTACACAGCTGAAAACCTTAATTGGCTAAATTAACAACAAACTGTTGTCAAGGTAACAACACATCCAATTTCCTTTAAGCAGCTGTTTTGATGACAACATCTGTCAGCAGCAGTACGCTTCTATACTTAATTACAACTTTACATGAGTTAAGAAAAATAATTGACAGCTTCAAGAAGACATGTATTGGATGATTAAATAATAAATACAGGATACATATAGGCAATCATTATCCACACAAAGGCTTATCAATGTGGAAAATGCCAAATTAATCAATTCCACACACAGGGTTACTGAGGGGTTATTAACAGTAATCAATAATTACTCTGGGAGGGAGGATTAGCAGATAGCTAAGAACATGCCAGTGTGGAGCATATAGGCTGTACTATTTACTCATGATGAGTAGGCTACAGTGGATGGGCTTCTTGAAATAACGTTCAACATTTCCATTGATACCGTTATTATGCCGTGTAACCGGAGATACTAGGAACTGAGGAACCCAAAATATCTGAGGCTATTTTTTCCAACAGACCTTTCGGGTTCTTGATGGCCTTTACTGTAAATGGGATGGGAGTCAGTTCCATTTGGCCTTACTGGGCCAAACTAACCTGATGCACGAGAGGGTTTGTTACACAGAACCTTCTGAATAGCAGTCTTTGGGAACTGTTCGGAAAAGGGCGGGCACTTTCAAAACATGAATTGTGATTAGATCAACCATCTGTGAATCAAACTCTTACCGAAGCCAGTCGGGAGAAGAGCGAAAACATCTGTTTCATGGAGATAAGCCTTCAGTGCTTTTCTTTGCTCTTCTTTCAATAAAGAATTCCTTCTCCAATTCATTTGTTTATCACTTTTCTCAAAGCACTGTGCACTACATGTCATCATTCACCCATTCACAAACAATTATGCACTGATGGCAGAGGATGCCATGCAAGGTGCCACCTGTCCATTAGGATCTAAACCAATACACAATCACACACCAATGGCACAGCCTTCAGGAGCAATTTAGGGCTCCGTATCTTGCCCTAGGATACTTTAACAAGGACTGGAAGAGCCAAACCGCCGATCTTCCTTTACACCCAATCTTTCTGTTTTTATATTTGGATAATTTAGATTTTGGTCATTTAGACAGGCTGCAGTAGTTCCTTGTCCTCACATCGCATTTGTTTTGCTTTTTCTGAAAGACAAATTCCTCAGCAATTCATTTGCAGTTACTGCTATTAGTTACTTTGAAGTTTTGATCATGAATATTTACCTTACCAAATGGTTCTGCTCGCCGTAGGCAATCGCCCAGTTCACTATATAGACGCCTCGGCACTGTGTATACCCTAATTTCTAGGTGCAACAAGGGAAACAAATACATTGATTAATTGCATTTATATTTATTTTTTTACATCAAGCATACTTTGTGATTTTAGTTTGACACCAACATAATAAGTCTTAGCCCACCTTCCTCATCCAAAATATATCAAGTAACCAAAAAAGAAGAACAACTACTATCAATCCATGTTTATTTTTTTCAGTCTGCTGTTATTTTGCACATATACATAGGCCCAAAATACATACACATTAACACACAGACCCAACAGACATGCATTGATGCTGTGGAGAGATGTCAGAGGGATGGTGCTGCTGTATGGTAGGCGATCCGAGCAGTTAGGGTTTCTGTGCCTTGCTCAACCACTTGGTACCGACTGGTTCGTACTGGCCCATCATTTGGTTCCAAAGCCAGGGTCCCTACATAAGGAACTCCGAAATATTCTACATATTACTCCTGTTTTGCTAGCTCAATCACATGCAGCAACTCACTCCCAATGCGTTGAAACACCAGCGCTTGGTCAGTGGCCCTACAACTCTGATGCTCTAGGTACCCCTCTAGCGTCAGTTTCCGATGCATAGTGTTTTTTCAAAATAAACATCAGTTTGCACAAGAAATGTACAGTTTCCTCTTGTTCCATGCACACAGTCTCTGTCCCGGGCCCTTCGCTGCATGTCATCCCCTTTCTCTATTCCCTGCCTTTCCTGTTTATCCCCAAGCTTTCACTTTCAATGAAGCTGAAATGCCCCCAACATATTTAAATCTTCATTCTAAAGATTGGGGTTTTGGTTTAAATAGCTGTGTTATGTAAAATAGCTATTGAAGTTATGTAACAACGTAAAGAGAGTAAAGAGAGTGCTACTCGACGGCTGATGCGTTTTGCGATCTGTTATTTCTCTTTGAGTTCTTAACTCTTTTACACTAACACAGATAGTACAGATTGTTTTTATTTACAGAGTATAGTGTTAAAGAAAATACCTCATAGGGAATCTGTTAGCTCAGTTGAACAATAGCGGGGTCTTTGTTGTTAAGAGCTTTAACTTTCTTCTTCTGCCCTTTGACATTTGATAACTTCAGAGAACCGCGGTTTCTTAAAGTAGTTATTTTTACATGATCGTGTGGAAGTTTCTTCTCCTTTTGCAGTGTGTTTCATCATGGGTTGAGATGTGTGTGTGTGTGTGTGTGTGTGTTGACATAAATCCATCAAACCAGCAGTGCCACTGAGCATGTGTGTATGTGTGTTTCACCAGATTTACGCCTGCTGACCGCTCCAGGATTGGTCCAGGGACAGCGCAGGATGTCCCCAGGGGCTTCCAAGCTCTTTATCTTGTCAGAGGGGCAATCTAAGGCTCTAGATTTACCCCTCAGCTCCCCACGGGCCAGGTGGGAGAGGACCGGCACCGGCCTGTGTGCGCTGTTTCTCTCTCTGCTCCCACCCCTCCTTCCCTCTCATCAGGTGATAGATATGTGGAGATCACTCATTCATTATGGCCCAGAGAGGGGTGGCATCCATCACTCTCTTCCTGTGCCTCCTCCCCTGTCCAACCTTTTCTCCTCTTTGCACCCATCCAACCACAGGGCCATAAGCTGTCTGTCAACCTGACAGGCCCATCCACTATGTCACAGGGAAGCATGCGCGGCCCACAGGACTCTATTATATGTAATCTGCTCCACTCGACACAGGCCAGCCACCCCACTATTCCAACTGGATCTGTCAGTGGACATGCAGCAAATTCATCGACAATGATTTTTCTTTTTGTGTTATAATGAATCACATTGGAAAAGACAAATGTAAATGTCAGTGTTCCATAGACTTCTCTCTTAAAACCAAGAACATTTTCATGAACTCCTCAAATCAATCCATGCATTTGCCACCAACACCAGCAGTTTCACATGCCGTCTCACACTGGCAGTGAGTAGTGGCATTTTTTATTGTTTATTGTTTTAGCTTTTGCTAAAACACACCAATCAAGTTTATAGTCCCCTAAGGTGCTAAACTATGAGCCTAAAATATAGTTGTTTTTTTAGGTTAAAAATATAGGTTTTCAGGTTCCATAAGTATAAACAATTGCAATATATCACAAGTTAGGTTTCAAAATGAACATACTGTGAAACAAGTAAAACAATAAATAAACAGATTCACTGCAGACAGAACTGGGCGTCAATCTGGAAATGCAACACTTCAATGTTTAACTGGTATATTTACAAATTCATAACTTACTCTGTTTATAACAGCCATGCTAGCAATATGATAATTACTAATGACTGTCATAGAGGAGAGCCACAGACTGGTTTCCTAAATCAAAGTCTGCTGCTCCACCAAGTGAACAAATGCTACAGAAAATGTGTTTCACATATATCTTCGATATAGTGAGGCTAAAAAAGCTGATATTTTGGAGTACTTACAACATACAACATTTTGTTTTACAATTAAATACTGAGGTACAGATTAAGAGTGGAAACGTATTCATGCTGCAGGAGTGATTTAAGAAGAAGATGCCTAATTTTGCACTGACTCTGTTTCTTCATTAGAATCCAATCTAGTATCACAGGTGAGTAACGGGCTGTACTGGATCGTTATCCTCACTGACCCAATCAGTATATTTTAGCAGCGGAGCTGTTGTGAGCACAGCAATACACAGTATTGATACACAGTACTTTACTTCATTTAGAGAATGTCTACTGAGGTGCACTTGAACCAGGTGGTAACCTGCGGTTCTGCCTAGTGAAGCCGATGAGGAAGTGTCTTAAACTTGCATTCTCTCTAATGTCCATCAGGGGGCGACTCCTCTGGTTGTGTAGAAGTCTATGAGAAAATTAATCTACTTCTCTCTTGATTTATTACCTCAGTAAACATTGTAAACATGAGTTTATGGTCTCAATCTCTAGTTTAAGTCTTCTTCAATACAGCATGATGTTCATTTAGTAAATTATGGTCCATTTAGAATCAAATAGACCATAAAGCAGGGTATGCTTTAGGGAGGGGCTATGATTGACAGGTCACTGTACGGCGTCTCTACGTCTCTCCTCTGCATTCCAAATATGGTAACTTCCGTTCATCCGTTGCGAAAATAACAAGGTCATTGAAAGGGATTGTGTCCAGATGGTTGCCCTAGATTTGTGCAAACGTGTAAAAATTCTTGTGAGACTTGCTGCCCGATGACCCGTTTTACCTTAACCATTCAAGGTCAATGCCTAGCCTCTACCATCTTGCAATCGTTTTGCAAATTGAGGGTTAACATCTAGAACATGACCCATTAAATGAGCTCCAGAATACTATATATATCTGAACTAAACTGGACAAAGTGATTTTAATCAGCGGAGTGATTAACAATGTTCACCTCTCGTGAGCACTCAAAGTGTTCCTACAATAACTTGATGATAGATGTGACTTTACTGAATGGGATTTCTGTTGCTCTGCTACTTTAGAACATTAGCTTCAGCAAGTTCACCTCTTACTTTGGTGCCTTTGAACTAGTGCTTACATGTAATATCCACCAAATGGATACGCTTAACACTGTAAAATCTGCTCAAACCTACAGGACAAACCACGAGGTGAGATGCAGCTATCTCATAAAACCGCAGACAACTTCAAAGAGCCTTTTTTTGTCAAAATTATTTCTAATTCAGACCGCACTATTATATGAGCTACCTTGTGCGGTTTATGAAGCAGACTAGCTCCTATCGGCCCCAGCCGAGCCTCTAAGCCTCGACTACAACGTAAATCCAATCCCTGCTATTCTCCATGGTGGGGCGAGCCGAGGCACATCCTCGGGGCTTGTCATTTCAACTCTGCCTCTCTTCTTTTGTTGCACGCCATTCCATCTGCTTCTTTTATGCACCGTTCTGACTCGCTGCTGAGCTTCGTATTTCTCAGCCAAGTCACTCACACAAATGGAAAAAAAAGAAGGGAAAATGCTCGTCTGTCCTCTCTCCTGGTTCACGTTTGTGAATTTGAAAGACTTGATGGTAATGAGCAGATGTGGAAAAAGTATTCAGACCCTGAGGTAAAAGCACCAATACCACCAAGTACAAATACTCTATTGCAAGAAAAGTCTGGCATTCAAAAGTACTAATGATACAACAGAAGTACTAAGGAGAGAGATGGGTATTGTTAGGTTTTAATCTATACAGCCACTCTTATCGATACTCCTTATCGGTTGGGTTCTTACTGTACTCTTTTTATCGGTGCTTTTTCATTAAGACATAATTGATTTTTAAGATATTATTTTAAAAAGAATAAATTCAGTACATACCTCCCTAGGGAGGTGTTCCAGGCACGACCAGCTGGGAAGAGACCCAGAGGGAGGCCCAGGACCATGTGGAGGGACTATATCTCCAAACTGGCCTGGGAGCGCCTTGGGATCCCCCAGTCAGAGCTGGCTGATGTGGCCCGGGAAAGGGAAGTTTGGGGTCCCCTGCTGGAGCTGTTGCCCCCGCGACCCGATCCCGGATAAGCGGTTGAAGATGAGATGAGATGAGATGAAATTCAGTACAGGATCACAATTAATTTATATTTTGAATATAACTAAATATTGTTTCTCGAGCAGCAACATTAATATTAAAAACAACAAAGTCACCAATATACTCAATAATATCTCACTGGAAACAAATCCTCAATATCAATAAAATATGTAACTTTCCTGAGTGAAGTTTATAAAGAATGAGACAGACAGACATCAGTCAGTATCAGTCTCATCCTGTTCTCTGTCCTCCTGTCTATCGCTTTGTCTCAGTCAGTCCAGACACAAATTTCAGACACTGGACAGACACCTTACCGTCCAGGTACCATCCAGACGTCTATGTACCATACAGGCACTGTTCACAACCTGCCGGTCTGCTTGGTGTATTTGTCCAGCGCACACACAGCTGACAGTGACATAGTGACACCATTACCGTATATGTAGCTCACATTCCTGGCTAATTGTGTTTGAGGCCCCTGAGGCTGTCTATGTGAGTTAAATGGGGGATTGGTTGACCTTGTGTGTTTATGTGAGTGAGTCTGTATGTGTTATTGGGATTGTGCAGTATGATTAAGGTTGAGGGCTCATTGGGTTGTTGTGTGTACGTTTACGGATGTGTGTGTGTGTATGTAAGTGTCAGAGAGGATACATTGAAAGCATTGTTGTGTGGTTGGACTCGCTGTAGTCTGGGGAAACTCTGAGAAGTATTTGCTTTCTCACAGAAACATTTATTTTTTTCACAGCTTCTTTATGGATCTGTCATGGGTACCTTTGCTTGGTGTCTGTGTGTGTGTTCACAGGTAAACCCAGGTATGATAAGGTTTAAAAACAAAGGACCACTTCAGAGCCAAGCAAGGCAGGGAGTCGGATGGCAAACACAGCAGCTCCATACCACCAATTTCCTTACTTCCTCTAGATATGCCTCCCAGTGCTTTGCCTGCACCACCTTGTGCTTCCACCCTCGGCTGCTTTTTTTGTTTCTTCCTTTACCCCACTTCTACCGTCTCTGCAAGCCCAACCGCATTCACTGGTGGTTATTCATCTAAAGTTGATGAGCATTCTTTTTGCAAGTGCAGAGTGCACTTTTTGTGAAAAAAAAGTCTCTCTATGAATACGCTTATGCGACGGGGGTGAAAGCACTTGAATGAATGCTCCATCCTCTGCTGCCCTATATTTCCCTTTTCATTCAGTGGAGTGTGGTGTCAGGATTGCTGCGAGTTTAGTCATCCGCGAGACATGGAGTTATACACCGACTGTACATCTGAACCCCGGAGGAGCAGAAGAAGAAGGAGGTGGAGGAGGAGGAGGCGGAGGAAGGGGAGGAGAACAGGACACGTCGGTGAAAAGGCAAAAGACGGTAAAGGGGCGGGACAGCGTGGAGCATATCTGAATAGACGTGACAAAGAACCGACGGGTGAAGGCGGCGCAGGGCGTTCGGATGACGAGCAGACGGAAATTATGCATGCGGCACACAGCTGTACTTACTCAGAAAACGGCAGCATTTCTTTGCAAAAGTCAAACTTCCAAAACTCTGTTTTCTCCAGCCGTGTGGCTCTATGGCAATGTTTGGTGACTATTGGATGAATTGCCACAAAGTTTGTGCAGCTATCTGTGGTCTTCAGAGGATGAACTTAAGTGACTTTGTTGATCCTCTGACTTTTTCTTGATATTTTTGGTTCAGATTGAAATGTGTAAACAGCTGTTGGTCGGATTGCCTTGGAATTCATTGACCCTTGAGGATGAATTGTCATATCTTTCTAATACCATACCTTAGCTTCCTCTAGTGCCATCATCAAATATTTAAACTGTTAAATACTTTTGAACACATTTTATGAACAAAATACCTGTTAACCTAATTAAATGTACATCAGCCTTAGCTGTACACTGTGTTTCGTGCCAATTTGCAAATGTTAACATGCTTACACGCTAAATTAAGTAGTGAATATGATAAACAGTATACCTGCTAAACATCAGCTTGTTAGCATTGTCATTGCTCAGTCTAAGTGCTGTTGGAATAAAGGGCCTGCGGTAGCACTCCTTCAGGTAATTTGTCCATTCCCGCTCTCCAGATTCTATTTCAGTTTTGAGATTGTTTTTAGTTCTCTCCAGACCTCTCTTACATTGTTTTGTTAAAAGTGCTCCTTCATCTTTCACATGGAGCTGCTCTTGATTTTCCCTATTTTCTTTTTAAGTTATTTTTTGTTTTTAACCTGGATTTAAAAATGTGCTACATTTGGTTCACATCTTAGATCTTCTGGAGCCGGTTGCACCAACAGGGCTTTCACTTGGTCTTACAATAAGCTAAATCGGTCATAACTCTGCGTTCTAAGCCCGACCTATAGTTACGCCGGTTGTAGCATTTCGGCTTTTTCCTTGTTCTCCCTAAGACCGTGTGTAAATCTTAAGCCTTGTCAGGAGAAGGAGTCAAAGTCCAAGTCGGAACTATAATTTATTGCCTCATGGAAAGTAGCCAGCCATGAGTTCACCGAGGTCTGGACATTGGTAATTATTTCCTTATCAAACACTGAAGATGTGTCTGCTGAGATGACGGAGAAAGGAAGTGTGTGTGTGGCAACCGTGGTGCTCTCTGTGGCGCTCAAGGAATTGATCACTGTAGCAATTTTACATACAAAAGCTATATGAAAACCAAATATGACATTTGCACAATATTAGAAGATATTATTGAAACTATTGACACTCTCTGCTGCAATTCTTTACTGCTATGTAATGTTGGATTTCTACAGCCAATGACGATAATTTCATCACATGTGACAATGAGTGTCCGCAGCAGACAGTCTAGCCCTCTCTTCTGAGCTCCGGAGGAAGGAATATGATGGTGAGACAGTACTGACAAAATATTGAGCTGAATTTGATGTGATATTAGAGTTGGCTTCTATCTTGTACAACTAAAAGATGCTGATGGAATAGACATGGCTCACTAGCACAAACAACTTGAATGATCCTGATAAAAGGGCTCTAGGCTGCTTTTTAGAGGTAGGTGTTGGAGTTTGATTTGTCACAGTAAGTCAGCACTATCAAATATATTCAATGTTTTAAGCGCACATCTATGAAATCAGTTTATCAGAAATAGTGAATGAAATGATTTAACATTAATCTGTTTTATTGAACATACGACTTGGAAAGATTGACATATAACCTGTTTGACTCAACAAATGACAACTTTAATATAAAGGTGGCGCATTGGCCCCAGACAGATAACTACATAAGGCTGTGTTCAGAGCAGGGTAATCAGTTGGACTCCAGGGTCTGCTCGGGTTTATTTCTTTGCTCAAAGAATAAACTCTATTGCATCGAACTCTGACCACTTCCAGTGTTTTCTTAGAACATGTTTTGGGACACCAATAGCATCAAAATAACAGAATAGGCTAACTTTTGGAGCAGTAGTTTAGACTTAATTGACTAGCCCAGTCTGAGCACCTGTTTCCAACTTAGGGAAGTCAACAATAAGACACATGATGGTGAGATTTATGCCTGAGATTTATGCAGCAGCGTTTTCAGTTGGATTCAGTTTTTAATACAGAGTGACTGAGATCCACTGCACCATGTTGTTGTGCCGGCTTTAACTGTTACAGCTCTGTTACTTTTCATATCTCAATGTCTGTGAGATTTAATTTTCTATTTCTGTGATCCTCCATAACAAGTGATTAGCTACACATTCAAAGTCTACAAAGTACATTCTAAAGACTGGTCTTAACAAAGACCAGCTAAGCAATTAGGACCAGGTTAGTAAAACCATATCAATGAAGCTTCCTAGTACAAAGACTTGATCCTAGTGACAAAATTCGCAGAAAAATATTAGAATTTCCCCTTACAGTTTAGACGAGATTTAGTAAAGATAAAGGTAATTCACAAAACATGTTAGCCCTTTAGAGAGCTCCTGAGGTGAAAAACTGTTAAGAGTAGGGAGGAGGACTTTAAGAGGCTTAAGACTTTCTTGATCAGAGAAGAAAATGGTGGAAAGACAAAGAGAAATATTCTTCAAACGTTGAATCACAGTGAGTTAATAAAATGCTACAGATTAGATCATTTGTGGTCAATCTCATTAGAGATGTGCTCACATCTCCCACTCAACGCAGTAACGTTATAATGCCAGAGATGAAAGGGATAACAACACTAACATATTTGGCAACTGGAAAAATGTAACAGTGTTTGCTGTTTTAATATATTTACATGCTACTTATACAGACTGGCCAGCAACCACAGTAACTGATGAAAGCTGAGCCATGTTCCCCCACTAATATCAAATACACAAAGTACGAAAGTTACCAGCATTGTAAATAAGTATGACAAATCATAATGTGAATAGTCTGCTGCACAAGTAGGCTTGTGTTTTCTAACATTGTTGCCTATGGCTTACAATTTAATCAACAGATATTGTTGTGGCAGAAACACCACCATTATGTTGTGGCAGAAATGAAGAGAAGAGACGCAGGCCTTGGAGTTACAACCAGCGGTGGGTCGTTTTATTCTTTACAACAAATCCCAATTGTCAGAGTGCTTACGGCTGACTTTATACCTTAAGTCTAACCCCTTACATCACTTTCCACCAATCAAATCCCGTCGATTGAGCCACAAACAAAGCACATCTGGTCTTCTCCTTATATGTTCTTATTCCATACTTATGCGAAATGGGTTTGTTGCTCCCCAATGTTCTTGACATGACTTTATCACATTTCCAGGAATGTTCTTATGAAACCATCATAACAAGTTATAGCAACCGTTTCTTATGAATCCAAATTTGCTCCATTCAATCATAGGTTATATGAGGCTTTTCTTCAACAATATGTTAATTACATCCAATAGTATTCATTATTACACTGCGTCTGAGTAGGTTCCAAAGTACATGATTCAATTGTAAAGTCCATTTTATGCCCATTATCACTAAGAGTGATCAACCAATCATAGCTCTTTCTTCTTTTCGTTTCACTGAAGCGTGATGGTTATGTGACAGTTTGCCATTCATTTACACAGTCCTTTGCATTTTTATTGAACACTGCAAGGTCTTTTGAGTTGCAAGGGTTGGGTAGTAGAGGGCAGACAAGGCAGTGCTCCATAGTATGGTCTGCTTCTCCACATTCACAGGTGGTTGGGCCAGTCTTGTAGCCCCATCTGACCAGAGCAGCTTTTGATCATCCTGTTCTCGTTCTGAAGCGGTTTAGTGTTTTCCATTGAGCCCATGGTGCTTCTTGGCCACGGGGAAGGTTTTCAGTTGGAGGTGTTCCCATGACAGTTGAAGGAGGGTCATTCTCAAGCTTTTCCCTCCAGAGTTGGATTTTGGTTTCTTCCCAAGACTTTGTTAGGGGCTGGACATGGCTGAGAAAGCTTCTTCTTGACTGTAGCCATTGGGCCGAAGGGTGACATCCATGGAGGAGCTGGCGTTCATCACTTGTAGATTTTGTTTTCTCGACTCGGCTGGCAACTTCCCGTCTAATATCAGCAGGGGCAATGCCAACGTGGAGGTGAAGGTTGCTTGTGTTGGTGGGTTTCAAGCAGCCAGTGATCAGGCGGCAGGTGTTGTTCAGTGCTGGGTCAAGTTTCTTGGCATGGGTTTACCTCTCCCAAACAGGCCATGCATATTCCGCAGAGGAATAGCACAGGGCCAGAGCAGTAGATCTTAATGTGTGTGCTGTTGCTCCCCATTTGGAGTTGGTCAATTTCCGTAGAATGTTGTTCCGGGAACCGACTTTGGATTTTGTATTGTTGATGTGCTCCTTAAAAGGAGAGAGTACTCATATGTGGCAGACAGATCAACAAAGACTACTCCTGTTACCAGTCCTTTTTGGAATCCGTCCTCAATGTGTTGAGTGAGGTCCAGAAGTTGGCTTGTTGTAGATTTGCCAGGTTGGAATCCAGCTTGTTGAGTTATCATGGCTGGTTCAGCAACAGGGAAAGCCTGTTGAGAATCAAGCGCTCAAACAGCTTGTAAAAGTGGCATAGCAGAGAGATTGGGCGGAAACTATTTGCATGCGCTGGGTCTTTACTTGGTTTGAGAAGGGCAATAATCTTGGTTTTTTGTCAGCATGCACTTATTCATCAGCTCGAGGATCCATTTCCTCATCAGAAGTCCAAAATGCTTGATCTCTTCAGTAAAAATGTTATCCAGTCCGGTTTTTGCCGGTTTTAAGGGTGTTGATGCTGATATTGAGCTCTTCAGGGATGAACGGCTTGGTCAGTCCCATGTTAGCTTGTGGCTGACAAACACAATATCAGGGTTGTAACCTGCTCTCCCTCATCCGCTGTTGAAGGACGTTGGTTGTTTTGCGTCTTGGATCAGATTAAGCTGGCAGTTTTCGGCCCACATTTCTACTGCATCTCCATCTGCGTTGTTGTTGGCGTATCCCCATTGCGTGCTGTGACTGTTGAAATCTCCTATCACAATCTTCGGTTTTCCGGATGATGGTATTTCAGGCATCTCCATGGGTATGGGGGGCGGTTTGTAGACTGAGGTGATGGTAACTCCTCTGAGCTCAGTGGTTAGGACTTCAATGTTGTTTTCATCGCTCTTTGATGTTGTATGATTCAGCGATTGTCCCACTTTTTGCTAGAATGATGCTGCCATGTTTCTTATGTGGTCTTTCTATGAGGGTGGTCATACCTTTCACACGGGGGCGATGATTTTTTGTTTCACGGTGGGTTTCCTGTAGGCAGAGAATATCTCACTGGTTTTGCAACAAGTTCTTCTTTAGTTGCAGACAGTCCAACATTGAGAGATATGATGGTCAGTGCTGATCCTTGGAGGCGGGCATTGGCCTCTCTTTTTGCTCTGGACTGGAGGGCTGCTGTGGTTTGTTGAGTTTCTGGACATCATTGTCTTTCACTTGGCTTCAATGTCTTTGGTAGAATTCACAGGTTTGTTAAAACCTGACAGTCATCGCGAACGTGAACGCTTTTATCGTGATCCCCAAAAAGCTGTAAAAGAATGTGTCGTACTTATCAACCATACCTCCTCACTAGGGTCAAAGTTTCTCACCCTCCTTGCTCAGAGTTGTTCTGAGAAATGTCCTGGGACTCCTTGCTAGAAATGTTTGGCTAAGTTAGAACAAAGTTGTGAAATAGTAGATCTGACGTATTCTAATGACCATATGGAATCTGTCTTACCTGGGTCCAGTTGAGTTCAGCTTATGGTGTCTTTTTAATCATTTTAAGTTTTTACTCATATACTGTTTTTATTCACAGTAATGAATGAGTGTAAGACAGCTGTGTCTGTCTAGAATAGTATAGTTTCAAGAGAACAGATCACGCTTTCAATCCCAAAGTTAATCTCATAATTGTTCATTTATATTTTTTCAAAATTACCTAATACTAATTAATTAACCTAATAAGCAAAAACTGTGGTACTCAGAATCTTTAATGTATTATCTTAATGATGAGGAGCCTTGCTAACTGGACTCAATTCTCTTTAATTATCATTGCAATGTTGGAAAGTTGCAAGCTTGAACTGAATTGCTGAAGTACAAATCTCCTTTCTCCAACCTGATTACCTCACTTGACCAAGACATGGATTCCATTTTATTTGCTTTACTGAAAGGAAAATCTTGTAAAGCCATGAGGTACAAGGACCACAAGTGATGTTAATATTTGATGACTGATTGAAGGATTCCCAGTGGGGTTAGTTAGACGTAGTGAACATGTGGTGTTGCATGTGACCCATCGGCCTCTAACATGTTGACTGGTTGTTTGGTTGGATAGTGTTGCTGTGTGTTTGACTGAGCTTTACTTTTCATATACTGTAACGTTTCCTGTCTTGAGATGTTTTAAATGGCATTAGGGAGTAAAGACGAGCACTTCTCCTTGTTGTTAACATATTGTATGTCTACTTTACACTTGTTTGGCGGGGAATCAGCCTCCCTGATCTCTTTGGTCATTTTGGAAATCAATTAGGTGCTAAACAGCCGACAACCAGTTTCTGTCCAGCAGTGGCGATTGTTAACAGTATCCAGGTAAGATGGCGGAAGGTAGGTTCATTAGTTGTTCAGTGTTCCTACAATCATATACATCAAATGTGTCTGAAATATTTCTAATTTTTATAATGAAAACAGTTTACTAAAGTTTCCATTGGACAAAATGTTCCCTCAGCCCCCAGCAGGAGGACTGTGTCTGACACTTGAACGACTGGTGTATTAGTAGAGATGGTCAGAGTGGAGTCACATGTTCATATGAAAGTGACAACAGGTTTCACTTTTACTGATAGATGTAGATTATGGTATGAAGTTGATAAAGATAATGAGTACAGATATTTGTGTTATTTTTTATAGAGAAATAGAATACATTAGGTAACATGTTTTATTTAACACTTTTCATTCATATATTTTAGCCTTTTTCAGGGATAAAAATCATCGACAGAATGCACCAAATTGCACCAAAAAAAACAAGAAAATTATTGCCTTTTGGCAGCTGAAAAACTGGACACTAGTTAAAAAAATCCGGTTAAAACAAATTATTGCTCACCAGCACCTATGCTACAGCCACCAAAATGATTATACAGTTGAATCAACTGAGTGTAAATGAATGTACCAGACACCCACACAGTCTGGGCAGCCAAGACCTTCCACTTTGTGCTTGTTGTTTTAAAGGGGTTCAAATTGGGGAAAATAAGTCTGGTTTCAAGCTTGTGCTAACTGAGTAATCAACTCAAAGTAATCAGTCAATACACTGCTCTTTTAGCAGGGTATATTGGTGGTCTTTGTACCACACTGTTTGCGTTGTGTGTGCACATAGAGGATACAGCCGTGAAAATATATCAATTGAGCAGAGAGCGATGAGAGAAGTTAGAAACTGCCTCCACACCCTCTCACCCGCCCGTCATGTCATCTCTGCCCAACCAATTTCTCTCATCATCAGCATCTCAATTGACATGCCTCCCAAACGATTAAAGCTTCCATCCTGCTCTCCTTCCTCCCTTCCTCTCTCATGGTCTCACTCCCTCCTCCTGTTAAGGATGCTCATTAAAATCTTCTCAGCTGAATGGGACAGGGATAAACACGACAGACTTTCCCTCCATCCATCCTACTCCCTGCTTGCTCACTGTTTCTTTCTTTGTCAAAAAAAAAGCAACTTGAAGTTGGGTGAGTGTGTTTTCTCCAATCGAGTTCAATTTTGAGTGCTTCTGGGAAGTTTGTTCATGGTGGTAATACCAGTGCATATTAAAGTTGTTTACCGACCCGAACTTTGAATGAGGATGCAGAGAAAAAGAGCATGTTGGTGAGATGGTCATAAAGAGAGAGAGAGAGAAAAAAAAGGTACTTTGACAGGTGCATTTCAGAAGTTTTCCTCCACCTGTTTTTTGTACATATTGACAACGTGAGAAAAACCTAAGCGCAAATGCCAGAAATTTGATCGCCAATATAAATAAAAGAAGACCATGTTGACCTCCAGTGGCCTTAGTCCACGTACGGAGGTGGTCAAGGTAGATGGATGAGTCAAACAACCACGTGACTTTCACCGTGGACCGCCCATTGTGCCAAAACCTCAATAGTACAATAGCCCGAAAACAAATGGCCATTGTTCCGAAGGCGCGTAGCACCAAAAATAGGCACTCTTTCATTAGGATTAGCACATGGCTAATCATTATGCAGAATGATGTTCAGTTGATGATGATTAGACTGAGAGAACAAGTTACAAATAACAGATTTGACTGCTACTTCATCAACAAGAGCACCAAGGATTCGTCAACACACAGCACAGTTTGACTACTGATATTCCAGAGTCATGGTTGGGGTCACAAACCTAAGGGGATGGCAGGTTAACAATAGAAAGGAGGATGTAATTCACATCATGCCCTCTTCACCTACTGCCTGTAATACAATTGAATATATTGACATCCCCACTCTCTCACCATGGCCGCTAAAGAAAACAATGTATGATGTACACGACTTGATTAATGATGTAATGTTACACTACATTTACATTGAAGTAGTTTATGGAGACTGTGGATTCACATTTTTTTTTACTACATTTCAGTATTTTACTTTAAACCTTTAAAAAAAGTTGTTTTAATGTCCTTAGACGAAAAAATAACTGCTATAAATGATCAACTAAAATTACTTTCCACTTTCACTGAGTTAAATCTTTAAACCAACTTCGGCCCTGATCATAAAATCTTTGAAATGCCTGTTTGTTAACAAATGCCACTGCCACAAAAAAAATCTGCATAATAAATAGATTTTTTTTTTGTTTCACAGTCTGGGATATATCAATCATTAACAATATGGATTTTGATGCATTGTATCAAATACTCTAGTGCTCCATAATACGGCAGCAACGCTTCTTGTGGATCACAGGAAAATATCATGCATTGCCCCTTAGGGCAAACATGAGTGATTGGCTCAATCTGGTGGAAAATAGTAAAAACAACAATTTTGAAGTCAGGGCTCCAGATTAAAAGCCTGCTATAGTAGAATGCATGACTTCATACTGTAATGTTTATGGGATCAAACATTGTGGTTTTCTTTGGTTTCAATGTCCTTAAGGAGCTGAGTTGGCTACAGTTTTACTATAGACGTTATATAGGAGCTGAGGTTGAACTTCCAAGTTTCGAAAAATATAAACAAAACTGACAACCTTGCCAAAATGTATGCTTTATGTATTTACACAGCCACAATTATCATACAATTTTGAATTAAAAAAAAGCCACAGATGTTCCTGGTGAGGCGTGAGAGTTTAGACTTGTATATTTTGTTGGATCTGTCACTATCATGTTGAGCCCCCCCCCGCAAAGTACAAACCCACAATTTCCACATATATCTGTTAAATCAAGTAAGCACACCCCACCAAATGTCCATGAGAACACACGCAGACGGTCATAAAGGCCCACTGGCTCTCAGTATTAATTGAATGCCTCCTCTGACAAATGGATTGTTGAAACCACACTTGCAATGGACCATTAGGTTCTCCTCTCCCCTTTATCCACCAAGGACTTTGTGTGTCTGCGAGCATGTGTGCACTCTTGTGTGTGTTTATGTGTAAGGAGGACAGAGTCGGGTAGAGTTTCTTAATGTCGGCCTCTGCTTCTATTTAGTCTTGGTGAGTATCTCTAAAAGGTTTTCGCTGTGGTCACATTCAATTTAGTTCAACCTTCAAACACTGATGACACAGCAATGTGAATAAATGATTCCAATGAGTCTAATGTTGAAGGCATTTGTTGTTAAATTAACTGGGACAATGTTGGTCTTTCACTGAAAGTATTTTAGAATGCTTTAGTAAAAAGCATGATAAGGAGAGTTGAAGACAAATGTTTTGTGCAGCTTTATATCTTGGCTTTTATCATCAATCAGTAAAAGAAGGAAAAATGTGTGTATATATATATATATATATATATATACACACACACATTTTTCCTTGGGCTGGGCAAGTTAACATGTTATTATTGCGTTGACACATTAATAAAAATTATTATTATTTTTAACGTCCGTTGCTCACTGGCAGCGGTGGAGTGAGTCTTCAGCAGACTACGTTGGATGCAGCATGTGGGAGAAGTATAGATAAACAAAAGCAAGACAAGCTAACAAATGCCACAGCGAAGTGGATAGCTACAACTGCAGGTCGAATAGTATTGTGGAAGATGTCAGTCTGAGGAACGTTCTTAGGATCGCAACGAATGACGGCACGTATGAGCCTCCCTCAAGACGCACCATCACAAGAAGAACACACGAGTTGTATGAAAAGGAGAGGACTACAAAAGTGACTGTGTTACAAAGTGCAGCAACTGTTGCTCTCACTGGAGACAACTGGACATCGCTGGGTAACCATAATCACCTCGGAGTTACAGTGCATTATATTGATGAACAGTGGGAGCTGAATTCACATGCTCTGACTGTCATGAAAACAGAAGACAGACATTTTGCTGAAACGTGCCAGAACATTTTATTCACGTTGCACAGCAGTGGAACGTTTAAATAAAGTCAGCACACTGAGCACAGATATATGGTCGCTGCTGCGACACATCTGCCTTTTGAACACGTCCCCTACATCGCGCACAGTCTCCAGCGTTCTGTCACCGTGTGTAAAGGGAATACTGCTGTTAAAAAGCACCTTATTTGTTTAAAAATTATTGCACTTGTGTTCATATAGCAGTACTTTTAAAATATAAGTGTGCAATACACTACTTTTGAATTCATGGAATGGGCCGGTTACATACTCCAGGGCTGGTGAGGGAAAGTGGAAACAGGTGAGAAGGTGAATTATAGTCAGGGAAGTGAAATTAACTAAATTAAAGCACATTATTTTTCACTGAAATCATGAGACATTATGAAAGGAGACGGTGGAGAGGGTGCTGCCCCCTCCTCCCTCCCAACACACACCTTATTTAACAGGTATCTTCATCAAGGTCTGGGCCCATTAAATACATCATTGGGGAGGTAATTAAAAATGAAACAGACTTAAATGTGGTGATCAATCATTTAATACTTTATCAGGCTTAAAATACAAGAGCTCTCTCTGAACCCGGGGGGCGGGGAAGAGAAGGTAAGATAGCCAGAAATCGTGCGCCACAACCTTTCAGCCAATAACAAATGTAATATTTATTCAGGGGGCTGCACGGTGGTGTGGTGGCTAGCACTGTTGTCTCACTGCAAGAGAGTTTGACTCTCGGGTTAGACGGGCCTTCTGTGTAGAATTTGCATGTTCTCCCCATGTCAGCGTGGGTTCTCTCTGGGTTCTCCGGCTTCCACCCACAGTGGATGTGAGTGTGAATGTCTGTCTATATATATGTCAGCCCTGAAATAGTGTGGCGACCTGTCCAGAGTGTACCCTGCCTTCGCGTTCGCCTTCATGTTATATCAAGATGGCGCTGCGGATGGCTGCCTTGGTATGTTGGTGCGCATTGTTTTGTGTTGTTTTGTGTAAACTCAGTTTTCTGCTGTGATACCCGGAGCTCTTTCACCAGAGATGAGCTCATAAACAACAGGGAACACCTCCAACGGACTTACTTTCAACTTTTCTTTTAACTTCCGTTGAATTACTGGACATGCTAGTCAAAGGTATGCTCACCTTAACTCATGCAGTGAAGCGCCGTAGGAGGAGGGAACGTGCGCTCACTGTGTAACAAACTAGATGAACTTCAGCTACTGGTGGGGAGAAACGGAGACTTTTCTTCATCCTCAGTCTTGTGCTTTACTGAGACCTGGCTCTGCGCTCCAGCTGACAGGCTTCAAGTTGTTCAGAGCGGATCGCGACACGGAGTTCTCCGGCAAATCGAAGGGTGGAGGAATCTGTTTTTATACCAACAGGGGCTAGTGTAACGATGTGACAGTGGTTCTGCAGCACTGTTCTCCTGATCTGGAATCTTTCATCATAAACTGTAAACCCGTTTACTCCCCCCGTGAGTTTGCTTCATTCATTATAGTCAGTGTTTACATGCCACCACAGGGCAACGTGCAGGAAGCACAGTGGATACTCGCCAACCAGATACTGTGTGTGGAGCTGACCAACCCGGACTCTTTAGTTATTATCCTTGGTGACTTTAACAAAGGAAACCTCAGCCATGAACTCCCCAACTACAGACAGTTTATTAAATGCTCAACAGTAGAGAATGCTCAACATTTTTAGACCACTGTTACACCACAATGAGCGGGGCCTATCGCTCCGTCCCTCGAGTTGCACTGGGTCACTCCGACTACATCATGGTCCATCTGATTCCTGCATACAGGCAGAAAAGCTCTGTAAACCTGTGGTGAGGAAATTCAAGCAGTGGACCAGTGAAGCTATATGGAGGATCTTCGGGCGTGTTTAGACTGTACAGACTGGGATGTTTCCAGGACTGCTACAAACAGTCTGGATGAGTACATAGAGGCTGTGACTTCATACATCAGCTTCTGTGAAGATAGCTGTGTTCCAACAGGCACCAGGGTGAGTTATAACAACAACAAACCCTGGCAGCTAAGGTTGCATAAGGAACAGGCATTTAGGAGTGGGGACAAGGACATGTTCAAGGAGTCAAAATACAGGTTTAGCAAGGTGGTGAGAGGCGCTAAGCACACTCAGCACAGATAGTGCAAGAAATATAACTGCTACTGTGTAAAGGGAATACTGCTGTTAAAAAGCACCTTATTGTGTTTGCAAACCAAATGTTATTGCACTTTTGATCATGCTGTACTTTTAAAATAAAAGTGCGCAATACACAACTTTTGAATTCATTATTGAACTTTGTGCTCGCAATTAAAATAAATACACACGCACACACACACACACACACACACACACACACACACACACACACACACACACACACATATATATATATACACATATACACACACACACACACACACACACACACACACATATATATGGCACACAGTGATTAAATGTGTGAACGCCATATTCTGAAGAACACCCTCCCACTTTTTTCCTCCAGCTATGATACCACGCTAACCTTTTATGGTGAATGTCGCAACAAATTTCCAAATTGGAACCTTTCACTATCCGTGCTAATTGTTACAGTGCTGCAGACTTGTACTTCTCAAGTGTGATGTAGGTATGTATATATGTGTCTATAAATGTTAGTTAATGTAACTGCATAAAAGTTCAAACCATGAATATGCGTGCAGACTCTTTGCATCACATGTATAGCCATGCGTGGACTACAGTCCTGCAGAGGCTTAAAACTGAGACCTGAACCTAGTCCAAATCAGTGTCCTTCATACCTGAGCTGGCTGAATCCAACGGACCTGAATCTGACACAAAATAAAATCTGTGTTTTTCCTGTTCCTCCATCATGACGTGATCTTGCTCTGCTCTGCTCTTAGGTTAAGTTTGCTTGGTTTCTTGCCTCACAGTTTCCTCTTGTAATACTCACCTTTCTCTCATTGTGGACCACTTCAATTCCTGCTCTTGTGTGTTTCCTGTCCGTGTGATGTGTCTGCGCCGCCTTGACCTGTCCTTCATCAACCCTGCTGTCCTGTTGTGGCCTCTGCGCTCTGCTTGTCTTTTGCCACACCGTCGTTGTTCGTGTTAAATGCATGTCTTGTGTTCCAGCCGTTAATCCTTGTGCTGGCCCCACTTTTTGAAAAAAAAAATAATATTCTGCTTTAGTCAAATGTTTCTGGGTACCTTCTGAACTGAATAATTCCTGTATACTAAACCTGTTTTTGCCAGTAAAAACAGTGTATTTGAACCTCAATGCTGTCTCTGACTCGTGCGTTTGAGTCCCTTTCCCTGTGCTTTCAACTGTTGTCACACCTTAAGTACAATAATATATGTTTACTTTGGACTGAACGAATGGCTTTCTTGTGTTACGTCTCTGTTACCGAGGTGTTTATGAAGTTGATCGTGCAGTCAGCTTTCATTTAACTTTAAGGAACACAACAGCCCCAACCCAACCTGAAACTTTGATGGGTCTTGTTGGAGAGCAGAACTCTAGCATAGGCGTGTCTGTTTTGTAACAGTAAATCCTTGTGAAAATGTTGTGCACAAGGCTCATGTCCACTCCGAGGCATGAATGGATGCAGACAAAGCTGTGAAGAACAAAAATAGTTTAATCAAAGATCCTCCAACGAGGCAGAGCAACCATCCTCATACACGGCCATTACACACTGCTGTGACTATTTATAGCACCACCGTGTCATTAATTCATCTCACATGCACCTGCAACACATAATCTGCAGTGATATCTCAATCAGCAGCAGCAAATGTCAGAAATAATGATGTAGTTAATAGCACTCGCATAGAAACAGACTTGACAAGGTTCTTTCCAGTAAAATGATAAAATGAAAAGACAATAAACACAGGAAAAAGATAATGAAACAGTGGAAAAGAACAAAAGGAGACCAGATAAAATATATTAATAAAACAGTGCAAAAAAATTATCTTAAATTAAAAATGTGAGCAGACTGCGAAAAGACATACAGGCTCAGCAAACATGGCTTTCAACTTGAAATAATCCATTAAAAGGTTGTGTTTCTTATTTCCACTTCACCATATTTTTACCAAATGAATGCAGGGTTTAATACATCACTCAGGTTATCATCAGTGCAACATTCTCCTTCGAATGCTCAGCAACACAATAAATCTGTTTGCCTGCACAAGGCTCACAAGTGCAGAACCAAGTTTGGGTTTAAATATGTATGTTTGATATATAACTTGCTTACATGGCCCTGAAGGAACGGTGTGTAACATTTGGGGGATTAATTGGCAGAAATGGAATATAATATTCATAAGTATGTTTTCATCAGTGTGTTTTCACCTGAAACTAAAATCATTATGTTTTCTTTAGCTTAGAGAAAGCTATTTGTATCTACATATGGAGCAAGTCTTCCTCAACTGAGTCCGCCGTGTTTCTAAAGTAGCCCAGAATGGACAAATTGAACACTCGCTCTAGAGAGAGCCTTTCATGTTTCTACTTAATATGAAGGTAGGGATGGCTACCTAAACTTGGTATTAAACGGGGTTCAGTACTAAATGATTAAAGACTGGAGTATTGATAAGCCCCCGATATTACTGGTGTTTTTTATTTCGTGTGGCTGTGGCTCAACAGGGCTGCAAAGCAGCAGCACAATGACTATAATCCCGCGGGCTTCTTCTTATTCTCCATCTTCCGTATAAAAGTGTGGCCGCTATTCCTTCCACAGTGTTGTCACCACCTGCGCAAAAAAATAAAGTATTTAATGTTTATAAGGTTCACGAAGCTCTGGACTTTATTGGGCCAAAGGGGTATTTTGATAGCTAACACAGTTTTCATGTAATCACAGTTTAAGAACATTTTGGGATGGTTTCAGATTTTATAATGGGTGTGTATTGCACGGAATGTTCTGACCTAGAGTGATCACATCACCGTCAGAGTGGAGAGCAGCTTAAACAATCTTCTGTAATTTTTTCAAACACGTTTCCACAATTTTTACACACCATGTTTGCTTAACAATATAGGACATTTTGTGCTGGTCGCAGATTATGGAATTTTGGCTAACTAACCAAAATTGCTCCTGTAGCTGTGCCTACGGTGTGCATGTGTGAATGTTAGTTAGTCTGATGGGCAGGTGGCATTGTAGCCCATTCCATCAGTGTGTGAATGATGACAAGTAATGTTAAAGCGCTTTGAGTGGTCGGAAAGACTAGAATGTTATTGTTAGGCTATACAAGTACAGTCCATTTACCATTTGCCAGTCGGGCTTCAGTTATTGTACTACTGCTGCGGTGAGGATTTGTCTTGTTTTGGGTGCTTTCTTCTTTTCCTTTCTTTTCAAACTAACCCACACACACGCTCACACACACACACACACACACACACACACACACACACACACACACACACACACACACACACGCTGTTATGCTCATTTCATTCACATGTGGCATGTAACAGTCATTGACATTGTGTGTCTTATCGCCCCGTTAAATTATGGCGGCCTCGCCGCCAATGTGGACTATTCAGTCAGCATGAAGAGAGGCCACGGTGGAGACAGTGATGTGAACCAGGTGAAGTTAAGATAACTTGAGTTGACAACTATGCTCGTTACTGTTACTGCAATAAAACATTTGCTTTTAAAAAAACAATAGGTAACTGGATAGAAAATATGTGACTGCAGTGATAATTAAGTAAAATAAGTCACCTTGTAACTTTCTCATTGTTTGACTAACAGCCAAGTCGTCTGACATGTTCCTGTATTTACATCCTCTGTATGTATGCATGTCAGATTACTTAAGACAGTTTCCTGTGTTTTGTGGAGGAGAACTTACTTTCAAACTGATAGCCGTACATCCTTTTCAGAGAAACTAGATTTAACGTCTGTCAGCTTATATTAATGGCATGATGTTCCTGTCAAATGCAGCTTTAACAAGCCTCGCCGGATAAAACCTTTACTGGCCACTGAACAAAGTTGTTACATAAAGAAGTACATTTAAATTAATCCAACCCGCGCTGCTCCCTATTAATTCCCACTGACCCTTCATAATGAATGACTGAAAAATTAAATGAGGAGTTTGTCGTGTTTCCTGCTGCACATCTTTGCTCTGAGTGCAGGAATGGGTGGAAAAAACGGAGCAGAAAATCCGAAAATGGAGTTCAGCAGAACAAAACAGAGCACAAAATGTGTACCATTATTTCTTCAGAGTGGGATTCTGAGTGGCTGCTCTGCTGTTGGTTTATTTATTTCAATCTTTACCCATATGGATTCTCACATCTACTTTTATGCAGCTCAGGTAAGTGGAGGGGTCTGGGTCTTCTGAAATATCACAAGGCAACCCAATCTAGTGCTGTGATAGCATGAATTAAAAACCAGGAGATAGGGATAGGTCTAGATAGAAGTTCAGGGATCAGTCTTTCAGTATTTCTTTTTGGAATAAAAAGTTTTGCAATAAACTTAGATTAAAGAATTACTTTACTTTCCCCCAAAATGATCTATTCTTATACAAATGCAAAATATCAAAAGATTAAAAGAGACCCAACAAGAATAAAACAGTATTGTATTATGGTAATAGAAAAAGAGTTGGCAAGTAAAAAAAAAACTTACTTCCCATCTGAAATGGCAAATATTACCCTCCATGTGAAAAAGAAATGGGAGTTTGAATTACATATAATGATTTAGGACAAGACTTGGGATGATGATGGGTATGATTAGCCACGAAGGTATTAATAGTCATCTATGGAGACAATTTGATTGAAAATCAATTAATTTTTCAGGACAACAATATCAGTTTCATAAAGGTTTATGTTCAGCTTTATGTTGGAGGGAATGTGGGATGACGGAAGATCTTTCACGTATCCTTAGGAATTTTCCAGTGCTGCAGGTATTTTGGCAAGATATACATGAGCAGATAAATTAAATAACAAAAATTATTCTGATGTATTGTTTTTACTTGAATAACTACCTCAAACTTTAACAGGAAAAGACCAACGATATCTACTACTGGTTGCTGGAAAAATTGTGTTGAGGTGGATTCAGAGACTGAAAAAAGTCCATCCATCCATTATCTGTAACATTTATCCTATTCAGGGTCTAGGGGGCTGGAGCCAATCCCAGCTGGGTGATGGCAGGGTTCACCTGGAAAGATCTCCAGACTATCACAGGATTGACACAGATGGATAACCATTCCTTTAACCTAAACTGCATGTCTTTGGAGGAAGCCAAGAGGAGAACATGGAAACTCCACACGAACGGACATCCCAGCCCGGAAACGAACCCGGCATTTGACGTGACAGTAATAGTGTCACAGGAGTTCAGGATCTGGACCCAATAGCAACCACAGGACACAGAATACGGGACCAATATATTTATTATCTACCAGCAAAGACAGGAATGCCTGTGTGGAGCCCGTGGTCCGACACAGGATGCAGGCCAGATGACAATGTTGTCCGTTACTCTATACCCGTAGCAGAAAAGAGAGTGATTAGAATCTGGACTAGTCAATGGGAAGTTACGTAACTGCGGTAGCGAAATACCGAGGCATAAGACGGTACGTACTGACAACCCAGGCCTGCAAGACTAGGGTTGATATACTGCCAGGCGGTGATTAGTGGGATCATGATCCAGTGTGTCCAACTGCAGGTGGTAACGAGCCAGATTGTCCGCAGCTGTGCACCAATCAGGGGGTGTGGCCATGGGAGGTGTCTGGAGGCAGGCCAGAGAAAACAAACACAGAGCACAATGCACACAATAACAAACAGGGGAATGACAGACACATGAGGAGAGGAGATCGGGGGGAAAACAGAGGTTAACACACAAAGGGTCAGACAGGGATCCTGACAGACAGCCACTACACCACCGCAAATGAAGATTGACATTTTTCTACAAAAAGAGATTCCAAAAATTGCATATCAAACACGTCAGAGGAATTCACCGAAATAGGTTTTAAAGATTAGTTGACTGGTGTGACTTTAAACCTGATCACTGTCAATGTCACATATTTCAGCAGTGTACAGTGAAAATGGGGATTAAAATCAAAGGAGCATGATATGTAACTAAAGAGCAGTAACATAGTGTTTGTAGGGGTGAGGTCTCTACAGAGCGGCAGCATAGAGTCTGTAGGGGTGAGGTCTCTACAGAGCGGTAGCATAGAGTCTGTAGTGGTGAGGTCTCTACAGAGCGGTAGCATAGAGTCTGTAGGGGTGAGGTCTCTACAGAGCGGTAGCATAGTGTCTGTAGGGGTGAGGTCTCTACAGAGCGGTAGCATAGAGTCTGTAGGGGTGAGGTCTCTACAGAGTGTGAAGAACTGGGGTAACACAGAGGGCCCATTGATGCTGTTCATCACCTAATGACTTGCGATGGTCTTCATGCATTATTTAAGTGATCATATGAGTGGTTTAGAGCTGTCAGGCTCACTCTGGGGCCCCTAAAGGAAATCTCTCATACCATCAACTGTTTGAACCTCCTACACAGTTGTTTCACTTGTGAGTATGCCAGGTCTTGATGGACAGTTGCTTGTGTCCAGATACTGAGTGAGAGGCGCTTCTCTGTGTTGTTGATCAGACTGGGTGGGAAGTGGTTTACTTTGATTGCCAGGTCTATGCAACTTTGCTTCCTATTTCTGTTTCTTGTCTGCAGAGTGCTTCATACAACCTCCATGCAGCCTTTACAGCACAGAAACTGCTAGTCACTCAATGCATATTTAAAACTCTGCCAGTATTCAGGACTGGTGAGCCCACTTGTTGTGCTGCTTCCAGAAGTTCTCATGGATTTGTATTGGACTGACTGTAGATATTGTAGATCTTTTTATCTATGTCCTTTGAATTGCTTTATTGACTGAACCTCATCCACACGTCAGATAGAGAAAAAGTAAATAAAAATGAAATACATGTGCAAGTCATGTAGAAACCCACAGGCTCATTTAAAAAAAAAATTCTACAAATAAAAAACGATTCAAAATACAGAATCAATTAATATGCATATCCATAATATACCTAATCACATCAGTTATGCTGTTATATGATAGTGACAATGTTAGATGACCATTTATCTGTTCATATGAGTGGAGCGAATGTAAATGTTTTATATCAGCCATAGTCTTCTGAAGGAGAATCTGTTTATTTAGTTTTTTACATGAATGAATGGCTGAGAGGTACATTGTTTGCATCTCGTAATAAATATTGATATGTTCTTGATCACTTTGCGTTTTGTCTTTTCTGTTGAGAAGATAACAGACTTTTGTGGGTTTTGAGGCAATGATGGCCTTTCAATGTCATTTATAAAAGCTTTGTAAAGCATAGATAGTCCACACTTTACATGAGGTCACACACAATACTTAATAATGATTAGTAACTACCTGAATTAATCATGAATTGCACTATTAATACGCATTTATAAAGCATATATTAACATAGTTTCTAACCATTAGTGCATATCTAAATCATTATATATATATATATATATATAAATGCATGAATAATGTACATCTAAATGAGTTCTTAATCATTTACTAACACTTTATAAAGGATGTTATTAATCATCTACAACTTCTTAATAATTGGTTTGTAATATATATATAATACTTAATTTACAAATGGGGAATCCATCATTGATAAAGTATGAAAACATAATCATGAAACAATAATATATATATATATTACCATATATATAAATATATATATATATATATAACCCCTATACTTTACCATTTATGCCACCCTCTTGTCACCCCATGAATATGCCTCTAGATCTGTGGAGATTGTAGCTCAACACTTCTGTCTTGAATCTTCATCTGTGCATATTCACCGTTCTTGGGAAGTGTATGTGTGTGACTTTGTCTTAGTGTGATTATGCAAATGCAATTAGTCTCTTTATCTGTTCAAAGGCAGCAGGATGAAAGCGAGGCAGACTTGACCTGCTACATATCTCGTTTTCTTTCCTGTGTTCACCACAAGAATAGCAATGTTCTTGCATTAACCCAAAGAGACAGCGAGTGAGCCTGGAAAAAAACGATGGAAAAACAGAGAAGAGGCAGTGTTGAGTTAGCGTCATGATAATAGAAGGCAAGACAGGGAGTGTGGCGTGTGTGGTTAGAAGAGAAAATGATGTTAATTTCTGGAATCAATATCAGGGAGCAGAGGTAAAGAGAATGTTACAGAGTGATAGAGTGGGGGCTGTGTTCTGCACGTGGGTAGAGTACATCACATATGCCATCAGAGAGGGCTTTCAACACACAGATGGACTGAACTCAACCTTACCACTGCTGCTATTTGTTTTTAATGTGCTCCAGCCTCCATCTTTAAGCTTAAAGAGGTTCATAACATAACAGAAAGATGTGAGTAGCATGGATCAACAACTGTGAATTACTGCCTAGAACTTCAATGATACAAAGATGTTTTGTGTCGTGCTCATTGATGAATTCTTCAGTCTGCATGTTCTTGTAAGTCAACTTAACAGAAAGAAAAACAAGTATTCTGTTGACACATTTCTCTGATTGATACCAACATTTGTATAACAGCTCCTAAGCTGCCTCTGTGTCTTCTGAAAATGTCAAAAGTCAGTCACTGTTGATTGGTTCTTGCAAAAAAGGCCATAAGAAAAAAGCTAATCATGTCATGACTGAATTATGAAATTAAAAGAAATGGCAGGCCAGTTGCTTCATGTGTAGGGGCTTCCACTCCACACTACCACTTGATAAAAATGCATTTTCTTTCATGACCGGGGTTATATTTCTGTAATTGTGTCCCTCATTTCTATCAGTCTTAACATTTTAATTACCAATTGCATTGTTGGAATACGGGTAGGTAGTAAATGTATCAAGAAAGTCAAGCAAGACAAGTGCTCTGGTGGTCATACACACCAACTTGTAAACAAACAGCTGAATATGTAACTAATTATATGGAGATCCAATCAAACGCAATTAATCTCACTTGATTTATTACCTCAGTAAACATTGTGAACATGAGTTTATGGTCTCAATCTCCAGTTTCAAGTCTTCTTCAATACAGCGTGATGTTCATTTAGTACATTATGGTCAATTTACAGTCAAATAGACCATAAAGCAGGGTCTGCTTTAGGGTGGGGCTCCCTTGACGCTACCACCCACATCCTTGTCTGGTCTGAGAGTTGTCACCTTCAACGCTTTCAAAGTGTTTTCATTTCATCAAAGTTAATTGTAACATTTCTGGTAAGAATGTCTTATCTAGGCGTTTTGTTGCACTAAGCTCCACCCTCTCGGTTTGCTTCTGGTTGTAAAAAACAAGACGGCAACGGCCAAATTGCCAAACTCGAGGCTTCAAAACTGTAGGCCACTAAACCAATGCATCAGGCTGCGGTGACTTCGTAAAATACAGTCTATGGTTGCAGTCGAAGGAGCTGAAGAACAGATGGGTGCCAAATCAAAGGAAAAACATGATTTAAACAGTGTGTACAAGGGTATCATGGCCGTACAGCCATCCGAGGGCTATATATATGATTACATGTAACTAGTCAGCTGATAAATGAGCCAGTGATGGTGAAGCATGAATTACAGTTTTCTTGTTCATCGACTAAAGCAAGCAAGACTTCCTTGCATGTGTGTTATGGTGCTGATCTGCATGCATTGTTTATTCAGTTTAAATTACCTACATTTGTGATTAAAGTTTGCCAGATCTGTCTCTCTAAAACAGCATCCCTAAAAATTGCATTATTGTTGCTTTGCTACAACTGTTGTACAACCAGAAGATTCTCCTGTGGGGTTCTGGGCACGTCATGGCCATGTTATTCGGAAAAAGGTTGTTAATTGCGCATCTAGCAGTGACAGAGCAACATGATCGCCCATTTGGACTCGTGTTTCTGTTTGATTTCCCTTCTAGCTCTGTTTTTGGTCTCCACCAACACCTGTGCACTCTATATGGCTGCTTAATGCTCCACTATGTTCACCAGCTGTAACCATCTGCATTTTTACTTTTTTAAATAGTAAGTTTGGATATAGACTTTGAATCTTACTAGCATTACGTTAGCTTCCTGGCTCATAGCTGAGCCAAAGGGTTCTATGAGCTGAGCGGACTAGAAATATCTCCCGTTGCCAAGTCATATCTAAGGTCCGTCATGTTTACTGGAGCAGTGAACATTTCTATTAAATAAGAACCTTATGGGATGGTAATGATTGTTCCAGATTTAAAGCTCAGAGTTACCAGGGAGACGGAGTGAATGGCTTGTAAAAAAAAAACTAATTTGCAAAACAAATCAAAATACAAATGAATTGTCTTTTTTCTCTCTGGCAAGTGACCATGGTATGGATAATGCCTTTAGAGGTGTCCATCAACAGGAATTGACAGGAAATTCCAGATAATGGACAGCTCTAAGGGCATTATCCCGTAGAGTACAAGAAGTTGACTCCAGGGAAGTGAAGAAGAGTTTGGTTGCAACCCTACTATGTCCAGCACAAGGCTGCACAAAGTGTTTCCACACTGCACCAAATTCAACACTGCACGTCCGTGGGTTCCCAGTAATAAACCCGCCAATTGTGATGTGATGGATGGTACCCGAGATACGTAAAGGACACACAGACAGATGGACAGAGATTGTTTGCTTTAAATATATCTAGATAAACATTGACATACCGTTATTATTTAATAGTTTCTGAGTAATGAAAGTATTCCAAACTTGTTGAAAGCTTTCACTCCGATTTTGTATCAATAAGCTGTGTGCTACAGTTGGTAAGTGACAAATACAAAGAGAAATTGTATTTTTTTGTTCGTACTTGTTCCACCACAAGCTCTAGTAGAGGGATGAATAGCGTTCTTCCAAAAGATGAACACTGTCTAACATTCAATAGCATAATCTTTCTCCACTTATTTAGTCAGGTGTTTAATTTCTTACCCATCTGTAGTTTAATTTGTAATCATTAGCTTGTCTATTTGGCCTGTACAGTATCTTTGTCAGGAGCAACATCAATTACCAGCTGAAGAAGAATAACTACTTTATTCAACGCATCAGTAGTTCAAGTGACACACAAATGGCAAAACTGTAAAATGAGCATGTTCTCACATACGGACGGAGCTCAAACAGGAAGGAAAAACTGACGACATTTATTGTTTTTTATTGGTTCAATTGTATTCTTTTATTTAACCTACCTCTTCCACCATCACAACCACCTTCCAGCTCAACAGTCCCACTGAAACGGAGACCGCCATTGCAATGCTGAGCGCCGTGGATGACTCATGCCTTATTTAACAAGGTGGCCTCTCTCAACGAGTTTGGCTGGCAAAACAGATGAGGAGCTCTTGAGAAAATGAGCACAGAGGAAATGTAAAATGGAGGAGAGTCAGCGGGTTGTTATTCCCCCACCTCTCTTCCTGGCTTTTGGCAGACGGAGACGCTGGCACTCGCACCTCGCAGGGCGCTTTCTTTCTCTTTCTCTCTCTCTCTCTCTCTCTCTCTCTCTCTCTCTCTCTCTCTCTCTCTCTCTCTCTCTCTCTCTCTGAGGAGACTTCATTTTGTCCCCGCTGAATAGGAGACTCCGGCCAAAATGACACGGAGGGAAATGCAATGTGACAGCAGCAGCAGCAGAAGAGGCATTGGGGGGAGGACGGGGAGGCTGGTGGCATGGGGGTGGCGGTGTATGCATCGCAGAGATTTGAGGATTGTGTGTGTGAGTGTGTTGGGGGGGTGGGAGGGATTTGTATGCCGGATGATGCAAAAGTGCGAGTAAATTCCTGGTATTGGCATGAATGTGGTTGAGGTAGAAGGTGTGTTTCGTTCTCGGTAAGCAGCCCATAGTCTGTTTAAGTCCATGTTAGTTAGGGTCGGAAGTAAACTTGTGCATTCCGACACTTCATGATGAATAGTTGGGGGGGTTGATCGAGGGAAAAAGACCCAGAGGTGGTTCAGCGGTGACAAAGTCTCAGGGTGCTACTCCTCAATGTTCACACCAGTCATCTGGGAGCACATGAAGGGACTGTGTACAGTCCTGTATCTACCTGTTAGTCACTATTTGTTGTCTCATAATACAAGCTATGCTTATAATCAGTTAGTTTTCATAAATACACTCATCAGAAGCACTATGCTGTGCACATGCTGTGTAAACTTCAGTCAGTCAATGGACTTCCCCACTTAAGACATTCACAAAAAACGTCCAATAATGATATTAATAACAGCTGAATAAAGGCATCAACCAACCAGGTTGTGCAGAATGGGAGGATATTTATATATTTATTAAACTCGGAGGCTCCATATTCAGAATAGAGTTGGCAAACCTTATCACTCCTTTCAACCTTGATAAAGGCCAGATCCACTTTGTTCCTACCTTTTTACAATAGCACAATTCAACTATTATATTATATATTATAAACTATTCATAGGCGAGAATTTCACATTTCCGTGTGGTTTCTTCATTACATTTACAGTCTGCATGATAGCGTAAGTGTGAAGTTCATGTGTATTTTTTGCTATGGTAACAGCAGTGCATGGGCCTGTAGCTCCCATGAATTTCAAATTTTTTTGTCTTAATTTTTTGTTATTTTCGTGTCTCTTACAGGCGCACTAATGGCATATGGCAGAATACATTCATCAATATCAGAAGGATTGGATTGAGGGCAGCAGACTTTGAGACGATCACCATTCTACCTTCGAACCAGCCAGACCTGCCGGACCAAACGCCACCAAACTGGCCCAGAGAGAAGAGGGAGGAGAGCCCAGATGGAAGCTAAGCTAACCCAGCTAGGATCTGAGGCTACTACCACTACCCAGCATGCTGCTGGCTGTCTGATGTTCAGTCGCAGGAAAAAAAGCCTCCATCTTCACAGAGACCTGACTCCATAGTGGCATTCCAGATCAAGCTGCACTTAACGGGCAGACAGCAGGACAGAGAAGATGTGTTTACATCATGACGCTTGGTGCTCAAACATCGTGGAAGTTGATCATGTCCACTTTTTAATGTTAAGATGTCAGCCATATTATCTGCCCAGAGAATTGTTTTTGTTGTTGCTCTTTACATTCCTTATGAAGCAAAAAAAAATAATAATTCAATATAGGAATGAACTACTGTTTTTTGTTTTTGTCATGTTTTTCTTATGTTACAAATGGGCTACAACTGCATTTTGTCATCCCTGAGTTGCATAATGACAATAAATGATCCTTGAATTACAATCTGTTCAGTCTGCGTGACATGTTTTGCTTTTTGATGATGACAAAGTGACATCCACGTTTTCAATAAAGTCTGTGCATTCTCTGATGGAAACAGAAACAGAGTTGACTATTTTTAATGGGATGTTATGCTTTCATCATAGCGATGGGGCGTATTATGGAAGAACCCTGAAGCTGAAAAACCTTCAGTCCACCTAACTGCGCCTACAGCACTATTGATAATCCCTGCTTTTTTTCCCCCGGAGGTGTGTTTCTCTGTCATTCTCTGTGCTTTGTGTTTATGTCATTAAGATTATTTTTTTTTGTAATAATAATAATATCCTGTTACGGGGGAAAGCTCAGGGGAGTTGTTGAAAATAATGCATGTGAAGGATTATGAAAGGTGTCTGAGGCCGACCTCTCCGAGGGCTTGATGCAGAGCTCACGCGTCGAGAGAAGAACCGGCATGTTTTCTTCGCTTGCTCTGCGATCCTTTTTGCACTCTTTATACTGCGGCAGTTGCTCTGACCGTACTAATGACACCGAGCCTCAGTGCGTTGCTATCGGACCAAGCGGCGGTACTTGACGAGTTGGGAGTGTTGGATAAGCTGAGTTCAGCTGAAGCCAACCCAAAATGTGTTAATCGCTGTCACTACCATCTTTTCCTACCATGTTTCCTCCAACGTCAAAGGAATTTGTGCATCAGAGCAGATTTAATTTCCTCCACATTTTTTTTGTGTGGGTTTGGAATTGTTCCCCAGCCGTTTTTCTTTCTTCTTCCGGGGAGTCATGCCTTCTAAGATAAGTTCAGATAAGTTCAAACTTCATCCCAAGGGAAATTGCTGTGCAGCAGTTGCAATACAAAGTGGGAAAGCGTGCAAATAGTAAGTCTAAAAAACAATAAGCTGTAAATCCACAATATATATAATGCCAGTCAGGTTACCATTATGGATCATAACAATATAAACAGGATAATGGTAGGGATTTTCTTACAAGATTTCTTTAAAAAACTGTTACTGTGGGCTCAAGGCTTTACCTGGGTTAATTGTCTTTGTTGAAATTCATGAATTTCTTGTCTGTTATTGAAATAGTATTTTTTTTTTATGTATACATTAGGGTCAGCCAGATTTTATTCAGAGAGAACATTTCTTTTTCCAAGGTGAAGGGTATTGGTCATTTCATTGAGCCACAACTTAAAAATTGGGAACTTCCTTATTTTTCCAGAATGTCAAAAGAATGTGTTTTAGCTGTAATCAGACCATGGGACAGAAGTTGCTGCCCCGGCTCATTCCCAGTTCTTTCAACGCATGATCAGCTTCACTGTGGATACTAGGAATATCAGAGAAGGTTTCAGTATGTTAAGATTAAAGATTGTAAAGTGTGACACCTTTCTGTCAGGATCCGCGTTTTGAAGAAGGCACCTCTCCTATGTTCAATGTGTTGAACTTAGGATATGTTCAAATTTGGGGTCGGCCAAAATCTTTCTCCAGGAGTGCATGACCCTGGACTTGTACTTACACAAGGACATATCGACAAGGACTAGAGAAGACAGGGGCAACCGCTTTACCTTCTGAGCCACAGTCGCCCCCATAGGACTGATGTTTGTGACCGACACCAGATCATAACTACAAAATATCCATTCAGTTTGACAATTTTAACCCTTCAAAAGCCAGTTTGCCTCTTTTTTAAGGAAAAAAATCTAATTATTTTCTGAATACTCAATACTAGAGGGGTTTTATTTTAACAGACTGGAATTCATCAATGATTAGCAACATGTATTTTGATGCAATTTTATAAAAAAAAAAACAGGAAAGCATTAACATTGACATTATGCTTCGACTTCTGGAAAAGTAAAAATTTGTATTGAAATACATTTTTTTGTCCTTATGTCGCCATGCCACTGCAAATATGTGGGTGTGGGCAAGATCTATCCGGTTGAAACATCACATCTAGCTTGAAAGAGGGCAAAGGACAGAGTGAGTTTGCTAAGTCAAGTATGTATCTTCTACTAAAACGGTGGGGAGTGGGGAGTCACCTTTCAACTTGTAAATATATGATTGCTATATGTTTTATAACATTAACCACAAAACAGTTTGGTAGCAAATGGCTAATGTTAGCAAATGGGGGATTTGTTTACCTGGCCAAATAACTAGTCACCTATAGCAGTGATTTATTTAGTCCCCCTGCACTGACATTCACTTTACTCAGAGAAACTAGACCGAGTGCAGAACACATGGTGGGTAGGTCAAGAGGCCTGAGAGCATGGAGCATCATTATTTATTGGGGCCTGTGTTCCTGCCAAATACACAAAGCCAAAGAGTTGTTCAAGAGGCCCCGCTATATCCAGATATGGCCAGTTATGACCAGTCAAAGAGGCCTATCATTCCCAGGAATTACACAGAACCAGTGATTCGTTTTACTGAACTGGCAGGGTTTAGCCATCACAGGAAATGGTAACTTTTTGAAAGATCGGCTGTGTCCAATTTACATACAACATAATAATTATACACATCATATGTTTCATATACTAATTTATAGTGTCATTCGTTATTTTGTAAACATGTCACTGGCCATGTTTCCACTTGCACACTTCATGCACATTTTGAATTATCACGTTATAAAAGCTTTATGGAAATGGATCAAATTCGATAGAACTTCCTCAACTGCACAAAAACAGTTGTTTACACTCGCTTGAGGTGATTAGGGGCTTCGTCAAAAAAGAGTTGATGTGCAAAATGGACTATGGAAACAAACATTTAATTCACATGACTAATTAGCTGTTTCTGCTGTCGGTGGCCCTTGCTTGTGCATTATAATCATTGCATTAATTTGTCTTCGTATCCGGACAACAGTACCTGCTGACACAAAGTAAAACTTGCCCAATAGAAACCAATTCCTGGAGACCTTTCTCCGTGTTTATCTCATAGATGGATCAGATGGCTAAGGCGATTTGTTTTGATCCTGGTTAGCAACCTCTTCTTCTGCTGCTCCGTTTATTGGCTTATAACAGCCATGTGTAGCCTATCTCGCCAACATCTGACCAAACTACGCTTTGCATACAAGTTTATTTGCTCCAAACCAGTTTATGTTCTGCTTTTCATATATGTGACATTTAAAAGGCTTTCTTAAACATTGCTTGACATTTCAATAGAAATGCCACGATTGAATTTAAAAAAGAGATGCTTCATCTCGGGTGTTCTTGAAACTGCTTCACCACTATCAAAAACAATATTTATTTATTTTCTGGTTGAAAGAAACTTCGCTATTTCCTTTAACGTTGCATCTTGGGAGAGCAATGCCCATAAAAAAAAAAAAAAAAACACAAACAGAAGTGGTTAGTCTTCATAGACTGTTTTTGAGTAAACTTAATTTTGTCACTTTTCCAGTGTGGACACACTTCAAACGCCTTGACAATCTGACGGGCAGTTCAAGATGTCAGAAACATGGACATTGCCAGCACGAACACAAAGCCATGGGGCCTTGACACATGGAGCATGTCCAGCAAATAGACAGATTCAGCCTGTGTATGTGTACTGTAGCTATCCCAGCAAACAGAGCAGGACTGACTGTGCCTGTTTAGAATGCTTGAAATCTCAGCAGCCATTAATGGGACCATTATGGTCTCTTTGTGTCAGTAAAGTATTACTGATTGCAACTCCAGTGGTGAAGTCCATATTTTACTCTCTAATGTTAAATGAAGAAAGCAGATAGCACATGTTTGAGCCACACTGTATATATCGTCTGAGTGTGACTGAGACTCACCTGTATTCACAGCAGGTCACATGGCCGTTAGAGTTCAGACATAAAAGCTGTAAATTCACCCTCACACACATCCAGTTATTTCTAAAGCCAACCATTTAGACCCTTAGATGTCGTAAATCTTGCTCTCCAGCTTCCCGACAAACCCAGACACCAGGATTACAATTCCACATCTATCGCTCACACTAAAGCCCTTAATTCCCTGTTACACAAAGCAGAAACAACCCTCCCTCGCAAGTGCTCCCAAAAAGTCGAGTGATGAAAAAAAAGTACTTTAGAAAGTATTTTGTAAAGGGGCCAACAGCCTGCAGTGACTTTGCAGTGCTTTGATGAATAGTAGCTGCTGCAGCTCAGCTTCACGCATCATTCCAGTGAACCCTACTCAAAGCTGCTCCTGATGTGCCCATTAACACTGTGTAAATTACCAGCAACTTGCTCAGCCTCACACCTGACACACAAGCTTTAAAACCCCTTGCTCACTGCTGGCATAACTAGATATTTGATTCAGAATCACAATTAGCTTTGTTGGCCAAGTGTGCATGCACATACAAGGAGTTTTTTGCATGTCTCTCCAATATAATTACACAGAAATATAAATTAACAGCTTGAGACAAAGCTGGACAGATATAGGTAATAGGTGTAATTATAAATATTAAATTAAAGCTGCAAGCAGCATTGATCGGGCCCTCGCAACTTCACGCACGTCGAGAGTTCTGGCAGGACTCTGGTTGACGCGGCCATGCATTTCTGTGACCGTCATACACTGCGTGCACGAGTTAGATGATATTTCCTGTGTCGACCAGCAGCGTAGCAAGATCATGTTGCCAGGTCTTAAGCCTCAAATGTTTTGAGTGTACCTCCGATACAATCATAAATGTAAGCCTGTTAAGATCATTAAGAAAATGTGTGTGAATGCACTTCAGTGTTTGTAGCATAACAGACCGTCAGTTTACTGGGATGGGGTTCAACTCCCTGCAGTGTCCTGCTGATTGTAGTTGGACTTACATGAAACAGAACAGTAGTGTCATTTGCTTTTAGTTGAACACTTCAATTTAACACTGTTTTCATTTTAAGCTCTTCTGTAACTTTAGATTGTGAGTGAAGCATTCATTGTAACATTTAACCTGATTCTCATGTAGAAGCTCTGGACAGATCATTTATATAAATGCCCACTGACATGGTTTGAGAACCACTGTTATCTAACTTTTGCTCTCCAAGCATCTTAGTTTGCACATATTTAGATCAGAGAAGTCTTTTTCTCATGGTGTGCCCACAAATCCTTTTAATAAGTTCAGTGTTTGGGCTGTTGTAATTATAGAATCCCGCTTATGTCCGTGGTTGCCAGTAGGTGGCGCTATGACTATGAGTTAATATTGGCATGCAGCAGTATAGCAGGCTCTGCACCGGACCGTCTTGGTGAAGAGGGAGCTGAGCCGGAAGGTGAAGCTCTCAATTTACTGGTCGGTCTACATTCCTACCATCACCTATGGTCACGAACTCTGGGTCGTGACCGAAAGGACAAGGTCGCGGCTACAAGCGGCCAAAATGAGTTTCCTCTGTAGGGTGGCTGGGCTCAGCCTTAGAGATAGGGTAAGGAGCTCGGACATCAGGAGGGAACTTGGAGTTGAGCCGCTACTCCTTCTTGTCGAAAGGAGTCAGCTGAGGTGGTTCGGGTATCCAATCAGGATGCCTCCCGGGCGCCTCCCATTGGAGGTTTTCCGGGCACGGCCAACTGGGAGGAGACCCCGAGAAGACCAGAACACGCTGAAGGGATTATATCTCCCAGCTGGCCTGGGAACGCCTCGGGATCCCCCAGTATGAGCTGGAAAATGTTGCGGGGGAGAGGGAAGTCTGGGTCAGCCTGCTTGGCCTGCTGCCACTGCAACCCGACCCCGGATAAGCGGAGGAAAATAGATGGATGGATGCTCTTAAATCATGACAGTAATCAAGCATGTCAAGTTTGGGACAGTTTTGACAAAGTACAGTTGAGTTACAACAGCTTGATGGATGATGGCGAGCCATGTAAAATAGCCGCCACACCACGTCCGTGTTGTTCAATGAAACCTCAAGCTTTTAGTATCTTTTAATCACTAAGGTCTTTAGATTGTTCTGACCAAATTCTAAGCTGATCTGATTAATTCCCTAGGAGGAGTTTGTTAAAGTACAGCACCTGGAAATGGAAAAAAATATGAGAAATTCACACAAAATTCAAAATGTCTGACTTCCGGTTGAGTTTAGGGCATGGACGTCTTTGACTTTTTTTAAGTCTACATGTTATTCATGTGCCTGCATAATTTTGTAAATCTATGTGAAACGTACTGCGAGGGCTACTTCGTTGAAATTTTGTAGGGGGCGCTATTGAGCTGATTTGCCACTCTGAAGCAATAAAATCATATTATATAACTACATTTTTTACTTTAAATGTGTATGCAAAGTTTGCTTATGTTTAGAGCATTTTTAGCCCATCATATGCACCAATATTTCATACCGCAGCTGGAAACACCAATCAGACTGCAATTTTCGCAAAAACTGGCATGCGTGCCAAATTTAAAAAAAATTCCCTGAATCCCAAGCACCTCCTTTTTGCGACAAAACATGCGGAATAATAATAAACAATAGAAGAACAATAGGTCCTCTGCTCCGACTATGTTGGTGCTCGGGCCCTGATAAATATATATTAAGCACCAATGACCATTCAAAATGGGAAGTAATACATCTATATACAAGTCACTTGATCTGTAAGTTGTAAACAATACAAATAGTCCAATGTATAATGTATATTCATAGACTGGATTATTAAGTCCAGTATGTGAAGGTTAATGCCAGACGAGGTGTCCAATTAATGGACGTTGTGGAGGCTGCTTCAGATGGTTGCCTCTTCAGAGTCCATTAATTCCTGATAATAGCCCCCTTCAAGGACATTAACCCGCTTACACCATGGGCACATGCCAAAGGAAAAAAAAATTAAGATCAACAATATTTTTTTTTTCATAAGCCATTCACTCTGTTTCCCTGGTAACCATGGGCATTTGCTAATACCTGAAAATAATCATTACCATAAGGTTCTTATTTAATAGAAACGTTGATGGACCTTAGATATGACTTGGTAACAGGAGATATTTCTAGTCAGCTTATAGAACCCTTTGGCCCTGGAAGCTAACGTTATGCTAGTAAGATTCCAAGTCTACAAATAACAATAACTTAATAATAATAATTAATAATTTCACAACAACACTAGCTAGCTATCTAGACAAGTCATTATCCCGAAATCAATATTATATATTTTTTTAAAACAACATTGACTGTCGCTGAGAAACCGGACCTATCCATCTGGCCAAGACTTTTAAAGAGGAACTCTACTGATTGTACACATCAAAGCCTGTTAACAGAAGCAGACACACTCACCACATTTAAGAGTAGGCTTAAGACTTTCCTTTTTCATAGCGCTTATAGTTAGGGCTGGTTCAGGTTTATAGTTAGGGCTGGCTCATGTTTATAGTTAGGGCTGGCTCAGGACCAGCCCCTAGATAAGCTGCTATAGGCCCAGACTGATGGAGGACTTCCTAGGATACACTGAGCTCCTCTCTCCTTTTCTCTCTCTCCTTTTGTATGCATTAATGTCCCATTAATGCATGTTACTAGCATTGCTTCTTCCCTAGATTCTTTGTGCTTTCTCTCCTCGCAGGTTTCCATGGATTGTGGTTCTATCTGGACCCTGGTCTAGCCTCCTGCCGTGGTTCTTTCATAAACATTGAATGTTATCTGTTATGTTCTATCACACTTCTGTCCATCCTGATAGAGGATCCTCCTCTGTTGCTCTCTCTAAGGTTTCTTCTTTTTTTCCCCCGTTAAAGTTTTTTTTGGGGGAGTTTTTTCTGTTCCAATGTGAGGGTCCTGGGACAGAGGATGTCATATGTACAGATTGTAAATCCCTCTGACGCAAATTTGTGATTTTGGGCTATATAAAATAATAATAATTGTAGTGTACATAGTGTGCAGTGTAGTCTGTATAGTGTACAGCATGGTATGCATAGTGCGCAGTGTAGTGTACGCCCCAGTGTATGGTGCAACGTACATAGTGTATGGCATAATGTACGCCACAGTTTACGATGTAGTGTACGCCGTAGTGTACAGCGTAGTGTACATTGTAGTGTACAGAATTTACAGCATAGTGTACGGCAAAGTGTCCATAGTGTACAGGGTTGTGTGCAGTATAGCGTACGTTGTAGTGCACCAAGTGTGCAGGGAAGTGTACAGTGTAGTGTACATAGTATACAGCGAAATGTATGGCATAGTGTACAGAGTGTACGACGTACGGAGTGTACGGTGTGGAGTACATATTGTAGGCCGTAGTGTACAGCCCAGTGTAGGGTGTAGTGTACATAGTGTACAGTGTAGTGTAAATAGTGTACATGGTAGTATATGTAGTGTACGACATACTGTACAGTGCAGGGTACAGTGTAGTTAACATAGTGTATGGCGCAGTGTGCATGGTAGTGTACGTTGTAGTGTACTGCAGGGCTATTCAATTATAATTGAGGTCCAGTTCCTCATGCAAAGGTCTTACGTTATGATTTAGTGCCATGTACGTATATTGCTTCATATAGGTAGCCTAGCAGTTTGTGTGCAGGAACTTTATCTGTGGTTATTAAACCACTTGTTTCAGCTCTATTCCTCTCTGTTAACATCAGTTTTTGACAGTGAATTAATGTGTTAGAATTATGATCATATTTGGCTCTTAGACTGTTTATTTTCTGTGACTTCATTTCAGATGTGAGTGGGAACGTTTGCTCAAAAGATTTTTGACCGTCGATTTGTCCTAGTGAGTAATCTGGCGGCATTGTTTTGGATGACCTGCAAACGGTTAAGAGCAGCTACACTGAGTGATGAGAAAAGTGTGTTACAGTAGTCAATGTGTGAAGAGATGAAGGCGTGTATGATCATCTCTAGTTCAGCTGTTGAAACTACAGATCTCCGTTTACTGATATTTCTTAGGTGGAAGAAACATGATCTGGACAGCTGCTTAACATGGGGGTCAAACAACATGGCCTAATAACCCCTAGATTGCGCAGGTTGCAATGGGTAGCAGAGGAGAGTGGACCAATACTCTATTTACACAGTCCAGGAGCCTAGTTAATGCAAAAGCCTCACTGGGTTTGAATGACAGATGGAGTTGGATATCATCTGCATATAAATGATAAGCAACATTATAACGTTTTATAATCGGTCCCAAAGGTAACAAATGTAGGGAAAATAACAAAGGCCTCAGAACCGAGCCAACCCAATCATGCCAACCCAATCACGTAGCCTCTTAATCAAGATGTTATGGTCTACACTACAGTGTCAAATGCAGGGTAACGTTTTGCGGACTGACTTCTTTTAAAATATGGGTTTAGTGAACACAAATGTTGTGGTCACTGTTGGCGACAGCTTGGCTATTTAAAAAGGTTTGCGCAGGATGTTGTATGTTGCATTAGTGATGGTTCTCTAATCAGTAGTCTGCAGTGTTGTAAAGGTCAATATCAACAACATCCCTTAGTAGAGCTCTAAGAGTCCCCTTGGTCGCGGTGGTACAAACTATTATACATATGCACATAATACTTGCTTCATCATGATCATCATGGCTTGATTTAAATAAGCTGAACTAGTAATAGAGTGGTATTGATGCCTTGAAATGGATAATTGCCTTTTTTTTTAGCCAATTAGCATCCTTCATCTCCTTAATAGGAAATATCCCAAGTCTCTTATTTGTCATTTCTTCACTCCTTGATCCTCGCTTGAACCGGAAGTTGTTCTGCTCCGCCATATTGAGAGCCGTCCCAAAGCTCTTATTTCTGATCTGAGGATCGAGGATCGAGGAGGGATCTCTGAGGAGCCATGAGGGAGGACGCACGAGAACAGCCTTCCAGGAAGTGTTTTAACAGCCAACACGCCCCCTCGTTGTTCATCAGTTATGTGATTGGATGCTGCAGCTGATCGGACTGACTGACTGGAGTTTCATACCAGAGTGAAGGCAGATCACAGATTAAACTCTAGTTTTATATTTTATTAGTTTCACCCATCTGGTTTAAATATATGTTCATTGTAGACTGAAAAACAAAAGGACCACAAAGAACTTTCTTCATTTGTTAGAAAGATTTGTTTTCTCATCTCATCTCTCATCTCATCTTCGTCCGCTTATCCGGGATCGGGTCGCGGGGGCAACAGCTCCAGCAGGGGACCCCAAACTTCCCTTTCCCGGGCCACATCAGCCAGCTCTGACTGGGGGATCCCGAGGCGCTCCCAGGCCAGTTTGGAGATATAGTCCCTCCACCTGGTCCTGGGCCTCCCTCGGGGTCTCCTCCCAGCTGGTCGTGCCTGGAACACCTCCCTAGGGAGGCGCCTAGGTGGCATCCTCACCAGATGCCCAAACCACCTCAACTGGCTCCGTTCCACTCAAAGAAGCAGTGGCTCTACTCCGAGTCCCTCACGGATGACCAAACTTCTCACCCTATCTCTAAGGGAGATGCCAGCCACCCTCCTGAGGAAACCCATTTCGGCCGCTTGTACTCGCGATTTAATTCTTTCGGTCATGACCCGATCCAGTGAGTGCTGGAGGTCACAGCCCGATGACGACATCAGGACCACATCATCTGCCAAAAGCAGCGATGCAATCCTCAGCCCACCGAACTGTAAACACTCCTCCCCACGACTACGCCTCGATATCCTGTCCATGAATACCACAAACAGGATTGGTGACAAAGCGCTGCCCTGGCGGAGGCCAACCCTCACCGGAAACGAGTCCGACTTACTACCGAGAATCCGGACACAGCTCTCGCTTTGGGCATACAGGGATTGGATGGCCCCCCAGAAGTGGCCCCCTCACCCCATACTCCCGCAGCACCTCCCACAGTATCCTGGAGAAGGTCATACGTCTTCTCCAGGTCCACAAAACACATGTAGAATACACCCATGATCGCGATGGGCGTATTCCCAAGCCCCCTCCAGGATCCTTGCAAGAGTGAAGAGCTGGTCCGTTGTTCCACGGCCAGGACGGAATCCGCATTGTTCCTCTTCAATCTGAGGTTCGACTATCGGCCAAACCCTCCTTTCCAGCACCTTGGAGTAGACTTTACCAGGGAGGCTGAGTAGTGTGATACCTCGGTAATTGGCACACACCCTCTGGTCCCCCTTTTTGAACAGGGGAACCACCACCCCGGTCTGCCACTCCCTAGGCACCGTCCCAGACCTCCACACAATGTTGAAAAGACGTGTCATCCAAGACAGTCCCTCCACACCCAGTGCCTTCAGCTTTTCTGGAAGGATCTCATCAATCCCTGGGGCTTTGCCACTGTGGAGTTGTTTGATTACCTCAGTGACTTCCAGCAGGGAAATTGATGATGCTCCCCCATCAGCCTCCAGCTCTGCCTCTACAGTAGAGGGCGTATTAGTCGGATTCAGGAGTTCCTCAAAGTGCTCCTTCCACCGCCCGATTACCCCCTCAGTTGAAGGCCTCTTTCTTCAGTCGGACGGCTTCCCTGACCACCGGTGTCCACCACGGTGTTCGAGGGTTACCGCCCCTTGAGGCACCTAAGACCTTGAGACCACAGCTCACCGCCGTAGCTTTGGCAATAGAAGCTTTGAACATCGTCCATTCCTGTTCGATGCCCCCAATCTCCACAGGGATGCTAGAAAAGCTCTGCCGGAGGTGTGAGTTGAAGATCTCTCGGACAGGGCCCTCCTCCAGATGTTCCCAGTTTGCCCGCACTACCCGTTTGGGCTTACCACGTCTGTCCAGAGTTTTCCCCCACCCTCTGACCCAACTCACAACCAGATGGTGATCAGTTGACAGCTCCGCCCCTCTCTTCACCCGAGTGTCCAAAACATACGGCCTCAGATCCGATGATACGATAACAAAATCGATCATCGACCTTCGGCCTAGGGTGCTCTGGTACCACGTACACTTATGAACATCCTTATGCTCGAACATGGTGTTAGTTATGGACAATCCATGACTAGCACAGAAGTCCAACAACAAACGACCGCTCGGATTTAGATCAGGGAGGCCGTTCCTCCCAATCACTCCTCTCCAGATATCCCCATCGTTGCCCACGTGCACGTTGAAATCCCCCAGCAGAACTATGGAGTCCCCCACTGGAGCCCCATACAGGACTCCAGTCAGGGTCTCTAAGAAGGCCGAATACTTTGAACTGTTGTTCGGTGCATATGCACAGACAACAGTCAGAGTTTTCCCCCCCATAACCCGCAGGCGTAGGGAGGCGACCCTCTCGTCCACCGGGGTAAACTCTGACGCAGCGGCACTCAGCCGGGGATTTGTGAGTATCCCCACACCCGCCTGGTGCCTCACACCCTGGGCAACTCCAGAGAAGAAAAGAGTCCAACCCCTATCCAGGAGTACGGTTCCAGAACCGATGCAGTGCGTAGAGGTAAGCCCCATCAGATCTATCTGGTAGCGCTACACCTCCCGCACAAGCTCCAGCTCCTTCCCCCACAGAGAGGTGACGTTCCACGTCCCCAGAGCCAGCCTTTGCTGCCCGGGTCTGGTCCGTCGAGGTCCCTGGCCTTCACTGCCACCCATGGGGCAGCGCACCCGACCCCAGCGGTTCCTCCCGCAAGTGGTGAGCCCACAGGATGGAGAGGAGGGAGGTGCCACGTTGCTGCTTCGGGCTGTGCCCGGCCGGGCTCCGTGGCAAACCCGGCCACCAGGCGCTCGCTGTCGGGCCCTCTGACTGGGCCCTCTGACTGGGCCTGGCTCCAGACGTCGGCCCCGGGCTTCCTCCGGGCAGGGTCTCCTCGACTCTTCTTCGTTCTTTCATTGGGGTTTTTGAACCATTCTTAGTCTGGCCCTTCGCCTGAGACCAATTTGCCATGGGAGACCCTACCAGGAGCTCTAGGCTCCAGACAACATAGCCCTCAGGGTCATGAGGGCACTCAAACCTCTCCACCACGTTAAGGTGATGGCTCCCCGGAGATGTTGATTTGTCTTTTCATGATCTGATATTTCCCTCAATAACCTTTATCATGGATACAATTAAAGTGAAAGAGAGCTTTTTATATAATTTGTCGATAATTTATCATCATTCCATTCAGTCACGTGAGGCTGATCATTCCTGAGTCTCTGGTTTGATGAGTTATATAATTTAAGTTTAACCTGAAACATTGAGCCTAATAAATTAATTCCAGTGTTCAAGAGAAACCATAATCATATTCTGGGTTATTTACTAATCATGTCACAATCTGAGTTTCAAAACTTACAGACGCAAATAAGTCATAAATATGACAAACGCATTCTGCTGCAGAAATCGGTCCTGCACTTATAAACAGGACACAGTTTGTTAAAGAGGTAACCGGCTACAGAGAGAAAACACCTCTACAGTGATGATTACTGTGTGTCTATATTAGTTATTAGTATTAATAATAAATAATAATAAACTATCAAAAGTCTCTCCAGCTGTTAACTGCCGAATGACAGCTGATCACAGCTGATCCGTCATCAGAAACTGAAGTGTCACGTGAAGCGACATCTGAGGTAAAGACGTCTCATGTCTCTTAATACATGTTTCCTCTCTCCTCACATGGTTTCCTAAGTCTCTTAATTGCATCCCCGTTTCCCTCACTTGCATCCTTTCCTTGCGTCTTAGTTCCTCCCACCAGGGATGCATGGAGAGACGCAAGGAAAGGACACAAGTGAGGGAAACGGGGATAAAATTAAGAGACTTGGGATGTACCCATGGTGTTGCTCAAAGCAGATGGTAACGGCCACATTTGCACACATCCAGTGCCAACAGTGTTTTATTTTCAAGTTTTAGACATCACTTTTAAATCATCCAATGCCGGCATCTAACTACAGCAAAATAATCCTCTGAACAGATTTAAAAAACTGATTCATGTACATGAACTGTAAGAGTTCTACACAACCACTTCATTACTGCACCTGTTACAGTATAAATACAGAGATACGCACACACATACACACCTGCACACATTAGATCCAGCCTCGCACTCATGGACAGCCACAGAAACAGATTTTTATTCAGAAGGTAGCAGAGAAGGTTGCTAGGAAACCGATGTTGAATGGCGTGCAGCGTGAGCGCGTTAGTGCTGGCTGCCTTGCCTCTAGGTATGGCTGGGATTTGAGATTTCGCCGGCGAGGTGCAAGCGGCTGAGAAGATAAGGCTGTAGAAAGCGACGCTCAGTACTGGGGAATAGCAGGGATCAAGCTGAAGGGAGAAAACAGTGAGCTTGATCCTATTCTGCCTGTCCACATGTTTTTTTTTTTTTCCTCCACTTCTTTCGACTTCATATGAATGTCTGTGTTGGCTGTAGCCCCAGCACAGATAGCCTTCCTTCACTAAAGCCGAAGAAATAATTAGACAAACCTCAGGGGATCTGGGAAAGTGTAAAGAATAAATTGTTGGTTTTGGAGTAAGATCGAAGAGGTGACTTATGTTTGCCAAGATGCACACACACACACACACACACACACACACACACACACACACACACACACACACACACACACACACACACACACACAAACATAGACAGGCTGCAAAGGTATGGAGCAGAAACAGAGACATTTAAAGGTTTGAGGCTGGCTGTACAGATATATCGGTTGTAAAGCATTTTTAAGTTACAAAAAGTAATTGGCATAAATAATGCAAAAAATGTACTCATTTGTCGCCGGAGAAATGTTTTTTTTTTGTTCAACCTTCTTGTCCTTTTGAATGAGTTGGAAAGTAATCATTTTGAATTTGGTGGAAGAGTTCTCTGGGCATGACTATGCCGAAATCTGAAAAATTATTTTTTTAAAATTGGGCAAACCAGTTTCTAGTCTGAAAGTGCATGGGACCACTGTTTCTTAATATATATTTAATTGTATCGGTGCCCAAAGACTAATTATAGTATGATAAGAAAATTACTACATCTCAGAAACTACAAAAAAGTGTAAAAAAACCCCAATGTTGGCTTTTTCCCCTAATTTTTGAGAAATTCATTGATAAAAGTGTGATTTTTCATAGTAAATGTTCTTCTGTTCTACTTGCCAAAAAGGATGTCCATACCAGATTACCTTGTTGTACTAAATATAATATTTGTACACAAAAGCTTTAAAGTCTCAAGGTATTAAGTCACACACTTAGAACTCACATCTGGAATGTGTCGGTGTGGTTTCATCATTTAATCATTTTAGATTTTTCATTATTTTTTCATTAAGTTTAGTTGACGGGTATCATGTATGTAATAGACATGAATTCCAATACTGTTGCATTTTATCTTATAGCTATTTTCTTCTTCCCAATAATACAAACAGCATCTCCGTTCCATACAACAAGCATTATAAAATACTGTTCACTACGTACACGATGTATGGTGGCACAGTTGTTGTTTAACTAGTTTATAACGGTTTATGAAATTAAAATGAATGACTGCATTCTTGATTCTTCTTTATTAACCACCTTTTTAGCATCATACGATTTGATTGGCAGTGACCAAATAACCCAGCAACTGTCACCAGATAATGATTTAAATGATTGAAAAACCTGAGCAGTCCATATATACCACGTTTCCAGCTGTGCCCCGCCCACTGCTGACTCCAAACTGGTGGCAAGAGCTCAGATATCTGTCTGTCTAAGTATTTATGATTTATACTGCAACCAATATATTTCAACCAGGAGAGACTTCATTACAATTTACAACTAGTTATTACACATGCATAGGAATTGAAAAGTGCAAAGTCTTTGGTGTTTGGACTCCATCCTGAAGTGGTAGTGGTAGTGATGCTGAGGTGGAGTCCAGACGTTGGTGGTGGTGGTGATGAAGATGATGATGAGGAGCATGACTGTGATGCTGACTGGACATTATGGTATTATGGTTATTAGCATGAAACAGACACTGTTTAATGCTCTTTTTTTTAACTTCCTTATTTCTCCTGAGAGTAACAATCCAATTTCTTATCATCCCTTCCATGGAGCATAACAATATGAAAACGATGTTTAAGGGGGTAGATAACATTTTATACATATCTGTAGGTATATTTAGGAATATATATATAAATAAACATCAATACACAAGCCCAGTTTGTAACCCTGTATAGTGTGTTTTAGTGTCGTAGTGCAAGTAGCTTTTCAAAATGTGATGTACTGACTCCAGCAATAATTGAGGTTATTAAATTACCATCCACATCCCCTCCAAATTACATGAAAAGATCATGTGAGAGGGAGTCATGGGTTACTACAGCATGCACTTTCATACAGACATTAAAGGTCACAGTCATTACTGATCCCACAGCCTGGATATGGGGGGAGTGAACACATGACCGGCTAATGATATTAACATTTTGTGACGATGGTTATGAATAATGAATTCAGGATAAAAATGTCATTTATACATTTTCACATGGACCCGCTGAAGCACATTTTGGAAGTGAAAACACAAGACTACGTGCCCGCATCAAGATGCAGACTCTGTAACGCACACACACTCACAGAGTTTGGCACAACACAAGATCCCATTTCATGGCTTGGCTGGGAAAAGCCTCCAAAACAGGCAATGTGTGAAAACTCAGCCTTTTCCACCTCACAAGCATATCTGCTTGTGCATGTACTCTGAAATGTTTAACACCCCATGCAACAATGTAAATTGGACACCCTTTGGAGGTGGCAGAGGCAGGGAGAGAATGTTTAGCGATGGATTTGAAGTGTGTGTGTGTGTGTGTGTGTGTGTGTGTGTGTGTGTGTGTGTGTGTGTGTGTGTGTGTGTGTGTGTGTGTGTGTGTGTGTGTGAGACAGAGAGGATGGGGTCAGGGATAGAGAACAGCAGCAGGGTATTTACATACCAAAGGCAGTGACTGGAGTTGCAGTAAACAGTTTCTTTCTGTCTCCCTCAAGCCCTGTGGAGAAGACCCTGCCATTGTCACCCTTTTTTTTTTCTTTCTTTCAGCAGACAACTCTCCTAATTGAGAGTGTTTTTTGGTAGGTTGAGGCCCGGCCATCCGGGAAGTGGCAACAGAATGTGAGCTTTTCCCTCCGTGGGGAGTCCAAGCACCCCGAGGAGCCCCTCTGAGAAGCCTGTAAGCCTATCCTCAGACCCTGGCTGTCTGAATTAACCAATTACCACTTTCACCATCTTTTTTTTTTTTTTTTTTTTTTTTAGTATTTCCCTCCACTTCATGCTATACTCGCTGCATCTTCTTTTTTCTTCTTCACGTCACCTGTTTTTCTGCATATGCCACCCGCTTCCTGACGCTCTCTTTCCCTTTCGTTCCTCTATTATTTTGTGTTTCCCTCCATATCCTCCCAATTTTCTTCCTCATTTCCTCTCATTGCCTCTGTTGTTTTCACCACACAGCTGTCAGCCTGTTGTTGTGTGGGTGGTGGAGCCCTATCTGCTGCCCCATTAGTCTTGGAGATGGGGCTTTTTGTGGCAACGCTAGGTGGGGACCGTTATGGCAATGACCTCCGTCAGTACGGATTAAAGGGGACAGTGTAAACAGGTCCTGAAAAGAAAACGGACTCCACTTAGCTCACCTCAGCACCGATGATTCAGCGCTATGAGTCAGACTGGTACATTGGCTTTGACAAAAATTCATGTATTGGTCAGTCAAAGTTATCCACCACTGAGAGAGCGGAGATGCATCTTGGAGCTTCTCCACCAACCAGAGGAATCAATCTGGTGTTGTGTGGGAGGATTTAACTCAGCAGCTTCAGGAGTGGCAGACTGCAAAAGCTGCCATGAAACCCGCCTTAGTCCGCCTTAAGGGACTTCATCTACTTTGTGGGATTTCTAAAAACTCGCCAAAAAGACCTGAGGCTGCTGTATAAATAATTACTTATATTCCAATTTGTTTGCCGTGTTATTTTATAATTTCTCTTTTAAAAAGATTGATCACACCACATACTAATATTCTGTGTCTACTGATGGTTGCTTTTGGACTTGACAACATCATTGCAAAAGTCATAAAATGTTAATTAAATGCTAATGAATACGTGGTTTTCGGTGACACTTTATGGTGATTAGTTGTTCCTGTAAAGTCAATGTCACAGGAAGATCTTTGCCTTGAGCCTGGCCTCCATGTGCCGAGCAGTGGAATGAGAGGAACATGAAATCAGGGGGCAGGAAAGAGGAACGCAAGAGACACAAAGCAAGAACCGATATTTTGTATTGATGGTAGGATAATTAATCCTTCAGTTCTTAAAAAGCATAATTATAGGTCTGAAGCCCTGCTGAGAATGTCAAGAGGCTGAATCATTCCTGAAAACAATTAAAAAATGATGCTGATGATTACCATTACAGTAAAATGTACAGTATGTCACAACAGAAGATGGAATTTCTTAAATTCATATTCATCTGTCATGAACTAAATTTAGGAGGGTGCTTCCTCTGAGATGCATGGATGTGCTTAGTGAGTGAAAGGAGAATCAGTGTATTGCATTATGGAGTATCTTATGTGTGGGAATGCTATTGTAAAGATGGCACATCCCAAAAAGCAACTGGATCAACAGGCACATGACTGTTCATACCCCAGTATGCACCATTTTAGAATAAGCGTATGCAACACATTTATACTACATTTAAACAAGTGTATGGTTTTTCCCTAAACTGCATGGGATGGTCATCAAGTGGGCATGTCTGTAAAGGGGAGACTACCCATATAACTCATTTTAATCCACATATTTTGAGGTGAGAGATCAAGGAACCTCTGTGAATATGGCCATGCCGGTTTTTCCTGGCAGACTGTACCTTTATCAGCAGGTCTACTGAGGCACTGTTACAGTATCAGAGTAAAACCACTACAAACACATTTTAGTCCACTGAGAAAGTAAAACGTTGCACTAAAATGCTACATTAAAACATCGATTGACAAATAAAAAGACATGAAAACGACATGATAATATACATTTTGACACTTTCCCCGTGCTTCTTCATCTCTCTTTTGTAACAAAATGTAATTGATGTCAAACAACAAATTAACTGGGTAAAATAAATCAAGGATGTATCTACCTGCTCACACATGGATTCATTCATTGTACTCATTTATTCCTTTTTAGGAGTTTGAGGTATGAGGATGATGTTTTGATCTCCTGCCACCAGTAGGGGCACTAATTTAGGAAAAGGCTCCTGTGGGTCTTATGAGAGGGAAGGAACAAACCATATGTGGTCGTATGAGTTAAAAGACTTTATAGTTTCTCATCACCCTTACACACATGCACACACACACCTACACACACACCTACACACACACCTACACACACACACACACACACACACACACACACACAGACACATGCACACACACTCTTTGAGGAGAGGAGAGAGAGAGATCTGACACATCAAAACATGCTTCAGAGGTCCGTTTGATCCCTTTTGGGGTTTCTGACCCTGATGTCAGCAAACAGACACTAATTAGGAACAATTGAATAAAATGTGGACTGGAACTGTATGAGTGTCATCCCAATGAAATAGAAAGTTGTTGTTTTTTTATGTTCATGGTACTAGAGATGAATAAACAAAAGCTGAACGGCTGGTAATATAGTGCACAGATCATCCACCACAGACTCGCCTCTCCTTCCTCTTCTCAATCATACCTAACCACAGATCAGGTCAGTGCTGTGATGTTGGAGGTGTGCACTATCTGATATCCATCATGTACTAATGGCTTTTGAGTGTTTGGGCTGATGTTATCATGATCGCCACCTTCTGCTCAGCCTGTGGTGAAACAGCAGACGCAGGTGGTGTCTCAGACTGACGCCGCGTTGTTAAAGCATGTACCGCGATGCAGACAGACAGGTGCTCCTCTCATCACGCACATGATGATGATGGAGGTGGTGTTTGCACACTATGACAGAGGTGCGAAGTCAGATACATGAACAGTGGAGTCATTAACACCCAATCAGTTGTAATGGTAGCAGAAAGACTTGCACTGAGGCATCCATGATAAATCTTTTCTCTTTCTCTGCTTCCTCCTTGGCCTCTCTTCTCTCTTCATCTGTACTTTATCATCCATCTGCCACTTCTGAGTGATGTCACCAAAAAAAGAAAAGGATGTGGTCATCATAAGGATAATAAGGATGTTTATTGTCATTGTAAAAACATACAACAAAATTAAGTTGGTGACTCATCTGTCAGTTCAGCAGCAACAAGGTAGAAAATGTATAAAAACATTAAATAAATATAATATATTTATATTTTAAATAAATATAGACGATAAAAACACAGGCATCAATGGCTTTAAAGTGAAAAAAGTGCTTTGTTAAAGTGGCGTTATATTGCCTATTTTTGTTTCTCAGCAAAACAAAAATCAGTGAGCTAGGTGGGGGGGGATGGTGGAGGAAAGCGCTCTGGGGAAAAAGCTGTTCCTCAGCCTGTTAGTCCGGGTTTTGATAGTCCTATATCTTTTTCCTGTTGACAGGGCAACAAACAGAGAGGGACCCGGGTGTGTGATGTCTTTGCAGATGTTGCTGGCCTTCTTCTGGAGCATCTGGACCAGCATACACAGTGTCCAGGTCAGGGAGGGTAACGCCCACAATCTTCTGTGCTGTTTTAACCACACGGGCCAGGTCCCTCCTGTTCTCTGCTGTGCAGCTGGCATACCACACAGTGCAGCACTGACAGAAGATGGTTTCAATCACGCTTCTGTAGAAGTTTACCAGAAGTTCAGGGGGCAGCCCAGCTTGTTTTAGCTTCCTCAGGAAGAATACCCTCTGCTGGGCTTTCTTCACCAGGTGGGATGTGTTCAGGGAACAAGTGAGGTCTTCAGCAATGTGGAGCCCAAGGAATTTGATGCTGTCCACTCTTTCCACCTCCTGCCCACTTATGTAGAGTGGAGAGGGTGTGGTCTTCCTGGATCTCCTGAAGTCCACTTTGACTTATTTGGTCTTGGTGGTATTTAGAACCAGGTTGTTGTCCGAGCAGCACTCAGTCAGATGTTGGACGTCCTGTCTGTAGGTTGTCTCATCGTTGTTGGAGATGAGTCCCACCACAGTGGTGTTGTCGGCAAACTTCACTATTGTGTTGGAGGAATAGGTGGGGGAGCAGTCCTGGGTGAAGAGGGTGAAGAGGGCACACAGCACACAACCCTGTGGTGCACCAGTGTTCAGGGTGGTGGTTGTCGGGTTCCCTATCCTGACATTCTGTAGTCTGTTTGAGAGAAAGTCCAGAATCCATGAACAGAGTGAGTGAGAGAGCCCAAGGTTTTTGAGTTTATGCACCATTTTATGGGGGATGATGGTGTTGAAGGCAGAGCTGAAGTCAACGAAGAGCATCCTGACGTATGTGTTAGGGTGCTCCGGGTGAGACAGGGCCATATGAAGTGTGATGGAGACCGCGTCCTCCGTAGATCTGTTCACTCGGTACACAAACTGGTGGCTGTCCAGGTCTGCTGGGAGGACATCCTTGATGTGCGATAGTATCATCCTCTCGAAGCACTTCGTGATAACTGGGGTCAGGGCAACTGGGCGGTAGTCATTGAGGCAGGTGACTGTGGCCTTTTTCGAGACAGGGACAATGGTGGTGGATTTGAGGCAGGTGGGGACTGCGAGGTTGAAGATGTTGGTGAACACCTCTGCTAGCTGGTCGGCACAGGTCTTCAGTGTGCGGCCCGACACCCTGTCTTGTCCCGCTGCCTTGGTGATGTCGATCCTCCTCAGAGCGGACCTCACCTGGTGGTTGCTGGAGGAAGGTTAGTCTCTAACCCTAACCCTAACCCTAACTACAAACAAATAGCATACATTTGTTCTCAAAGTACTTTCATGTCATCCTGAGATTCTAGTTGTGCTGAAAGCTGCATCACATGAATTGAAAATGCAACAGAGCTAATAAAGGACCAGCAATGTTTGCCACTTATCTGTGTCAAATGTTAACATCAGTCCAACATTTACCAACCTGGTTTGATTCTTCATCTTCTGAAAATAATTAAAATGTGTCTTTGGTTTTCATCTTGACCACACACTCATTTAATCTGGCCTCCCCGTTATTTAGCACTAGTCAGTTCAGCTTGTCAGAGCTCGTGTGTTGAACTGCTGCCAGAGATACACTCAGACTGACAGTCAAACCAAAACATAAATGGAAAATGAGTAAAAGCTGAACAGAGCTTGGTGTTAAATCTTAGTTGGGACGGCAGTATTAGCAACCCTTTCATCTTACAGGGAGTCAATTCATTACAAATTAGCTACTGGAAAGTATTTAAAATGCATTTGGTTTTATTGAGATTACTGAAATAGAATCTGTCAAATAATTCACAAAAACAAATATTAAATAAATACTAATTCAAAAGATGTAATGGTTGAGCCAAAAGTGGCCTACATAATTCAAAACAAACTTGTGGGTTTGTTGTCAAAAAGAGGAGTATAGGTATTTATATCTGAAAGACACAGTAGTCCTCTGTTTTCCAATTAGCAAGTCAGCTTCCACTATCAGACAGGTGGAGAAATCTGCTGGCTGCAGTATGCAACATCTGGAAACATGTGGTGACGTGAGTGTGAGGATGTTTATAGATGATTTGGTGAACTTCTACCGCTGCACCATCGAGAGCATCCTGACAAGCTGCATCACAGTTCGGTATGGCAACTGCTCCGTCTCAGACCGGAAAACATTGCATAGGGTCGTAAAAACTGGCCAACGCATCACCGGTACTCCACTCCCTGCCATCGAGACTACCCACCTCACGCGCTGCCTGCGAAGGGCGAGCAGACATCGTCAGGGACTCCTCACACCCCAGTTTGCCCTCCTCCCCTCTGGGAGGCGCTATAGGAGTCTCTGTTCCAGGACCAGCAGGTTCAGGAACAGCTTCTTCCCCTCAGCTGTCACCTTACTAAACTCTGCACCACGGTGATAGCCCCCATCCCCGGTCCCGCCCAAATCCTCATTATTTCGAATCCTTTAAATTTTGCCATTTTTCAAATTCTGTTTAGTTAGCCTCCATGTATGGGGAGGGAAAGAGAAACAGAGACACTGGTCAGGGCAGGATGTCAAATACCGACACTTTGTCTCTGGTGACATCCTCTAGCATCTGTATGAGACGCAGCAGGCTTTCAAGAAGCTACACTGTAAACCGCAGTATTAGTACACACTCAGAGAAAATGCTCCAGGAGTGTGATGACATAGTATAAACTCCAAAAATCCACACATGGATGGAAGGTGGATGGGTCAAACACAGAACAAAACAAACACAGGCCTGTCGAGACGCTGTTCCTGTCCCTTGTGAAACCAACCTGTTCCTGTCCGTAGTACAGGTGTGGTTTGTTGTGTTCACAACGTTAACTTTCAATTTCAGGAGACCAGGGTGTTTCTCAATGATGAGGGTCCTTCCTTGGTAGGTCGGGTCCTTCCAAGTCAGGTCCTACAGACAAGACTCCTTCCTAGCATAATGAGAGCGCACACTGGAACCTACAAAGTGTGTTTGTTTATAGAAGAAAGGTTGAGGTTTTCTTTTTTTTTTCTAACTTTATTTAGAATAATTCTAATAGGAATATTGATTTTGCATTCCTCTAAATGTAGGCCTATTAAAACATAAATCAAACCGACAGGGATGTTTACAATGGCTGATAAATTATACAATTAAAATACTGTCCTCAAAGCAGCCGGACTCCATTGAAAGAAACCATTTTACCTCGCCAATTATAAAACTCATCTAAACTGCCAAGGTTAGCTCTTTCCACTGTTCCCAAAAATCACCAACTCCGGTTTCGTCGGAACAAACCTGTAATTCACCACGTTAAATGTAAAAAGAAGCAGCAGTTATGCTACCAGACTCAATTGAAAAACACTGCAATTTCACCTTGTCCATTGTAAAACACACTTCATTCAAACTTAATGGAAAGAAAATAAAATGAATCAAAACTGTCTTGGTTAGCGCTTAACACTGTTATCACTAACTCTAGTTTTCAGAGTTAGATGTTTTAATACTCCTGCTGCATTAATGTGTATGTTGCATTGTAACTCCTTTACATCCTGTTGGCTGGTTTAATCTACAGCAATGCATCGTATTCTATCAGATCATCATACGTTGGTAGCGTCTCTGTCCTGTAAGAACCACGTATCTCAAAGAACAACAGCTTTGTGACAATGCATTGTAAAAAGTACAATGTTGCCTCTGAGATGTAGTGGAGGAGAAGTAGAAAGTTCCATCAAATGAAAATAGCACAGAACTTGAGTTAATGTACTTAGTTACTTTCCACCGCTGTGTAAAATGAACTTAATGAAGACTTACTGTGTTGTCTTCATTTTGTTTAGTACAGTTTGAAAAGCTAATAACAATTAAGAGAAGACTTTTTTCTGGTGTTCTTCAATTGTTTTATGAGTTTTAAGGTTTGGCAGCTGGCAATACCAAATAGTTATTGTGATGCTGTTATATATGCCTTTCCACAAGTGATGCCATATGTCCAGTGGCTGTGGCATTTTATCAGCCTGCTCTGTATGCAAGGCAGCTCTCCCAGAGCAACACAGCCCAGTGGATCCTATAATTCACCTGGCTGTGCTTTTAGAGACCTGGGAAAATACACCCATTTACAGACTGAAAGGCAATGGCTGCATTTCCATTTAGATTTATGGCTTATTCTCACTGATCAACGCAGTTTACCGCTGCACTCTGGAAAATAAAGGCATGGAGAAAGGGAAAAAGAACGGAAGAAGAGGAGAGTTGTTCAAAGTGAACAGTGAGGCAGAAACTGAAACACAATGTGAGAGAAACTAGAGGAAACTAGAGGAACAAGAAAGGACACAAACATGTGGTTTGTGAAGAAAGGTGAGAGTTGTTTAGTGAGAAATGGCGAGGCTCTGTGAGGTTGTACGGATGCCGTGTTCCTAACATAATGGTGCTGTAAATCCGTCTGTGTGTGTTCCATAGCACTCTTCGCCAATTGATTGGACCAACTACGGTTGCATGAAAGAGGCGTAATGATGTATGGCGTCATCACAGTGACTGATGTGTTGTCCTTCACAGCAAACAATCAGCACTAGAAGCCAATATGGGTTGTTCCATGTGTGGGGATGTAAATCCGAAACGGCACTTAATGCTCTACAAGCACAGTAAAAGTTCCCTTCTGCAAAGCTTCAGCTCGAAGCTCAGCGGTGAACAGAATATGATCAGACAGCTCTCACATATGACTGACTGGTACTGTGTAGCCATGTATCCAGGCGGCAACCTGCGGGTCTGAAAAGTGAAGCCAATGCTGAAGTGCCTTAAACCTCCATTCTCTTTAATGTCCATCAGGGGGCGACTCCTCTGGTTGTATAGAAGTCTATGAGAAAATGACTACACTTATCTTTTGATTTATTACCTCAGTAAACATTGTAAACATGAGTTTATGGTCTCAATCTCTAGTTTAAAGTCTCCTTCAATATAGCATCATGTTCATTTAGTAAATTATGGTCCAAATAGACCATAAAGCAGGGTATGCTTTATGATGCCTTGGCGTTGTCCGATCTGGGAGTTGTCTGTGTTTTCGTTAAGTTAATGGAAACATTTTCTTTACCTGCAGATGTCTTACTCAGCGTTTGGTTGTACGCAGCTCCACCATGTAGCACCATTTCTACTACTGCCATCCAATCTAAAATTTCAAAGTTCACCCAAACTGTATATCTGCCCAAATATGCATTACCTTCAAAAGACAATGTACTAATTGCATCAATTCCATTTGAATGAATGGATTTCTATACAATATTTCAATATCATAAATAATGGCTTGAAGGGGGCCTGTCTAATCGGAATACTGTGACAGCAACAGCAAATTCTTCTATCTCTTCTCGAGGGAAATCCATGTGGTCCCAGTTAAACTGGGAGCTACATATAATCCACATGTCCTGGGTCTGCCTGAGTGTCTCCTTCCAGTTACCAGATCCATGGATAACAACATATGCAAACAGCAGAGATGCAACCAGATCGGTGCATCCGACACACTTGTGCATGTTGACGTACGTCTTCACAAAAAACACGTCTGTAAGTACAAAAGAAAAACTGTGTGCAAAGACAGAATTTTCCCGTCAAACAGTTTTATGAAACACTGAAACACTAACTCAGCTATTGGCTCTGGTTCCTCAGTGATTGATGGGGCTGTAGTCTCTGTGGGCTCAGTTCCATTAGGGTGCATCGGACCCTCAGTTCAATTAATGCACCCTCACTTCTTCCCCATCGCTGCTCACTGTAGGTTATCAGAGCATGTCACATTGTCTGAACTAGTATTAGGATGATCCATGTCATTTTCATCCACTGACAGCAGGATTTTTTTTTCAACCAAGTAGTGATTCTTCACTATTTAATAACTGTTCGCAATAGTCCGGTTTTACCCATTTGAGAGTTGCAGCAGCTTTTCTGCGGTACACAAACACCAACCAATCTGAGCCAACCAAGTTAGTGAATCACATAATACTGAAGAACACTTCCTGTTTGGCTATGGGTTACAAGAGTCATGTTTCATATTTGTTAGTTAGGCGTGGAAACCACAAGCCTAGAAGTTGCCTTTGTGTTTCAGCCAGATGCTCAAACCTCAGGATGCTGCTGTTACGCTTTAGGGTCTCGGTCCTTGAGTTGTTAGATAGTATCAAAGTTCATCTGCAGTATACAGCAATACCACAGATTCACTTTGTTGCAAGTATTTGTTTAATCAATGAATATTTTATTGTATCAATTATTTTATAGAACAATAGAGGGATAGGTTTTGTGTGTAGTGTGTCTCGGACATTCTTGGTGGATACCTCAACATTTGAATTAGGCTGCACTGTCACGATGAGGACGGCAGGACACAGCCACTTGATCATGTGACGTCACGGAGAATACATCCATATTTCATACAGTCTATGATCTGACTCCATCTGCCTGATGTCATAGGCCATAGTTTTGTTTGTTTTTGCAAAGACAAAAAAAACAAAACTTTTTGTGTATCATATTTCTGCAGGTCACAACTTGCAAAGAACATGTCAATACAACAACATTTTTAATTATATTAATGAATTCTGGATGTTATTTTTGTACTCCCAAGTCTAACAAAGGCCACTAACACAAGAGAAGAATGTGAAATCTGGGTTTATGACATCTGGGGTTGCCAGATCTCAACTGTCCTCACCTCCCTCTGCTGTTTTTTACTCTTTCATGAATAATTCATATGAACTCTTGAGTTGAGGCCTGCAGGCACAAGGTCTGGTCATGTCCTTGGAGGGAAAGACAGCTTTGGCAGAAGACCTTACTGCATTGGCTTTTCTTCTCTGCTGGAAGACAACAGGCGAACAATAGCTCCATCAAAGTTTGTACCCTTGACCCTATTACGTATGGCTGGAGGGGATGGAAAAGTGTCTTCTGTGTGTGTATGCAAGTATGTGTCTTACTGTGTCCGATTTGACAGATGTGGGTCTTTGAAAGCTATGTGTGTATTTCTAGACTCTTTCTAGAATCTTTTACCACTCCAAAACATCAACAGTAAATTCTTATTATTCTCAGTCAAATCAAATGAGCCTCTTTTTAGAAAACCATTATGCACAAAACATTCAAATAAATAAGATAGAACTGTATTAATACTAAAAGAAATTATTGTGTCAGTTTAATCAAAGTTTACAACAGAATAATAACACAAAAATTGGATAAAAATATAAACATAGGAACAATAAAATAACAATGTTTAAGTCTAAAAGAAGTAATATTGACACCATTGCAAAATAGTAGGGGTACACGTATTCGTATTGAACCGTTTGGTACTAGGCTCACGGTTCGGTACGCATTACAAAGATTTATATATATATATATATATATATATATATATATATATATCAATAAACATTAAAGTATTAAACAGGGAGAGATTATTAATAAGCAGGAAATTTAACCGACTTGTGCAACAATTTACCATATACAGTATTCAGAGCATTCATGCTGTTAACACAACTGTTAAGATATAGTGTAGTAATGTCTACCTGAGCATAACATGTAGTCTCTCTCCCTCTGTGTGTTGTAATCCAAGCTTTTCCTGGCTTTGTTGTGCTTTTAGTCACGGCTGCCGCTCCGCTCATACGGCCGTTATGGCTGATGTAGTAAAGCGTCAAGAGTTCAAAAGTCAAACCAGTCCGTGTCATGAAGCTGTCCCTGAGCCTGGTGGTGCAGGAAAGGATGCTGAATTTCAGTCTGAAAAATGCCATAGCATCTAACTAGTTTAAATACAACAATGGAAGAAATGAACATGAGCAAGAACATTTTTTGGGAGGGTGAACTTGGTTCAAAATTATTATTTTTTTAAAAACACTATGAACATCAACTAGTTTGTTAAAATATGTGTGACTTGCACAATATTGTAGATATGCTTTGAATTTTAGATTTATCGGCCCTTACATACTGTTAGTGTCAAATTTGACCTGTTTTGACATTTGACAGCTGTAATAATACTCTAAAGCTCATTCTTTTAGCCTGAAATTTGATGACTTTTCCTAAAGTGACCCAAAGTACACAAACATTTAAATATTTTAAAATGTTATACTTTTGTACAGGTGCTACACATTTTTGTACACTGAGGCTGTTTCGGGTCAAATTTGACCCGTATCTATTGAGATGGATTTTAGATCTACCAGTGTGGGTCAAATTAAGGAAAATTGAGGTTTTAGGGAATCTTGTTACTGTGAAACTGTTCAGGCCATGTTTGTGTGTATTTGTTATGGGACAGTTGGTTCAAGGGGGACCTCGACACTGTCACGAGAACTGTCTGCGTTGACCATGGATGTGACAGACCTACATGCCTACATTGGGCTTCTAATACTGGCTGGTGAGTACAGGGCCCGAGGAGAGGGTGCTTCTAGTCTGTTGAACGCTGAGACAGGAAGACCAATATTTCAAGCCACCGTGTCCCTGGAAATGTTCCGTACCATATCGGCGGTGCTCAGATTTGACAATCATGAGACAAGACCTGCACGGCGTGTCACTGACAAACTGACAGCAATCAGTGATGTCTGGGACAAGTGGGTGGAACGGCTGCCTCTCACGTACAACCCTGGCCCTGAGGTCACAATGGATGAAAGACTGGTTCCATTCAGAGGTAAGAATGGTCTTTTATTGTTAGACTAATTCATTTCTGCTTCAGTATACATGTTATTGGCTGTGATATCAAATGGTCAGATTCAGATCAGAATTCCTTTATTTATTTCTTATGCACTTCCATAGATAAAAGGGAAATTGTTTCCTCGGAAAAACACCGCCCAGGACAAGAACAGTGGAATTCTATAAATAAGAAGATAGATAGAACAAAAAGATAAATGGTTTTCCCCCTTTCTGTGTTTTTGCAGGTCGCTGTCCTTTCCGCCAGTACATGCCAAGCAAGCCTGGAAAATATGGAATTAAGTTATGGGTTGCCTGTGATGCACATTCCGGTTATGCTTGGAATATGCAAGTATACATTGGGAAGGCAGCTGGTGGAGCCCCAGAGAGAAAACAAGGCATGCGTGTTGTGTTAGAGACGACCGAAGGGCTAAGAGGACACAATGTGACGTGTGACAACTTCTTCACCTCTCATGAGCTTGGTCAGGCGCTCATGAAGAAGAAAATCACAATGGTTGGCACTCTGAGGCGGAACAAACCTGAGCTGCCACCCGCTCTGATTACAACAAGGGAGAGAGAGGTCTTTTCTTCTAAGTATGCTTTCACACAGGACACCACAGTTGTCTCATACATGCAAAAGAAGAACAAGAACGTCATCCTTATGAGCACATTACATAAGGCTGCAGAGGTGAGCACTCGAGAAGACAGAAAACCAGCCATCATCCTTGAGTACAATGCCAACAAAGGAGGAGTGGACAACCTTGACAAAGTAACAGGCACATAAAGGCCTGTTACTGGCTGGCCTCTCGTGATATTCCACAACAACATTGACGTATCAACCTACAATGCCTTTGTCATATGGAGTGAGCTGAACCCTACCTGGAGGGCAAGCAAGAGGAACTGGAGGAGGTTCTTTTTGAAGAAGCTTGGAAAGGCCCTTGTGACTCCTTACATGCAAAAGCGACAACACCTTCCCCACACAGCAGCTTCAGCAGCATTGGTAAGGGCAGTGCAGCAATCTGAGCCTGGCCCTGATCAAGAAGCCAACACAAGGGGACAGAAGAGAAGGAGATGCAACTTCTGCCCTGCAAAGAAGGACTGCAAAACAGGGACAACCTGCTGTAAGTGTGGGAAACACGTGCAAGTTCCACACACGTAAAGTTTCCTACCACTGCTTTGAATGCAGAGACTAGTTTATAATAAGCATTGTATTATGTAATATTTTGTGTTCTAAGAGGTAAATGTTTGTAAATCCATTTTCAAATTCAATAAAATATATTTAAATCATTATGGCTTTTATTTTTGTATGGACATACAGGACATGAAAATGTGTAATAGTAGATGTTTTTCTCCAAAAATTAATGTTGTAAAACTTAAAAAAAACCTTAAAAAATACACTCGGCCTGCTCTCTGAAACATCTATTAGGATTAATCATACATGTATTAATGAGACATAGGCTATTTAGACATTCTAAATAGATCTGTTGTTTAAAATTTGGTATAGACACTTACTATGAGGGAATTCTTGGTCTGGGTCAAAATTGACCCGAACCATACTGTGAAGGTATTAAATATAAACAGTATCTAAGGGTTAAGTCTGTTAACAAGACTAAGAGTCTACAGTATGCTTTGAGCTAAATGCTAACTTCAGCAAGCTCACAATGTTAACATGCAGCAGTTTAGCAGATATGTTTTCCCATGTTCACCATCTTAGTTTAGAGTATTAGCACAGGTCACTTACACTTACAATTAGCATTAAATACAAGGTACAGCTGGGGCCAATGCCAGTGGTTGCTCAGCGGGTATTTGGTCATACACCAATGTATTGGTTTCCCTAGAGGAAGAGTTGTATGGTAAATTAGCTCTACCACTGAGCCACAGCCGCCCAAGATGTTTTAAGTCATTTAATTGAATCAAGTGACGTCTGTAGCACACAGCGAACACATCATACAGACAAAAGTAGTTATGGTACAGTAGCATGCCCATCCACAGAATAAATGTGATCAAGTTGCTGCTTTTTTGAAGAAATGTGACAAACTGTGAAATAGGACAGAAGCACGTCTCTGTTTGTTGTTGATTCGACGGTTCACCATTCCTGCTTCAGCTTCCAGACCTGGTCGGGAAGCACAGGGGACACTGTGTTCTGTGTATAGGGCCGACTCTCACCTTAGTTCATGTTCAAACTGCTACATTTTTAATAAAAGAGAAATACAGGTCTTGAATTCCAGAAGACAGCTAAAAAATATTGGAGGTGGTCTTTTTTTCTTTTTAAAAAAATGCATGTTTTATATTGAGTTAATTTACGTACTTCCTTTAGACTGAGTTTCTCCCTGCACGTAAGCACCTCTAACGTTACATGCTTCAAGTACAATTCTCCACTTGGATGCACAACATTAGCGAGCTGATTCATGTTTTTAATTTTCTCGTTGGGAGTTTTCATTTTAAGTGGGGTTGATGGACAGAATTGCTGCTACACACAGCATCATCGAGGCGTTTGATGGACTGACTAAGCTAAACCTACAGCTGTTATATTTGAAATTATAATGAGCTCTGGTGGTTCAAACATTTGCCAAGTTTTCTGAATTTACCCCACCTTGGGTGGAGCTGAACAATTTCTCCCCATTTCTTCTTTGTCTGAGACCTGTAATCAGCTACTGAGAGTTTAGCTGTAAGAGTACGAAGTATAATTACAACAAAAGATTTGACGGAACATAAACACAAAATGAACACTACTCAGTCTGCATGTCAACCTTTTAGGACAACATCAAAAGGTTCATGAACTGGCATTATGAACTCCTTACATTTGTGTGGAACTAATTTGATGTTGATCTGATTTACCTACTAACAGAAACAAGCAAAAGTATAGAGACTATAACTTCCCGTTACCACTAGGTGGCGCTATGACTATTATACATAATTAGCCTGTGGATGTCTTCAGGACTGGAGTCTCATCAAACATGTCAAATCTGGAAAAGATCTGACTGTGTGGAGTCGAGTTACATCAGTTTATTTGTTCATGGCGAAGGATCAAAATTTGCCAAGCCGCCATGTCACCACCCTTTTACAAATTCTTACAATCTTCACAATGAAGAATTATCAAGGTCTTAAGGCTATTCTGACAGAATTTGAGAGGGATCTGATTAATCTGTGAGGAGCAGGATGTCAAAGTTATACTTTAACTTATAACTTCCTGTTGCCACTAGGTGGGGCTATTACTATGATTCTAAATTGTCATATAGATGTGTACCGGGTCAGGATTTTATGACATTTGAGAGATTTGGAGTAAATTAGACAATGTACTGGCGAGTTGCAACAACTTCCTGTTTCATGGCGAATGGTGTTTTTTTGCCGCCACGCCACGGATATATAGTTCGCAAAATTTTTGATCTTTGAGTAGCTTTTCACAGCCAAGGTCTCAAGAGCATACTGACTGAATCTGAACTTGTGATGCTGGAAATTTGGTAGTGCAAATATTCCACCAGTTCCTTTATCCACTATGTGGCTCTAGATAACACGCATAAACTTGCATTATGTTGCTCTACATCAAGTAAAGACCACATCATGTAAAAATCATGTAAATCGGATGCCGTTTGTCACATGACGCTGTCTTCCTGTTGCCAGTAAGTGGCGCTGCCAATGTTGGGGCTACTCAATAGGGGGCGGTATCAAGCCAATTTTTCATACCGCAGCTGGACACCACAATCAGACTGCAATTTTCGCCACGACTGCCTTGTGTGCCAAATTTCTAAACCTTGCCAGTATCCCAAGCACCTCCTTTTTGCGACGAAAGTGATAAGATAATAATCATAACCATTAGAATAACAATAGGTCCTCCGCTCCGACTACGTTGGTGCTCGGGCCCTAATGATTAAATCCTGATGGCCTGTGGCTACATTCAGAATTACAGCGTTTTTTTAGAATAGCCGTGGCAGTATGAATAAACTAGGTGGCATAAAGGGATCAGTGTAAACCTTTTTCCTTATGCTGACTTTAACTTTGATAAAGACATGACCCTGACGTCCAGATGTCTTGCTGCTGCCGGTCAAAAATGGTTGGCAAGCGACTTTTTGCAATTTCAAGTGCTTCGAAGCCAAAATAGCTGCAGACTGTAAACAAGTGAACGCATCACCGGGATTCAAATTGATCGTTATAAGTGGATAATTATTATAACCACTTTTTATTTCTTATGCAGATTACTAGGAGTGTCCCCAACTAAGAATTTATATAGCCAAATCTGATTGGTCAGGTTTTACCTGCAGTTGGACTGATGGTCATGCCATGTTTTTATTCCTGCTCACTGATCCTCTTTTAAATGTTGCAAATAGAAATTCCACTTCCAGAGAGGGAGGGAGAATTGTGATTAATTAAGTGTTCTCTGATTGTGAAACAGTCGCCTTATGTTGTTGTTATTTTGCCAGTTGCTGCTCTGATGGTCCACAGATTGTGCAACTTAGACTGCATGGGGATTTATTCACGCACGCTATGGAGATTGATTGCACATGAGTTATTTCACATCTTTTATAATTATATTTAATATTATTAATAGATGTTAAATGTGTCATGATTTATTGGGAGCAATTCTATGACAAATGACATTCAGCACCCCAAATAGGCAGAATGAAACGATCCTTTGTTTCATTTCCACATTCGACTGTACGATTGGCAGTTGAATCAAGCCCTTTAGGTTGTCAAATAGTCGTCTATTCAGGGTCACCCCTACTGATTACCACCTAATTGACAGTTGTATTAAACAAAATGAAATGGACAGCGTCACTATTGATGGAATTTTGTTGATTCTTTGAAAACACAGTACAGCTGTTACACTTTGCAAATAAGGGCCTATTCAAAGGGGCGTAACGTGACCAGATGTTATCAACCGCTTGTCGAGGGCGGCAGGTGCTCTCTCCATCACTTGCGGCCATGAAGGTATCTCCTTGTTTGAGTCGACTACACGAGGTGGCCTGAGGTGGCTTCTAGATGGCTCATTTTTGGCTTTGAGTAGACTACTTTTTTCATTGAGAATAACTTTCTTTTTCCCGTCATGATTTCAATATGCACGCAGCACCAGCATCATAGAGCCAGCTGGAAACAGACGGGTTACCACGAGGCAAAGTATCAAGGGAGGAAAGTCAAATAAATAATTTACATAGTTACATTTTTTATTTTGATGATGTGGCCCGGGAAAGGGAAGTTTGGGGTCCCCTGCTGGAGCTGTTGCCCCCGCGACCCGATACCAGATAAGCGGTTGAAGATGAGATGAGACATTTTTTATTTCCGTATGTTGTCATGTATGAACAGATCCAACATGTTTACTTTGTATTGGAATGATTCTGTCCCTAGGAATGATCACTGTAAACTGATCTCTAGTGGTTTCCACTGTTCCACTTCCATAAAGGAGGAAAAGAAAGAGCATGAGATCTCAATGACCAATTCACTGTCTTCAGCAGCAACAATGCCTACTCAACAGACAGCATAAACCATTCTGTCAACCATCCTGTTGTGCCTTTCTTGATGAGTCTTGAGGCAATGATGTACTTCTTCAGATAAATAAATCTCATCAGTGACAGCTGCTGCAGGCGGGCTTTCCAAGTGTGGCAGTGCCAATTATCCAATTCAATTATTTCTCTTCTGTGCACACACAAATAGGTTCAGTTTTGTTTCAGGCAATGTCAAATGAACATTTCAAAGTGGCATAGAAATGTCACTTTGTGTGAATGTGTTCATGGAGAGGCGAAAGAGCAAAAGTTTCCAAGAATAGTACATATGACCTAAAGCTACAAATAACATCTTAAGGGTGGTGAAATATATCCTGTTAGACTGAACTTAACCTACCAAAGTGCCATTTTCAAATGTTTTTTCTTCATGTTGTTGTTTATAATCTGTCTGGAGAAAGAACGCCCTCCCCGACACCAACTTGAACTAGAACATTCTACAGACACTAGTGACAGATTTACTGCTAGTGCCCCGTCTACCCCGGGCCCTGCCCTGGCCCTTTGCACTTCATTGCCATGTGTAGGAATTATGTTTTTATGCCCTGTTGAGAAGTAGTCCGCTCTTGCCCTTGACCAAGGCAATAGTCCCAGAGCTGGAGTCGGTCCCCAGGCGCAGAAGACTGGCTGATGGGTCAAATGATGAGGACGAATTTCCTCACATGGATAAATAAACTCAACTTACTAACCTCCTGTGGCACTGCCCTGGCCTTCTCTGGCCCGGTCTACTATCGGGCCCATGTACTGCAAGGGCATCAATGTTTTTGATAAATTTTCTTATGCCTCCAAAGACAGAGGTATCCTTGTTTTTCTTGATTAAGTATTGCCCCTGAACATCACTAATGTGCACATGAAAAAGTAATTATTTTTAAATCCCCCATCACCATGAGATAATTCAACCTTTTTTTCAATGGATTGGAACACAAGCTATTAATTAAAAATCACAATATAATATTTTACAAAATCACCTTTGGGCCACTTCCTTATAAGCTGTTCCATGACTTTCCTAGAGCTATCGCAGCCAAGGCAAGACCCCATTGGCCTATGTTGTCTGACACTTTTTTGGCGTATAACCTTTATTTCATTTAGAAGCAAGTACAGGCAGATTGGAAACCGGGGGACAGAGAGGGGTATGGCATGGAACAAAGGTCCCAATGCTGGAATCGAACCCAGACATTGCAGTAATGCAGCATGCGCTGTGACCACTTTGTAACAAAGGTCCCATAACCCAATTGTAGAAAATTTAGATTGACATGTTCAAAAGAAAACACTTGCAACTTTTGAGGTACGAAGCAAATATTTCTCATTCCTGTAATATTACCTTCAAGGATATTTTTTGAATATTAAAACTTGAGTCTTAATTTTGTCCAACATTTCTGTAAGTAATAATAACCGACATGCCTATCTACCATCCCCACTTGTCATATTTTGCTGAGCAGAAGCCTTTTACATACATTGACTCAGAAATGTGGCGGTTAACGTTGTAACACATGGTTAATGCTGTGAACCAGAGACATTTAACGTTGTAACACATGGTTAATGCTGTGAACCGGAGGCATTTAACTTTGTAACACCTGGTTAATGCTGTGAACCGGAGGCATTTAACTTTGTAACACCTGGTTAATGCTGTGAAATGCTGGTGGTTAATGTTGTTACGTGTTAATCTTATCAAACGGTGAAGGTTAATGTAAGACGTGGTTAATGTTTTGAAATGATGCCGGTTAGGTTTGGGTGACAAAACTACTTGCTTAGGATGAGAAACACATCATGGTTTAAATTCAAATAAGTGCTCTTGTAACGTAACTTAAGCTATTGGTTCGACGTCAGGTGACTCATTGACACAGTGTCAAGTGACATTAAGTTGTAAAAATCATAAACTTTTGGTTCGACACAGGGCAAAAAGAGTGAAAGTCCTGTTTTTGTTTGTTCAAACTTATTTTGAAAGAGAAATTTAAGGTGAATGACGAATTATTACCCAAACTGTATACTTTCCTGTGGCTCAACTTATGTCCCGTGCAATGAAGACCATAAAACTCTTGGATGATATTGGTTGCGTTCAGCTTGTGAATGGCTTACATACTGCTCTTTGATGCTTTGGGATTTTCCTGTAACAGCAGTACTGACGCTCTGGAAAGTCACATGTTTACTCTAAGTTCATTAATAGAACCTTGATTTCACCGCTTGCTGAAGTTCTTCTCACAGCATTGTTTAAGTGACATTTCTCCAAGCCTTGGGGCGTGTGCCAGAGTGTTTGCACAACACACAGCCATAGAGTGTATTCCTCCATGCCATAGCACATTATTGTTAAAAAAAAAACTATTGAAAGAACACATTAAAAAGTAATATTGTTAAAATTAGGGGACACATTCTGTAATCGCAGCAAACCTGTGTAAAACAGACAGACAGCTTGCATAATTGTATCCCATTGTGTGTCGTGATCCCTCCACTGACGCCGCTGGTTATGTATTGTTCCACCACCTCCAAAGCCAACTTGTCATTTAGCTAAATTAAAATCAAGACTAAAGTCTTGATGGAGATGTGACATTGCCTGCTAATGGTGTTAGATGGGGACAGAGGCTTGATGAGCTATGAAAAGTCTTTATTGGATTTAAATAGTTTCATTAAGAGTCTACCTGTTATGAGAGTGGCGTCATTCCTGGGGAGGGGGAAGCTAATAAATGAAATTAAGCTGCCAGGTTTCAGATGGTACATTAGCATAACCGTAGCACTCAGCTAAGTGATCCTGGCATTAACTCGGTAGCCACACTTTGCATAAATGTGAATTATGGCTGAGGTTGTGGTAAAAATGTCAGCAAGGATCAGGGAGGGATCGGGCTGGTGCGTTGGGAGAGTGGATCAAAGCAGTCTTCATGCAAGCTGGAGTTAATACAACGGGGCGGCCGTGCAGGCAAGGGTTCTTATCTGCTGAACAAGTAGATGGTGGGAAAAGCCTCGGATCATGTCCACCTCCCTGTCAGTGACAGGGCTGCAGGGTTGCCTGAATTCTGTATTCATCAGAGTACATATATACGTTCCCTAAACCGCTTGTTGTCACCATCTGATGTGATTACACATAATGATTCCAGCATGACTTCCAATGAGGGACTAAAGGAACTCTCTTTTTATGTCTGATAGACTGTGTGGCCAAAGGTATCGAAACATTAGAGTTACGAGCGTCTCAATGTAGCCGCCGATGCATGCGGTGACGAGGTGTGGCGGTGTTCCGCTTCATCCCAAAGACGGGGTGGAGGTTGAGGTCAGGGCTCTTTGCAGGTCAGTCCAGTACTTCCACACCAAACTGAGAAAAACATTGTTTTAAAGAGCTGGCTTTAGGGGCATTGTCATGTTGAAAGAACACTTTAGTTTTACCAACTCGTCAAATAGTGACTGTCAAAGCTTCAAACTCTGACGCTCTGGGTAGCGTTAGTTTTAGACGTGTCAGGGACAATGTGTTAGTTTTCACTCATATATAATAAATGTATGTGTTCACAAGTGACGTACAGGGGGTCGAACATATTGTATGCTTCAGCATTAAGGATTCCTGTAATCTTTTGAACGTAAATGATGCAGGTTTCCTCAAATCTCCATCTACAGTTCAAAGGATTAGCACCAAGGGGGCCAAGCCGTATCAGACCAATAAGTACATCAGATGATTTGGACATGCTATTAAAACTTAACACATCAACTCTGTAATTACACGTTTGTATTCGTTGTGAGGAATGATTGTTTATTACAGAACACACACTGTTGTACTCAGGAGTTTACTGGATTTTGGCATGAAGAATTGACTTATTAGGACTGGTTATCAAATAGAGTTTCCAATAAATAAAAGCACACATTTTTTGGTATTTATACATTTGGTGTAAGCATCATTGTTTTCAATCGATCTGGAGATCGTGGATTACCTACCATTTCATTTACCTAATTAGTGTCATGAACTGAGGCTTTTCTTTCCTCTCTTCGGCCTTTCGCTCTTCTATATATGACCAACCTACAGCCAGAACCTCTTCCAGGCCTCCTCTTATATGTCTCCTCGATGTTGGAGAGAGAGCAACACTGGGGATCAGAACGAAAAAAGAGAAAAGAGAAGGAAGGAGTGAGGGAGATGGATTAGAGAGGAGGTGAGCGGGGAGAGAGGAAAGAAAAAAGGTTTGGTTAGATGAGAGAGAGAGAGAGAGAGAGAGAGAGAGAGAGAGAGAGAGAGAGAGAGAGAGATTAGTTATTTCACTCTAATGGCGAAGGAGAGGGACTTCATTAGCCCGGCCTTGACTGATGTGCTCATCAGACACAGCAGTTGATGCATGATAAAAAGGAGAGGGAGCGAGGGAGGAATATGGAGCGAGGGAACAGGAAAAAAAAGGGAACGAGCATGTGAGAGTGGCTAAGAAAGATGAAGAGATAGAGAGACGAGGAACATGGGATGAGAGAAGAGTGTAGAAGAAAGAGATAGCGAGCAGAGGGTGAGGGAGGAAGATGAGGGAGGGAGGGACCGTGAAGGGCTCGGTTCAGAGTGAACCCTCTTGTCACAGAGCACCTACTGTCAGACACTATGGCCACGGTTAAGAGGAAAGACCCCAAACAAACCGGTTTGAGCTAGATTCAATCTGGGGACAATGCTGTTTGTAGAAGAAATAAACACTATCGTTAAACAAACAATACATGTTTTCTGCTTTTTTGATGCTCTGAATGTCGTAGAGGACTTTTAAGTGCCTTGGACAATTTATTTAAGAAAATCAGCAATTTTCTTGTACATTGAATTTTTTTCAGTTTCTGAAGGGTCCAGACCGGTCGTAGCAGTCATGTGACATAACATTACTCTGCTGCTATCCAAACCTATGGTTTTCACTAATGGATTGTATATTTCATTCTTTGAGTTTGAAAACCCTATATGGATTACCCTTCCTGATTACGTGAACATGATCCTGTTTGACGCAGACTAATATAGTTCTAATTGTCGTCAGACAGCCAAACGATACAACCGTTCATTTAAACTGTCTGTTGATGCTATAGCAGAACACATATCAATATGAACCTCCACCTGTTTGCTTTTTGTCAGTGTCAGGTCGTGACTCCGGTTAACTGGCTCTCCTTATTTGTCCCCGGTCCTTGTCACGCTCTGCACGGCTCTGCACGGCTCTGCACGGCTCTCATACGATGGTTTACAGTTGATAACGCCGTACTCGGCTAACAGTGTCGTCAGCACCCTCCCTCCTGTTCCCCGTCAGGTAAACACTGTTAGCACCATTAGCTAGGAGCCGCCGACTCGCCATCAACATGTTGAGAGGCAATCTAAATGCTCCCAATCTCAGATCCTGCGCCTCTAAGACAATAACCAACATGTCCTTGCATGAGGTCCAAGTCATCTTTTTCTTTCAGCTTGACTCAAAGAGCAATAAGGAAGACAAGAGGTAGGCCTGCTATATCCTCAATCAATCCTCTCATGTAACTTAACTGAAGCTTTTATTTCATCGCCTTTCTAAACTCTTGTTTCCCATCATGCCACTCTGCTGCAGCTTCTCACTGGACTTAACATAGATAGAAAAACATAAACACAGTGATGCAACTGGATGTTCTGAAGAGTTTACTGCCTGTTACTGAGTACTGAATACTAATAACATGGCAATATATTTAATGGTAACGTAATACATTGGATATAAAATATACGTCCATGTATAATATTGTGTTGTTTGTTTTCTTTCCTATGTAGCAAATTGGAACTATAATTGGGACGATGCGCAACTCTGCCGTACAATGACAAATAAAAAACCATGAAACCTTGTATTATAAAAACAATTGAATCTAATTTAAATACTTTTTAACTACTTCCAAATCAAGCAATGCAAATATTGTACATTATATAAAAAAAGTTCCAAATAATAGTTTTTCTTTTCAAATAAGTAATATAGGCAAATTATGATTACTTTGTCGGTGCTCGGGATTAGAATAACAATAGGTTATTTGGTGCCCTAATAATAATCAACAAATAACTGAAAATTAATATTTCCTTCAGAGCACAGGCTACTGGCATAAACAATCTAATTAAAGTCACCCTGAGAAAGTATAAAAAAGTAAGGCACAAGTATCTTGGAATGAGGCCAGATGACATGAGAAAACCATGTTAAGTGGAATTATATTATATTATAGTGATATCATCTGGCCGAGTCAAATTGATCACATTATTATAACCAATATTTTTTATGTTTTTCTTTATTTCTCATGCAGATTACCATTTAATTGACATTAGTATATTTATTTCATGAAGTAATAAAACCGACAGCTTTTCTATTTTCTGGCTCGCTGCCAATTCTTTTGCCTTTTCCCCCAGCAAGAGCTCGCTTTGGATGAGACTTTCCCAGTTTCGGCTCCGTATCGCTGCAGCGCGGGCCGTACATGCAGATGCATGGTGCCCTCGCCTGGACCCTCTATCCTACACGGAGCTGCAGTAGGTCACCGCTGCCGCCAGAGCAACACTAGCAGTGTAGTCCAAGTAGACAGCCGAAGTCGCCATGTGTCGATTTGTCTCCGTTCTCTGGCGCAGCACATGTAATCCAACTATAAATGTCCAGCTGTTATTGGAGCGATTAGTGAGCGGCGTGTCCAGCGGCATTACCAGACCTACGGAGTGGCCGTCTGAAGTCACGGTTAGTGGCTTTGAGCAACTAATCTACTTCCTGTTTACACCGGTCCCACCCGCATGCCCAGTGTACGTGAACAGTCACGTGATATTCGTTTTCAGGCGTTTTAGTCTGGATGGAGATCATCTTGAAAACAATGCTGAAACGTCGCGTGGAAAGGTGATCGTTTTTGTTTGTTAAAACTTTTTTTTTTTAGTGTGGATGTAGACTCAGGGAGCCGCAACAGAGGGGCTGAAGAGCCGCATGTGGCTCCGGAGCCGCGGGTTGCCGACCCCTGATATAGGCAAACCTCTACAGGAACCGGCAAGTTTTTTGTCATCACATACACCTAAGCCACACCCCCCTCAGCTACCAGTAGCTCCTCACAGGACGTTGATTGGTCCGGACACAAAACGCATAATATGAAGCCTGACAAGACGGATATTTGTGTGGTATATGTAACTTCCATATTAGATTGATCCACTTTGATGTTCGTCTCCACAGTAGGACAACTGAACACTGACAATAAACGTGATACATCACGTCCTTACAATATCACTCTGCTAACCTTAACCAATGCTAAATTACCGGCAAGGTGCACCATGTTATGTCGTTATCTATCTAACTTAAGGAACTGAAGCAATGCTAATAGATGTAGTTACCATTCATTAAATTATGTTTACTATTTCAACCCAACAAGGTAATCTACAAAAAAGAACTTCACAAAAATAATCTTATTTTATATCATTTTACACTTGCATTGAAATAAATAACATGTTTACACATCCTTCCGAATGCTGTACATGTGTGCAACAAGGCCTCTGCTTCTTGTCAGCCTACTGGAGCATCACTTTGAGAAGTTTACTCCTGCAGCCACTTACTCAACTTTGTAGATAAGGGGTCCGGTGTTATCGTGGGCTCAAACCTCTGCTTCAAATTAAGCTAGTGGCCGTAAACAATATGCAAATCAGATCTGACCCGGTGCCAGCCAGCCACTCTGACTCTCTGAGCATATTCATGAAGTCTCCTTCAAGGCGACGTGCATTATGATTATGAGTTCAAATCACTCTGCACCGCTCGCAAACCCCTCCCAACCCAACCACAATTCATTTCTATGGACAGCCACAGTCCTGCTGTGATTAATGTTTATATCCCTTTTTAGATAATGCAACTGTTTAGCTGGAGAGCAAGAGAGGGAGAACGTATAAGAGCAGGTCTTCAGTGGGATGTGATTCATGTTGTATGTATTGTGGAGTTAATGGTTTCGTTAAAGTTATGTGGGCGTACTTGATGGCGAAAATTTAACGTTTTATTGTTTGGGAAATGACTCAAGAAAATGAGTGCCGACTATTCATGACCCTTTTTCTAACTACAGACAGAAACATACCTCACTAATGTATTGTTTTTCATCCCAATTGCCTCTATTTGCATACAGAACACTCTCTGAATGACTTCATACAGTAACTTTGAGGCTTACAATGCTACATCCAGTGTACAAAACTTCTTTAAACAGAGAGCAGGGGCATTTGTAACAGCTAGTGAGGACAGTCTCTTTAATAAAGACACAAGCTACACAAACTGACAAGTTGGTCATTAGTCAAAAAGTACTGAGATTCAATTCACTATTATTTGTATAGCCCATTATCAAATTGTGCCTTACCTTGTAGAACTATTAAGAAGTATTAAAGCATAGTATGTATTGACTAGTACTTTAACCCAGTCCCCCTTTGCTGCCTTCATTTACCTCAATAGCAGCAGCCATACAGCGGCTGTAAGGCTGTAATCAGGCTTCAAGATCCGGTTCTGAAAAGCGAAGCCAATGCGGAAGTGTCCTGAACTTGAATTTTCTCTACTGGCCATCAGGGGTCGACTCCATCGGTGGCAAAAGGAAGTCTGGTTGTATAGAAGTCTAGTCTAAAATGACTCTACTTCTCTCTTGATTTATTCCCTCAGTAAACATTGTTAACATGAGTTTATGGTCTCAATCTCTAGTTTCAAGTCTTCTTCAATACAGCATGATGTTCATTTAGTACATTATGGTCCATTTAGAGTCAAATAGACCATAAAGCAGGGGATGCGTCACCTGCAGCGTCACTCCTCCACAGTCCAAATTTGGTCACTTCCGTTCACTGGTTACAAAAAACAAAGATGGTGATGGCCAAAATGACGAACTCAAGGCCTCAAAACCACAGGTTGCGGTTTATATACTGTCCACTTCTTACAGTATATAAAGTCTATGGGCATTATCTCTCTAATAATGATAGGCTTCTAATTTGAACCTTCTGCAAAAAGTGCTGAGTCTTGTTAGTACAGTGCTCGAGGAAGGCAATGGAAAATTATTAAGTCACGGTATCTGAAATTGCTCAGTGAATAAAAAATGTATTTTAGTTTGAGATCTGAACTCAAGTTTGCTTAATTGTCATGGTCAAGCGCTGTTTTGTTCCCAACTATTTTTTTGCAATTTAATTCCTGTAGTCCTCACCTGAAGAGTAAATGTTTGCCAGAAGACACACAGAACCAATATTTCCTGGTGAGTTTAGTACAGTCTGCCTGGCCATCGCATTAGTTTTGTACAATAGTGTATATTTGATTGTATTTCTGTCCTCAGGGTCTCTTCTCCTTACAGAGAGCTGTGCTATGGCCCTCGACGAGGCGTACACCCGGGCCGTTGGCTTGTTGTAAAGTGAGTGGCCTCCACCACTGCTGTCACTGACAACATTAAGAGGGGCGATTGTGACATGGAATGTGTGTGGCCTTGTGTGTGTTTGTAGTGGATGTCCATAATGCATTTTCTTGGGAGGGTGTGGATTTGCATCAGCTCTTGTCTGTGTGAAAGCATGATTTGTGATTTTCCACACAAGATTTAACATGTAGGGAATTGGCTTGAGTTGCTGACAAGTGGCTGTGTTAGCTGAAAAACGGCTGGTGGATGGTGGGGTGACAGGTGGTGCTGCTGGTGTGTGTTTATGTTTGTACTTCTGCAGTAATAGTTGAGGGCTGCTTAGGTTGAGTATTGTAATTAGAGAAGCAGTCTATGTGGACCACAATAGGGGAGGGGCAGAGGGAGATAGATTGAGCAGTGAACACATGCTGTACATAAAGGCTTAGACTGGTGAGGCAGATATTGATCTTTGATTCAACTTTTGGACCTTATGTTCCTTAAATTTTCAGCTCAAAAACGATTTTTCACATTAACACTGTCATATACTGTACCTGCCAGATCCTACACTTCAGCTATTTTAAGCTTAAACAGAGAAATATTCAAACACAAGACGCCGGCGGAGGTAGAGCTGGAAACTCCAGCCTGACTTGACTGTCTCTATATTGTCTTAAAAATATATACCACTTCTGATGAGAAAAATGTATGTATTGAAAGTTCAGCGCGTTGCTCTTTCTAAAAAGTCAATCTGGCTCACAGCAGTCGATATCTCCCTGCGATCAATTTATGGTGAACAAATAATATCAATAATATTTGACCCGTGTGTGCAGCTTGTAATAAATAGCCTTTTTCTGTTTTTAAATATGATGACGTATTTCAGTGTAGGTGGGGCAGAATAATGTTCTGAACAGGTTACTTAACGCTGGCTAGCTAGTTTTGTTGGTTTGTTTTTCTAAAATACTGGCTTTATCCCAGTCACTCGTTCTCTGGGACCGCGAGTAATTGAGGAAGTTTACCATTAGGTCCATTAGGTCAGATAATGGACCATATTAGCCGACCTCTATGCCGCCTGCAGACTGATTTGCCATGCGGAGAGCAGACGGGAGCTCCCCCACGTCCTCGGAGAGGAGTGAGGCAGAGGGACTGTTGACCCACCAGCCCACTGTCAGGCTTATTTTCTAAAACCGGTGTAATGTGTTCATGAAAGCATGAAAGAATTAGCAAGGTAGCTAGCTAACTAGCTAGGGGCTAAATGTGTAACATTTAACAACTTAATGCTCCACTCAAGATGGACACAGCGAAACCTGAGGATACAAAACTGTAGTCCACAGACCAATGGATGACACAGTCTGTGGTCCCATCTCAATCTCGTGACAAATTAATAAAAAAAGTTCTATTATTAGAACTGCATATTCATGCATAAATAAAAATATCGTTAATATGATTCCTGTTTAAGAATGAACACTGGAATTTACTCCAACAGGAATACCACAGGAATCCCAAAAAAGTGCCTTTGGTCTGGAGGCCCAAAGTCCCAAAATAGAGATAGCACTTTCTCTTGGAAGCCTCTCAACATTTTGGAAACATTGGGATCACCCGACCATTTTCATTCCAAATCCGTTGTGGAACAGCACTTAGACAGCTGGACAAAGGCCACACAAGGCTCTGTAGGTGAGTCAGCAGCTCCTCGGGAGAGGGTTGGCCGGCTTTCACATGACTGCAGCGACTCATTTAGACTTCGTTTAGATCTGGCAGGTGGCACACCTCACCATACCCACAAAATTATACCTCCATTATTTTGCTCGGCCTCTGTCTTGCCTCTCTCTGTTCGTCGGCCTGCTTAGCTTTCCCCTCACCTTCCCTCCCGCGTTCATTAAAGTTGGCTGCCTGCCCCTCTCACCCCATCTGCTCTCTCCCTCCCCTCCCCTCCCACCCTCTCTCTCTCTCTCTCTCTCCCTCTCTCTCTCTCTCTCCACTGCCTGCCTGGCCCCTTGTGAACTGTGTACAAATATAGATTAGTTTAGAAATTCATTAGCCCAGTCGTTATCTGTCATTGGCGTGCGCCGCACCATAACAAGCCCCGAGGGGGGGGGGGGGAGATAAGCAATGAGTTCCTCTTTTTCACTGTGTCAAAGAGAGAGAGAAAGGGAAAGGAAGAAAGTTAATAAAGAGTGAGAGCAACGGTGGGAGAGAGATAAAAATAGAGAGAGATAGATGTAGGAGGAGGAGGGGGAGGTTGAGGTTAGGGACACAGCAGGAGATGCCAACAACATTTTGAACATCTGTTTATGCTCTGCAGAGTACACACACACACACACATACCCTGGACAACACTCCTGACATGCTACAGTGTCCAAGGCAGAGCGAGCCAGCAGGCCAGCTGTTCCCTCATTGATATGTTTGGTTGTGTGTTACCTATGTGTGTGTGTGTGTGTGTGTGTGTGTGTGTGTGTGTGTGTGTGTGTGTGTGTGTGTGTGTGAGAGAGACAGATCATCGTCCACTACCAACGTCACGAAAGAGAAAAAGCACTCGAGCCAAGTGCTGTTTTTTATTACTGCTTTCATCAGGGAGGCGTGTTTGATCCTCACTTATTACTGTTCCATTGCCTCTGTGGAGTGTCACACACACACACACACACACACACACACACACACACACACACACACACACACACACACACACACACACACACATGCACACACACACATTTAGAGGGGGGGGGGGGGGGGGGGGGGGGGGGGGGGGGTTTGGATTAACTTGCTGTCACTTCAGTGAAAGATGAGCAGAGACAAAACCGAATGCTGGCGAATCAAAACAGATTCCACCTGTGGTCCAGGAAAGACATTTTTGTTGATTCACCTCCCAGCAGCAGTTTGCTTTTGAAGCAGCTGAAATGACATAACTGCTGTAATGCAAATGTTTGAGCACAAAGCATTCAGCTGGAGAAAACACAATGTGCATTAATATTTCAAAGCGAGACGGCAGAACATCACAGAGAACGGCGCATTGCGCACCACATTGAGCCGTTCAAAAGCTCCATCCCCAATTATGTTATTTCTACATGGTTGGGCCTTGGTTTGTTGTTGTTCTTCCTGCAGTTTAGCAGTAATTAATCATTTAAATATTTTGTTTCTTTTTGGACTCTGGGCTCTAAGGGTTGTGAGCAAACTCCTAATTAGACCTCAAGGAGAGGAGAAACATTACATTTGTAGAGCTCGTACTTCCATGGCACCAACTTCAGCTGTTTGCACAGACATGATTGTAAAGGGAGTTATTAAGTTGCAAAGTGCTTCAGCACTTGTTCTAACAGCGAGAGCTGCGAAAAGCACACCGAATTTAATTTGCGTGTTTGAAGTGATATCCAAGTAAAACCTGCATATGCGGGGTAATAATGAGCACAGTGTGACTTGTTGTAGGCTTGTAGCAGAATCACATGTCTTTGAACAGCACTTTGTACGACACATATGTCATGTCTTACTGGAGACAAACAAGAGGAATGAAATAGAGGGAGGAAGATGCTTAAACTTGTGTACCACATTAGAACCTTGTGAGTTCATGGTGCACATCTGATTAAGATTAATAATGGAACAAAGCATACTGCTCTTTGAAGTTACTTCTTTCAAATGAACATATTTTTGCTTTGCCTTTAAACCACTGGTCTCACTATTAGAAGGAATGTGCAATTTTTCCAACACATCTGCTGTTTCAAAGGCACTTTTACAAATTCTGTCATTTCTGTATCCTTTTAACACACACGCGTGTTAAGTGCAGCAAAATATGTTTCTTTGGCAATTCAATTCATTCACTTTTAAATGTTAAATTGATGAATGAGTCATCTGTAAATGGATTGGAAAGCAAATCATTTTTTTCAAAATTAACAAAAATATAAAATGTGTATCCTCCTGAGATCCGCTAAAGTGGGTACATTAAACTGCGTTGACCAATCACCGTCAAGCTATTTCAAATGTTCCAATTTGCAATTGTCAAATTAGCCTTTTCGCTGCTGGCTGCCATGGGAGAGCAGAGTGTTGGATTGTCAAAGGACAATCCAACACTAGCAGTGAGTTATTGGCATAGGCTATATTACAGAAACAGTGTGTCAATCTTTTAGTGAAAGTAAAACTTTGCCAAATTTCACCCATCTCTGTGCGATGACACAAGCTGGTTGGATACCGAAAAAGTTTCCCTTTAAGTGAGTAGCGCTAAAGTTGAGCTAACATTACGCTAATTGAAGAGCTGAGTTTTATGAATGAGTCCGCTAGCTAATGGGCGATAGATAGCCAGCTTGTGTCTTTGTTTAACTGCCTGGGTTCTTAAATTGTGTTCTGGCCACCTTTATTGGCAGAGAAACATATATTAAAGTGAAGTTGTTTAGTGGTAGCGCTAGTAAATGTGCAGTTCAGAGTTAGTGTTAGTTGTAAAAAATGGCAGCTAAAGATCCAAGAAAACTTCTTACAACTGAACGTTAACTGTGTATGAGTTGTCTCTAGATGATTCATGTTAACGAAGCTAAGTGGACCATAAACCCACACAAAACTAATAATAGCTGTTTAAAATTGGCCTCTTGCTGTGCGCGGGCAGGTGATTTGTTCTTGTCTTTGTTTACAGGAAGGAAGATATGAGATGCAGGAATCTGTGAAAGTCCTCGCAGAGAAGTCTGCCAGACTCAGGTACATTTTCACCATTATCTTTTAATGGGTTGTGTGTACAGCTTGTCAAATTTTGTTTCAAAGAAGCTCAAGGGAAAAAATAGGAATCTCTGCTTTGTTCATCTTTGCTGTTAATTCTCTTTTCAGCCAACACAAAAGCCAGATCTACAAGATGGACTGAGGCCTCTCCTAGAAAAGAAAGTTCCAGAAATATTTGAGGAACTTTAATCTCAGGGCATTGTTACAGAGAAAACCAGGCTGAAGCTAGTCAAAGTTTGCTTCTCTGACTTGGTGGAGGCACGGATTGTAACTGCAACTGAGGCATTCAAACCGGTTTCTACTATGCTGGGTCAAATCCAACACTAAAGGATGTAACTAGAAGTGTAACCTGTGTTAAAGAAGAAGAAACAACTGTAGACTCATTGCAAAATTCAGAGCACTTATTTGGTGAGATAACCCAGTTATAACCCAGGGTGAGATGTTCCTCTTTCTTATTAGAGAGCTTGACATTCAGTACTTTGAGCATTTCTATGCATACTGTATGTTGTGCAACTAACTAAAGACTTGAATTGATAAATTTGGATGATGTTGCAGATATTACACCTCTTGACATCATCTAAAATTTTAGCACCAGCTCAATCCGAGGTACAATATTTTGTAGGTGAGGTTTTTCTGATGTCAAGTTCAGTAATAACATTTGCCTGTTTTGTTTGGAAAAATGTGGTTTACTATTTAAAATGGAATCTCAAATATATGGTTAGTGTATGTATTCTTGCTTTTCATTGTTATTGACAGAAAATATGAATTACTGTAACAAAGTAACACTTTTATGTGTTAAGTTGTGTAACACAGCTGGTGTGTAACAACAACTACTGATTAAAAGCAAACTGCTAAAACCTAGGAGCTGGTCAAAACGCTATCTTAATGTCTTCTCATGTGGCGTCGGTGTTCTCTGTGTGTTTTACTTAGCCACTAATGGGGGCTGTAAGATCCATGTATGCTTGATACGTCATTGGATTGAATCCAAAGTGGCGGAAACAAGAAAATGATCCTATCATATTTTTGTTTGGACCTCCACATCACACCGCTCTGCCGGGAGGAGAGCCTGAGGCAGCCCTGGGAGCTGTATAGCAACTCAAATTCAGCAAAGGCCACTTCTTTTTCTTCTATTTTTAGATTTAATCCAATAAACAATCTCTAAAAACATCCGGATCCTGTACCTTGTACCAGCTCTACTTCTTCGTCGTCTCACGTTCCACTGAGGGTTCTCCACTTACACCCCTACCTCCGATACCCTTGCTCAGAGCCATACCCGTATTCTCATTTTGATCTCAACTAAACACCTGTAAAGTATCTTGACTGTATCTTGTACAGTTGTGTTCTGTCCACAGGCAAAGTACTCTAAACCTCCTCAGAGGTAGATCCTACAGTCGCTGTCTCCAGCAACACATTTTACCATGAGTACACACTCTACAAACAAGACACACTCAGTCACAGCTGGTAATGACTGACTGAAATAATGCCCAGATTCACCCCCATATATCTCTGCACAGTGTTCTGAGGGACGATCAGTGAAACTGACTCCGTGGAGCGATGTCATCTGAACAAAAAAAACTGCAATCTTCTGCCATGAAATCATAAATTTACCAGCTGTAACTGAGTGTGTCTGTTGCAGCAACTGTAGCAGGTATTTTGTCTGTGGACAGAACACAACTGTACAAGATACAGTAGAGATACTTTACAGGTGTGTAGTTGAGATCCAAATGAAGGCTGAAATCGTCGCTGGGTGTGGTCCAAGCAGGGACACCAGATGTAGGAGGATAGGAAGTTGAGACGATAACTTTGAATGTCCCTGTAGGCATATTTGTTCTGTACTTTGTCCTGCATTTCCACAGAAAATAAAAGCACTCAATGACACATAGAAAAGTATTCCCTCCCTTGTTGTCTTTCCTATTACAACCTGGAATACAATATATTTTTCAATTTGGATTCTATTTACCTACACAGAATAGTCAAAATTGTGGTGTGTGTGCGTACAATATGTATTCACACCTTTGTTATGAAGCCACGGAAAAAAGATCTGGTGGTACCCATTACCTTCAGAAGCCACAAAGTTAGTTCAATGAAGTCCACCTGCGTACAATCTAAACAATCAACATGGACCATTTTGTTGGGGTGGTGGGGCATGAACATTTTTCTTCTTCCAAAGTGGGGCGTGACAGAAAAAAGTTTGAGAACCACTGAGTTAAGGTGAGCACACCTTTGACGAGAATATCCAGTAATTCCACAGAAGTTAAAAGAAAAGTTGGAAGTAAGTCTGCTGGAGTTGTTCCCCTGATGTTTATGAGCTCATCTCTGGTGAAAGAGCTCCGGGTATCACAGCAGAAAACTGAATTAACAACAAAAACAACACCAAACAATGCGCACCAACATGTCACATAAATGTCACATGATCTGTAACATGATCTAACAGAGCACAATTAAATCCATTATTTCAACTGAAGAGGATTGCTACCACACCAGGCTGTCAACCCAGATCTTATAATACTCTAAGACTGCATGGTAAAATAGGCACAGGACCTTCTGCCCAACTCCATAGACCCCAAGTCCGCTTGAAAAATACATCCATTGTTACAGTCTGAAGTGTGTTGTAATCTAAACCCAGAGGTTCTTATAAGAGTAGACCTGGTTTATGAATTAATGTTGAATAGCCACTGGTATAAGACCAACCACGCCTAGGGTAAATTATTTATTTGTTTATAGTATTTGTTTATTTGGTAGGGACAGTGCACATTAATAAAACATTCCTGTAAATGCGCCCAAGTTAGCCAAGAGACTATTTTTCATCTGTAGTCCCAGGGCAGATGTGACAAAACCGCCCTAAAAACCAGAATATAAGATTAAAATTACAAAGTTATGCATTATTTACCCTTTACAAAGCATGCAGAAACAATAAAAGAAGAGAGAATATTAATGAGTAGAAATATTATTCTGGACACTCTTATACTACATGGTCAAGTACTATTAAGACATGCAACACAGAGGCTCATAAAACAGCACATGCAAAGCAAATAAATGAGGGATAATTATGTTAAATAGAAACATTGACTAGAGACCAGATTAGGTTGCATTGTTAGACACTACAAACATAGAGTATGTTAAATATGTAAGTCAGTCTGACACAGCAAAACAACAATAAAAGACATGCATGCAAGTAGATGAGGGTCGACTGGCAAGACAGACAGGTGACAGCAGACAGATTGAGGAAGTAAGGTGCAGTTATGTTCTTGTGCTGACAGAGCTGGGTATTAACTAACCATTTATATTAATGAGCTTCAAATGAACTGTAAATTGATAAACTGATGCAAGAGCTTCTGTAGTTTTAATTTGTTGCTTATTTTGGGGATTTCATCATTGTAGTTTATTTAATTACTCTTGCCAGCATTAGATGACGAAATAGTTTTGATTCTCTCTGATATACAATATTATAACACACATGGTTAGTTAGCGTTAACTGACATTGGTCACTCACCAAAACAGCGGCCCAGTTCTCCACTGGTTCTCCTGACAACGCAACTCAATTTCTGGCCAATGGCTGGTACTTTCCTTCTGGTCTGTGTTCGGTCCCTTGCCTGCCGAGCAAGCTCATAATTATGTGGCTGTGGTTCGTCATATGCATATTAATGTGTATGTTCAACCTCATCAGTGTCAAAACTAGCACTGGGATCCAAACATGACCTATTTTGGTCTTGCTCCGTTATATAACTTTACTTCCGCTTTATCTCAAAGAAGTCCAGATGTTAAAGCAGTGTATATATAGACATCTATTAGGAAATTAAATTTCTACATAACTTCTCCACACATTAATTAAACATTATGTTACATTTATTTATCCAAAACAAATTAGTACATTCAACTTCTGTAAAGAAATGGTTTATGAAGTCATTCCATTTGTTTTTTAATAAAATGTCTTTATAGGGTGCAAAACTCATTTCTATTCAGGTATGATCCCATTTTTAAGAGGATCCAATTAACAATATATGCATCTTTCAGGGCTTCCCATATAGAATCAGAATCAGAACTATTTATTGCCATGGTATGTTGCACATGCAAGGAATTTGACATGATGGGTGGTGCATAACATTAAACAATCAACAACAATCAACACAGTGCAAAAAGTAGAAACATATCACAATTTACAGTAAAATATAAAATGAAGTGAAATATAAGATAAAGTGTACAAACAAATAGATAACAGGACTATAAACAAGTGTAATGTAAAAGTGTCGAGTGCATTTAAATAAGAAACCTAGAGGGGATGTGCAGGGGAGTTACCGGTAGGAAATTGTTCAGGGGATGTCAGAGTCAGTGGGGGTCCCAGACCTTGTTGATGAGCCCAAATGAAGACTGTTCATGTGGCGTGAGGTCTTGGTCCTGATGGACCTCAGCCTCCTGACAGATGGAAGGGGCACGAACAGTTTCTGTCCAGGGTGAGAGGGGTTGGCCACAATCTTTCTTGCTCACTTCAGGGACCTTGAAGCGAACAAGTCCTGGAGGGACGGCAGATTGCAGCCGATCACCCTCTCAGCAGAGCGAATGATGCGCTGCAGTCTGCCCTTGTCCTTGGCTGTGGCTGCAGCGTACCAGACTGTGATGGAGGAGCAGAGGATGGACTCAATGATGGCTCTGTAGAAGTGCACCATCATTGTCTTTGGCAGGTTGAACTTCTTCAGCTGCCTCAGGAAGTACATCCTCTGCTGAGCCTTTTTTGGTGATGGAGCTGATGTTAAGCTCCCACTTGAGGTCCTGGGTTATGATGGAGCCCAGGAAGTGGAAGGACTCCACAGTGTCGACGGGGGAGTCACACAGGGTGATAAAGGGAGTCACACAGGGTGTCAATCTCCCACCTGTAGGCGGACTCATCCCCACCAGAGATGAGTCTAATAAGGGTGGTGTCATCCGCAAACTTCAGGAGCTTGACGGACTGGTTACTGGAGGTGCAGCTTTTGGTGTACAGGGAGAAGAGCAGAGGGGAGAGATTGCAGATTTGAGGGGAACCGGTGCTGATGGTCCGGGAGGCTGAGACGTGTTTTCCCAGCTTCACGTGCCGCTTCCTGTCAGACAGAAAGTCTGTGATCCACTTACAGGTGGAGTCGGGCACGTGCAGCTGGGAGAGCTTGTCATGCAGCAGAGACGGGATGATGGTGTTAAAGGCAGAGCTGAAGTCCACAAACAGGATCCTGGCGTAGGTTCCTGAGGAGTCCAGATGCCGGAGGATGAAATGAAGGGCCATGTTGACTGCGTCGTCTACAGACCTGTTGGCTCTGTAAGCCAACTGCAGGGGGTCCAGTAGTGGGTCAGTGAGGGTTTTTAGGTGGGAAAGGACCAGCCGCTCAAAAGACTTCATATCCACAGAGGTCAGGGCGGACGGGCCTGTAGTCATAAGTCCTGTGATCCTAGGTTTTTTTGGGACAGGGATAATGGTGAAGACCTTGAAGCAGGCTGGTTCGTGGCATTTCTCCAGGGAGGTGTTGAAGACGTCTGTCAACACCAGAGACAGCTGATCAGCATAATGCTTCAGGGTGGAGGGGGAAACAGTTTCAGTGTTACAGTTTCTCAGAGTACAGTCGTTTAGCGTCTCTCACCGCCTTGCTAAACCTGTATTTTGACTCTTTATACAAGTCCTTGTCCCCACTCCTAAATGCCTGATCCTTGTGCAACCTTAGCTGTCTGAGTTCAGAAGCTGATGTGTGACGTCACAGCCTCTGTGTGCTCATCCAGACTAGTAGCAGTCCTAAAAACATCCCAGTCTGTACAGTCTAAACACGCCCGAAGATCCTCCAGAGCTTCACTGGTCCACTGCTTGAATTTTCTCACCACAGGTTTACAGAGCTTTAATTTCTGCCTGTATGCAGGAATCAGGTGGACCATGACGTGGTCAGAGAGACCCAGTGCAGCACGAGGGACGGCATGATAGGCCCCGCTCATTGTGGTGTAACAGTGGTCTAAAATATTCTCTCTGTTTGAGCATTTAATAAACTGTCTGTATTCGGGGAGTTCATGGCTGAGGTTTCCTTTGTTAAAGTCACCAAGGATAATAACTAAAGAGTCCAGGTTGGTCAGCTCCACACACAGTATCTGTTCAGCGAGTATCCACTGTGCTTCCTGCACGTTGGCCTGCGGCGGCATGTAAACACTGACTATAATGACTGAAGCAAACTCACGGGGGGAGTAAACGGGTTTACAGTTTATGATGAAAGATTCCAGAACAGGAGAAGAGTGCTGCAGAACCACTGTCATATCATTACACCAGTCACTGTTGGAGTAGAAACAGATTCCTCCACCCACAGCTGGAAGCCAGCCAGCTGGAACGCAGAGCCAGGTCTCAGTAAAGCACAAGACTGAGGATGAAGTAAAGTCTCTGTCTCTCCCCACCAGTAGCTGAAGTTCATCCAGTTTGTTGCACAGTGAGCACACGTTGGAGAGCAGTATGCCCGTATGCGTACGAGAACCCTGTTCGCGAAGACGTACGAGCGCAGCGGAACGTTTCCCTCTCCTATGGAGCTTTACTGCATGAGTTAAGGTGAGCACACCTTTGACGAGAATGTCCAGTAATTCCACAGAAGTTAGAAGAAAAGTTGGAAGTAAGTCCGCTGGAGTTGTTCCCCTGATGTTTATGAGCTCATCTCTGGTGAAATAGCTCCGGGTATCAAAAAATACCAGCGCAGTACTGATCAATTCTACCATAAATATGGTATATGTAGGTGGACAGCACTGACGAGTCTAATTGATAATACTGTATTTTTGTTGTGTAGAATCCAGCCACAGACTTGTTTCTCTGGGATCTATGGGAATGTGTTTCTGGGTGAAGCATATATTTTCTCTGTTTGGGGGTAGCTGATGGTGTATCTGATAGACCTCCTCTCTAATCTAACCTGTCTCTGGGGCCTTGCTGAAGAGGTATGGTGTGTGATGTGAAGAGAGATAGCAACTACAGGCTGTCCGATTTATAATTCTGATTAAAAGAAGTGATTTCCCCTCTCTGTCATCCCTCCCTGGTGGAAGATGCACAGCAAATGAGATACCCTAGAAGAACATTCAGAGGAGATTTGTGACTTTGGATTCAACCTTCCCGACAGTGGAAAGCCAAACAGCCCGACTACTCCACCCATCAGCCCCTCCCCTTTGCCTGGACACCCCCTCATCCACCACAGATAGCACATTATCAGCGAGGGGCTAAAGAAAACATCTTTCATGTTTTATAACGTGAGAGAGCTAACAGGAAATGAAAGAGCCCCGGCCTGGAAGACAAATAAAGAAAGGAGGGAGAAAACTCGATGGCAGAGAGAGAAAATTTCTCTCTTGATCTCCCGGAGCTACGGGGAGAGACAAATTTCTGGTGCATGTGTGTGTATTATAGCTGCAGGGGTGGAGTATGCACCGTCAATGAGAAGAGATGTTGGGGTTTTTTTGGGCCTGGCCAACTCTGTCTACTTATAAATGTTGTCATCCTTCTTGGGGCAAAAGATTAAAAGGGAGCTTTTGGGCCAAGCACTGGAGCTCATTTGTTATGTTGAAGAAGAAAAGTGCCTGCAGCCTGAAGGCACACACACACACACACACACACACACACACACACACACACACAAACACAGTGAGAGAAGGGTAGAGGAAAAGTATGCAAGGAGAAAGTCACTCTGGCAGATTTACTTATTGAATCCAGCCTGTGCCAGCAGAGTTTTAATGCATTTGGAGCTTATGACTCTGCTTTTCCATTGACCATCAATATAATTAGGGACACTTTTCAAGCTTCTTCAAGAGCCTTTATAAATCTTTTCTTTCAGCTCCTCCTCTCTCAATATTCTTGACCCCCAATAGAGGCTTGTGGATTTTCAAAGAGCTTGTATATCATCCATTCAGACTGATTCAGAACCTGTACCTTGGGGTGTGTGTGTGTGTGTGTGTGTGTGTGTGTGTGTGTGTGTGTGTGTGTGTGTGTGTGTGTGTGTGTGTGTGTGTGTGTGTGTGTGTGTGTGTGTGTGTGTGTGTGTGTGTGTGTGTGTGTGTGTGTGTTTGAACTCAGTCTTGCCTGCGGGGAAGTTGGAGGGGAGAGCAGGGTGTCGGTGCATTAGAGAAAACACAAGGTAAACCGCGTGTCACTCAGCAGCTGCTCTCGCTCTTGTTCATATATTATTGGGGCCCGGGGACCGAGCAAAGGCCCATTGAATTTATTTAGAATTTGTACATCTGAAGCTCAAACCCATTTTTGAGGGAATAAGGAGGCTCAAAAGCTCGTGAAACTTGAAGAAGCAGTGAAAATAAATACTTGTTTTGGGTCTTTGGCTTTCTAAATAAAAGCCCCCACCTTCAAAATTCTGGTAAATGTTTGAAATTTAATATCATGTAACATGGAGAAAAAAAAAAAAAGGCTCTCGGAGGTACAGCATAACCCCAAAAGGAAGTCGTCCATTTTATATTTTATTTGCAATTCCACCCCATGTTTCTACTTTTACAGGCCCAATACTGTAATGAAATCCTACTGCAACCTTCATCAGGTCAACTTCAAATTGGTTCAGTATATTCTACAGACCTTTATGATATAAGATGGCCATTTTGCACTATTGAAACAGGAAGGTGACACGGGACATAATGCATAATCTCGCTGAGGGGGGACTATCCACAGAGAAAAACGAAATGGAGAAAAGGACCTGGTACTAAAAGTGAGTGGAGTTGAGTTTAGCCAAGCCTTGCAGAGGAAATTAGGTAATAAATGCTTGACATGTTCACAGGACACCTCCAGGGAGTTCTACGTTCTTGTACGGCACAGAAGTCGTACACAGGGCAGGACTTTGAGACTGGGGTTTGTGTGTTGTGTGGCAAGACAATCTGGCAAAGAACAAGTGCAAGTGAGGGGACCTAAATAGTGAGGGCTAATGAGGGAATGGGCTGCAGGTGAGATGGGGTGTGGAGGACCAGGTGAGGGGAATGAAAGGTGATTGGGTGTGAATGGTAGGATCTGAAATGACAGGACAGTTAATTAAACAAGCAGACAGGATGAAAACAAACTAATATGAAGGGGAATTCGTGACAGTATCTCATGCTAGAGAATGTATAAGAAGTAAAGTTCTCCCGAACAAGAAACCTCCAGGTCAGGAAGGAACTTTCACACTCAAAGTTAGGGAAAAGATGGTATTTCGGTGATTTTGTTGAAATGTGCAAAAAGGAACAGCATTCTTTATTTGGACCACCATCCAACCATCATTTTTCCCAACGCAAGCGCCTGAACAGAACCATACAAACTTTAATTTTGCTTTATACCACAAGCAGATATTGTTGTGAAAACCACTTAGATAACTGTTTTTCAGATACGTTTGGTGTGAATATATTCAGGATTTTGCAGAAGTACTCATTAGTGAATGTAATATTACACATTAAAGGTGCAATATGTAATATCTGTCTACATGCTACAAACAAATAGGGTACAGCATTTCCCCTCTACTACTGGGTCCATACAATCTAAATTTATAGTCATTGGTTATCAACAAAAACAGCCAACTACTACCTAACAGCAGGGCAAGAACACGCAAAACTCAACCAACAGCTGAGAGACGATCACATCAACACTGCTATCTCATAATCGTCATGTGTGGCATTGGCCTTTAATTTGCGTTGTAGCTTGCTTAGTTCCGCTTTAGCAAGAGCCACATCCAACTAAGTATCTTGCTGGAGACTGCTGTTCCCATAATGCCTCAAACATGGATGGAATTTAGTTTTGGGATCAGTATGTTTGAACATGCCAGCACACAAGCTTCTAAAAAGCTGGGAAGTGGACCTTCACATGAGATAAGTAACTCTGAGTTGCTGTTGGAATGGTCGTTTTGGTAGTTTTGGCAGGCACTGACAAACAAAGCATTGTGTCATTAAGGCATGAGAATTTGAAGAGACAAAAAAGTTTGACATGTATGGCAGCCATCTTCGACACGCTGATGATGTTTGATGTTCTTGCCAGATGTGAAGTGCATTTCAACATTGATAAATAGTAGACCAACCATATGTTTCTACCAGATGAAACAACACAATAAACTTGTGTGTAGACTGTAGAGGTTGATTTACCAGCAACCCATCACCATCACCATCATCCCCTGAGCCAACCAAAACATGTTGAGATGTTTTGGTATGTAAGCTGTAAGTTCCCTTGCCTGAAGCATTTATCAATCAATCCTAAAACATTATCAGCTATGGCTTTCCAAACCACGCAGAGAACCCACTGCTGTTATCTGGTCACTAAAACAGTCTTTGCTCTGTTTACGTTCATTCTCTGCAAAAGAAAAATTGCATTCTGTATGATTTTGATTTCAAAGACAGTTGACGGTCCGACAAAGAGGCCTGCACTCAATGTAAATGGCTGGCTGATCATCACATTACTTTAAGACGGGCACGGAGCAGCTAGCCAGGTACCTAATGATGTATGCGTTTCAGAGTTGACTGATAACTAATGGGTAGTAAGCCACAACAGGAATCCCCCAGTTAAACTTAGCATATCAATATTTAAAGCTCTGAGTCAGGACCTCCAGGATTCAGAGCTCCTTCTGCCAGTCTGTCCAGTTAAGGTTAGTTCAAGCATGACACACATTTGCAAGATGATGAGCCGTATGTTTTAATTGTTAAAAAAAAAAATAGCTGAAATGTCATGCTAAATTTCCTTTTGCACCTGCAAATAGTCAAACTCTAATGCATAGCAATCTATGACATTTAAATTATAATCCATGAAATTACAGAAAATATGTATAAACCCCAAAGGATGAACCTCAATGTGCTTTCATTCAGCCCCATCAGGCCACTATTATAAATTGTTTAGAAGGGCAAATTACTGTATATTTGTTTCATGTTCAACGCGAGATGTCTTCTCATTTTGATGTTTACAAGACCGAACCATTGGGCAACCTATGTACTTAACAGACAATATACTAAGGACCTCATTGCCATGAGTTTAGCTGTTGATCTCTCTATCAATAAGATGACCTGTTTTTATCTGAAAGTGCGTGTGCGGCAGTGTGCGGCAGAGATGGCGGTCATGCTGGTTTCAGCGTATCCCTGTGGGGGATCCAGCCAAAGGGTCGGGCCTGTTGAGCTGCAGCAGCTTCAGCTTTTTGCTCCCTGGATCTGAATAATTCACTCAACATCATGCCATCCCTTTCACTTCATCATGAAGCAAGCAAAGAGAAACCTGAAAAGATTGCAGAGAGACGGAGAGCAAAAAGAGAGCAGAGAGCAGAGAACACAGAGCTAGCGCATTAGTACTGCTCAGGATTTCCATGTTTTTGAGCATATTCACAACCAGCTGACTTAACCCTCGTAGGGCAGCTATCTCTTGGCAGCATCAGTGAGGGGGGGAGAAGACCAATCACAATATGGCGGAGTTGAAGGTAGGAGGGAAATGGAGTGGAAACATTTGACTAATCCCCAAACCAGATGAATACCAATGCATGCGGGCATCCCCTTAGTTACAAACGTCGAAATGGTGGCCTAAATCTTTCTTAATACGGTCTAATGGTGCTTGTCGAGTGTTTTACTTTCTGGACTTGGCCCTGCCGGCTCAATGATAAAGCGTGACGCACTGGAGAGGAGTTGACAACTAGAGTTAACCCAATTACTGAACTCTCCCTCTTACATAACATAGCAGCTTCTTCAATTAGAAATCTCTTTCAGCCCTTAACTCTGTCACACATGGTTTTGGAACAGAGCAGAGGACGGACCTAGAGCTTGTGGGGAGCAATTAGAATGCTGTTGAAGGAAGTGGACTCATCAGCAAATACTGCAGGGGGGAACAGACATGTCATTATCTGTCCTCTTGTCATAATCCGACATCAGTGTAAATGCGGCTGACATGCTGGTTTTGCCCAAATGGGAGTCCCTGTAATTGGTACTTGTTATCATGGTTAACATCAAAAGCATGGCGGCACAATCAAATCAGTATGAATTTTCGATTTGGCATCCACGCAAACACACACTCCCACACACTGAACGAGAGCAGCGGGTGCCCAGAGGGAGATGGCCCAGCATGATGATGATGGTGCGTTACACCGATATCATTCCTCCCTCTTGACCCGTGGGATGTTTGATCGGCTAACCGCAAGGACCTGAGACGCAACTCAGAGAACTGGCAGGGCGCCAGGGATGTAAACACATACACTGGGGCAAAGGAGGCCTGGAGACAAGTGGGGAAGGATGGAGAGGAGATTAGTAGGCAAGGAACGGAGAGAATATTATGGGGAATAAAGGCCAGAGAGCGCTTGAAACAAACTTCATATTCAGTGTTAAGTCCAAAATCCACATGTAGAGACCAATGGGTTTACAGCTGTCCTGAACAGCCACACGCTGCAGTCATTAAGAGATGAGAGACACAATGAATCTTGACAAGTATTGCACTCGCTTTTATACAGATAAAGTGATGAGTAGCGGTATGAGGAATGAAAAACAAATTGCTGTGTAAAGTGGATTGGATGTTTCAGAATGTTACAAAAGTTGCTGGGTGCAAACCCTGTCAATTCTGACAACAGAAAGCATGCAGAGACTGGTTCCATACATGGTTTAGTGATCTAACAAGCACATCATTTGAAGTACACAGAAAGGTAAATGAGAAGAATAAGAAACTATGGAGGATTAATAGGAAAGTATAGGAGCTAGAGGAGAAATAATGGTGTATTTGTTGAAAAGGGGTAAGGAGAGGAAAGAAATTGGCACGTAATAGAATATTAGAGATGAAGAGAGTAATCAAGATGTCGAAGCAAGTAAGGAAAAAGAGAAGGGAACAGGTGGCAATGAGAGGAGGGATAATTTATAGGAAAGTAAGGAAACATATTTCATAGTTTGTTCCATTATTAGTTAATCTAACTCATGTTGAGATTAAAAACCCAACACCAAGGCAGGCTAAGCCTTCAGGGGTGAAGACATTAAAGGATCAGAAGCTACTGTACATGACACAAGGCTTCATAAGCAGATGTACCAAAGGGTTCAGAGTCACAGAGAGGGGGTACTACTGTACATGGGTGTGTGGTGTTAACGAGACAGCTGTGCAGTAATAGGCCCCGCATTACTTCCATTCACTGGATGACATCTTCGGAACAAACAAAAAGCCATCTGGGCAAGCTGGGGAGCAAGTGGATGGTAAACCAGCGTTCAGGGTTGGTTTGATTTTTTTTGGCCTAACAACCACAAAGTCGGCCAGGCGGTCTCCGCTGCTGCTGAACTCCACTCAGACACAAGGAACAAGCTTCATCAAATGTTGTAGCATTTGCCGCCAGGAGTCTCTTCTCTTTTGTCAAACCCTGATTAAGCATTTGGTTTTCTACTCGGATCAAAGGACCGTTTGGGGAACGGTAGCAGCCGAGCCAGCAGCTGTTGACGCTGGCTGCTCGTTGTGCTGTGGGGTGGAAGGTGGCGGGGGCTGAAGCCTCGCTGATAACCTGTCTGGTAAAAGCTGAATCAGTCACATAGGCCCAATATTGATAAGCCTTTAGCTTGTGTTAAAAGTCATCCGTGGGGCACGCCGGTGCTTAGGAAACGGCCAACACTTTAGGAAAGAAGCTCTACTCACTCTTCCATACCACATGTTAAAGAGAGCTACACCTCGGAAATACCGAAGTGCAGTTGTAATGCTTTGTTTTTAGTTTTTTTTAATGTCGTGAATGTCTGTAGGTCAGTCAGTCAGGTGGTCCACCACTAACTCTGGTCTCGACACAGACATCTTAAGAACTGTTGGATGGGTGGCCTTCAAATTTGTCACAAATGTTCAATTATGTTGATATGTTGGCACAAATTTGGTACAGCGATCATGTTCCTGGATGTATTCTGTTGACCCCTGACTTTTGCTCTAGCGTCATCGTCAGGTCACAATGTCAGTTTGTTCAATAATTTGGTTCATGATCAATTTGTCATCAAAGCCTCTGCTGCACTTACCAAACACGGCCCAATCGGACAGAAGTGGGGCATTGGTAATCTACAGCTACAGCATGACAGTTGGTCTCATCTTGTCGAGAGTAAATTATTCATTATTACCTTGCCTGGCAACTGGATTTTCGCAATATCACAAGATCACACAAATATCCGTCTTGTGCAGCTTCAAGTACTGCGTTTGCGTCCAGACCGATCAGCATCCTGTGAGGAGCTCACCCCAATGCATCAAATACAGATCAGAGGCACTGAGCTTCAAACTATGACGCTCTAGGTTCCCCTCTAGCGCTGTGGACTTCTGTCTTTACAGGCGGTTACAGGAAGTTAGGCGGCTCCTGAAGAGGTTAACGTAGATACCGCAGCACCAGTTGCTGGAGAGACAAAACAATTGGAAAGTCTTCCGCACCCCATGAGGTCCAGTCGGATCCTGAGGTGGTTCAGACACAAATGTGAAACACCAGCTTGTGTCAGCAAAGCTGTGGCAACTTAACAGCGGACAGAGTGTCAGCGTGTCAGAGACATGACTCAGAGTGACTTGTTATTGGACTACATCTCTGGTAGACCATGTTATTTGCCCAAGGGACATACTCCACACCCTCCTACACACACACACACACACACACACACACACACACACACACACACACACACACACACACACACACACACACACAAACGCTGCCCACAGCCGAACTTGGATAAGCTGGTAATCTTGTGAAAGCAGCAGGATATCAAAATATCACTAACATGGTGAATCATGCATGTACACAGCGATGACCACAGCTTGGAGGGCAGTCTGACTGTGGAAGTGTGTGAAGTCTGCTTACGTTGGTACTGACTACAGGTGTCACATCAGTGGATGATATGGTTGGTCATTGGTTGGCCATATCAGTCAGCAGGTTCAGGTGAGAGGAACACAAGCACACACACACACACACACACACACACACACACACACACACACACACACACACACACACACACAGATACCTCGTTACTGTAGCCTTGCATTCTGTCACTGTCAACATTCTCGGTGTGTGTGTGTGTGCGCTGGTCATGTTTTCTTGACTTTTACTTCCAGCAGAGTTCATTACATTTCTCGGAGCATTTTTTATTTTTTGCTGTTGCTAAAAAAAAGTGGGCCGCAGCATTCTGACTCTTCCACCTATTGATCCAGGGAGCTAAACTCCATGCACAGTGCACGTTTACTCCAAGGTTACCTACAGTTCACAGCAAAAGGTGAACAACACAATGTATTCAATTACTGTACACTTTGTATCTACAATACTTGACCTAGAGTGGGTAAAACATTGTATGTAATCAAATAAGTGCATTCATTCTGGATTTCTTTTTGGGTACAAATCAACAGAAGGTAACGGCGGAGGAGAAAGTCAATAACTCATTTGAAGTATATTAGACTAATATTTTTTACTGTGATTCATTATTATTTTGTATACACCTAAATGTGCTGCACATTTACAAGAAAAACAATACTGATTATATGTTGAGATTCAAAGAAGAATTATTTGCTCTATACTGGAAATAATAATTAAAAAAGAAAACATGGCATATAATGATTCCCAATGTTTATGTAACCACTTAAAGATATTGAATCAGTGGTGGAAAACTAGCTATCACTGCTTTTAATAGCTCACTGGAATGTCCTCTCTCTCTCTCTCTCTCTCTCTCTCTCTCTCTCTCTCTCTCTCTCTCTCTCTCTCTCTCTCTCTCTCTCTCTCTCTCTCTCTCTCTCTCTCTCTCTCTCTCTCTCTCTCTCTCCGTCCTCTGTCAGAGATGGTCCATAATATTTCCATCTGACCCTCTTCCAGTCCCTGTGCATCCCTCCCTTTCTTCCCCCATCTACCTGTCTCTGAACAAGATCACAATAATATGAGGAGGAGCAGACATGAGCACTATGCATGAGCATTAGCATATGCTTAAAGATAGATTATGTATTTCCCTCTGGCCTCTTTTCATTCAGTCCAAACCCAATCAGGTATTCTGAAGAGAGCCGAGTGAGGCCAAAGGAAAAGGTTGGGGAGGGTGTACACATGATTAGCAAATGTTTTCATTATCCATTGGAAAATGCCTCTGCACTTTTTCCCTTGTCCAACCCTCATTGATATCTAGGCTCCCTGTGAAGAGAGCTGAAGGTTTTAAAGTATACAGCATTCAGTGCTGGAGCTTCTTGAGTTTACTGAGGGTCGAGATATAATATTTGACATGTAGAAAGTAGCTTAGCAACTACACCATACACAAAAACACTACAGCCAACAAGGCCTTCTGACTAAATCACTTGTGACAGACTAAATGTTGTGGAAGAAAACAACAAACAGAACTAAAAGAGGTACACTTCTTGTCAAGTACTGACACAAGATGCAGCAAACACAACATAATAACAGGGGATACACACACACACACACACACACACACACACACATACATATATATATATATATATATATATATATATATATATTTAATTGACTTTAATTGAATACCCATGGTCCATATGACCTCCATCAGTAACCGTGACCATCAGAGAGAAGACTGTCTGTTTCTATAGAGTTATTCTTAATGCTCGTCATCGGTGCCACCGGGTCGGATTCTGGTGAAATCAGATGACATCGTGCAGGTTCACCAGAAAGTCCTTCAGCTCAGACTCCAGCAGCGATCAGCCCCTTGTGGACAGACCCAGATCCGGCTTAGCTGCCGACTTCAACCTGCAATCGGAGCTCCAGGAGCTTAGCGTTGACAGTGTCTCCTCCTCCTCCTCCTCCTCCTCCTCCTCCAGGAGCAGAGCTTCTCCTCTCTGGGAGCCAACACACTGCTGGAGACCCAGGACGTATTGCTGGACCCGCTGGAGGGAAGGGAGGCACGGGAGAACCAGAACCAGAACTGAGGGGGGCAGACTCTCAAACGTTAAGTAAGAGGTTTTTGAAGGGATCCGGTCCTCGGAAACACTACCACTTTTGTCTACAGGGGCCGCCAAAATCAACACAACATGAATGTTCCTTGTAGTAACTTTAATTAACTGAGTGGTTCTTCTTTAGTGTTTTAAAAAGCAGTTGCCATTTGCAGATCTTTCCCTTTAGTTTGGAGGACTTGTTTGGAATCCCTGCAGCCAGGCTCCAACTTATTGAAGACACGCCTTCAGAGAGAAATGCAGGCTGTTATCACCACATATTGACTCCCATGGTTCCAAGTTCAACAATCACATACTGGGTGTTAAGTTCCATTGTCCACATAGACACATATGCAAAAAAAAAGACTTAATTTATAATGAAGTCAGTCTTTGATTTTCTGGACTGATATCCATCACCACAAAGTGTTAAAATAAAAAAGCCCGGGCTAATATCCGCCTGCTGTGTGGATAAGACCTCCTACGCCATAGGGCTGTTTAGATTTGATGATCTCTTTATGTGCCAAATTAATTCCTAAAATGAATATCTCGGGGCCATCCACAAGGTTTGCTCTCGTAATTAAGCAGCACTTCCTAATACCACATCCACTAGGCTTGAGGGCATCTCCTTTTAAGTCTGTCTTTGAGAGGCCTCTTTCTATCTCTTCCTCCCTCTCTTTGGGTTGGGGGGGGGGTCTGACTTAATCAGATGACGGGCCGCTACATCGTATCAGATGATGGAGAGAGATGACAGGAAGCTCGGTGACAGAGAGGACTCCACCGTCACACCAGCATTTGTACCTGTTAATGACCCTTGATGTTAAATAGCATCGAGGGAGGGCCTGGCGGTCACGCTCCGTATCATCGGAGGACAGGGAACTCGACCGTATTTTCGGACCAAGCTCGAAGACAAACTTTTTTTTTTTGTCTATCTCCCTCTCGTCTTTGTTTTGTTGTCTCTTCTCGTAAATGACTGCAGGGAGAATCGTTGCTCCATTTATCGTTTTTGATGGCAGGTTTGGGTGCTAGACGATGAGACCGAGGCTCAAAAGATTCATCCGCACGTTTAGGGCGTTTAAAAAGTCCTTGTAGTTATCACAGCAGAGGCTATTTTCATAACAATTGAGTGATTATCTCTACTGTAAGTTTACAATTACCGGCTCATCTAATTGCATATTTACTCCTTCTGGAAATGATGAGAACGCTTATATGTATGCCATTTAAGTATTCTGGTGCCAGTAATTGTTGGCTGTAAACTGAAATGATTTCCTTCCTTCCACCGCGCCGACATTGGAGTCAAACAACAAGAGCATTTAATAGAATGATATGGGCAATATAAGAAACTACTTTCTCCCCGCAACACAGGATCTGGTTCTGTAAAAGCATTTACATAACTGACACCACTTATATAAATGCCAGCGCATACTGTAGAATAAGCAGTATGAATCACCTTTATCCTCCGCCCCTATCGCTCTCTGTCTTTTTAATGGCGGGTAAGCAGGTAGTTTAGTCATCCGCGGTGCCGTACAAGTGTAAGTGTTTGAATGTGCGAGCGAGATGGCTGCGGTGTGCAATTAATCTGTGGCGAGCGAGTGGGGGTAATGGCAGCTCTTCAGCCGGACTGCTCCGGCACTACAGCTGGACAGCGTTTACATGACGGAGCAACTGTCGATGAAGAGCATCGGCATTTTAAATGAAGATGAAGGGGTTGATATAGGGAGAGGGGTTGCAATGTCAGCAAAAGCATTCCTTGGACTGAGGGCGGTGATATTCAAGAGGTGTATGTGTAAAGTAGCCTTAAAGGTTTTCATGCTGCATTAAAAGTCTTGTTGCCATAACACTTGTCTAATTGGCAAGAGAGGCTGCGTTATTTTCAGATACCCACACGGCTGTGATCAACCCCATGGTCTCTAAAAGCTCTAGGTTCACTGTGTGTCAACCGGTTTGTGGTCATCTCACGAATAACAATAAAAAAAAAGAACACATAAAGTATTATATTAAATAACACAGTAAAGGCCTTGAAGGAAAACTATGGTGTATTACAATGCGGGCTTGGTGTAGCTCTGCAGCCATCAGCTATGATAACGTTGCACTCACCGCAGTAAAAGCTGAGATCTGGGATGACACGGTAATGTTGCCAAGAATACGGGAAAAAGAAACGATCAGATGTTCAGTTTATTCAGGTTGTAATAAATCTCAGTTTGTCTTTTAGGCAGCCCTGCTGTATTTTCTCATCTTAGAGAGGGTCCGTGTGTCTAAACCTACTTTCATGACCTTCATCTCTGTACATGGTTTTAAAAATTGCACACAGCAGACCTAATATCTTGTGAATACACAATACTCAATTCTGCACATGAGATAATAACAAATCTAATAACTGTAACCAATATTAGATGCATTAGATTATCATTTGAACATTAGCAAGAGAATAACATTTTAAGTTGTGGAGTTTTGGGGCTTTTCACACACATGTCTTAACAAAGCTGCAGTTAATCTTATAATGATAATTACACTGATTAATACACAGCGACCTCGGGGACCCTGAGGGTCTGGGCCCTGGATGCAGCTGCCCGCTTTGGTAATCCAGGCTTGTCCTGATGTTGGATGTTGAGTTATTTTCATGCGGAAACTAAAGACAACGTTCAGCGATGAGCAAAAACCCCAAAAAAATCAGCCATTTTGTTGTGTTGCAGCTAGGCATCAGACAAAATAGCAGTAAGTACATTCTGAAAGAGGAAAGACCAAATCAAAAGTTCAGTTCATCGAAAACAACACCCAGTTGCTCACTTCAAGACAGCCTTACTTGGTCTGGTTTGTCTAGTTTCCTGTTTTATTTTGGAACAATTACAAACATACCGGAGCATGTTTTCCTCTTTAGCACAATGATACTGTGTGGAGCCAGGCACAGCGCTATGGAGACAGGAAGGTAGGAATGACTCATCTGCACTTGATGAAGATATTCTGAATTTAAGTGTTAATCATCTAACACTAAGTATTCATTGTCTATAAATGAATATTACTTTGTAAAATGTAAGCTTAAACTCATTTTACTAGTCAAAAAACAACATTAATAACAATTTTGATAATACATTTAGAATGTAGGTCCTTAATCAAGTAAAAATGGCAAACATCCTCTGATTCAATTCTTAAATATGGGGAATTGGACCATTAGTTTCATTTTGAAAACTATCATTACTATGGGTTCATGGAGAAACAATTAACAGACTAATCAGCAGTAAAAATGATATAATTTGCTGCAGGTCTACATTCAAGGATAACTCTAAACTCGTCATGTATAGGAGAGATTTTCCTTTGTATTATTACTATATTATATTAGGCACAGCTTGTTGTCAAGATAGAGATGTACTGTGTTGGGATCTGACCACGTGACTCGCCATGTGCTTTCAGACAAAGAAATCAGGCTTACCTTTTTGCAGAGCAACCTGGAGCCTGATTTGGGGTTGATAAGGGCCAAACCCCCCCAATAAAACAATTTCACACACTCTTGTGAAATTCCCTAGGTAGTTTGGTCGAGAGAACGCACCGCTGCTCTCATTGGACGAGACCAGGGATGCCGAGGCGGGACTTCCGGTTTCACGGCCAGAAGCGACTAGCTAACAAAACCACTGAGAGTGCTTGATAGCATCGCTATTCCCCCGACCCCGCGTCGGTGCACGTTTTAAAGAAAATCCAAGGTTCAACAGTTTTAGATTCCCTGGACGTATCTACTGGACTGTTTGTTTGTTTTTGTTTCACTTCCTGGAAGAGGAAGTGGACAATTTTCCTGCAGAAGTGAAGAAATGGATTCTTGAGAGAAAGAGGACAACTTCTCTTTCTAACCAAGTCGATTTCAAGCCGGTTACAAGGACAGAGAATTCCCTTAACTAGCCGAAGAAATTCTCTGCTACCGAGAGAATTTATAACGCTTGGAGCTGTGCAGCCGAGAACCGAGGAGCTCAAAAGGACCATTCGGCCACTAAATAGTAAGTAATGAGTAAGACTCAAGGGGTCTGGGCTTAGATTTGTCATTGTGTTTATTATCTTGTTTGTGTTTAAGTTACCGTGCTCAACAATCGCCGAGATTAACGATCAACATCGTTAATGTTGTGGAGAAACTACTGTGTATTTCATACTGCTGCAATCGCGTTGAGATCATACACCCCTAGCGGAGGCGGAAGTTGTTTCTCATCGGTTCAAAGGTCAGAAGCACAGCTGTGCAAATCGAAGAGTCGTCAGTCATGTTTCTGTAGATGAGAGAACAATCTTCCGTACTCCACCGCGGCGGGGAGGATCTGATTTTGTATTTGGAGGATTTATTTTGTTTTCTTTCTCTCTTTTTACTAACCCACCCACACACACATACATATAGCGTTAAGCTAATGTAGGTCATGGTGAGTTAACTGCTTCAGACACGTGGAAATCTCTAGTGTCTATCACCATCTATCGCCACGTCTCCAACGTTTACCACAGTTTGTTGATTTTATGAATGTATAGTTTTGTTGTTAGTTTTAGATATTAGTTGATTAGATCATTATTAATGGAACTTAATAAACTCTGTTAAACTTTAAAGAGCAGCTGTCTGTGATTACTTTGTGCACGTGTATTATGATGATAGCTGGATATGTGGTCTGTTTCTCGTACTCAACACCTTCACTTTCACTCTGAATGTGGAATAGTACTTTGACTATTGACATTGTGAGTGAACACTAATTATGAGGTTTAGTTTATAGTTTGGTTATTGGTCCCTGTTCGCAGGGTGGTGCCCCGTTATTATTAATAATTGTTAATAATCTTACTGACATTAATCGTTCTATTGAAGTCAATAATTTAGTTTTTATATTATGCTGATAACTCAAACACGCTCTTTTTTGTTCCCAACACTGGTATACGCTATCCAGCTGGCTTTGTGCTAATAACCTCTGCATTGCTCTGATGTAGCCTCCCATGTTCTCCTAATTCTCCCAATTAAAACTCTCTTCCCTCCCTGAAGAAGAGGAGCCCTGCAGACTCGGCTCTTTGTAGTTGCTCTCTAATAGCGCTCGCCTCGGCCTTGCGTCTGATTCAAGTTCAGAGGTCAAATGCACCAAATACTGCTTCAGTTCGAATAGGCCAGGTTAAAGTCCTTAGTTCAGCCAAATACAAGGTGCTAATCCAGACTGGGATTCATTTAGTAGTCAGCTGCTGGAGGGTCAAACCAAAGTGTCCCCATGAGACAGACAGGAAACAATGAAGGAACTCTTCCTGTTCTGGAGCAATTATTGAAACCACCAAGCTGGATGACTCCTACTCTAAACTTTTCACACTGAAGACAATTTTAGTCATGGAGAGAATTAAAAACAGCATTATGAGTGGTCATTGAAAGGCACCGCCTTATTAGGTGTAACACAACTTGTTCAATTTATGTTTTAATGTCAAAAGTGTGATGTAGCTTACAGATACGGTCCAAAGTGGAAACATATTTCTAAGAAATTGGCTTAACCCTAGTTCATATCAAATTTGTGCATCCCGGTAAAATATAGTGGGTGACCCTGGAAACCCGACAGTGGCTATAGTGATTAAATATTCTAAACTCGAGGTCCACTCACTATCTTGTTCTGGAGCTGGCAGCCATGGCCTCATCTAAGTGAAGCTTAATGGACGTCCATTAATGGAAGAATCTTTTTATGCTTTCAAAATCCCTTCCGTTTCTCGCTGCCCAGCTCCTACTCCACCAGCTGACTACGGACGTTCATCTAAAATTACGCCAAACACATTTTACAACCACCTAAGCCAATTATATAGTTGCTGTCAACTTTAAATACAAAAACTGCTCTCCTCTCTGCTGTCAGTTGTCATTTTAGTATGAACGGATGTGACCCCCCCCCTCCTCCCCATTCACCTCCAGTCTTCATTACATCCAGTGGTCCAAGGTTCCATCAGAGCCAGTGTATAAAGAGTGAGACAAACCACTCTGTTTGATGGGTCTAACGCACACAGGACTTCCAGGAGGCTGATGTTTTGAGACTGGCAATCATGTTCATGAGTTAGTGTGAAGTTATGTTTGTGACGCGTTTCCATATTTTACTTTGTTTGCATACATATTTTAAGCACAAACATGAAGTTATCCCTCAACCTAACTCAGCGGTTTGCTTGCTTAAACCTAACGCTGGTTTTATTGTCTAGACATAACCATAACTCAGCGTAATGCGCCTGAAGAGGTCGGGGTCGTTTCATGTATTTGTGCACTATAAAGCAAAGCATCAGTCTCTATGAACGTTCTTATGGGTGTCCTTCACATATCTTTAGGCTGTCATGTTGCTGAGGACCTAAGGACGTGCAGTGTTGAAGTTGGTGCAGTAGGTGAATGCGGGCTTGGCTGTGAGATATGGTAAAAAGTCTTGCTGAAAGCAATTGAGTCAACCTTGAGTCCAGTATATTCTCATCATCATAAATGTGCCCAAAAGTCAATAATTAACCTCCATACTTATGCCAATATGATAGCTTCCTCCTTTTGGACTCAGATCAGATGAATTGATTTAAGAGGTCAGCTCATTGTGTTCTAATTATCATTATAAGAACAATTATTATATATTATTAGTTCTATCCATTTGTTTTTACACATTCCTTTCATCTCAAAATAGACAATTTTCGAGACTTTTTCAACTTAAAGTCTCAAATAAATGAGGCTTTGTTCCGTCTTGCATCCTAGAGAAGACTTTAGATTGGAACATATATGGAGGAGATACTGAGAAATCCATTTCTTTTGAAAAGTCTATAGACGCCATACAGGCTTGCTTTCCTATTCTAACCATTTATGTATTGACAGTGGATTTAAATGATACGATGACTCATCATCCCAGCAGTATGTCTCATCGGTCTGTGACAAAGAGATTATTCACACCCAGCCGGAGTTTTCATTCACTGGGCTGAACTGAAGCATGAGTCAGGTCAGTGCAACATCCGTCACATTTCCTGTGAATTACCCTTTTCTTTCTAACACAACTTCCCCCATATAGCAGTTTGTGCTCCCATGCTGTTCCACCAATTCATGCATGCATGGGGATAAATACATGTACCCATAATATGTATATAGACCAGCTGCACCTGCGCTGTTATGAACTGCACCAGCAATGGATTGCAGTAATGGCATTATTATTTCAAAGTGATGAATTTGAATATATATAGCTTCCATACGGCTCTTGGCAAGATTAACTACGTACAGTTAAGGCAACAAAAAAAGTTTGGTTTAGGAAAATCATCACGAACGCGTCACCTCACAACAACACTTTGGGATGTTTTTTACTATTTCACAGACTGCCCTAATACTGAGCTGTATGAGCACAGAGCGGCAGCGTTAAGCTAACAAGTGGGGCAAGCTCACATGCACTAGCATGCACTAAATGGTACTCAGCCACCGGCTACGTGAACAGAGTGAGGAGAAGCTCTGATAACAACACACACTAAGGGAGAGAGACTCTCTGCTCAGATAGATTTTACTCCTCTATATCTTTACATAGATGATAGTTGTTTGATGAGATATTAATGCTCGGAATGTTAAACACCCCTCCTTTTAAGGTGACTTTTTCCAAAATGGTTAGACAGGTCCCAATGCAAATATAAAGTACTTATTTATAATCTCAACTTTAAATTACCAATTACTGAACCCAACAGAGTCACTTTCATTTGTCGGCCTCTGCTTGATTGGATACTTGTCTCACATCCACATAAGAGGCGGCTGTGTTGCCAGACTGCTTCAGTGAGCATTAAATAATGTGTTATGTTCAGAAAACAAAAATACCCAAATCACCACGGAATTTGATGAGACGGTGTAAAATGAATCCAGACACGTTCATAAAAGATCTAATTGCTTTTAACTGGGATGGATTCCAAATGATAGCAAACATTCAAAAGACGTTTTGTGTTATTCTCTCTGAATTCATTGATGTGGTCATGTGAACATTTACCTCTGATCAGCTCTGAACACGAATTTCTTGCACGATTCTTGTATGTGCAAGAGGAATCCGCCCCGCATCAAGGACTTCAAATGATTTCATTTTATGTCGCCTCGTTCATAAAGTGATACATCTGCACTCTGTATAATTGTACTGTGGTGGACATCCAGACATCTGCACACACGCACCCACCCACCCACCCACACACACACACACTCCCCCATACACGCAAGCTCAGGGAGGGCCATTAAAGTGTTCATTTGCTCTCTCCCCTCCACTATTACACCCCCTTATCTAGTCCATCTTCTGTTCTCTCCCTGCACTCTTGGCACTGCAATCAGACCCAGAGAGGGAATGCTTCGCTGAATGCCGACGTACAGAGACAGCCTCCTTCTTCTTACGGCCTGGCTGATAAAGCAATGAGGCAATCGGCCGTTCCCGTAAGAGAAAGAGGCCTGATTTGGCTGGGCTTACCACCACTTGTCAGTTTTCCTCTCGACTCACCTGCTCATTCTGCTCCTTTTTGTTTCTTTTCAGCACTGTCTTTTTAGCAACATTGGTGTCGCAATCATATACTGCTATTGTGCCACTTTGGTTTTATTTTCAGACGGACTACAAATACAAATGTAGGCAGAATATATGTGTGCATTATGGAAAAAAAAAAGGTGGTGCGCAGAGTGAGAGGCGAGCTCACTTTATGTGCACATCACAGAGGGGGTTTAACTCTGGGTGAAATGTTCAACTCAAAGGGCCAGCGTGGAGCATTTAACGGGATCTATTAGCAGAAAAATGAATATAATATTCATAATTATGTTTTATAATCACCCTTCATATCTACGGAGGGAGCGGGGTCCTCTTCACAGAGTTCAGCGTGTCTCCACAGTAGCCCAGGCAAACCAGACACTGCCTGCAGAGAGATACTTTCATGTTTGTAACCATGGTGATGCAAATGAGAAATGTTGCTGACGTTGTCACATGGGACAGTGGAGTCAGTCCCTGGAACCTCCTTACACGCCACCTTTGTGATGATCGTACAATGTACCACCTATCTCTGATTTCCTAATCAGACACAAGGATTTACTCAAACGTGTGTTAATGAGTCCAACTAACAGGTTTGGAGAGAATGGTGCATCACTATTACTGCAGGTTTAGACCAGGCGGCAACCTCCTGTTCTGCCGAGTGAAGCCGATTTGTGTCTTAAAACTCGGGTTATCTCTACTGACCAGCAGGGGGCGACTCCTACAGTTGCAAAAAAGAAGTCTGATTGAATAGAAGTCTAGTCTAAAATGACTCTACTTCTCTCTTGATTTATTGCCTCAGTAAACATTGTAAACATGAGTTTATGGTCTCAATCTCTAGTTTCAAGTCTTCTTCAATACAGCATGATGTTCATTTAGTAAATGATGGTCCATTTAGAGTCAAACATACCATAAAGCAGAGTATGCTTTAGGGCGGGGCTACTGTGATTGACAGGTCACTGCCGCTACCAGAGCTGTATCCGACATCACTACATCACTCCAAATATGGTATCTTACGTTCACTGGTTGCAGGAAAAAAAAATGGCGACGCCCGTACTACAAGATGGCGACGGCCAAAGCTTCATAACAACAGTTCACAAACCAATGGGGGACCTGACGATGACTCTGCCCACTTCTTATATACAGTCTATGGTATTGACATACCAGTGACCTGCATCTCCAAGTGGCTCCAACCAGGTGTCAACCAGGTTTCATTGAGGTCCAGAGAGCAGTTCATGTTATGTTTGTTTGAGAATGACCCAACCTGCTTGGCCTGAATGCCTCAGCTGCTCCACAGACGGATGTGGAGCCTGTTGTAGGAGAGGGATGGGGTGGGTGGAGGTGGCTGTAAGAGGAGTGAATGATGGGCTTCCTGGAGCAGATCAATAGCTCAAGGCCTCGAGCCCAGATTGGCTCTCACTCCACAGGGAATCCACCATAGTCCTGCAGGCTTGTGCACTAAGCACACACACTTATGCATCCCATTTGGCATCCACCACCTTCAAACTCTACTCCCAGCCCAGCCCCGGCCCCATCTCTACACAACTATGCCTCTACTCCCTACTGCTTCAGTCCCATTCATCAAAACTGAACTGCACTATGGGAGTATAATAGCTCAATCACAGAGCACCGCTCCCTTCTTCACTCCAGTCTGCATCAGTCATTGGCAGCACTCAAAACTTCTCCATCACTCAGCGTTTAGACATACATGAGGGAGGTTTCTCGCTCTGTCTCTGCGTCAAATCAGGTGTTTTTTTTACAAGTAACACGGAGGCTAGAGATATTTGTTCTGTGCAGAGCTGAATCTTGATCTCAAACTCCGTCTAATTGGCAGGGTTCAAATGATCTTCACCGATGATACCATTTGTGCTTCAAGGCTGACACCAGCATTGCTTCAAAGGCGATTTCATCGGCAGCTGCACAGTGATCAGCCACAGATCAGGCTCACATGTTCTTCACCCACAATTGACCTCAAAGAGTTTCACTTTGTAAATTAAGGGTTGCTTAGCAAAAGCAAATTAAACATTGTTTTTTTTGTCTACAGTTCAAAAATACACCTCCAAAAACCTCTACATTAGTTAACTCGTGTTTTGATCTGATTACAAATTGAAAAGTAGAAACAGCAGCTTTTGGCGTGGGGGTGTGTTGGCGAACAACAGTGTATCCATCAGGGTGTGTGAGGGGGAGTGGAGCAGTGGGAATTTCCGCTCCTCGCTCTTGGAGCTGTTTCTTGTTCCCGCTCAATATCGATGCACGCTCAACTCAGATTTCACGCTGCAGAGGTTTTCCAATGAAGCTACAAATGCTATGAGCAAATCCTCAATTGAAATAAAGTGGTTCATCAGATCAAATTAAAAGTTAGTGTTTTTGTATTTTTGTATACTTTCTTTGATGAACATAACTTGTCGGTATAGGTTAAAAGGTACAGGGGTGTCAACATATACATTTGAATGTGAAGTGCGGTTGTGTATGAAAGTCAATCTTAGGGAAATTGTGAACTAACTGTTGTGTATCTAAAACATGGATGAGTAGATACAGGACATTTCAAACGTCCCATTATGCGTCCGAGTAGATGGACGAGGACGTCTGCAGACAGACAAGTCGGGTTGTGTGTATTCACCAGCAGCGGTTCACTGATACTTAAAGGGCAACAAGGCTTTCCCATCACCGTGACCTGTTTCCAAAGGGAAACGCATGTACATTGCTGGGAAATACAAAATCAATCTGTCCTCTCTCTGGAGGAGGAGAAACAGCCAGCAGAGGGTGGAGTCTACCCCACCTTTTTATTTCTCTCATCCTTCTTCACTCTTCTTTCTTTCTTTTATTGTGACTCTCTTTTGTAAAGTAAATTAAAGGATTCCCATACTTTTATCCTCCCCCCTCATTTCCACTGCATGAGTACTCAAGACATTTTCTTAGCACCAAGTCCATCATCTTCTGTGTTGATTTCACTTGATCCAATTTTTGTGTGTGTGTGTTTTATGTTGCGCTACCAGAGTATTAGTGTATATCCCATGGGGGAGCGCTTCTCTTTACATAATACAAAAATTGTAATTGAAATATTGTAAATGGTAAACGGTTGGACTTGCATCTATATAGCACCTTTTCATTCATTCACACACATTTACACAGAGAGTAATTCTAAGAGTATATGTGTAGCCCTCTATTAGCTGTTGCTACTGGGTTGATTCCTACGCACATGCTCAGTCATAAAGATTTGTTTTCACGCCCTTCTGCACTTACGGCATATGAGCACCGTTCGTCCGCAGTTCTGCTCCCAATTTAAACCGGCATTTATTCAGCTGGAGTAGGTGGAACCAGAGGGGCCCACAGCTTGGAGGGCTACGCAGGGTATTCATAGAATCTCTTGTTACAATACCTAGCTAACATTATATATTCTATAGGTTAAAGGCGAAGCTGATGTAGTCTATGCCCCACTGTGACAACAAAGTCCACAAGCTGACAACACATCAGTCAGTTGGAGGAATCGGCAGAAACGTGTACTGCAGAGCTCCGGGCTAGGGTCGGTGAGAGAATACATCCACTCCTAGTGGAGGAGGGTCCCTTGTGATCATGGAGAACCACAGAACCCAAGTGTACATCTTCGTCTCTCGTCTAGAAACCCCCGGGGATGTACACTGCTTTTAAGGAAAGCAGGTGCTTGTGGGACCAGAGCAGAAGGCTCCTGGCTATTGGTAGTAGCCAGGCCAATCGCACGCCGCCGTGACGGTTGATGTAAGTTGCCGCTGTCATGTCGTGTGTTCTCACTCTAACTTTGACATCCATAAATCACCCTAGGCTGTGTTCTGTCAGCAAGCGCATGCACTTCTGTAGAGCATCCTTTGACATTGATCGCAGCCAGATTGTAGACTTTACCTCCGCTGTAAGGAGTGGGTGTTCACCCCCCCCCCCCACAACCCATAGGAAGGCTGCCTCTGAAGGACTGGTGCTGGTAGTGGGGCAGAAAAGAGCGCATGACGGCACCAGTGTTCCTTGTTATGTGTGCCAAAACTGAGAAGGAGACCGGGTGCGCTGGGATATCACAACTCTACCACTCCAAAGGGATTGAAGCAGGTTGATAATTTAGTGATGCACAATTTGAACGAGGATTTGTTACTTGTGAAAATGTGGGGAAGTGACTGAGCTGCACCAGCTGCACTGAGAGTAGTGTGCGCAGCAGCAGTTTTATGATATGTGGCTGTGTGGGGAGACCGAAAAGTGCTCAGCGGGAGTCAAGCAGACTGGCTGAGAGGAAAAGTTGTTGGCCCAACACGTCAATGCCACCGACGCTGTTGTTTGTGTGTTGGCTGTGTGGCCGGGTTGAACCAGTGTGGATGGGGCAAGCCGCTGACCCTCAATGCGATAGCGTGGAGCTTTTTGTGCCATGGATAATTAGCCGGCAGCTCCCACTGGTGAACGTCTTATTTTAAGAGGCCTCTATCAGATGCAGGATGTTCTGCAGGCACTGCGATGTCTCTCCGCCGCTGAGAAACGTGTATTGCTAGTTAGTTACTGGCTAGAAGGTAGAAAACCAGTTCTACCTTGAGTTGAGCGGACGAAAGTTAGTTTATTGTGTGTGTGTGTGTGTGTGTGTGTGTGTGTGTGTGTGTGTGTGTGTGTGTGTGTGTGTGTGTGTGTGTTGACATCGAGACAATGTCGGGTTGATAAGGCGATATAAATCTGTGAGACATTAGACCTTTAAATGCAGACATGGTACATTTATCAAGTGTTAAGTCCAATACAGCATTCATATTAGTGCCAATTACAACAGAAAGAAACCTTCCAACTTGGCTAAGACATTGTTAATATTATGAAAGAAAGTAGGATCAAATTGGTTAGGTGCATAAAGTGCAACAAATGCGTCCTGCAAAGTTTGTTTTAATATAAGCGACGCGGCCATCAGTGCTTCCATAGGTTTCTATAATGCTTATGGAAAGGTTACGTTTGAGGACCACTAACACACCGCAGCTCTTAGAGTTAAATGGGGCCATAGCAGCTGTACAATAGTGCCTATTAGCAAACCAATGACCATCCTTAATAATGGTAAGATGTGACTCCTGAGTCAGTGCCTTTAGAATCTCACGCCTCTTGAGAAAGTCTCACCATGCAGATCATTTAACCGGACTACTAAGCTGTTCCAGATCGCCATATTAATCGCAGTCATATGGATAGGTTATGAAGATAATGTTACATATCCAAAAGCAAGAAAATCAGTGAATAGGAGATGTATCGCATCCCATTGCCCCAGGTACCCCAAAGCAATATAACTAAATAACAAAAAAACATGTCTATAATATCCTCAAATCCCTGACAATATTAACAAATGTTGTACCGTCATACACCCAACTAAATTTGGTCACGTGACGCGAAGACAGCAGGCTTGTCAAGAGCAATATCTCGCGTCCATGTATAATTACTAATGTAATATAATTTACCGTCTATATTCAGCTGGATCTGACATTATATAAACATATTCCATAACAGGCATTTGGCAAAACTGTAAAATACCAGCAACTTATTCTCGCCTACCTGTCAGGCAGCACAAAAGTACTTTCTCCAGTAGGTTTATTAGTCGTATATTGTCACGGCGTGACCGGTCCTCGTGTTGAGCCAGGGTAGCTTCCATGCTACTGCACTTTTCCCTTACAGTGTCCTCAGCTAGACTCACCCATTTTGAGAGGTCATTAGTTAGCCGAGACTTCTTTGTGGATCAAGCGGTTTTACAAATTTTGAAAACTGTTCCTCAATAAGAGTATGTTGTTGTCGTAGTACAGAGTCAATCATGGAGGCTAACTCGTTGTTGTTGTTAGCCTCTTAAGATAGTTCTTGGGACATCTTACTCCTAAGACCATCAGTCATTTCAGCCCAGATCTGATGCTTGCATATTTAAGGCAAAGTTTGTGTGGAAAAAGTTAATAATTTGGGAAGAAGATAAGGGAAGCGAGTGAAAGTCTTTAGCAGCCATCTTCTTTTGTAGTGTCACATGAGTGTTGTACAATTTCTACCAATACTGGGCTGAGTGTGACCTCTGACCTTTACCACTTCTTTGAAGCTCATTGCCATCTCCTTACCTTTCAGACAGGTCCATAAAGGATTTTCTTTGAACACAGTCATCTCGTGACATGACAGTCCAATAACACAGATTGTGCTTTTAAACAAATCAGCATATGGAGATGATTGTTGCTCTGGCAAGCATGACAAGGCTTTTTTTTTTTTGAGTGTGACATAGGCACAATTTGTTAAATTGCACCACAATCATCCATCTAAAAGCTATTCGTTTGTGTGATTCCGCTGCTTTTATTTCCCCACGGAGGTAAGGGGAAAAAAGCCAAGCTGTTGACTGTACAGTTCGACAGGTTAACAAAAGAAAAAACTTAATTGACATGCAGTCCGGTAGCGTGGCAGGGGAGGTTATTTGTGGATCGTGTTTGCGCTTGGCAGAATCAGGCTGGTGCAGCTCCGGTGCTGTTTTGTTTCCTCAGTGATTCCTTTACTTGTGGTTTGTGTTGGACGGCTGCCAGTTTGTCAGGGGGCATCGCAACTGGCACAGACAGCCTTTTGTCAATTGTGTTACTCATGCTGTTGTCTTACTCAATGGGGGAAGCTGCTTTGTTGTTGCCTCTCGCCCTGATTCTCCTTCCTACCAAGTCTCTGGTCTCCACCACCTCTCTTCCTGTTCTGTCATGTTCCCGGCTCAGCCTCCCTCCCTGCGTCTCCGTCTTTGACACTCTCACCTGTTTTTTTTTCCTCCGTTAGCTGGTTTTTATATCTGTTACACCAGCCTCTGTCTGTCTGTATCTGTCTCTTATTCTGAATGAGGACTAATAGTGACAGGCACCCTGCTTTAAATCCAGCAGAGAGGCGTGCAGAGCCGGTTCTAGCTACCCCAAGCTCCCAGAAGGATTCCCCTTGTTTATTTTACATTGTGCTTTAGCTTTCATCTTGGTGTGCAAACATCCAGTAAAGCCCCTCTTCGCCTACAGTGATGCCACAGCTGCATGCCGAGAAGATGACTGCTGAGACCCCCTCCAGAGACAAAACCCCCACCCCTGTCTGCTGCCTCCTCCGAGCCTGGCACAAATCAAAATAATGGCCCCTCTTCACTGGTGTTCCACACTAACATTTACACAAGGCAAATGTTTAATATATGTTAACTGTTAACAAATTGCCCAAAAAACAGGGGACGGAGGGCCCCGGTGGCCCCCTTGGGCTTTCATGGCCATGCAGGAAGGGGCTCTTTGAAGGAGATGGAGGGAAAGAGAAAACAATCCATGTAAATATTCTGGTAAGTAGAATATGATTTAGCGACTGTTGGCCAAGCCAGCCCCAGAAATGTAAATACTTACATAAAGTTTCTCAAGCCCTGTAAGACTGCGGGCCACCGTGCTCGCCTCCTGAGGCTCCAACTGTGTGTTGTGGTTGGTTACCAAATGACTAAATGACCTTTCAGGGAATGAAGAGTGAGGACACATGGCTCGGATTCCCTTTGGTTTGAATATTTATTTAATAAGACTGCAGTTTGGATGTTGGGTTAACATCGCGGCTGGTTGGGTTTATGAGTTAACGATAATACCTTTTCACTCCCAACTCATCAAATACTGACATTGGTCGGTGGCCCTATGCTTCAAACGATGACGCCGCTTTACGTCCCCCTCTAGCATCAGTGTAGGACGTGTCGATACGCACCCCTTACATGGGTAGTCTTTTCAGAATAAACTTCTCTCTTCACAGGAAGTTAAGTTTAACGACTCACGTGACAAAATAACCCAACATTGACTTTTAGTTTAACATGGGACATTAAGCCAATTTGTCATTTAATGCTTTAAATGTGCTGTAGCATAACGCTTTCGCTAAACCACCTTTAGTACAAGGAACAAAAGCAGCAGGAGGTTGGATGTCCAATCTACAATAACACGAGTGTTCTGAAATGATAAGTCTGGCCTCTAGTCTCTGATCTTTATTTGGAATCCAAAGATTTAGGTTTGTAGCCTCGACTGAGGTTTTGACATGAGTGACAAAGAGCCAAATTCAAATGGTTGATGAAGATTGTTAGATCACTTTGTCAATCTCAACACTTCGCTTAGGCTTGGGCTGAACTTAACCATAGGCCAGAAATCCAGAATAGCATAACTCACCGCACAGCACATCACCACTGCACCGATACAAAAGAAGACCGGCCAGACAAGCCTAGGTGAGCTGCAGCACAAGTTACAGTTCATCACGTTCACAATGAAAATGACAACGAACACGGAGCTCTCATCCAGTAGACCGCTGTTCGTTCCTTATGTGAGACGAGAAATCAACTATTTCACTTGAACCCGAACGACCATCTTTTCCTAAAGCTAACTAAATAGCTTTGTTGCCTCGACCTACCTGACTTTTTTCCCTGTGAAATCACAACTTTATTTTGTAAAGGCAGTATGGCTGTACTGAGCCAGGATTTAAATTGAATTAAAGGTGTGTAACTTGTGTCACAGCCTGGCTCATAAACTGAAACAAGAACGGGGAGACAACGAGCTAGCGGCCAAAAAGAAACAATTTATTTGTCTCGCCAAACACAGGTAGCACAATGTTTCCCAGCGGATTACGCCACGACAGCACCACCGGTCGTGAGCCCGTCAACAGCGATCTTCCCTCTCAATCCCTCGCTGCCAACTGAACAGGGTATTTTTAAGGCCCCAGCCACACCGGCACAGGTGCTGCTCATCTGGCTGACGAGCCTCCAATCACCACCTGCAACACAGGAAACACAACGGGGCACCCAGTGCATGATAGGAGGAGGGTCATCACACTTGGGACGGTAGTAGCCAGACACCAGAGTTTCCGTCCAATCACAGAGCAACCATCATAATGTTTATTTAGTATTACATGATTTCTGCTTACCCATTACATATCATTTCAACTAACATTCAAACACACACTGTAGCATCTGAAATGAATAATGTGTGTGTTCATCAAACATATTGTACTCTGTACCATGCTGCCTAAATAAAGCTGCTGTGGCTGGAGCTGAACAGAGGGCAAGAAGAGAGGGACAGCACTGCTGATCTGACCCGGATCGTTTCGTTCCAAAGCTCTGAGTCCCTCACAAAACGTCACATGAGTAGACTAAACGACGTAGAGCTCAACGCTCTAAAGACAGTGGAGATGGTTGTGGGTTTCAGAAAGAGTCCCATCGTTTCCTGACATCTGCCGTCCCTCCAGGACCCGCACGCCTCCAGGACCCTGAGGCAAGCAGGACAGATACGGCTGATATCTGCTCACCTGAGTCACCCAAACACCTCACACCACAAAATCAGTTTCTTCCTGACTGCATCTGCCTCATCAACGACACAGACTCTCATCCTGCACCATGGACACACATCATTAACTCTCCACACCTGACTGTAGGCAACACAAATCTTTGAAAGATTATTATTTTGCACATACTCGTCATACTATGAGTGCACATTAACAGCCGCACTTTTACCAACTGAAAACAGATTTATTTTGAATATTTCTTATATATTTATAATTGTTTATTTCTATTTTTTATTTCCGATTCCTGAGTTTTGCAGTACTTTTTGGTTACGTAGCAAAACGTTATATGTTGGCATTTAGAATAGGTGACCACTATTGGCTGTAAGAGCTTATCCCAATGTATTTTCACTCTTTCTTTTTTAAGGTTACTATTTACACGTTTCATTGAAAATTTGCAATTTGAAAAGGATGTTTTGCTATTCGGCCTGAAGGCTATCCTCTTCACCAGCTGATGTTTCTCCAGTCAGACGTTCCGCACAAAAAAATGGGGAAATCTTTCTGCTGAATGATAGAGCCACACATTAAAGAGGGAAATTATGTGGTACTGCAACTGAAAGGGGCCCGATCGCATAACCCTTGTTGTCCTGTGGTACGGCAGGCCTGGCGTCGTGCGCTTTTAGTCCCGCAGAAAAGTAAAAAATATGCTCAACATGTCAGCACCAGGCGCAAAGTCGCACCGCTCGTCAATGTCACAATTGACAGAGGCAGCCAATCAAATCAATCAAGCTTTACCGCTGACTTCCTGTTTTGATGCCGGTAGATGTAGTTGGAACGGACATTGATGTTAGCGTTAGTTAATTACAATGAACAATATCATGTTCCCCCTCCCCACATTCAATGTCTGCACTGAATCATCCTCCCCCCCTTATTCACATTTGGTCACCTGGTTGCCCACGCACAAAGACAGAATAATACAGAAATTGGACAACTTCTTTACCACCTCATGATCCGATCACACAGCCTAACATGGATTGACAGTGCATGGTAATTGGCAAAGGGGGCTTTTTTCTGAGCCGTGCGCCGCGCCGGGTGTCAGCTTCTTTTCTTATTGTTTTGTGGGTTAGGGTTCAAATAGATTGTATTATTTGATTGATTCAGGTGCGTGACTAAACACGTAGCTATAGGAATGAGGAGTAAACGTGACAGCAGGAAACAGTTGAATGCAGAAATAAAAGCACATGAGACAATTTCCTCTTTGTGGCGTTCTTACTTCCAGTATGGATACAGAATGTGGAACACCATTAATAAGGCGCTGCTTTGTCCAAACCTAACATATGGGACACACTCTCGGCAGAGTTTTACCAAATTCATGTTCAGTTGCGTTGTGCTTTTCCAAACAGATTTCATTCTTAGCCTGCTGACGCCTCATAATACTACACAGTGTGTTAGGTTGGACTTTTCCCTCGCTTTCAGTCAGGCTCCAGTGCTTCTGGCAGGGCTGTGAGAAACGGTGGTACCTGTAAGCACAGGAGATATACAGCCTCTGCCCTGCTACTGAGAGAGAGGGGAGTGTGTGTGTGTGTGTGTGTGTGAGCGGACGCGCACTCTAACACACACACACACACACACACATGCACGGCAGCCCTGAGTCCGACATTCTCCTCACTGGCTGTAACAATGATGGATGTGGAGGGCAGCAGTTGCAGATTGCTTAGCCAGACATGAAGGCAGAGAAGCTGAATAAAAACACGGATTTCTCATCCTCTCCTTTCTTTCTCTCTCTGTCCTCTTCTTGTTGGCCCTGATTCCCTCATGACTGCCACTCCCCAGCCCACACACACACACACACACACACACACACACACGCACACACACACACATCTTCCTGTACTTGCTTACCAGTCCATCCGACACGGTTTGTCTCACTCTTTCAGCCGCTCGAACAATGACCTGTGAATTAGGACCGAGCTTCGAAAAGTTTTTTGTGTAATATCAGCGGATCGATGCTCACCGTGCTCTAAGAGGCCTCTAGGGTTTTGTCATTGCCGTGGAAATACTGAAGCCAAAGCGGTGGTGGTGACGTGTCTTATGGTGACTGTGGCTCAGAAGGTAGAGCAAGTCGTCCCTTGACTAGAAGATCAGCGGTCTACTGGAAGAACTTTAGAAGGACCATTAGAGCAACACTCTTACAGAGCTGTGGGGGGGGGGGGGGGGGGGAGGGCAATGCAAGTGGTCATATGAAAGCATACATTTTGAGTTCTTTTGTAAGTTATCCGCTGATACAACCTGTTCCAAGGCTCCGAAAGCTACCAAGTGACATTTGCTTATTGTGTCACACAGTGTTCCTGTTTTTTTGCTTGTTTCATGTATTGAGAGTGACAGTTCGTGTTGAAGAGTGCATTTAAAAAGTAAACTGAACTGAAGCATTTCAATGAAAAGTGAGTGATGGCAGAGAGGGGAGGAGTAGAGTGCTTGATGCTAATGAAGGCCACAAAGAGAGACAGAGCTGTGGGGGGGAGATGGCTATGGAGCAGCTGGCTGACAGAGCGGTAAATTCAGCAGGAAGACAGAGCTGCTGTGTGTGGTCACTGCAGCCATTCTGACAGTCACACACTCTGCTAGCCAACAAGTCCTAGCAGCCAGCCACTCAGCCTGTTCAGCCTGTCCTACTGTATGGCAACAAATGAATTAGGAACCAACTTAATCTGTATCCTGAACTCTCAGAGCCGGAGAAAGCTGCTAGCTGGGAAAGAATGAATTGTGGCCCCTGATGATCCAACCTGACAAGGTTTGCTGCGTTACTACGTTTTGTTGTGTTTCAATGAAGAACTCCCGGAGGAACAAAGGACGTCTTGGATCAAAAGTTATAATAAAGCGTATTTAATAAAGTAAAAAAAAAAAAGCGTTGTGAATAGAGAGTACATAATCTCAGTTGAGGATTCGCCGGCTGCAATCCACAGGCTGCTGAGCAGTTTCCTGTCTCTTGCTCCACCCGCGAATCCTGAGCAAAGTACAAACACAGGTACATATACACAAACAGAAAAGGTGCGATTTCATCCCATTGAAGCTCTTCTTGATGATAGGATAAAGTTGATGCGGTAGGCAGTGTCCAAGCCCCTGGCCACGTGACGTCTTCGGTGCGTTCAATGTAACTGGATATTTTGAGTTTCTCTTCGCCAATGAACGTGGCGGTACCATCAAGTCATCAACCATAGTTTAAAAATCATAGCGGTACACTGGTATTACACTAAATGCATTTTATTAATGGTAAGATTAATGAGCCGGGTTATAAGCTTGTTTATAAAATCTTTCAATTTATCTAACACAATCCTGGAATATGAACAGTGTTAGAAGAATGTAACCTGAACTAAAGCTAGAACTACAATAGAATTTGGCATACAAATAATTTACACCAGGTTTTTATTTCATGTTAATGTTGTACATCAGTGGAGCATAAGCCCAAAGAAATTAGCAATGAATCAAACCAACAAATCCTCCAACTCATACGAGATCTAAACGTCATCCCTAAAACAAAACGTTACGGTCGCAGGTTAAAATAAGAACGTTTGTTGCATAATTTAAATGCTGGATATATTGTGAGATATTATATGTGTTGATGCATGACATTTCGTAGGAAACTCACACCGATGGCTTATACACATGCTTGATGGCTTTTCTCCATCATGATTAAAGTCTTTCACAACAATAATCCCTGTTCAACAGCAATAATAGAAATACAAACGTATAATCTTAAACAGCGTTAAAAACAGGTGTATTGCAGAGAAGGTAAATATAAGCAATTTGCCTTGATGTTCTGGTGAATTAAGGATACAATAAACACATTAAGAAGAAGCGGAAAAAACAAAAAACAAGCACTGCAAATAGTCAAGACAAATTTACAATAAAGACATATTTAAAAGGTTATCTGCTTCTTCTGTTTTAACACACTTCTTAAACAATAGAGTGTTTCACATAACACATTAAACACAAATTTCAAATTAGCAAAGATGAAGTAAAACAATATTTGCAAAATTAAACTAAAGGAAAAATAAAGAACAAACACAACCAGCAGAATAAAAAGAGAAATCATGGTTAAGTCGAGTCAAAGAATCACCAAGTCCAGATGTTTAACATTTAAAATCCATCGTATTCAAACCTTTAAATCTCCAAACACATTATTACAGAATCAGATGTTTTTTGATCAATATGTTTTTGAAATCTTCAACTACATTTTTCATCTTCAGTTGCCCCATTTGTTTTATCCTCGTCAGATTAAAGCTGAACAACTATATTTAAAATGTGATGTACAGTCAGATTCACCACTTTATCATAGTCTGGTAAATGATTAATTAATGGAAAACTGATTAAAATTAATTATTGTGTGAATTTATTGACACTTTTCCCTACTCTGACTTTTGCTTAAAGATAACTGTGTACAGTTCATACTGTAAATAGTTTATATGCATTCATATCTCTGCACCCACAGGATTAAAATGGAAGCTCTGTCTTCAATGTATCTGTTCATGGAGTCAGAGCTCCGTTGATGATGATGGCGTTTTTCATTCACCACACTTAACTGAAACAAACTCAGAGTTGACTGAACAAACTCAGATCAACTGTTTTTAAAGCGAAGCTTTTCCCACTCAAAGTTAGTCCACTCAGAGTTCAGAGTTAGTCCACTCAGAGTTCAGGGTTAGTCCACTCAGAGTTCAGGGTTAGTCCATTCAGAGTTCAGAGTTAGTCCACTCAGAGTTCAGGGTTAGTCCATTCAGAGTTCAGAGTTAGTCCACTCAGAGTTCCTAGGCGTGAAACAGGGCCGAGGAGTGACAGGAAAAACCCTACCATATTATTTCCCCAATGTAGTTAACTTTTGTTTACGCTTTTTAATTTATTTCACGAAAAACATATAATTCAATTCACTACAGCACTACTAACTAAATGAATTGTTGATAGAAAGAGAAACATTTTCATGCTGCTAAAGGAATAATTAGCACTGACCAGGGGTCGGCCAGCTTTCATTGAAAGTGAGGCAATTATTATTATCTGAAATGAATCCCATTTTAAGGTGCTTATGGTGCTCGACAAGTTGTGAAACTTTGCACATGCGTGGCTCGATAGAAAACCCTACAAAGTCGCTAAAATTGAGCCAGACATTGAGCTTTCACCTGCATGTATGAAATTTAGTAGACAAACGTAACATGGGGCGCGGCAGCCTCTTGGATGAATACCCAAAATCCAACAGGAGGTCAAGCATTTTAAATATAATGTGCCGTTTTAGCTCATTTTTAGCCTTTAACAGGCGCCGTACTTCAATAAACTCCTACAGATTTAAGATTGGTCAAATTTGATTTGGTTATGACAATCCACAGATGTTCGCAATCAAAAGCTATGAAACATTTGCGTTTTCATGCAACATTCTTAGTCGTGGCTTGGCAGCAAAAAAAAACTTTTGCCATGAAATAGGAAGTTGTTGAAACTTACCCTTGGTGTCACTCTTTGACGCACCTTTAGTGTCATTTGTCAATACCCAGGGTAGTCCAATAGACTGCAACACTTGGTTAATGTTACGTTATGTAAATGAAGTTCAGTCAGGAAGACTGTACTTTACAAGTTTAGGCCTGTAGTTTATTTCTCATACATCTGCCATGTCATTGTTTAGGGCTGTCAATCATGATATCAGTTGTTCTGATCAACTGGTCTCTTATATCCAATAGCACAGGGACACAATTTTATGAACACCCTATAAGCATCTCTGTTTAAATAGGGTCCTGCGCCATCCAGCTGTCTGATGTCCTACAACACCTCTACAACCTGAGCCTGAAGCAGGAGGAGGTCCCAGTGCTGTGGAAGACGTCGTGCCTGGTTCCCGTTCCTAAGAAGACGACACCATCTGGCCTCAATGACTACCGACCAGTTGCCCTCACATCCCATGTGATGAAGGTGCTGGAGAGGCTGGTCTTGGCCCACCTCCGACCGCAGGTGAAATCATCACTGGACCCTCTGCAATTTGCATACCAGCCTCACGTGGGAGTGGACGACGCCATCATCTACCTGCTGCAACAAGCTCAGTCGCACCTGGATGGAACCGGTGGCTCTGTGAGAATCACTTTCTTTGACTTCTCCAGTGCATTTAACACCATCCAACCACTGCTACTGAGTGAGAAGCTGAGGGAGGTGGGGGTTAACGCGTCCACCGTCTCCTGGATCACTGACTACCTCACAGGCAGACCACAGTTTGTCCGACTGGGCCGTGTGCTGTCTGATACGGTGGTCAGTGATACTGGAGCCCCACAGGGAACTGTTCTGTCTCCCTTCCTGTTCACCTGATACACCACTGACTTCCAGTACAACTCGGGGTCATGCCATCTGCAGAAGTTCTCTGATGACTCTGCAGTGGTCGGGTGTATAAGGGACGGACGGGAGGAGGAGTACAGGGCAGTAGTGGATGACTTTGTGGAGTGGGCCGGTAGAAATCACCTGCTTCTGAACGTGGCCAAGACCAGAGAGATGGTGGTCGACTTCGGGAGGAAGACGACGGCTCCACAGCCACTGAGAGTTCTGGGAGAGGACGTGGACATGGTGAAGGAGTACAAGTACCTGGGTGTCTCCATCGACAGCAGACTGAGCTGGAAGGCCAACATCAACGCTGTGTACAAGAAGGGGATGAGTCGACTCTTTTTCTTGAGGAAACTTCGATCCTTCAACGTGTGCAGCAAGATGTTGGAGATGTTCTACCAGTCTGTTGTGGCCAGTGCACTGTACTTCGCCGTAGTCTGCTGGGGGAGCAGCATTGGAGCCGGAGACACCAACAGACTTAACAAACTGGTTAAGAAGGCCGGCTCCATCATTGCCTGCAAACAAGACTATCTGGAACAGGTGGTGGAGAGGAGGACACTGAAGAAACTATTATCCATACTGGATAACCAGGACCACCCTCTCCACCACCTACTGCAGGGAGAGTGGAGCACTTTCTCCAACAGACTGATCCAGCTCCGCTGTCACAAGGGCAGATACAGGAGAACGTTCCTGCCTACTGCTATAAGACTGTACAATAAATCACCTCGGGCCAAATCAAATCGTTAAACCTATGCACTACTGTTTATTTAGTTGATTTAATATTATTCTGTTCTATTCACTGTGTATATAGTGTGCATTTTTTTTATACAACATCTTTACTATATTATAATTGTATATATTGTGACATGTGTATTTTTCTTGTATTTTTCTTTTTCTTTTTTCTTTATATATATAATATTAAGATTTTTTACCTGTGACCTATTGCTGCTCTGTAACCTATTGCTGCTTGTAACAAAATAATTTCCCCTCGCAGGATCAATAAAGTTAGTATCTATCTATCTATCTATGATTGTCTTTCAGATTTTAGTACTTCCATATTGCTGCTACACAAGCCCCTCCACCCAGCTATCTTTTCTTCATCTGCCAAAAACTGTTGCTGGAGGGGTACGTTGAGTGTCCTGGTTTGAAGCGTAGGGCCACTGACGAGACTGACCAATCTCACCAATCTGTACACCTTTCACATTGTCACTCTTTCTTTGTGAATGTAAAAATGTTTAAAGTGCACTGATTAATATTGTGTAAACCTGCTATGTACCAAGGCGTTGAGTTAACGTTGGGAATGTTAGCTGGTGGTAGTTTGTTCAAAAATACTAATCAAAAGCTTAAAATAAACGAATCACAAGGCTAATAAATCAACCAGTAATTATGATTGTTTGAAATGCTTCATGTCAAGTTGTTGGAGTAGGAATTTAGATTTGAGCATCAATGCCTATTTGCATACTTGTGCAGTCTGAAATTTGTGAGTGTGTCCCAGCATTCCCCTCTTCACAGAGAGAGTCAAAAATGCAACTGGCATCATGGCCTTTTCGCACCTTCTCATCTTGACCACCACCACCACCTCACACAGGCTGCTTCTTTCTAATGAGCCTGCATGCTCATACATATGGCACACATGAATGCACAGCCACGCATGCACAGAACACATAAACATACACATGTGCACAGAGACAGAGAAGCTGGGGGAGATAGACTGTGACCATTTAAGAAGCTTCTCGCCCAGTCCACTTTATTCTGGCTCCCAGGAGGCCAGCAGAGGGATATAAAGCTAATGGCTAATACGCAAGAGGACATGGTGATAGACTTATTTAACAAGGAAGCTAATAACACATTCACCGCAGCAGCCTGGGGGCCGACAGCAGGTGTGTGTGTGCTAAGAAAATTTAATGTTATGCCTTGCATAGATGTGAGCGCCCTGTGGGAAAATGTTTGATTTGGTAAAATTAGGATTTTGTTGCTCTGACAAAAACATACACTGTATATTTCACATCTTACATGTATCAAAACAATATATCTGATTATAAAGCAAGAAATCTCTCTGCGGGTGTGTCATTCACAAATCTCGAGAACCGTTCATCTGATCTATTTCTCACTTGGTGGGTGTTTTTGCCGTCCAAGCGAAGTGTCGTGTTGAATTTGGAAACAATAAAGAAGAGAGGAGGCTCTGCGGGCCATCAGGGTTCTGTAGGCCTTCAGGGTTCTGAGGGACTTCAGGGTTCTGTAGGGCTTTAGTGTTCTGTGGGACATCAGGGTTCTGTAGGGCTTCAGGGTTCTCTGGGGCTTCAGGGTTTTGCAGGACTTCAAGGTTCTGTAGGGCTTCAGTGTTCTGTGGGGCTTCAGGGTTCTGTAGGCCTTCAGTGTTTTGTGGGACTTCAGGGTTCTGTAGGGCTTCAGGGTTATCTGGGGCTTCAGGGTTCTGTAGGGCTTCAGGGCTCAGTAGAGTCCAGCTTGTCGTCTGGGTGTCCTTTACAGGCCTTTACTGTTGCTCTTGGATGCTGTATACTAAATTACAACCTTCACAACTCCTTCATTTCCCTGGAATCAAGAGTCATGCAGGACTTCTGGAGGCCGAGCAAACGGTCCAAAACCAAACGAGCATGCGCTCTGTTTTTTCTGTTATGTCTCACTGGTCAGTCATGCTCTGTGCTGCACACCCAGCTCTATTACATTTTGCCATATTCACCAAAACAGAAATGTTTTGGGATTAACGTGATTTGACCAAAACTAATAGCATACTATCTCATATTATTTGTTTTGTTCTCAAAGCAACCTTTTATTTCATAACATTATGACTTTATTCTCATAACAGCATGACTGTTTTTGAAAATTGACTTTTCCCTCTTAATGATGAATCTGTCGCACATCCTTGAATTTTTTTAAAGTGTGTTTATACCGTATTTACTTCATAAAGATTCTCAATTTGGTTTATTTCACTCTCAACTGTTTCATTCTGAGATGTGTAACAAATCTTATGAATCTCATAGTGGAATTTGAGATGTTGTTTCTAGTTGTCCTACATGCCACACGGTACTGTAAGCATTACCGTACGGTGTGGTTTCTCAAACTGTTTGCAGGCCTCGTGTTGGCTTCTGATCTGCTTCTATTTACTGCAGAGACGACCTCGCCTCCAGTCCAGGTCATTTCATATGAAAAACACTCTCTGTCTCTGCTCCGTTTCACCTACTCTGTATTTCTGTGCAGTTTTTCCATCTAATGTCCCTCCAACTTACCATCCATCCCTGTCTGGCAACTACTGTGATTTTGCGGCACGGCAACAACAATGTCAAAACAGTGACATCCGAGTCTCACCTGATGCCTGTGAAAGAGGTTTGCTGTTTGGCAGAGTAGCAGAGAAGGCAAGAGAGAAGTGAAGAGAAGGATCTTTTCTAAAGGCTGGAGGTGGAGGTGATTATAAACCACAGCAACGCAACATCCATCCTGTTTATTTAATCTGTATGCTTGGTAGCATACTGAAGGTACCAGAGATCAGCTGCCAATCGGTCACGACACCTCAAAGAGGAAATGTGACACGTCACAGAGGAAAGTGATTGCCAGCCAGCGAGGAGATGTCGCCCACACTGTCCCTGACCCGCAAAGTTATATTCCTGAGCAAACCGAGCTGACCCCACCCGTTGAGAAGCGTTAACATATTTGTGATTCCTTATGATTATGATATAATTTGCTTGATTTGTTTGAAATTTTTTTAGTGATAATTTTGGGGAAGCTAATCTTTCCCAAGCCCTTTAAATACACCACCAATGTATGTTGACCGTCACCATTTCCCCTCTTTTAAAGACAAGTCACATGGCCAGCTTCCTGGTGGAATGAATTCACATATCTTGTGAAAGGGAAAAAAAACATCACGCCATCACATTTAATTCGTAATGTCTAAGGAATTATGAATGATGTCTAATTAGTTTTTCTTTTTTTTAATATATTTTCTTTATGAACGACAAGTACATTCAGTTTGGTTTGTCCGTTCGTTAATGGACGTCTTCAGCTGATATTTCTGAATCTCTTGCCAGATGGCAGCAGGGTGAACATGCTGTGGCTCGGGAGGGGTTTTGTCTTTTTATATCCTTTGAGCTCTTTGCAGGCGCCTCTTCTCACCAATATCGCTGCTGCTTAGTAGATGGGTACCAACGATTCCCAGGAACTTAGAACGGTTGACTTCACTGACGTAGACAGGGGTGTGTGACTTCACCTCCTTTTTTTCTTAAATCAACAATCGGCTGGTTTTACTGATGTTGAGCAGCAGGTTGTTCTCTGAGTCTCATTGTCTCATTGTTGTTTTGTAACCCGGCCAATGACTGCAAACTTCACAACAGAGTTCTCTTCATGTTTGGGGTAGTAGTTGTGGGTGTACTGCATGAACAGGAGGGGGCTGAGCACACAGCCTTAGGGGGCTCCGGTGTTCAACACTGGAGTGGAGGAGGTGTGGCTGTTAATCCAAAATACCTGGTGTTTGTGAGGAAGTCTAATAACAAGTTGCAGATTGAGGTAGTTTACCAACAGAAAACTTGAATAATTCAAATAATATTATCATTTTCTCATCGTCATTCATCACTGATTGGCAGTACAAATATATTATTTCCTCTCCATTCCTCTACGAAGCAGGATGTACCTGCTATCAGGTTATTCCTGTGTGAGGTGCTGGAGTCCAGTAAGTTGTGCAGGACTGTATGACCCTGTAATTTCATTTCATTTCATCAGGTGACAGTGCTGGCAGTTATGGCCTGAACAGTGCAGGCTCCTAACATTGACCTCCCCATATAATGAAACTGCATCGTCAATCATGTTTAGAGGGAAACATATCACGAATCGCAAATATGTTTCTAATCAATATCAACGTTCGGTTAATTCAAAGTGCAGCAAGATGCAAAGTTTGAAGGTTTTGGTTCAAACAACGTTTACTACGTGTCTTAATAAAACTGCGACGTAAATAATGCAGTTTAGGGTTATCCTGAAAGCCATTCAGTCTGGCACTCTGCAGTGCGCAGTTGATGAATACTGGCAAGTGTGGCGAGTAACGAAAATGATCAAGACCTTGATGATGAAGACGCATTTCTTCATGAATGGGACATGAAGATAGAGTTCATCAGAAATCATTTAACATAAACCAGATTGAGTAAATTCCCAGCAGTCATAATGTGAAAGGAAATGAGCCATTCAGCCCCTTCAAATCACTCCAAACACACTACATTAAGAAAACACATTTTTCATTCTTGTAAAAATGTCTCTTTGTTTGGATGCTGACAATTGTTTTCAATCAATAGCGCAGCGATGCTTGTGAAATGACATTTTGATTACACCATAACATAATGGGACCATTTTCATAAGTGCTGTTGTTCATTTAAAAAAAAAAAAATGTAAATAGCAGGAATAGGAGTGGCCCGGACAACGCTCAAATAGAAAGGTACAATGAGTTAGAGCTGTGCCATTTTATTAATCAACACGTGGAAAACAAAGAGCTCATCAGTGGGACTGAGGCGATGTGCTGTGAGACACAGTGACTGTAAGTGAATATGTCTGCACCTTTGTCAGGCGCTCAAACCTCACAGCAACTTTAATGATAGAAGTTCATGATGCTCAAGATGTCCTGCACTGGTTGATGAAGAGCTGCCTATCATCTGAGGTATCACAAGAGGTCTAACAGAGATGTTAGCAGGGCCAGAGAAGCACACCAAACTTTTTAAAAGAGAGCGAGACGAGTGTATACATCTGTCAGTGATGAGTTGGGAGCTGGAGTCAGGATGTTGTGTTATCTTAGATTGGCAAGTGTGGAGGTAGGGGAACAAAATGCTCACCAATTAACACCTTGTATCTTGTTTTTTTTAAAGCTGTTCAAGACACCTATTAACACTTGGATTTTTTTTGGGGTGTAATGTGAGAGGATTCGCTCAGTGTGACGAACACACGGATGATTAGAAACAACACGGCGCGGTTCCCTTCGAGCTGTTGCAAATCAACCGTTTTGGTTCGGTGACACCGTTGTTTGCATTATGCAGCCGTTTTGAGCGTCAAAGGAGTAAACACTCACCGTACACTGCCTGCTGCTACCGATCCTTCATGGTCCAACTTTGTTCATTAGCAAAACAGAACAATATCAAAACTAGTAACGATCGAAATAACACAGACGTCATTAGTGTGCAGGAAATCGCACTGCTAAGAAATGCGGCCTGGGAGCGTGCACTGCAGCAAGACTTCCTCTCTGAGATCTTGTGGATCATGAACAGCTGCAGTCTGTTCCTGAGGTGTGAACTACATTTTGTTGGAAGGCTCACTCATTTGTTAAATGGGACACTTTGAAAATGCCACAGGCTCTGGTATATAAGTGTGAAAATCTGATGTGGCATTTAGGTGTTACTTGTATGTGATTTATTTTTCAAATGATTGCATTGACTCGATCAGTTCTGACGGACTGTGGTGTTATTTGCTGTCTTTGGGGGTTAGGCTCGGAGAGTTTGTGCTCAGCTTTTTTTAGGCTGTGATAGCGCAATCAGATTATTGGAAGGAAAACAAGGGCAGCAGGAGAGAGAGAGAGAGAGAGAGAGAGAGAGAGAGAGAGAGAGAGAGAGAGAAAGAGAGAGAGAGAGAGGCTGGTGTTATCTTTGCTATTGATTACATTTACGATAAGATAATGCAGGCAAAAGCAAACGGAATATGATACGTCTTGTTTCCACAGTCACAGTGCACATGTTAAGTCTAAGCCACAGCTGGACAGGCGTTTGCATCAATTACATCACAAAATCTATACGGCCAAAAGTTTGGGGACAGCGAACACGCAAGCATTTCACCTATAAGTGTTGTTTGTAACATATCACTATGACACCATGGGCATGAACATGGTGCCTCCACTCTAGTTTAGCTTTCTACCAGATGTTGCTACCTAGCTGCAGGGATTCGCCCTCATCCAGCCAGAAGGCCGGTCACAGTGGATGCACACACACTTGTCTAAAATGTCACTGTGTAACATGAACATGGTCCCCATGTTACAAGTGTGCTGCTTTAGACACTATTATATAGACAAGATTATTTATCTTTGATTTGAAGAATGGACAGACTCTTACATCTTCATTCTTCCTACAGGCAGTTTAAAACCAGTGTGTCTCACGTGTTCAGTTTAAAACCAGTGTGTCTCACGTGTTCAGTTTAAAACCAGTGTGTCTCACGTGTTCAGTTTAAAACCAGTGTGTCTCACGTGTTCAGTTTAAAACCAGTATGTCTCACATGTTCAGTTTAAAACCAGTGTGTCTCACGTGTTCAGTTTAAAACCAGTGTGTCTCACGTGTTCAGTTTAAAACCAGTATGTCTCACGCGTTCAGTTTAAAACCAGTGTGTCTCACGTGTTCAGTTTAAAACCAGTATGTCTCACATGTTCAGTTTAAAACCAGTGTGTCTCACGTGTTCAGTTTAAAACCAGTGTGTCTCACGTGTTCAGTTTAAAACCAGTGTGTCTCACGTGTTCAGTTTAAAACCAGTATGTCTCACATGTTCAGTTTTAAACCAGTGTGTCTCACGTGTTCAGTTTAAAACCAGTATGTCTCACATGTTCAGTTTAAAACCAGTGTGTCTCTTGTGTTCATAGACCGTGAAGGTTATTAAAAGCAGTAATGTGAAGCGCCACTACGAGACAAAGAACAACTCTTTTTAGTAAACGTACCCACTCACATCTGGGTAAGCATCATAACGTAATGCAAAAATACTATTATTACATTCTGCTATTCACAACAACTGAACTCTTTACAGATGTTGTCACTATTTCAAGAGAGTAAGACACAACCAAGTCATCCACACACCATGATGTATTACCAAAATGACACCCCATAATAATCTAATTCAGGCCTCACTAGACAGATGAAGTGACTGTTAACCTTTGTTGTTGGAACGTCAATCAAACAACCACAAAGTCACAGCAAACAACTACGAAGAGACACAAATTGACGACACAGATGCTAAAGATCACAAAAAGGTAAATGTAAATAAAAAAGGTAAACCTGCAACATGATACATGGCTGAGAAGTCCGCAGCAGGAAAACACAATGCTGCTATACGCTGCTAGTGAAGCTCATTGTTTGATTGATAATCCTGTTCCTGGGCTCTGTTGTACAGTACATAGCTTTTTTTTTTTCAGCTATGTTAATGGAGCCAATGATTTTGGTCTCACCCCAACTTGCTGGTTTGTCAGACAGCTGAGAATCTCCAGAGAGAGGAAAATAAATATGTGTGGAAGTGGTTGAAAGCGTCGGATCAGCACTGGAACTTCACTAGGGTCACTGTTCACTGCTGACACATCACCACGGTCTTTCACACGTGAAATGTGTGTGTGTGTGTGTGTGTGTGTGTGTGTGTGTGTGTCTACACTGGACCGACCGGACCAAAACAGCTCTGAAATCAAACAGAAAGGTTCAGCACCTTCCTCCCTCCTCCCCCATTGCCCACCTCTCCTCCTCTTCTACTAGCATTTATTTCTTCTCCGCTCCATGGCTTTGTTCTTTTCCTCAATTCTTTTTTCGTCTCAACTCATCCCCTCCCCCTCTTGTCTTCCCTTTCATTTTCTTTTCTCGCCTCTCTTCCTCTCATTTTCCTTCCATTCCGCTTTTCACTTCATCTTATTTCCTCTCCTTCTCTCATCTCCTTTCCTTTTTGTTTTATTCACATCAATGTATCTCCTCTTTTCTCCTGTTACCTTCTCCTCACCCTTCCTTTCTTATCTTCCCCTCTCTTCTGCTTATCTTTCTCTCTATTCTTCCCTTCTTCCCTCCTGTTCATTTCTTCCTTTTTTCTCATCTGCCCTCTCCATTCTTCCCTCTTCTCTTTCCCTCTCCACACAATCCTCTCAATTACACTCCTCCCATCACCTCATTTCTCTTCCTATCCCCTTTCTTATCCAAATTTCTCCTCCCATTTGTCTTTTTCTACCCTTTTCTAACTTCCTTTTCCATCTTTCCATATCATCATGTCTTCCTCTTCAGCCTCCCTTTTCGTTGCTTTTGATACATTTTGTTCTTCCATCTTCCCATTCCTTCATTTTTACACTCCTCTCTATTCGTCCTATCTGTGTCCCCTCATTATTTTTCCTTTTGCCCTCTAGTTTCTTCCCTTTCTCCTTTTTCTCCTTTCGGTCTCACCCATGAGTCCTCTTCTTCTTCTCCATTCATCTCCTCTTCTTCTCATGTTGCCAATTTTTTTTTTTGTGAACATTTTCCTCTCCTCTCCTCTTTGTGTTTCCTCTCCACTCATTTGTGTTTCCTTTCATTCCTATGCTCTCCACTTCTCTCTCTTTTCCTTGCCTTTTAACCTTGCCTCTCCACCGTCATGTCATTCTCTCCTCTCCTCTCCGCTGTCCTCTCCTTCCTCTCTTCCACTCCTCGTTTCATGTCCTCTCCTCTTCTCTTCCTCTCACTTCTGTGGCTGTAGCACAGTGCAGCTGAGAAGGTTGGTAGTCCAATCCCCTGGCTCCCAATGAAGAGCCTCAACATGCAGACACTGAACCCCAAGTAGCATCCCTGGGTGCTTTGACAGGCGGGTTAAATGTATGTAATATCTATGTAGGTAACATCACCTCTCTCTTCTCTCCTGCTCCTTCTATCTGCAGAGAGGGAGTCGCTCATCTGCGTCAGGGCCTCCATCCGTCCCTCCAGGGCCTCAGCCTTCACGCTCAGCAGATCTAACATGTGTAGTGTTCATGAAGCCAGTGATGTCTCGGAGGTTTTTACAACACAGACTGCTCTATATCCACCTTATTCCTCTCGGTTCCTTGTCATTTGTTTGTGCTTCACATCCTCTGTTTTCTGTGTATGTGAGTGTGTTTCCACCCTGTGTGTAAGGTTTACTGTACACAACTTCAAATTGCCCCTTTTACCTTTTTAATAAAATTAAATAAAAACAGTGCGTTCTTTTTTTTCAAGGTTTCTCTAACATAATGGATTAAATGCAGCTTGTTTGATGACATATTTATTGTAGTTGGATCAATATTGCTCTGGATGTGGGAATCCCATAGCGCTCATTGATTCTAATGAGATATTTTGAGTACTTTGTCCACTTTGTATCAATCCCATGATGCTTCAGCTCTTTGAAACACAGAAACAGGCTTCTTGCAGCTGCAATCCATAGAGTAATAATAATAATGAGCCAAACATGTCAGGCCCTTTCACCCTAAAGGATGTCTGTACTCAGGCGTTTCCGTCAGTTACAGTGGATGTTATTTAGCCGCTTCTGCAGAAACACTGACTGTTAGTTAATTTTCTGGCATGGACTCTTGAACATAAACTGTTCTTAAATATGTCTTAATACCATACTTACATGTCATATGTACATCAAAACCTAGCGGGACAACACTGTAAGAGCTGGGGGACAAATCCACAGTCCCAGCTCTGTGCAAAAGAGCATTCTAAAGTGAAAAGCAAAGCCAACCTGAAGCTTTAGCTGTCTGAATTAGACAAATCAAGTGGATATGTTTTAAAGTTAGTCCTCATACAATATTCCCCATCTCCTCCTGTCCTGTAATCATGGGTGGATAATGAGACAATGGGCCTCTGGACACAGACATGCAAAAGTGTACAGCTCTTGAAGTGGTCGGAAGACTTGAAAGGCGCTGTATAAATGCAACTGCATACCATTTACTTTGTGTATCTTTGTTGTAGCTTTGTGTCTCTTTTTTGTTGCATTGTGTCTCTTTGCTGTTGCTTTGTGTATCTTTGTTGTTGTTTTGTGTCTCTTTTTTGTTGCATTGTGTCTCTTTTTTGTTGCTTTATGTATCTTTTTTGTTGCTTTGTGTCTCTTTGCTGTTGCTTTGTGTATCTTTGTTGTTGTTTTGTGTATCTTTGTTGTTGTTTTGTGTATCTTTGTTGTTGTTTTGTGTCTCTTTTTTGTTGCATTGTGTCTCTTTTTTGTTGCTTTGTGTATCTTTTTTGTTTCTTTGTATAGATTTGCGTCTGTTTATGGTCATTCTGTTTCCCTTTGTGTTGTTTCTTTGTGGTCATTGTAAAGAGAGAGGAAATAAGCATCATCTAATAATGATTATGGTCAATTAAATACAAATGATGCACTTTAGCTATCACATTAACTGGTTTGTTTGGCAGTTCAACTATATGTTCACACATTTTTAGGTGTATGCAATGACCCAACTGTGAGACGTTTTTGCAGAAATATATTTTTTCTTTGCATTGTAACTGTTGGGGTCTGACTCTGGCCTCATGGCTAACTAAGGCTCTCACATGTGCTTTTAAACAAAAGAGCATATGCTGGCCTTTCCAAACAAAACCCTTTACCTTGACCTGAAAGTCCATAAGCTGGTGTGTTAGCACTAGACAGAGTTTTCATTTGTTTTCATTTCCTCTGAGCACAATGCAGTGGAAACCATGAAAATATAAAGAGGGCTGGAACAAAAGACGACCATGGACTTTTTAAACATTCTTCACGGTGAGTTTAGTTTTCAGGGTCCAGTAAATTCCCCATTTATGTATTTCCTAAAGTGACCAGCCCATCTCCCTGCATCAGCTGTAGCCTTTTCCTAATTAGAAAGCCTTAAAAAGCCTCACAATGCTGTCACTGTTGACCTTATCAAAAGCAGCTTCTGCCTCACACATCCCAGGCTACATCTTCTGAAATTATTGCTCCATATTAGTAATGTCGCAGCTCTCACTGCTAATTACTCCCTAAATCTGGCCTCTTTTTCATTACACTCTGTCCAATTCCTCTTGCCGGTTTCTCCATTTAAGATAATTACATTTGGTGAGTTAAGGTCGAGTGCCATTGGACCTTATTAAAAGTGCCATGAGTCAAAATCAGACACATTCTTTTATGGTCCCGGCTTCTTTTGTTGTATGATTTGTCTTCTGTTTCTTGTCATATACACTGTCCGTGCACCGACTGTTAAATCTCCAATCTGTCTGTACTGTGAGTAACCAGGTTAGCTTTTTGAACATACAGTGTGTGTTTCTTAACCAAACCAGTTGAGATTGCCAGTTATTTCAATAACTATTTCAGGCCTAAAGATAGGCCTAGGGTCCAGAAGGTTAAATCATGGATGGTTTAATTTAGCCAGGGCTGGGAAAGTAGCTCACCAAATTCTTGGATAAAAACACTGTTAGGCCTTGGAGGTTTGTAGATTATTAAAACGATCACTGGATTCTTACAGTTCACTATTCAACCAAGATGTTCAAATTAAGTAAAACACATGTAAAATGGGAGTACATTTAAAAACTTTTTTGTAGACGACAGCAACCCCCCCTCCCTTGCCCGACAGCTGGGGTTGGTGGAGATGTGTATAATCTGGGGGGGTTGCTTCAATTAGAGCACTTCAGTCTCCCTGAGACAACCATGTCTCTGTGATGATAAAAAAATTCTAATTTATTAAAAGTAATAAAATCCTGAACTAAAAACGACTTATTATTTAGGGATCTGATGTTTAAAAAGGCCCAAACTAACAGGCTTACAGTCAGGAGCAGAAGGTGGCGCAGAGGTTGCAGAGGGACTGTAATTAAATTGTTCTGGTTAGCACCAGAGGGTTTTGACATAGAGCGTGCTGCAGCGCATCTGTGATGGGAAGTGATGGTGGTTATGGGAATGGGTTTCTCCGTCCTGTTTATGAGAGGTGAATGGGGTGCAGTAGTAAAGGATGAAATAGTTGACTTGGCATTTACTACCAAGAAGGACCTGTAGGGGGAGATCTCATGTGCATCAGTTTGCTGAGGTTGTGATGAAGAGGAAAATTAGGAAGGGGGATCCGTTTGCAAGGTTTTTGTGTGACATGGTAACAGTCATGTGAATGACTGCTGCACTGTATGCTGCAGGTTAGCTGACAGCATGTGGCTACCCCTCTTGTTGGGATGGATCCCGTCTCTTTGAAACAGAGAGGCATAATCCCAGAACAGGTTAAAATTGTCAATAAAACCCATGCTGTGAGTCCTACTGGCAGATTGGAGCCAGGTATGGAGGCTGAGGAGTCTACTAAAACGTTCAGCTCCACGACCAAGTGTGGGGATGAGCCCTGATATAAAAACAGACTTTCCACAGTTCTTTAAAACGTCAAACAGCAAATTAAAATTGTTTCTGGCGAGCTCAGACTCCCGGTGTGTCATTTGACCCCACATTAACTACAATTATCTTAATTGAGGTCGGGAGTGAAGGCAGTAGATGCAGGAGTTTATGACGGGGACAGTTGCTCCGGGGAAACTGTGAGTGAGAGCGTTTATGAAGCGGTTGTTCCTGGTTATTGAATCCCCAATAATTAATGTACTTGAGGGGGGGGGGGGGGGGAGCGTGTGGACTGGTTGGAGACGACGATGGACGTTGAGTTACCTCCGTCCGTGCCGACGAGTAGGGGTGAAGAGTAGAGGAAGTCCAGGGGAGGCCAGGGGGAGGCCCCCTGAGGTTTGATTACAGCCTCCTTCGCGATCCTTCCCTGTGGCGGAGCGGCGAGTCGTCCGATCAACGCTGGCCACAGGTGGAATAGACGCAGACGCGGCGGCAACGGTCACAGCCGAGAGGGAGTTTGAGCTGGTTGGGGTATTATCCGACAGGATCGTGAAGCGGTTGGAGATGGTTAACGGAGGTTCCGTCAGCTATCACCTGGCTGAGTGTTTTCAGGTCTGCGCATTACCTCTTTCAACTTTGTCTGAACCCACCTCCTCTTGTCTCGTGCTCACAGGGGAACAATGACTTGAGTCAAGGTTGACTTGATCCTCCATTAGTAACAATGACTATATCCTTCTCCCTCACTCTTCCCAAATGGGGTGAAGCAAAAACATCTTCCTTTTGAATAAATGCCTTCAAAGCAGAGTGCTGTTCAAATTTCAAAGTACTCTGCACTTTATATCTATTAAAACCCGTCTCAATAGCAGCATCAGTGTTGTCTGTAGGGGTCTCTGTTGTTGTTACTCCTCTGTTCCGGTGCACAACTGTCAACGCGTGACAACGGCTTGACAATGGCGTTAATCCTGCCCAAAGCGCTGATTGGCTAATGGTTAGTCTCCCTGTGGCGCTCATTGGCTCAATGGTTTCACATCAAGTTGCCAGACGATGCCAGATGCCAGATGCCGTCTCTTTGAGCCTGATGAAGTCAGTGGACTCAAAGGTCTGGATCCATGTAGTCCGGATCCTACACATTCTGACAGTTCTGTTCTGCACAATATCTAACTGTGCTGGGCTATATGAACTCACTAGGAGGCCTGGGGCTGTGGATCCCTATTGGGCCCTCCCCACATACGTTCCCCCAATTTAGAAACCAATGTATTTATATGATGGAAAGTTTGCTGTAAGTAAGACATTTTGTAATAATTTGATTCAATACAAATTTGTTTAATGGAGCTGTATACAATATTCTGAACATTAATATTGCAGCAAACAGCTCTCTATGTACAGATTAAATGATGATAAAAGTAATGTTTGCCTGAGCAGAGAATGAAGTCTCTCTCCCTCCGTGTGTGTTGTTATCAGAGCTTCTCTTTGCTTTGTGGACAAAAGGGCTTACAGCATGTGAGTGCTCTGCACTGCTCTCATACAGCGGTTACTGCTCGTCAGTCCCTTGGCTGTGTGTGAAATTGCATACTGACACCATAGACTGTAAATAAGAAGTGGACGTAGTCATGGTGACGTCACCCATTGTTTTGTGGACTGCTGTTTTGAAGCCTTGAGTTCTGCAATTTCACCGGCGCCATCTTAGATTACGGCCGCCGCCGTGTTCTTTTTTTCACAACCGATGAACAGAAGTTACCATATTTGGAATGTGGAGGAGTGACGAATAGACACAGTATACGGCTCTGGTAGTGGTAGCAACCTGTCAATCACAGTAGTCCCGCCCTAAAGCATTCCCTGCTTTATGGTCTGTTTGACTCTAAATGGACCATAATTTACTAAATGAACATCATGCTGTATTGAAGAAAACTTGAAACTAGAGATTGAGACCATAAACTCATGTTCACAATGTTTACTGAGGGAATAAATCAAGAGAGAAGTAGAGTCATTTCCTCATAGACTTCAATGCATTCAGACTTCTTTTTGCTGGTCAGCAGAGATAATTCAAATTTTAAGACACTTCACTCGGCAGAACCGGAGGTTGCCGCCTGACTCAAAAACAGTCAATCAGTATGTGCTGCAACAGCCACTATTTGGAGAAACTGACCACATATTGGGAATCTAAATGGTTACTTTCTCCCATAAAAATATATATAAACTTAATGAAATTACATATCAACAGCTTTCATAAACACTTCAAACTTTTTTTCTGAATTAAAACTATTAACTATCATAGTAAAACTAACATCGCCCAGTGAAGTCTGGCATTCAAATGTACTTCAAGTGACGAGTGACGAGAAGAGAGGAGAGACATCATCAGCACAATGTACTGACATTCCCTTGTATTGTAATTGAATAGTTATATATTTTGTGAGTCAAATCTGAATCTGCAACATAACCAGTAACATTTCTGCCAGGTAAATGTAGTACTACTACTTTTCCTCTGAAGTAGAAGTACACAGTAAGTAGCATACAGTTGAGTTGCATATTTTGAAGTGCTCTTTGGGCCTTTTGTAAGTTATTTCAGGGTACAATAGTAAAATAATGTAATAATTTTCATATCTAAATATGATAATAAATCCATAGCTTTTTGGGGTCCCTTTGGCTGGGGCCCCAGGCCCAGATTGTGTACAGGTTGTGTAACGGTTAAGTCTGCCCCTGGTGTTTTCTCCTGAACCAGAGTGTGCTTCTGACTGAGCAGCTGTGACTTGGGTGTGTGTGGGCTGTAACCACTGTATGTCATGGCAGGTGTGTTGCTGAGAACCAGCAGTTGTTTGTTTGAGCGATTCTACAGAATGCTGCAAGCAGCAACACTACAGCCTGTTCTGAACGGGCATGTTTTCAACAGGCACTGTGCTAGTCTACCAACTTACCACAAAACAATTGCCACACAGACAACCTGGGGCCCTCTGGACCTCTGAGAATCAGGGGCCCAGGGCACCTGCCCCCTTTGTCTTGATGGAGGTCCTGACAGAGGTTCGCTCTACCTCTGAGTCTGAGCCACAGTTGCCATGAGGTATCCAGCAAATTATCATTCTGCATTCCTTCACATATGGCTTGTTGCTGGCATGCTGCTTCATTGACAACGACAGGCCTGGTATGATGATAGGTATGGTGATAGATGTAAATTTAAAACCCTGTTATTGTTAAAGGATGTCTTCCTGTCGGTGACGGCCCGGCTCAGTCACAGCTGGTGTTTCCCAGAACTGCCAGATGGTCGGCCCAGGCTGGGTTACAACACACAACTTCTGTCTAATTGATTTTATTTATTTCTTTAGATGATTCCAAGTTTATGACTAATTCAATTGTATCATTTGATTTTATTTAGTAACCTCCCTGAGGCTGGAACACCTGAGCAGCGATGGTATATATCAAGAGGATTAAATAGAATGTACCTGGTGACAAACCAATAGACTTCATGCTGTGCAAACAAATGGTGGCCTGATTCATTTTATGAGCAGGGAGTCGAACTAACTGCTTGCCCTGTTAGCTGATGTTGGATGACCAGGAGCTGAGCTCTAGTCATGTCAAATCAGCTTCAGACTCTGTTAGCTGGTGCTACAACTCTGCTCCACCAATATTAGCTGCTAACTCCGTTGGCTGATGTACAGCTTCATGTGTGCATGTCTAATAAGCTCACTTTCCCATTCAAAGGGGACACAACTGGAATTGTTTGAAATGTGAATGAGAGCTTTAGTAACTGGCTATAGCTGCAAAATCGAAATCTTTAACAAGTGCTTACACATTTCATTAACTTTCAGGCCTGTTAATTAATTAATTCACTCAATTAGTTTGCACAAAATTATGAAAATGAGGGCATGGATTAACCAAAGCAAGGGCACCAGCTCTATCTTATGTCCTTAATATCATCTTGTGTAACTCTGAAATAATAGCTCAAAGCCTTGAAATACATATTATAATTACCTACTCCCACTCACAGACTGTGCAAAGTAGAGGTTTAATTATAACAACCACCTAAGATTGTGACACAAAACAGGTTGGACAGTTTTCTGCAAAATTACACTTCATTTTGGGAGGGACAACGTTCTTTGTCTGTAAATTGAGATGCTTCAGGCCTCAAGATGAGATGCACCATTCAAACTAAAGTCCAAGTGAAGCACTGCATTTTAGTGGAGGAGCAGCTCATGCTTAAGGGCAAATCTTTTCATACAAGATGCCAGAAGAAATCACATCTGAAAGCAGCAGGGTAATGAAGTTGAGGCAAGTTGATATTAAGATTTACTGCGATATCTTAAAACCTATAGCAACGGCAGTGAATAATACATCTCAATTCCAATTCTGAAAGTATCTATTGCCTTAGCACTCCTCCCTCTCCTGGGCCAGCATATATCTCCAAATGTTATTAAAGCTCTGCGAGATGGAGACAGATATTGGAAAAAGGGAATTGTGAAGAATGTTGGCTTGACTTTATGAAGAGTGTGGTGCAGGGATGTAGAATGAGTATGAATGGCACTGGCCTGTGTTGAAGGGAGCTACAGTTTAGATACATTGTGAAGATATTCCATTAGCCATTGAGTGTCTATTCCATTGCAAACCTATCTCCTACAAAAAAGGTGATTGGACGTACACAGCACGGGACTTTGACTTTTGACTTGTGACGTGTGTTGTTAAGATGAGGCTCCTGAAACACTTAGTTTATTGGCACGTCCCTCAATATAGTATAGTGCTTATCAAGTTAAGGATCTCCCAAGAGATGGATTAAAATTGAGACTTCTAGTATGGGTCTAGCTCTGAAAAAGGCTGGATTCTACGTTTCCCCTAACATTACTTAATGGTGTCTAAAGCCAAACCTTGCTCTTATCCAAAACCGAACCAAGTAGTAACATAACATACATCACGTTCGTCACACACTTAACTTATGTCATGTACATAAAGAAACGTTATCCTCGGGTTGAAGTCTTTTGGACTTCCCTGCTCATTGAAAACTGACGCTAAAGGGGTACCCAGTGTGTTAAAAAGTGACAGCAAGGGAACGTGATCAATCATCTACATGTGACGTGTTGGGAGGTGTGAGGAATTTTAAGTTTTAAAGCATTCCTAGTGCTGGATATTATGTGTCACAGTGTGTTTACTTAGGAAGTGTTAAACCAAGGAGTGTGGTCATTGAATGTATATTGAGTCTGTGATGGGGGTTTGAGGAATGTCAGAAGGTGTCAATCTGCGGGGGAGGAGGGTAGTTCACAGAGGTGTCTGCCCAGGACAATGGGTCAGGATCCAAGGAGGAGCCCATTGGACTTCAGCCAATCGTGGAGCTGATCGATAGGTTGAGGAATGTAACTCTGGGGGGGCAAAGGAGCTGTTTGTCCCCTGAGAGAATCAGACTTCCTTCGTACCATGGGGCAGATACATCAATCTGTCCTGTGGTATGAACGGGGTCTCATATTTCTTGAAATATTTGACTATCGGTAGTGTAATTTGGTTTGTGATTGTTTTGGCTTCTGTTAACAATATTAAATACTTTTAATTTTGACCTGGACCTGCTGACTCCTGCCCTGCTTGCTGATGGAACAAAGAGTGCAAAGGGAGGGGCTGCTGCTTCTTCTCCTCAGTGGCCTTCTTCTCCACTATGGCCTTCTTCCTCTCTGTTTGAGAAATTTCTGAACATTACAATTTGGTGACCCCGACGTGATTTCTTGGAAGAACTGGGAGAGGGCTGAGGGGACGTGGATCGGTGGACACTTTTCGCGGAGGTGTCCGACAGTCTGCGTCTCTGAGAACTGGCTGCTGGGAGAAGCTGCAGGAGGCCGGTGAAGTATAATAACTTGAAATCTAAAGTGATGAGACTGTATTGAGTGCGGAAACACACTTACAAACTGATTACAAATTTGAGTGTGATGCATGTTTGTAAATACCGTCCAGACACCGAGCTGGACGAGAGAATCTGTTCCGAGGCGGCCGTCAACTATTTGAGTGTGATATTGTGTTTGTAAATACCGTCCAGACACCGAGCTGGACGAGAGAAAATATACCGGGACGTCCGTCAAGAGAACGGAGCGATCGCCGAGGAAAAAGCCTGGGGCTTAAAAGCACCGATTGATTAAACGATTAACAGTGAATTGCGGATAGATTACGCTCAACAGGTGACGATCTCTGAGTAGTCCTATACTGGCGTTCTGTGTTTAACAATGCGGGGGCTTATGTACTGGGTGGGAACGAATTAGTAACAGACGAAATATTGGCTGAGACTAGCGAAGCTAAGCCAACGAGGATTCGCCGTAACTCTGCCCGCAAAAAGGGGGGGGGGATTCTCGGGTGGTAGTTCGCTGGTTTTGACTTGAGTCTAAGGAGACTGAATTCCGGGGTGGAACAGGGGAAAGTACATTGGGGATTTGTAGTTTAGTATCGTGTTTTCTTTTCAGAGCGAAGTCACGCTAACGAGTCAGTCTATTCTCCACCCGTGATGGGAGAGAATACTGATTGCTGAAGTGTGGTTTGCTGGTGTTGTATTCTCTGAGAGTGTCGCTGTGTTGTTTACATCACGTGATAAAAGAGAGTATAGTATTATAAATAAGGCTACTGAGTGGCTTAGATAATATAGAGTAGAATACATGGTGATTGAGTAAGACGTGAATTAATTGGTTGTACTGGAGGCTGCAGGCTCTGGTGTCTAACCTTATATATTTAGATAATAGAGGAGATTATGAGAAATAACTGGTACGTTGGTGAAAGGCCAAGGTCCGGTCTAGTGAAATAGAGTGTGTGGATTTGGCAGGCTATTGAAGTAAAAGAACAATTGATAGCGTGATTAATTGGAGGAGGTTGACATAGCCTTTTGTGTGAGCTGCAGGCTCATGGTCGTGGTAGCATGGCCTGTTGTGTTGGCACGAATTCATGCCTGTGGCAGCATGGCCTCTTGGGATAGCCCAGAGGAGGTTTGTTTAGCCTAGCTTTTGTGCTAGCTGCAGCCATGTGGTCGCCGCTAGCCTAGCCTGTTGTGTTAGCTACAAAGCCCATGTCTTTCTAAAAACGTAGAAGAAGAAAAGAAACAACTCCGCCAACTAGCGGACAGGAGGAGTAATTGCTTGATAGTTACAGAAAACTCCATTACCCAGAAACCCTAGGGGCAATTACATAGAACTACAAAATGTATGTTATCCAGTGGATCAGAAAGGAAATTACAATAGAGTGATTCTAGAGTGATTTCTTATTTTTGAATTTTCATTGTTTTATGATTTCATTTTTAATTCTATAATCTATCATTTTTCAGTTTTTTTGATTTATCAATTTTAAGTTTTGGCCTACGAAAAATTGGATCAACTTGGAGTGTGCTTGGAGCAGAGAAAAAGGTGAAGCAGATAAAAATGAAATGATGTCCAAGAGGGAAAGAAAGAAATGTTTAAAGTGGACTGGAAAGCATATGATATGTGGAGAGAAAGGAATGCAGGAGCAGAAAGGAGGGTGTCACACACACACACACACACACACACACACACACACACACATCTAAGAATTGGATTGTAAATTTTATCTTTACATGAGACAACGTTGTACTCAACTATAGATTAGCGAAGATGTATTCTAACGTTTACTGCTGATCTTTGGGAAGTTTTTGTTTTGTTTTGTTTGTTTTTTAGTTGAGGTACATGGTCGGGGGGATCCTGATCTGGGGACTCCGCTTTGCTGCCATACGCCCCCCAGGCACAAACATCATGAACGACACCCACCACTCAACACTCGAGGATGAAGAAGACAAACGAGACTCATTCAAGATCTACAGTGTCTGCCCTGACTGAAGGCTTTCCGCCATCTATGAGCCTGGAAAACATCACACAAGAAAGTTGTGTGAGATGGACAGAGAAGTTTAGTCAGCACAGGCACTAGGATGCCCAGCTGATAATGTATCAGGTCATGAGAGAGGAAGCTGAAAGAGGGGCAGAGACTTTGAGACTTTGACACACACCAACTGGAGACTTTGGTTGCCATAAATGTGGCCGCTGGGACATTGGAGAAGAGGCTGCTCATTCTCCATGGAGCAAGGAGTGGTGGGAGGGATTGACAATCAGCCATCAGACTGAGGAGGGGCAGCAGGCAAGCGGAGTGGACCCTGGTGATGGACCAACGACGAGCACACATTACAACACAGAGGGTGAGTTAACTTTAGATTTTTTAGATGACAAACTTGTACATGCAATACACACATTGGAAATTAGACAAACACCACTCACGCCCACATAGCACATGTATTCAAATGAAATTGAAGGATTTAGGAAGTTGAAGGTTAGAGGAAGTATGATTTAGAGAAGGGATAGAAGTGGAAATGTTCTAATGGTAGAATGAGAGTTTATTGGAAGAAATACTGCTGTTGTCTCTGTTTCTGTCTCCCACACAATCTGAGTTGTTTAAGACATTCTGGTACGAGGCCCAGGAATGGTGTGGAAGGACATGTCGGACCGGCAGCAAGTCAGACTCAATTCACCACCATTGGATGACGATGAAACACCGAGAACTATGTGGCCTCAGAGGCACAATGTGTTGTCTACTGTTTTTAACATGTCAATTGTAACACCTATTCTGCTTACACATCATGATGACACCTATGTGTAAGGAATGATCCTTTTCCCTCGATAGCTTGTACTTATTTCAGAAATGCTACACTATAACTGTTAGAAATGCTTTTAAATGTATTTGTCTCATGTATTGTTGATGCAGATGTTCAAGTGGACCCCTGCAGAGATTAATTAACACTTAGTGAAGCAAATATACAGGGCAACCAGTTATGAGTAGATGATGCATGATAGATACAACTGTTTAATAAACTCACTCTGAAGAGTGAGTTAGGGGGGAATTGTGAGGAATTTTAAGTTTTAAAGCATTCCTAGTGCTGGATATTATGTGTCACAGTGTGTTTACTTAGGAAGTGTTAAACCAAGGAGTGTGGTCATTGAATGTATATTGAGTCTGTGATGGGGGTTTGAGGAATGTCAGAAGGTGTCAATCTGCGGGGGAGGAGGGTAGTTCACAGAGGTGTCTGCCCAGGACAATGGGTCAGGATCCAAGGAGGAGCCCATTGGACTTCAGCCAATCGTGGAGCTGATCGATAGGTTGAGGAATGTAACTCTGGGGGGGCAAAGGAGCTGTTTGTCCCCTGAGAGAATCAGACTTCCTTCGTACCATGGGGCAGATACATCAATCTGTCCTGTGGTATGAACGGGGTCTCATATTTCTTGAAATATTTGACTATCGGTAGTGTAATTTGGTTTGTGATTGTTTTGGCTTCTGTTAACAATATTAAATACTTTTGATTTTGACCTGGACCTGCTGACTCCTGCCCTGCTTGCTGATGGAACAAAGAGTGCAAAGGGGGGGGCTGCTGCTTCTTCTCCTCAGTGGCCTTCTTCTCCACTATGGCCTTCTTCCTCTCTGTTTGAGAAATTTCTGAACATTACAGAGGGCAAAAGGTGTTGGATAAACGCCCACAGCTGTTAAACTCTGCGCCCAAGCTTTCTGCTCTAACTTTGTAGCCTCCAATCCCAAATTGAGGTAACCCTGAGACCCTGACGACTTCAGTCGCAGTTGTCGTTAAATTACAGCTACAACTTTTTACATCATGAAAACTAGTTATATTTGTCTGTGTTTGTGAGCTTCAGGGTCAATGCCTGAAATGGTCTTTTGAACATGTTCAAGATGGTTTTCGGCAGAGGGAATTGAAGGGGGCTGGTTCCAGAACTCTAAATCATCGCAGACATCTTTAGTTTGTTCTGGTGTTGTGCTCTTTAACAGCTGTTTCAAAAGTGTATTTTGTTAAGTAACAGAATAACAGTCAACCAATCAGAGCTTTGTAGGTGGGATCATGAATTGTGGTCCTACAAAGCTTGCTAAAAAGCTATATGCAACTAATATCTATAACAGAAAAAATGGCCACCATAATGTCGAAAGGCTTGGATGAGATTATTGAGGAGGGATGTTTCCTTATACTCTACTTCTCCACTGACCATCACTACCTTAATCCTCAGCCCTCTTCTCTTCTTCTTCTCTGAGGGCTCCTTTCCTATATGCACCTACTGCATATTTAAAGCAAAGTTTCCCTTTGTGCCACTGTGTGTGTGTGTGTGTGTGTGTGTGTGTGTGTGTGTGTGTGTGATGACTCCAAGGAGACACCGATAGGGGTTGTGTGCCAGGCAGCTCCCCTCCTGACGTGTGTCTCTGATTATTGAAAGATAATACTTACTGTGAAGAGCGACAGCATGTTCAGTTTTACTTCATCCCTCCTCCTCCTCCTCCTCCCCCTTTTCCATCTCCTCTCTTCACTTAAGACCTTGTGTTGGAGTCTTCCTTCCATGGGGAAGGACAGTTGCGCCAGTGTCCATCACTGAGCTAATGGTGATAAATGCTCCTTCATTAACATGGCCCACATGTACCACACTCCCCGCTCCAACCACCATGGATTTTTTTTCCCTCTCCTTCTACCCTCTCTGTTCTTCTGTGTTTGTGTTAATAATACATTAATGCACTGCAGTGCTTTGTTTTCCCCATCTAAGAGATTTTGATGTACAGTATATATTAGGATTTGTAGATAGGGGAAAAGGCCATAAAATGAAAAAAGACATCTTCCTCTGTGAGCTGCAGTGTGCACAGGATGTGTGTTCGATTGCAGCTGGCTCATTTTGACTGGTCATCTGATTCCACCTAGCAATTTCCTTCAATCTGTGACCTGACAGGACAGGGTATGTGTTGGACAACAGCTGATGGCTCTGTTTAAAGTAATGATTTGGCATTTTGGGGAATAGGCTTATTCTGTCTTTCTGAGATTGAAATGAGAAGATGGCTGTCAGTCTCAGGAGTGTTAAGCAGGTAATGGTTATCCTAGCTTAGCATAAAGACTAGAAAGGAGGCAGGGGGGGGGAAAGTAAATGGACTTGTACTTGCATAGCGCCTTTCTAATCTTCTGACCACTCAAAGTGCTTTACACTACATGTCATTCACTGATGACCGTGCAAGGTGCCGCCTGCCCAACAGGACTAACTAACCATATACACCAAAGGCACAGCCTAAAGGAGCATTTTGGGGTGTCTTGCCCAAGGACACATCCACTTGAGGGGCCGGGGACCAAATCGCTGATCAAACTTCTGACTGGAAGAGGACTTAAGCTTGCCTCCTCCCTGAATTTGGGGGGCTCACAGGAGACATATTTGAAAAGAGAATAGCAAAATTGAAGTCAGCAGAGATACTTTTAGACTCTAATATGGCTCTAAAACACTTTCCGTTATCATGTTCCATTAAAATTGAAAATGCCAGAGAGCAGCATCATCATTTTCAACAGAAACAAACAGCGGTGGAGGAGCTGTGCATGCAGGCTAAAACATTATCGTAACATGCACTGGTAAACATGTGAACATCTGCACCTATGCAATCACCCAATTTATAGTAGAATAAAAAGAAACAAATGCATATCCTTGTCTGTTTTGGTCTATATCCAAACCAACTTATCAAATACCAATGCTTGGTGAGCGGCCTTAGGCTTCAAACTGTGGACATGTCACTTTTTACTTGTGTCCTGCAAAGTGTTGTTTTTTAATAGTCTTCCTTGTTCAAAGTTGATGTACAGTTTCCGCTCATTTCATGCACTTTTTTTTTGTTGAAAATAAATGCCCATCGCAGGTTTGATTAATTATTTAACAAACCAAACAATCTTCTCTCAGGTGTTAAAAGAAGTTCTAGTATCAAACCAGATGGTTGTGCTGAGTTTAGTTCAGTCTCTTCATTTTTGGTGCTGTCAGCATTCTTTGACGTTGAATCAACATTGAGTGTGTTACAAAAAGCAGCAAAGTCAATCTCCTGTTTACTAGCCTAATGTTGGACATATGTCTATTTTGTGATTAAGGCATTGCCAACCTTTCCCTCCCTGAGCGTTGCTCTCTGTTACAAAGTGAATGATAGTGTAAACATGGTGACCGTCAATTTTCATGTAAGAGCTAGTAATACGTACTGGTAGAGTCTTGAATGATAGCCGGGGCAAAGTCAATTCAATAGTGTTTGTTTATTAAAAACAAGAAAGGGGGTCTCAAGCCAAGAAAGTCTGTTCTATGATTATTAACTAACCCCTGGCCTCCTGTCATTTTGCAAAGGCAGCTCCCATTCAAAGCAAGAAAATTTCTGAAATATGGGCTAATCTCTTTTAGAAGCCCATTGAGTGCTGTAGGGACGATGTACTTTTTTTCGGCCAACCGCAAAAGTTAGACCCTCATTTTTGTTCATCATCACATTATCACATGACTGGTTGTGGTGGAGCAATGCGGTAAGGTGTGTGTCATGTGGGATGGACAAAGACGGGTCTCTTTCAAAGGTCATGCGGAGGTTTAAAAAGACTAGTTTATTATTTCACCAATAAATAGTTCCCACTCAAAACTCCACAAAACCTGTAATTGTAATTTTAACATTTCTGTTTGTATACAAATTACATGTACAAAAAACCCAAGATACAGCATGTTCATCAATAAGCTTTAGAGGTGTGTTATTGAATGTTGAACAGAGCCAGGCTAGCTGTTCCTCTCCCGTTTCCAGTCTTTGTGCTAAGCTAGGCTAACCAGCACTGTAGTTAACACATAGACATGAGGTTGATATCTATCTCCTCATCTAGTTGATGTAGTTAAAAATAAATTTGCTGGATTTTTGGGGGGAAAAGACAAAGTGAAAGTTTCAGTGCTGAGGCTGTTATTCAGTCTGCGCTGTAGAAGAAGATCTGTAAATAGTCAGAGGCTGTAAATGGATTATTGGTGTCAGTTTATTACGAAAGTTAACTTTAGTATTTTCAATATCTAGTGTACTGACCAATGGCCTCCTTTGATTGTAATTACTGGTGCAGAGTATGGATCTATACACCGTCACATCCACTAGTCTGATGCTGCAGTTGAGCTTGATGTGATTTGCAGCTAGACTACGTTACGCTAAAACTCTTAGGGACTTACTGAATGTTCAATTGTTCAATTGGCTTCCTGTCCAACAAATAATTGACTTTCAAATCCTGCTGTTGGTTTATAAAGCACTGAATGGTTTAGGGCCAAAATCCATCTCTGATCTGCTGCTACCTTATGAACCATCCTGACCCCTCAGGTGGTCTGGGACTGGTCTACTTTCTGTTCCCAGAGTCAGAACTAAACATGGAGAAGCAGTGTTCAGTTCTTCTGCTCCACATATCTGGAACAAAGTCCCAGAAGGCTGCAGGTCTGCTGAGACTACTGTATTTTTTTTTCTTACACTGCTTTATAGTGTTTTAATGACTGTTTTTAATGTTTCAATGAATGGTCTTAATTGTTTTTAAATCTCCTTTTATTTTTCCTTATGTTTTGATGCTTTTAATGGTTTTATGCGAAGCACTTTGAATTACCTTGTTGTTGAAATGTGCTATACAAATAAACTTGCCTCGTCTTATGTTGAAACAACTTTTTTGCTGGAAAATTAGCATTCTTTTTTTATTTGCTGACATTTTGTCCTGATCCTATATTCCCCATAATGCATAGTAATTTGGTTTACCCTTTTAATGTTTACTGAGGTAATAAATCAAGTGAGAAGTAGAGTCATTTTCTCATAGACTTCTATACAACCAGACTTATTTTCGCAACCGTACGAGTCACCCACTGCTGGTCAGCAGAGAGAATGCAAAATGCACTTCTGCATTGGTTTCATTCTGCAGAACCGAAGGTTGCCGCCTGACTTGGATGCAGTCTATAAAAGGTTCTGCTCTTTTTCTCAGTTGGGCAGACTTTATAAGGCCTTTGGGCTCGCTCACTTAATAATTGTATATGCGTACATACTCAATCACATCACGGTGTTGCATTAGGTTAATGTGTTCCCATAGACAAGCAGTCTGCTCCTGATTAATGCTAGAATTAAAGTGTAATCAATCAGCCTGCATCATAGCCGTCTTATGAAAGGAAGATGGTCCCACCGGCTGGTATGAAAGAGCCAATATCGGCTGTAATTCTGATCACATACTGTTCATAAATGAATACATTTCAGAAATATGGCAGTGGAAAAACAAGTCTACTTAATGATAAAATCTTTATTGGCTTTGGTTATAAACTATCAAGGTTCACTTGTTTAACACTGTCTCCTCTTAGCACAGATGCGATGACACTCGCCCCCCCCCACACACACACACACACACACACACACACACACACACACACACACACACACACACACACACACACACACACACACACACACACACACACACCTTATCTGTTTCTGGCATATTTTATCACTCAGCAATTTTGTGGGACAATGTCGTTCATCACACTGCTCATCAGCTTCTTTGAAGACCATTTGCTTTACAAATGAGACAGCTCTGACAGCAGCGAGAACACATTTGGATGCAACAAAATATCATCCAACAACAAAGCACAGGTCTGCTTTGCAACAACAAACACAGGTGTATGATCATGTGATAATAAGCCATATGTGTGTCTGTGTGTGTGTGTGTGTGTGTGTGAGATTTTGGGGTTAGTGTGTTGGTGTGTGTATGTATGTGCTTGACATGGTGTCATCAGTGTGCAGAGCTGTTGACTCATTCATCTGGCGTTCTATCTGATTGTGTTTAGTGTTAACTTTTGTTACGCACATTGTGACAAATGATTTTATACTCAGCTCAGAAAATCCCGTGCTTCACAACACTGGTGAATAACTTGGATTATTTATTGGCAGACATCAAATGCAGAGTACAATTAACCCCAATCCCAATTGCATTTATGAAAAGCTAAAACAATGAATTGTATGTTATTGATTGACCAGTAGTGGAAGAAGAATTCTTACTCATTTCTTATTGTTACTCTGGGGAGAGACAGGAGCTCCTCGCTGGTAGCCAACACTGGAGGCCTTGGGCATATTGCTTGGCCTGCCGGAGGGAAGGGGAGGCACTGGAAAAAAGAAACACCACCACTTTTTGGGAAATGGTAAATGGACTGTATAGCGCTTTTCTAGTCTTCCGTCTTTGACACTACATGTCATCATTCACCCATTCATACACTGATGACAGGAGCTACCATGCAAGGTGCCACCTGCCCATCAGGACTAACTAACATTCATACAACATTCACACACCTGAGGACCAGCCTTGAGGAACAAGTGTCTAGCCGCCTATCCTCGACCCTGCTCTACTGCTGAGCCACTGTTGCCTATAGGGACTGCCAAAATCAACACAAAATTAAAGTTCCTTGGGGTTGTTTAAAGTTTTTTTTTAATTGTTCTTACTGTTTCTTAGGTTGAGAAAGATATTCAAGAAGAATATTGATTTGATGAAAAAGTTAGCTACATAACCCAGACTGGCAATTATTTTAGTCGTAATTTACTCGAGCACATCCATGAAGCGTGTCACTATCGCCATATTGACTCTCATTTTACCCTACCAGCATCTACGATTTAGGTTTTACATTTAGCTAGATTTAGACTTAGATTCACTTTGCTGCGATGGGGAAGTTTAAATTCGCCCAATGACGATGGAGAATACTGTGTTTAATCCAAGGAGTCAGAGGGAAGCTCGTATGAAGCCCAATGCTGCCTTTGTATGAAGGCATTCACATTAGGGACATTAGCAATCAAAGCCTTAGAATAACAAATGAAATGGGAAAAATATTGAACAGCAAAAATGAAAATCACCAACTGATGCCAGCCATCTCTCACAATCGGTGCAGCAGCCAGCCACTAGTTTAACTAGCGCATTAACTAGAATTCCTCGACCCACAGACAGCTTTTGGGTCTATGTCAACACTGAAATAGGAGGTCTTAACACCAGACGTACAAAGCCAACAATACAATAGGTGAGTTGTACATGCTGCATATTCATGTCGAATCCTTGTATTATATATTCTAGCATTAGAGTGATATTGGGTTCTTTAGGGTTCAAGAATTCAGGGATCATTTAATGTCACAACACAGGGATACATAACGAAATTCAGTAAAAACAGTGGTGGATTTTTTGAATTTGCATCATAAGGATGCAACAGCAGCAACAAAAACAAAAAAGGCCTAAAATAACATACCAAAATGAATTAGGAATAGCTCCTCAACCATAAGGTGTATGTGCATAAATCTGGTCTCCTTTGAAAGGTACGAAGCTAAGGAATATGAATAAATTGTAAGTAAATCTATTTCTAATGCCATTCAAGAAAAAGTGGAGTTGCAGAAGGTATATGGAGGATATTTCCGATAATGCATTTTGACCTCATCTTGAAGAAAGGCAAGTTTATTTATACGGCACATTTCAGCACCACGAAGGTTCAAAGCACTTCACATAAAATATCAAAGGTGCAAAAGACACATTATAAAAGGACATTTGAATACAACATTAATTCAAGAGTCCAGAGAAAAGAACAGAAAGCCAGGCTAAAACAGAATAAGACAGCTACAGGACACGAAAATAACAGTGTAAGAAATGATTTCCTAAAAGGCAGCGAAAAACAAACGTTTTCAGCCTTGATTTAAACGAAAAGAAGAATCCTACTGCGCACTAAGGTGTTTTATAAAATATCTTCTAATATGTTTCCAAAAAGAAATACTGACAGTAGATCTGTTCAGTTGACAATTCTGTTTCATGTGTTCACTCAATAAGAATCAGAAGGATCTTTTTCATTATTTATCATGTCAGTGTTGGTTGGCATTCACAGTCTAATGTGTCATCAAACAAAAATATTGACTCAACCCTAATATATTCATTGCTGTTATATAAGACTAAAACATGTCAATATATTATTGGGTAACACTATAATAACTACACACTATGAAGCATTAGTTAAGTGTGAGTAAACACTTAATTCATCATTTATAAAGCGTTGTTCCTACATTAACACTCATTAGTATATAATTCATAACAACAGTTATACATGTTTTATTCTTGATTAATAAGCTTGTCTATTATGTGTTTCATGATTGTGTTTTCATACTTTATAAATGATTCCCCATTTCTTAATGAAGTACTATATATATTACAAACCAATTATTAAGGAGTTGTAGATGATTAATAACATCATTTATAAAGTGTTAGTAAATGATTAACAATTTATTTAGATGTACATTATTCATGCATGTATATATAATGATTTAGATATGCACTAATGGTTAGAGACTATGTTAATATATGCTTTATAAATGTGTATTAATAGTGCAATTCATGATTAATTCAGGTAGTTACTAGTCATGTATTAAGTATTTTGTGTGAACTCATCTAAAGTGAGGACTATCTATGCTTTACAAAACATTTATAAATGACATTTAAAGGTCATCAGTGCCTCAAAACCCACAAAAGTCTGTTATCTTCTCAACAGAAAAAACAAAAAGACAAAACGCAAAGTGATAAAGAACATATCAATATTTATTACAAGATGCAAACAATGTACTGTAAACACAAACCTCTCAGCCGTTCATTCATGTAAAAAAAACAAAAAAAACAGATTCTCCTTCAGAAGACTATTCATAATACATGCAGTACTCAAACTTTGTTTACTTGAAACTTTATGATAGGCTATATTTGTATAATTGTGAGAATTTTTGTTTAACCTGGTGGGTGACATTATCAAATGCCTTGTCCAGGAAGACAGCACAGATACAGAAACTGATATCCAGTAAGCATTTGACTTTCTCCAAAAAGACGCAGTTTGCTGATTCTGTGGAATGGTGGGCTCCAATCCAAACTGCACAGGATGCAAAGGCATAGTACATCCTTGATGTACTATGTTATCAGACACAAAAGTAGAAAATTATGCTTTTTTGTGGCTTTAATTGAATACACTCAACATGACAGACAGTTACTGTAACAACTGTAATACAAATGGCTAACATAAAATGCAGTAATAGTACGTGCGTGTGTGTGTGTGTGTGTGTTAAGTTAACGTAACTTGTCTCAATGTGTATGTGAAAGACTGATGAAAGTAAATGTGTGTGTGTGTGCGTGTGCGTGTGTGTGTGCGTGTGTGCGCGTGTGTGTGCGTGTGTGCGCGTGTGTGTGTGTGTGTGTGTGTGTGTGTCTTTCAATCATTCTCGTCCTCATTAAGGCTTGGCTACTCACAAAAGTGTTTTGCTGTGAATGGATGACACAATTGCCTCTCACAATAGACAATACGGCAGAGCAATTAGATCAAAGTAACAAAGAGGGATATTCATTTCAAACACATTTCAAAGACTGAATGAATAAAACAAATATATCAAGAAAGAAATCATCAAAGTGAGTCCTGATTGAAACGTCGGCAATTGTGGAGGAAACCGGGCCAAGTCATCCATTTGCAAATGTGCACCATCCCTGAAAGAGGAGTTTCAAAAGGTCAGAGTGGCTAGCGGAGATAAAGTCTACATTAGTTTAACAGAAATGAGATCCATCAAAGCGGCCTGTATCACTGTTAAAGCCTGTCATAAACAAGTGTGTCAATACCATGAACTAACAAAGCTTTAATATACAGTTTGTGATTAGATAAAGATCGTGTTTACAGGACAAAAATCCGAGATCCATCAACAGCTACATAAACCATCAGGATGGTCGATATTTTACTAACTGCAGATGGATCCTTGATGCTGGTCAAGCTGGTTTCAGTGTCAGGCAGGAGTCAGCATGGTACAGCATGGTCTATAAAGAGCATGTTGATTTAAGATCGGCTCCTTTGAGTTGTAGTTTTAGCCCAGTGGTCTAGGTAGACATTTTACTCAAACACGGAGGAGTCAACCTCGAATTACAAAAAGAACAAAGTAATTCAAAAATAACAAGGAATTATATGAAGGGTAAGTTTTGAAAGTGGCCTAAATAAGCTCATGGTCTGGTCTTATTCCACCCAGATGTGGTCCTTTCTATTCTTCTCTGTGTGAGTTGGTGGCTCATGAACAGATCACAGCATTGTGAACCTTCATGGGTAACTCATGGGTGAGTCAAACACCGATTGATCCCTCGCTTGGCCCTGTCCCATTGTACTTGCTGTTGCTATGCTGACCAAGAATGTTTGTTTTATGCTTTTATGTTATTCTGTTTATTGTTTGGAGCATGGACTATAAGAAAAAATGTCACGTGAACGGCCAATAAAGTGTCATCTTACAATCTCCACTAGCATGACACAAGGCATCCTGCACAAACCATCATTAAATTAAATTAAATTATTGCTTGTTCTGTTTTTTAATGACTCATTTACAACAGTTTAAAATGATTCACCAGATCGCAAATATGAAACTCTGCCTCACTGAACCTGTCTTATACATCAGATATTGCTTATGGGTTGAATTTAATTTTAGCGATTTTAAACGTCAGCCTGCAAAACTACACCATACACTATGTACACTATGCTATATACTATGTACAGCATACACTATGCACACTACACCATACACTATGTTAACTACGGCATACTGTACATTATGTACACTATGGTTTACACAATGTACACTACACTGCACAATATGTACACAAAGTACACTACACTCTGCACTATGTACACTATGTGCACTTTGCACTATATACGCCAAACTGCACTCTGTACACTATGTGCATCGTATACTATGCTACCTAAGCTATTCACTATGTACACTACACCGTACACTTTGTACACTGCTCCGTTCTCTGTACACTACACAGTACACTATGTACACTGCCCTGTACTCTGTACACAATGCCATACACTACACAGCGCCGTATACACTGTACACTACATTATACACAACGCAGTACACTATACGCTGTGCCGCACACTGGACACTAAGCAGTACACTATGTACACTACCCTGTACTCTGTACACTAAGCGATACAGTATACACTGTGCCGTACAGTGTACACTATGGCGTACACTATGTACATTACGACTTGTTCCATGTAAACGGCGTACAGTTTACGAAGCGCAGACTGTCCTCTGTTGGTTGCTGATGAAACGATTCCACAAGTGTTGTGTTGACGATGATCTCAAGGCATCTCTACAGCAATCAAAAAAGTTGCCAATGAGTTGTCTGTTCATAAACCAGTTCATTAATAGACTAACCATTTCAGTTGTTGGTATTAACAATAGATTTTTGGTTAGGGTACAAAGCAAGCCGTTGTGAGTAAATTGAGATTACATATTTAGGGTATGTTACAGGGTTCTGCAATACAACATATATATTTGTATGCTGGCGTTTCATCCATCCATCCATTATCTTCCACATATTCCGGGCGGGGTTGCGGGTTATTCCACCTCTATTATTATTGTTATTCTACCTCTCCCCACCAACGTTTTCAAGCGCTTTCTGGGGAACCCCGAGGTATTTCTAGGCCAGACAAGAAATGTAATCCCTCCAGTGTGTTCTGGGTCGACCCCCGGCCTCTTACCAAAACCTCTAAAGGCAGGCTTGTTAATGGACCAAAAAAAAGTCATCTTATATTCTCATGAAGTTGTTATGACTATTAGCAAGTAATTGCCTGCTCACACATCCACCAGGTACATCTGGTCACTGACTTTCCTCAACTAATGAGAAAAAGAAATCTGTCTTGATCTCCTAGATGTACATTTTTTTTTTTTACTTTTTTGTCTGCTGTTAGAGAGAGAACAGTGGATTTGTTAGCTTATTGGCTCTAAGAAGCTCCCCTCTGCTTGCCTGGATCCACCATTGTTAATGACATATCAGGGTCCCACTATCTCACGGAGAAATAACAGCTATAACAGCGGTGTGAGTTTGGAGGATGTTGGGGATGATGTTGTTGAATGCCGAGCTGAAGTCCACCAACAGGATCCTTGGGCAGTGTCAGGGTGTTGCAGGATGTAGTTTAGTCCCATCTCAACTGCATCATCCACTGACCTGTTTGACTGCAGGGGGTCCGGCAGGGGTCCTGTGATGTCCTCCAGGTGGATCAACACCAGTCTTTGAAACTATTTCGTGACCACAGACGTCAGGGCGACGGGCCTGTAGTCATTTAATCCGGGGATGAAGGGTTTCTTGGGGACCGGGATGATAGAGGAGCGTTTGAAGCGGGAGGGGACCTCACACAGCTCCAGGGAGTTCTTGAAGATCTGTGTGAACAAGCGTACATCAGCAACCTGTACCGACCACCTCACAGCTTGTATTGCATTAGTAATAAGCACTATTTTAACGTGACTAACATAATATTGTGTTTGTTTCTAAACGAAGCAGTTTTTTCAAAAAAATTAAATAACTTTATATAGTAAGTATGTAAAGAAGCATGTTTGATTTGTATGTTACCTCAGGGCAACAGTGTGCAGTTAGACCACTTTTGTTCAGGCAATGTCAGGCCAAAGTGTGGAGATGTGCTCGTATACATAATTAGGACGATAGTCAATGATTTTCCTTTATGTGCTGATAAATCTGGTTGTGGGGTGCAGTGGTAACACATTTTGTGATAAATATAAAGTCTATTCAGGGACCTCCCCAAGCTCCCAAAAAATGGGGTGAATAATTTGTCCCCTCAAAATAAAAATTCATGCCACGGAGGGATAACTGCCACTTCCTGTTTCATTTCACATTAGTCACTTTCATTCCGTAGTGCCTGAGTAATACTCGAGTTGCGTTTTCATATCTGCCAAAATATGCCAATGTTTTTGTACCATTTATGTTGTTAAACCTCTTCTCACATATCCCTCTCCCATAACAGTTTCACAGGGGAAGAAGCATTACTTAGGAAATCATTGTCTGATTTGTGAAGCTGTGAGGCCTCAAGTCCTATGGTACATTGTGCCTTATTCTTACGTGGAGTGTATTGCAATTTTAGCTGTATCCTGTATCTACTTGTATAACAACCCAATGTCCCCACAGGGATCAATAGAGTTTAGCTTCATCCTATAACGATGCTTTTTTCAGCTAGCAAATTGTACTAAATCGTTTGTCTGAGTACCCATTTTATGGATTTTATAGGCAAAGTAATCAAATGTGACAGAAATGGATAAAGGCTACACGGCTGAATTGGAGTATTCCACAGAATTGCATCACACATTACAATATAAAGCACAGAGTTACTTGTAATGTGTTGGATTTTGAAAAGTGGCCAGATAAAGAGGTCTAACAGGAGAGCAGTGGACTGAGACAGAGGAGAGATGAGAATGTGAGTGTGTGGTCCTGTTATTGTGTAACATGACATGGAAATATATGAGTGCATACTAAGAGACAGACGATTACGGTTTACAGTTTCCATCTGTCTCAGTCATCCATCTCTGTATCCACCATCCATTCAATCATCCATTCATCCATCAATCATCCGCCCTCCATCCATTTGGTTCTGAGCTGCTTTTCAGCAACAAATTCAAGGTTTTCTCTTTAAACCAAATCAATTTTCATGTATTCGTCCCGTAAGTAACACCACTTCTATTTCCAGTTAAATTTGTTTCCTGTGAAGACGGAAGTTTATTTTGAAGAGATTGTATGTGTGTAACGAGTGGAAATTGACACGCGTTGCTGCACATTTGTAGGAGAACACGCAATAAAGATGATCCTATTCAAAAATAGGATCATCTTTATGTGGCCTGCACCTTGGCTGTGGTCTCACACAGGGGTGGGAATCTCACGATTCGATACATGATATTATTTTTCTGATATTTGGTTGTCAGAATCCACATTCCAACAGCAGAATCAAGATCTACAGAAGTCAGACGACAACGCGCCCATTTCAGAACAACAGGGGTTTCATTTTATTCGGTGACTGTGTTTTAACTGGTCACTTTTAGCCGAATGCGTCTGTGGTTGCTCATAGTAACTTAATGGTTGGTAGAAAATAAACACAGATGAGTATATATTTAAATCTAATTGAAGGCTTTTACAAGGACGCCTACATGTTCTGTTGGTGTTTTCAACAGCTGCCGTCACTACGAGAAACCACGACGCATCTGGCTGAAGGTCAACAGTTAATACGGTCACTGGTTGAACCGAAAAAACACCGACGGCGTCTACAGCTGCAAGCTATCAAACGTGTTAACTACCAGTGTCCATTTTAAAAGTGAATAAAATCAAACCTCCAAATCTCTGTCATGGTGTTTGATGTTCTGTACATGGACACATGCTGACTTGTAGCTCGTAATGTCTCTCTGGTGAAACGCTACAAGCTATTGCCACCAAGTACATGTATATACAAATATTGGGCCACTTGTTAATGTATTCTACCAACTCACTGATAGAACAAGGATCAAACTGTACTTAGGGAGCATAGACAATGTACACTAAGTGCATTACTCATGACAAAAACAATAATTGTGTGATGTGCATAAAGGGCTTAAGGGCCTCAAATTCTTCAAATAAGAAAACTCATCTGAAAATCTCATCTGATGTAATGGTTCCCTGTCTCTGCAGTTTTGAATAATTTGGGTTTGCTCCCATATTATTCAACAGGCAATTTAAAACTGTTTTCAATGACAGACACTTTCAAATGTATTGGCTCTTTGTTCTCATGTGCTAAAAAAATGTGGCAGCCTGTAATGTGTGTGTGTGTGTGTGTGTGTGTGTGTGTGTGTGTGTGTGTGTGTGTGTGTGTGTGTGTGTGGTTGGGTCGATGTAGCACCGCTGAAGGAAAGACTTCTCTTGTTCTGTTTGTCTGTTTCCCCGGAGATAGAGAGGCCAAGAGAGAAAGAGCAGAACAGCTTGAGGACATAATGTGTTAAGTGTCAGGGAAAAAGACAAAAGCAGAGGGAGGAGGAATGAGTTGGCACTCAGCAGCTCACTTTTCATTCAAATATATTTTTGTGAATTTACCAAAGTTTAGAAAAAACAAGTTCAGTGAAAGTAGCACAGTAACAAAAGATTTTTTTTCCCCACAGTATTACCAGAAATATTTAAATTTCACCTTTCCTGATGTTTTTCTCCTAACTGCATCAGTGATTTGAGCAGCAATATCCAGCAGACAGTTGGCTTAAGAAAAGTCTAACATCCTTAAAATGAGGCACTGCAGTATCTGATTACAGTACAGCCAAACATTTGTTATGTTTTTTTACTTATTTTAGGTGGGACTAAAGAACCAACTGTGTTCACACGAACCAGAAGACCTGCAGGAGGTTATAGCATTTTCCAGTGCATTGACAAGGGGGTGGGGGAGTGGTAGGATAATGTATTTGTGCAGTAAATGTAACTTTACATACACACTTATTGTACCCTTTGAATCAAGAAAAAGTTGATCCTTCGTAGAGACAACAGCTTGTACACAGAGTGTGTATGAGACACAGGGTGCTGAACTACGTGTTAAGAAAAGGGCAGCCATCAAGACAGCAGTAGAGTCTCCACTGATGACGGTTTTAGAGGGGACGAGGAAATACAATCTTAAAGGGGGGCGGTGATGGATGACTAAAAATGGCTTGTCTAGGAAACAGGAAACAGAGATTTGGAGCCATGCACAACTCGTTCCAAAATGTTGGGTATAATTTAATTGAATCTGTTTTGTTGCAGTCTGAGCTCTGTCCCAGATGGGGAATAGGCTAGTCAGCGTAGGGTGCACAGAAGTCTGGGTGATGGCAGGGAGGATACCCAAGGGATTAGGCAGCAATCTAGGAGCAGATGTGGACACGTGCAGGAACGGGTAAAAGATGTATGCTGGTCACCGTGACCTGCGAGGTGAATCAGAGGAAGACGATTGGGAAAGAGATAGGTGATTAATCAGACACCTGGAGCTGTGTAAGTGATGGAGGAGCCTAGATGCAGGGAAACATGAGCCCCAGGGTCTCCAGGAACAGTTAAATCAGCCAGACTAAAGGTCTAAAGTGATGTGTACTGTAAAGTTAGTTGATCCTGGGACAACTTGGTTTTCTTGTACTGTTTGTGATGCAAATAAACCTACGTGGAGTGAAGCCACTCCAATCTCTTTGTGGTCTGTGGGTGTTCGTTACCGAGTTACTGTCTCACCTTTAGTCAGATAGCTAAAGTTACTAAGTTAACGGTAAGAAATAAAGACTCGAGCATAATCAGACAAGCTGCTTATCAAAATTCAACCACTACACATGGTAATGCTCAACTCATTACAAATGAATGTCTGCGGCATTATGTGAAATGCAGAAGTATGGATTGTTTTTTTCTCTACTGCATCATGTACAGTATGAACTGTTTCCTGCACCTCTCATGCAGTTTGAATCACAAATGGGAGAGATGGACTCCACCACTAAAAATGCAAGCCACTGTATGGATCCATTACAGGATGCAAACACATTTATTGGCTAAATACAGCTGGTCATGGGTCTTGAGGATTGTAACATTAAGTTAACCAACAAAGGTTGGTCGATGTGTAGACTATATAGTATGTATGAGCATGACAGGCCTATTTTCAGGCCTCAGCTCGAAAAAAGATACGAAATACATAAGTGAGTGTAGCGTGGGCACTGTAAGGGCTATTTAAAAAAAAAAATTGTGTAAAAAGATTAGATATTTGAGATGTGCTGAGTCATGGAAATATCAGTATATATGTTACAGGTTAACATAAGATTAAGATGGAACACAGCACAACTTGGAAAATTCTAAATCTCGCTGGGGAAAAACAACAATTTCAGGATATTTTTTTGGGGAAATTATGGAAATCTAAGATTTAAAATATTCCCAGCTCTTATAACAACTGATAAAGGCTCTCTATACATATTTATACATAGATACAGTGAAGCATTCATAAAATATAGAGCATATAAAATTGCAAAACTGATGAAATATTCCAATATTTGAATAAAAAAATATTTTTTAAACTAAAAAACACTATATATCACTTCTATGTATCACTCCTGGTGTTCAATGAATCAAAAGACAGAAGATTGGGCTTTTTTTGAGTGTTTTAAGCTCTTTCTAAGCTCTTTTTATGGTCATTTTACTGCTTCAGATTCAGCCCACTCTCTCTGTTTAGGGCTGCATCTCAGCCTCCCTTTCTCTGATTTTCATTATTGAGACCTCCTTCGAACCGTAGAAGCCAATAGAATTGCCTGAAATTAAAAGCTAGATGATTGACAGCACTATTAGCCAATAAAGCTCAAAAACGTCCCATCTGATGGCAGATCTGAAATCTAATTTGCTGAGCTTCCAACCCTCCCAAGAAGCCGAGGAGTGTCGGAGAGACACGAATCGAACGGATTCACACGGAGCACATGCAGCTGGATATACCAAGTAATGGAAGTACGGAGATATTTCATTTTTTCGCTGAGATTCGACCAAAAGTGAGTACAATATTCGATGAAAGCTGTGTGACTTTTTTGTGTTTGAAGCTGAATATCTCTGCGCTGGTTTACCGGAGAGAGAAATGGAAGATATGTCCGTAATCTCCGTCAAGTGGACATGCTTTTTTATGCTGCATGTTTGTAGGTAGCACGTTGCTAACGGACAGTAGCAGCTGTTTTCTCCGGTCTTTTCCAGTCATATTGAGTTATGATTTATGATATTTTGTTATTTGTTTGCTTGGCTGATGGGAGATGTGTTTATCTCATGTAGAAGTGACCTGGTTCATGTTGTTCCCAGGACACTGAGGTTTCTGCAGAACTATAACATCATTATATTCGTTCTTCGTGGGTTCTCTGCCAGTTACTTTTAACACAAAACTCTCTAAGTTTTTATGTACTACGTCCCCCAATTGGGGGACCCTCGGGCATAGTAGTTTGGAAAAATACTCTTGGCTTGAGCTCCAATAAGGACAAATACAAAAAATGCATACAACTACACTAATAATAATGTAGCCTACTATGTTGTAGGCTTAAGGTTGAAGTATGTGGTACACACTTAATAGCTCTGAGAGGCTGCATACGAGAGTCTTACTTTTAGCCGAGAAGCTAACTGTGGTGCAGTTTCGATTGAGGGCCTACATTACTTTCCGAAGCTTTGTAATCCAGTTTTGAACACCAGTGACTTTTTGAGACTTTCTAACATACATTTCTAACAATAAATCCAACATTGAATATTTTTCTGTGATTTTGTATCCATCTTTCCATATTTCCACGTGTTCCTGACATGTCGACCAATCAGAGACTGTGTTCCTAACATGTCGACCAATCAGAGGCTGTGTTCCTGACTCTTCAACCAATCAGAGGCGGTGTTCCTGACTCTTCAACCAATCAGAGGCTGTGTTCCTGACTCCTCAACCAATCAGAAGCTGTGTTCCTGAAACGTCGACCAATCAGATGCTGTGTTGCTGATTGTGTGGCAGCTCTGATCTCAAAAACAATGCACAATGGAAAAATGTGATTAAAAAGTGACCTTAGAAGGTAATAACGTTCAACAGCCTTATTTGGTAATAGCTTATAATAAGGTGTAATATAATAGTGTGGTTTATGTCTTTTATTTTGTACCTTTTAGGTTTCAGACAACATCACAAACACGCATTTAGAAAGTCAGTTATTTACATTATAAAAACCCAAAGATCTGTCAGTCACTCTAGGCAGTCCTTGTGCAGATGATCATTTAAGTGTAAATCTCGTAGTTTTCATCAGCAGATGAAGTGGTCGGCAGCTTAGCTGTCCTGTAGTGACTGAAGTATGTTACTGCGACCATATTATAACAGGTGGTCATATCAAAGCCGGTAACTCTCTTCATCGAAGTCTGATAGAGACCAGGGTGTCATGGTGACACATTTTGTGTCACAGCAGTGCAATCCTTTGAACTGTGTTTCCCACCTTGACTCGACCTCCACACCCACCAGCTCACCTGCAGTTCATTCCCACATCAAACCCTACCTGCTCCTAATTAGCCACACTGCTTGGGGGCGACAGTGGATAAGTGGAGAGCAGGGTCATCCTTCAATCAGAGGATCGGCAGTTCGATCCCCGGCTACGCTAGTCGCATGTCGATGTGTCCTTGAGCAAGACACTTAACCCCAGAATTGGTCCCGTAGCTGTGCCCACGGTGATAAAATCTGATAGGCAGGTGTTACTTAGCCTCTGCCATCAGTGTGTGAATGGGTGAATGATGACAAGTAGTGTGAAAGCGCTTTGAGTGGTCGGAAAGACTAGAAAAGCGCTTTTACAAGTACAGTCCATTTACCATTTAACCGGCCCACGAACAGTTCTCTGCCTGAGTTCTAGCTAATTGACCCTGTTCCTCCCTGACAACCTGCTCCTGTTCATGCCTGTCTTTTACCTGCTCGTGCCACGCGTCCCTATGTTTTGACCTGTTCATGACGTGCCACCTGCTCAGCCTCAGCGAGTCGTCAGTCCTGTTGTAAGACACTAGGGCTGTGGTGTCTGTGAAGACAAACTTGGACGACTGGGGAGCCCTGTTCTTGATCTCCAGCAGTTCGTCCCGACCATTGTGAGCTTTCTCTTTAGAAGTTCCTGACCCAGGTTGTAGGATGTGAAAAAATTGTCACACGTAATCTTGTGCCCCCTTGAGACCCTCTGCCATGTCGAGCACAACCCTCATGCCCTGATTCTTCTCTGAGGCTCCTCCAATCGGCTTTCCAGTGTAAACCTGCCATGTTCAATGCATAGCTGGAGTTTGCATCACATGCTGCCCAGATTTTTATGCCATATTTTGTCAGTTTGGAAGGCATGTATTGTCTAAATGGGCAGCGACCTCTTAATGCCACCAACCTTTCATCCATTGTGTTAGAGCCAAATATGGTGTTGTTATTCTCTGTGTATACATTGGGTGGCGCTATACTAATGTCCTGTGCTCCGTCTATATAGCTATGGAAATCACTGTTGTTGTCATCAGGTGTGTGTTTAATACAACTGGTGCGTTTGATGTCGGGGTGGAAAGAACGGGACTGTCTGTATGTTGTTCCACGTTGATAAAATAAACAAACTATCATTGAACCAAATTGTCTGTGATGATTTACTCCGATGCAAAGCACATCCAAGGTAATCGAGACGTACAACCAGGGCATTAACCAGGTCACTCCAGAGGGAAAGACACCTCAGTGGCTTACAGAACAAGACTGGGCTTCTTTAACACACTGTGACATTAGGACCTGGGTTATAGAGTATAGGGGAAGACCCTCTACCCACTTGTCTCACATTGTCCTAATAGCTGCCAGCTTGTCTCTCTCCCGTCTGCCAGCTGTTGTCTCCCGATTATTAAATCGGGTTACTCTGGAGAAATGTGAAAAGTCTCCAGAGACATGGTGGCTTGAAAAACGGCCCAGCCTGTCTCTGCATCCCACAGGCTGGCTGCAGATTCATCCTTTGACTTATAGACCCCAGCAAGGATAAGGATCCCCACATATGCATGTGAATGCGTTTAATCCAGCTCCTTCCACTTCTCCCCCCAAAAAATGTCTCCCTTCTAGATTAGTCATTTCTAGAATTACTTTTTGTATTGAGTTTGATATGACCAGCTCAAAAGTTGACTTGATGGGGCCTGGCACTGTCTTTATAATGTTTCCGGCAAACAGTCTTGGCTGACGTGTATTGGGTGAGGATGATCACTGTATTTCACAATTTTTTACGGAAATGTCTAGGTTGGAGGAACAGGTATATCAGTTTCCTCATCTGATGGTTCATAATCAGTACCATTATAATCTGAATTGACCTCAAGATGGTCTTCATCTTCAGACACATCCTTCTCTATTTCACTGTCATGATCAAGGATGTGCTCCAGAGCCTCCAGGGCTGTCATCCTTTTGTTTCTGTTGCTCATGTTGTCCTACAGTATTCTGCTGTGTTGTATGCATCTGCAGAGTGTAATGTTGGTAGGACTCCCAAGCAACCCTCCCCAGCTAAGTGTGGGCAGAGTTTTTCCACAGGAAAATAAAAGGTTCCTGTCAAAGTCAAAATAGGATCTTTATTTCTCGCACAGGTGAGGTAGTGAGAAAGAGAGAGTGTGTGTGTGTGTGTGTGTGTGTGTGTGTGTGTGTGTGTGTGTGTGTGTGTGTGTGTGTGTGTGTGTGTGTGTGTGTGTGAAATGGGGTGAAACATGGTGGGAGGGAGTAACAAATGTACTAAACTTGACCCCTTATACTGCCGGGTCAAATTGACCCGAACATCATCTTTGTAATATAAATTAAATTAACCATTTTTTGTTTTAAGGTTAATTAAGGCAAGCAAAAGAAGTTTCATACATAAAAAGTACTAGATTTTCAAACTTCGAAACGGGTCAATTTTACCCGCAACATAACAGGAGGGTTAATATTACCACTGTGGTAACTTTATGTCAGTATAACTAACGATCTTACATACACAATAGACTCCGCATTAAAACCTTTTTGAAAAAACTGTTTAAAAAGTTTTACAAAAGGTTTTTGGGAAAAAAATGAAAAATCCTGAATGGTTTCACAGCTTTCACATACTGCATAACATTATTTTCAACTATCATACGTGCTATTGAATTGCATCCAATAAATTTGGACCATCCGCACCGGTTCCCCTCAAGGCTGCGTTCTTTTCCCTCTTCTGATATCCCTGTACACCAACAGCTGCACCTCCAGTCACCAGTCCATCAAGCTCCTGAAGTTTGCGGATGACACCACCCTCATTGGACTCATCCATGGTGGGGATGAGTCCGCCTACAGGTGGAAGATTCTGAACGCTCTAAAGACAGTAAAGATGGTTGTGGATTTCCGCAAGAATGCAGCCCCACCTGCCCCTATCACCCTGTGCGACTCCCTTTATCGCCCTGTGTGACTCCCCCGTCGATGCTGTGGAGTCCTTCCTCTTCCTGGGCTCCATCATAACCCAGGACCTCAAGTGGGAGCTGAACATCAGCTCCATCACCAAGAAGGCTCAGCAGAGGATGAGGTAGCTGAAGAAATTCAACCTGCCAAAGACAATGATGGTGCACTTCTACAGAGCCATCATTGATTCCATCCTCTGCTCCTCCATCACAGTCTGGTACGCTGCAGCCACTGCCAAGGACAAAGGCAGACTGCAGCGCATCATTCGCTCTGCTGAGAGGGTGATTGGCTGCAATCTGCCATCCCTCCAGGACTTGTTCACTTCAAGGTCCCTGAAGCGAGCAAGAAAGATTGTAGCCGACCCCTCTCACCCTGGACAGAAACAGTTTGAGTCCCTTCCTCTGTCAGGCGGCTGCGGTCCATCAGGACCAAGACCTCACGCCACATGAACAGTTTCTTCCCATCTGCAGTTGGGTTCATAAACAAAGCCCGGGACCCCCCACTGGCTCTTACATCCTCTTTACAATTATTGCACAACAATTCAATTATTGCACAGCTCTACTCTTTAAATACACACTTGTCACTTTAATAACATACTTGTCTCATACTCTATATTTGTTTGATTGTTTATCATATTTTATTGTAAATTGTCATATTTTCTATTTTGAAATTATGTCTTTTACTATTGCACTGTTTATTGTCACACACCAATCACCAAGCCAAATCCCTTGCATGTGTAACTGATTCCAATAGCAGAGAGAGTGCATGGGCGGAGGGGTTGTTTGGTTTGTCAGTCTGGTCTGCCTGACTCACTGATCCTTCATCTGAATGAGGTTTGTGCTTAACTTAGAATCTATGGCCCCGACCATGACTCATGTCCGTGACATCCAGTTACCTTGAATTTGTTTTATATGATGTATATATTTTGATTGTGTATTTCCCTTGTGACATTTAATTAATAATGCATGTTTCCAAGATTCCAATAAAAAAAGAGATTTGGTTGAATAAACAAAGTATTGATTTGTTAGCAGTTGGCCACTGAATCGTTGCTCTGAAAATACATTATGTCTTGCACCTTTAATTGCCATGGTATTTACTCTATCCATTAGAATGCAGCACAATTCCCAGCAGTGTGTTGGTTGGTGTTTGTAGTAAGCCTCAAGTCCCGTCTAATGAGAGTCTAGCTTCAGTAGAGAAAAGCTGACCTCACAATCCAAGCATGTAGGAGTCCTTTTTAAAGAGTCTACAATGGCCATCTATTAATTGTCAAGCTGCAGACACTGTCTCCATCTGCCTCGACCCAACTTCACCTCTTCGTCCATCGCTCGTCTCGACTCTCATAATCCTCCCTTCTCTCATTAGGCTGAGCAGAAGTGTCAGGAGTTGCTTAGGTTGAGAGTGGGCGGCAGTGCTGAGGGCGAAAATGAGGAAACAGTTCAGAATCCACAACCCACAATCCTCTCTAATACTGTGATCAAGAGGATGGAGCATCACTCATCACGTCTCCCACTGACGGCAGTTTTTCACCTTCCCATTTCATCTTCAGCTCTGTTATTTGGCCAAAAGGAAGGCAAATGAAATAGAGACATCTTTGCCAAACCACTGAGCAAATATTGACTTCCATCCACTCTGCCAAGCAAACTGGCTGAATTAGATTTGAGCAGATATTCAATTAAATGTTTTGTGTTAATGTGTTTCTTCTTAGGAAGTTAACTGACATAAATTGAATGGGCAGAGGTTATGACAACGCTGCCGGGTATTAAAATAGAAAATGCCTCATTTCACAGAGGGTTCAGGGTCCTGAGATATTTAAATATTTCTTTTCTCTCCTTTATTTCTCATTACTCTCTGCTTCGCCCTCAGAATAGTGGTAATGTCATCTGTGTTTTCATGGTCACAATGCATTCTTTCCTTTCAGACTTCCAAAAAGAGTATCAGACTCAATAAGCAGTTTAATACATCAATGTGGGAGGAGAAAATGTTCCCTTACAAATTGTATGGAAATTTCATTTTGTCTGCATGGCTTCTGGAGAAAATTAGATGTACATATGCTTAAAAGTCAGCTACCAGGATTGGTTAAGTGCCAGGCATACCTCAGCATGTATCACTGTGCTGTATGCAGATTTAAATTCTACAAGGACAGGTACAGCCACGGTGACAGATCACAGGAAACTACAGGAAACTACAGTCAGTGACCAAAGCTGAGACATAGTGTGCGCCTGCAGCAAAACTGGAGCCTTCGTTCCATTTGTAAATGTTCTGCTACATACATAAGAAGGATCACAGGTTTTGTCGGGGATATAGCTTGAACATAGCCAAGACTGTGGAGTTATTGGACTTTTTGAAAGCAACAGGGTAAAAGGTGAAAGGACCAATCCCTTCATCAAACCACCACCGCTAACTGGGCAGCAGCTCTTGGTACACGAACATGCGAGTTGTCAGAGGCAATGGGCCTAAACTAGTGTCCCAGTCCACAATACAGTTCAAAATACAAGGGGTACCGTGCACTTATCGTGATTATCTTATCTCCTCTTCTTATCTCGGGTCTCGAGGGGAGGCTGTGGCTCAGTGAGTAGAGCGTGTCATCCTTCAACCACAAGGATGGTAATTGTCAGGCTCCACATGTCGAAGTGTCGTTGAGCAAGATACTGAAGCCCAAGTGCTTCACAGCTGCCCACTGCTCCTCATGCTGAGGATGGGTTAAACGCAGAAGCAATATTTCATGTATGTACCTGTATAATGGCTTACATAACATACTTCAGATTCAGCAAACGCTTCAGTAAATGACCAGCGTAAATATGATGAATGCCACTTGTGCTTTATGCATACGTTCATGAGAAGTACAAAATGTTGTATAAAATGTTGAACTGCTCCACAGAAAATGAACTGGGAGAGATGTTCTAGATTACACTGAGAAGACCAGAGGAATGTTCTGGGTATATGATACACTACAGTAGATTAAAGATCATGTGGGTATTAAAAGAGAACACCTATTCTGTGTATCATAAAAATCTGCTTGTCATTCATTGACCATGGCGCAGCTCCAGACTTCTTGATGACATCACAAGTTTGAGACCGATGCTGCGTTCAATTTACCTCGGAAATCAGAAGTCAAACTTGTGAATGACTTCACATCTGAGTTGACTGCCTTCTAGTTCAACTAGGTGAAGAACATAATGAGATTTGGTCCAGGTTAGCCATTGTTAGCAACACCAGTTGATAACAATGTGTTAGGCTGGTGATTTGCACATTCAACCACCCCAGCAACTTGTCGACAGATAGAAGTTGCACAGTGCTGTGTGTAAGACCGATTATATCAGACACAAATAAGCATAAAAAACAACATATTACTACAACTTTTTTAGTGTTGATGTGCGGTGCAGCTATCTTGGATTTTGAGGTCAGGGTTGGTGAGGTTCATCTGACTTCACAATTTGGAAATCCGACTTCAGGCGGCGTTCCAGTCGAAAAATTTGAGTTCCCAGTCGAAAATTTGAAATCTGGAACACACTGTTATGCCCGACACACACCGCCCACGGGCGCAGCACAGCTCAGCTGTCGGCTGGCTGTTTTTTTTCAACAGATTTTAGGTCTAGTCTTTATTTTCCGCCCACCGCGCAGTTCACAGCAAAAGCAGACAGTGAATCTCTTGACTGTATATTGACATCACACCATCAACATTACTACAGCTTCCATGTCTATTTCTGTAGAACATGTCACAGACATGAAAGAAGTTAATCATTTACAACTCACCTCCTGTTTCAGTTTCAAAATAGAAGTCGTCTAGCTTCTCTCTGGGCGACAGGATCCCTTCATTAATTTATTAACACAAGGCTTTTATTCTGAAATATCTGCTGGGCAGTATGGTGGAAAATGCAGTGACTTGCTCGGTTCCATAAATGATTAGAGTAAAGTTTTATAATTGTGGATTACAATTATTCACACATGAGCACACACGTTCTTCTAAACCTTTTTCTTTCTAAAATAAATATGAATGTCATATATACTGAAATGAAGAGAAACATTCTGGCCATAGTGAAGGCTAAGTATTGAAGAAGAAGTTCTTGCAGCAGCAGCGCTGTCGTAACGATGGAACTTTCCTAGGCCATGGAAATAACATATTGGAATCCTTCATTTTGGTGGCGTTCCCCTTTAAACACCATTGGATAAAAAATTAAATGCATGCAATGGGTGCACCTGTAATGTCTCCAATAATACCTCTTGTCTCAAAAAGACAACCTCAAACATGTACAACAATGGCCTCTATGGTGGCTCAAAGTTGATACAAGATGCAGGACATTCGTAGAAGAACACACAAAAAATAACTTATCGTAGGATATACGAGCCATTGTGTGAGGATACATTGAGCCGGTGCAGCTGCCATTTACACTGACCAAGGAGAAACAAAGCATCTATTCCTTTCACTTAAATGTGTGTGTGTGTGTGTGTGTGTGTGTGTGTGTGTGTGTGTGTGTGTGTGTGTTTGTTGTGTTTGACGCTGAGGAACTGTGACTGATGAGGTGATTATGAGGCAGGTGATCAGTATGAAACATAGCATCTCTGTCAACAGATGGCAAGAGGACACACAAACACATGCACACACAGATAAATGAGTGTCAAGGTCTTCCTCCGACTCTCATTTCCTTCCATATTCATTATTTTCAAGCAAAATTTCTAAAGTGCTTGTTGCAACATCCTCAAGGCGTGTTAACAACAAAATGAAACTCAATATCATGATACAGAGTTTTAAGCCATTTCACGGGGCCCCTCCATTCCTTGGTCCAAACAACTAAAGGCCCACTTGAGTGTTCCAAAATGATAAACCGATGAAGAGGCTGGTTCATCGGCTGGTTCATCGGCTGGTTCATCGGTTGGTTTTGTGTCGCAATGTGTTTTAGCTTTATGTCCTTTCTAAAGTTGACGTTTACCTTCTCTCCAATATAGTGTGACGAGCTGGCATTTGGCTTGTGGGGTCGTAAAAACGACCAAAAAAATACATTTGAAAAATTCAACAGCAATGTCTCTTTCTAGAAATCATAGCCTGGTTATTAAGATACTCCACAGACCAAAGGCACACAATATCAGGTTTACCAGGTCTGATATTGTGTGAAGTTGGTGAATTGGGATTAACTCTTTAACACACAATAGAAACTAACCAATGGAGGCAGCAATAGACCAACCACACCCGTGTTCTGTGAGGTAAACTTCCTGTTTTTGTTCATGCAGTCTTGTGGCTTTGAAAAATGTATAGATAAAGCGAGGAAAATATTCTAAATATAGCGTACACGTAAATGATGGTGATAGGTGATAGAGGTGTCTAAAATAATAAAATACGTCCACAGCAGTACATGTCTTTGCTCCAGTGCTGGTAATCGATGGACCACATACAAATCCACTTAAAAAAAGGGCCATATCCTGTATATGTCATTTTTTAAGGGCAATTTGTAAAATTCTAGAATGCGTCATTTTTCAAGGAAAGTGTGTTAAGTTTAAAGGACTCTCAAATTTCCATCAGTGTGTTCTGTACAATCATGTACAAAATATACAAACGACCAAAATCAGAATGTGTGTCTCGAAGTCGGAGTGAGAAAAAGACAATTAGACAGAAAGAAGAGAATAAAACAGAGAGAAGTGTCATGGACAGAGGAAGGCGGTGTGAATGAACAAGCTTGTTGTTTTGACAGTTGACATTCAGCGCTTTGCTTTCTCACGGCTCCTCTGATAAACAGTCATGCCAATAAAGCGGCGGAGTTGAAATGGGAGAATGACGAGGCGTGCAGAGCTGCTGCGTCTCCTGCATTCTGACCGAGGGCCCTGCTCCTCTTTCACGTTTAATGTCGCTGCAATCCATCAGAGCCTCCATCTGTTCACTGTCACCCTGCCATCCATCCATCCATCAAGACCTCTCTCTCTCTCTCTCTCTCTCTCTCTCTCTCTCTCTCTCTCACACACACCAATTCCAAGTAGACAGCCACTGGCACTGCTACGAATCAGTACACCATCTCCACTTCCATTTCCTCTAGACCCTGACTTTCTGCACCCGACAACAGCACAGCCCCTCAGTGGTTGTTTGAAAAAAACTGTATTTTTAAATCTATTATTCTGCAATGATTCATTGGCAGGATGCATGATCAGTTTTCTCAGCTTTTATTGTATTTGTCTTCCTGTCATTGGTCAGTGCTCTGCGTGCTGGAAAAGTTCCCTTGGATAAAGACCTGCTTTTTCCCTTTCACCTTACGAGCTCAGGTCAACTTGATGGACAGAGTGACAGATTTGAAATGGACTAGACTTTACCGCCATCGTCACCTAGAATGAAACACCTTCACACTGTAAAAAAAATAGGCAATTTCAAAAAAGTCTTCAGCATAAAAGTTCACTCTTGACCTTGAAAGAAGACATTTGACAAATGAACGTTACCTCTCTCCCCAGAGCTTTCAGCTCGACCTTTCTTCTTATCCAAGATACATAATCTTCTTTCAATTTACACGATGCCTCTTCCTGCAGCTGCACAACACACTAGTTGTTGTTCCGTGTCATTGCATAATATGGCAGAGTATATCACCATTTTTCAGTCGTTTTTTTATGTTCTCATAGTGTTTTGTAAAGGCTCAGCTATTTTAGTTTAGTGAAATCATTTTATTTGACATTAGCAAATTTCCACAGATAACACAATGAGCTATTGTTTAAACGTAACCTTGCAGTAGTATTGTGACAAAATCATCTAAAATCATGGTCCACTTAATAGCCACATCTCACCAATGGATATACATTGACTGATGTGTTACAATGATAGTAGGACCTTGTGTTGAGACTTTGCCAAATATTTTGTAGTGCTGAGTAAAGTTCATCAGGAACATGTACGTAAACGAGCGAAACACGGTTCTTTTCTTTGTCTGTTGTCAATGACCCTTCTTTTTTTGTTAAATCCCAGACACTCTCTTGGTGGACCTTCTGAGTTCATTCTGATCTAGAATTCTGATCTAATTCCGTTTCTAGCTACTTGCCACTCAGGGCTGCAACATGCTGCAGTGACGCACACCTACAATCCTCTCCAACTCCCTCAGTAAGCCTGAGTGAGAACAACACATGGTTGCACAAGGTTGGAAGAACATTTGGAGTTTTGATAGATCCACTGAGCTCCTCTGGAGGCAGAGTGTAGTCATGCATTAATCAAGGTCTGCCAATTATAAAAGTGTGCTTGTTAGGGTAACAGAGTGGGGGGTGGGGACTCTAGAGCCACACTGCCTTAGAAGAATGATGCACTTCAAGTAATCATCTTGAATATTTCCTTTGAAATAAATGTCTGTTAAATCACTATTTATCGCAGAAGGAGGTAAAACAATGTTGATCGAGCCCATGGCCATCAGTCTTGACCACATTAACATAGCATTGCACTATTACTAACTGGGTCTGTGATCGAATAGTCCGTTTTGCTTAGGAAGGTTCCTAACTGAATAAAATAACCCAGAAGTATCTAAGTGGCCGCCATGGTAAGAACTGTTTGAATTCTCTAAATGCGAAGGAACAGTGCTTCAATGCTTCCTTTATTAGCTCCTTTAGCATAGGAAACACTGGACCTTCCTTTACCAAAGAAAAGAACCATCTCACAACTCCTATTGCTCCGGCAATATTTAAAGTGGCACACACCATTCGGCCATCTATGTAAAACAACCAAAATGACTATCTTGCAGGTTTAACAATTAATTTCATAATGTTATAAACTAATGGGATTCATATAAATATAGCAAACTGTCAATGAACAAATTCTCAATAACAACAACCATCAGTAAAAAACAAAACAAGCTTGGCCTATGATAGATTATTAAACTGTTAAAAAGCTAAATATAACCGAACCTTTGAATCTACATTATTGCACAAAGGACATATTAATATTGAACAGTTTCATTGATGTTGCACAAGTGAATTGTTTCTACTGAAGCAGTGTTGATTGTTGTGTGACAGCGGCAGGAAGGAAGGAGCTCCGGTTTCTCTCCTTCACACCACGAGGGAAGCAGTCTGTTACAGAAGGAGCTGTTTAATACAGCCTGCATGCAGCAGTATCACATTTTGCATGGGGTCATATTTTAATTGCACTTTTTGTAGTCCTTTGCCATGGTTGACCTCTGTCAGTGACATCCACCGTCGCATCATAATTACGTAGCTTAGTGAAAGTGTAGTGGATTCTATAAACACCACGGTCGTCTTTTCCTAACTCCTCATTAATTCTCCTTCACATCTTCCCTTGACCCCATGAAATTTTCCATCGAGGTCAAGGAAAAGTGCATAGGAATAGACGTTAGAACGTCATTTATGGACTTTTTGACCGCAACCCGGGTGTCTGCGGCAACATTGTCAGGAAAGAAAACACTGTTTGGATCTCTGGGAAGTGAGACCAAAAAATACATTACCATAAGAGTAAGGAACTGAGATCTTTGAGCTTGTAACTTTCAAACGTAAAACTTGATTGTAATCATTTTTTTTTATGATTTACTTGATTACTACCAGTAATGGCAAATATTTTACTCACTAAATCAATTGCTGAGATCTGGATACATGGTGACTAAAATCAAGCTTCTTTATTACTATTAATTCCATTTGCTGGATGTGAACGGTCAGGAAAGCAACATCCTAAAGATTCTCTAACGAGGAGCTCTGAGCCAAAAAGGGCGAAAGTGCCATGTTGGGCAAATATGAGTATTATATATGAAATGAAAGCTCTCAGTGAGATCTTTTCAGTGCACAACTGAAATGATGAGCCATAGGTTTTAATTAAAAGAAAAATCAAAAGGCAAACCAGTAAATGTGGGGTTTTGGTCCAGTGAGCTGATGCCCTTTTGGCACTGAACAAAGCATTATGTGCATTTTTATCAGTCAACCACCATCAATTAATAATTTTCAGCTGGCAAATTTTGTTGCTTGAAACTGCTCTGATCTCATGATTTCATTTCAACATTTCATTAACTTGAGTACTAAATATTAACAGAGTGCAATGCCTGAATGCCTTTTTCTACATTGTCTGATGCACATTCTGTTAATGGATCCATTTCCCATCAATCTAACAAATTCTATGAACAGTGAGGTGTTTTAAAAAATAAAATAAAATTAATTGCAACCCGTAAACAAAGTGTTACAAAGTATACAGCACGGTAATTTTCAGCTCTTTTGAAGCCAGAAGCTCATGTAAATTAAATAGCCTATTGATTTATGTAAGTGCTTAGTCCTGAACAGAGTGAAGTCCCTGTCAGCCTTCAAACACCTCATAGTCCACTGAATCTGCTGTTCATGATGGACAATACTAATTTGATAACATGTATTCGAGTCATCCTAGTGATTTTCTCTGGCAGTATGCTACAGTTAGTTGTCACCCAATTATTACCCAAACTACATTTGGGACAGAGTAGATATTTAGCATAGAACCCACTAAAATCAAAAGATCAACAATATCAGCCAGTAGATGTTCGACAAAATAAACCTTAAATGTAATCTATCAATTCCACGTTGGTTAAATTCAACTGAGAGGCAAGAAACCAAAACTTTGCTGTGCTGTTGCTATCCATTAATTCAAGATAAATCCATTCTACTCCATGTTAATTTACTAGCAGCAAAACATTAAAATGATCCACAAACTTTAATTGGCTGGGGTTGGATTACTTCCATGTCCTGCATGAACGCGACGCTTCATTTAGTGGCAAATGCAAAGTTCCCCAAAAAGTCACTTTCTGTACCCAAAAAGGTGGAAGATGTGTCTAGTGCGTCTGACTTTTGTCAAACAAATCGGTTTCAAATAATTCTAGCTATTTTAACCACTATGTGAATCCCTCCCAAACTATAACCCAGCATTTTAACTGTAATTTAACTATTGTAGTTTATTTTGCCTTGACCTTTTCCTAAGCTTAACCATACTGTATTCATGATTAAATATTGCAAAGATATGTTTTTTTATGTTAGCATCTGAGGTATAGAGAATTAATGAATACCAAGACTCATGGGGTATATTGTTGTTAAATTCCACTGAAAAAAATGAATTGTTATAAGTTGGCAAAAATGATGTATCAGATGTTCAAATGTTGCTGTCCTGTGTACGGGTACTGAGTTTAAAATTCACTATTTGTTTTGGTTCAAATTGAAGTGTTGTAAGTTCTTGTGTTGTCTCAATAAAACATATAGCAGGTATAGCTGACTCTCCTACCAGAGGTCTCCTTATTTGATTTACTCCTCCAGTATAAATTACACAGTAGTTGTAACCTATTTACCAGTTTGTATCTAATTTTATTGTTGTGTTTAACCACTTCAGGTGTATTACTCTTTTATATCTCTTGCTTGCTTGCTTTATAATCGTGTTTGGTGTTGTCTGAATTTAAGGCACTTTGGGGCTTTGTTTTATGGTATATGTAGTCACAGACCCTGAAATAAAGAGACATTACGGCCATAACCTCCTTCTTATCAGATCTTGTGTCAGGGACCCAATTGGAAAGATGTTAGTTCTTGTTGGTGCTGTGATAAAACACACCACCTTCTTTTTTAAGGATTTCTTTGTGGCATTTGTTGCCCTCATTTGGACAGATGAAGAGTGTAGTGGCGAACTGGAAACTACTCTTGTCCATTTTATTCCCATGGCCTTCTGAACATACATTCTTGTTCCCCACAGGATGAATACCACTGCCTTTGGTGATCCTCTGACTTTACATTTAGCTCCACCATGAGACTGTGAATTAAGTATCACAACATCTTTTGGATGGATTGCCATGAAGTTTTGGGAACAATGCCCAGAAAACTAATCCACATTGGTTCCCAGATGATATAGCCTAATGACTTTGGTGTTCCCTTGACTTTTCCTCTGGAACGTTAAAATGTAACATTATTGGCTTTGACTGTATCACAACAATTATTTGATGCCATGACGTTCGGCTTGAAATGATGAAATGCCATCATCAAGTCCAAATATGTCCAAGGACCAAATTCCTGCAAAGTGACATATCGATTAAAATCAACTGTACTGCTATAGTAAATACTAAATGTTAGAGATATGCAAGCATAGATATTTACTCTTGTCAATAAATAAAGAAACTTTAACCAGCTATTCTATGAAATGGCAAGAAATACTATATTGATGATATAATTAAATAATATATGTTTGTTGAAGATGACTTATTCTATACTCACTTTTGATACTAAATGGAACAATCCACTTCATAATATTGGAACCCACTATTATCTAAAGAAATCAGCTTTAGAAGCATCTTCTGAAAGACATGCAGTTAGCAATGACCCATACATGAGTGTGCACGTGCTTCCTGCCTGCAGTAGGATTGATTGATTATTGATTTCCAATTTCTCAGTGCTTCTCCCATTAAGGGAAATTTAACGAAATGGATATGTTTAAGGCTAAAGTTCTAATTATGGCCAGTGTTAATTACACATAGCTAATTTGGAAGAATGGTTTTCCCTGGGGTCCACCAGCTTAGGACCATATAATTAATTCTATTTGAAAATTTGACGATGGAGAGGGACATTCTCCATACTGCAACCAATAGTATGTATGTTCTGGCAAGGTCAGAGAGGGTAAAAAGATTCATGGAACATGAAGAAAAATTCCTGTTAGGGGTAGAAGCATGCCTCCAGCCCTGCCTGATGAGATCATTGTACCCAGTGTGTTCACCGTGGGATACAAACCAGAGAGAAGCGAGAGAGCTTTGAATAAAAACGACTGAAGGGTGCCTTGTCATTATTCTGATGGCCCATTGTTCCGAAGCCCTTGTATTACAGAAATGTCCCATTTGTCTAACAGCCTGTTATCCCAAAAACCAACGCCCATTGTTGTGAAGACCCATTGCTCTGAAATACACACTCTCCCTGCAACAACCAGAAGCACATGGCTAATCATTATGCATAAGGATGTCATCGGATTATCCTGATTTTTTTTCCTACTATGGCAAAGGCATGACCCGCCCTATTCCAATTTTACTCCAATGAGGTACCATAGGAAAACAATGGTTTTGCTGGCAACAAGTTTCCAGAGATGCATCTCTGATTTGAGCTGCCGCAAGCTTATGGACAGATAATGGAAACATACCAGTTACCTAGTTACTGTGTGTCGAAAACCTGGAATCGCATATACCTCTCTTTTTCAATCAAAACAGAACTGCAACATGTATAATAGGTTAAATCTGAAACTAGCAGGTAACTGCCATAAAACAAAGCTCTCCGAGTCAGTTAAAACACTATACACACACACTCATACATAACGTCACAATTAGCCTTGTGGCAACTTTACACATCTATTTAAAAGTATGGTAGGCTATTTCACTCTTCATTCTTTATACTGTTACTTTATACTAATCTTACATATGCATTCAGGGGAGTTGAGATAGTAAGAGTCAATACACATAAAGTTCAGTGTTGTATCAATGTTGAACTCAAGCTAATAACTGTATGTGAGGAATTTGTTGGGTGATATAAATTAGGTTTGAGAAGAGAAATTCCTCAAACGTGCTGAAATGCTGAAATGCAATCAATGATGTAGGCCTACTCTTACTCAGTTTCTTTTCACCTGTTGGTGGTCATCCTGTAAAAAAGAAACATCCATGTCTTCCAGATTACTTTAAATTTCTTCATATACTCTAAGCACAAGAAACATACTCTATAGTATAGACTCTATATAAGAAGTGGATGTAGTCAGTGATGTCATTCATTGGTTTGTGGACTGCCGCTTTGAAGCCTTGAGTTTCGTATTTTGTCAGTCGCCCTCTTTGTTTTAGCCATCGCCATCTTGGTTTTTTGGAACCAGAAGTGACACAAGAGGGTGAAGCCAACCGAACTCTGAATATCTTTATTTTTTTAGCAAATGTAACAATTAACTTTAATGAAGTGAAAACACACTGTGAAAGGGTGTGAGAAGATGCTTGTGCAGTAATGGCCGAAAATATGGATTAGCAGTAATTTCTTCAAAATAAAGTACAACAAATCTGAAGTCATCATCATCATCATCATCATCATCATCATCATCATCATCATCATCGGCACAAAATCCCTCAACAAACACACCAACAGCTTCTCAAAAACTCAGCTACCCATATGCTCACTCACTCACTCCCACGAACACATCACCCCAGTGACTCCCTATAGAACAACACATCCATTTAAAACTTCTCCTCATCACCTACAAAGCTCTCCATAACATGACCCCCTCCTACATATCCACACTCCTTTAATGGCACACTCCTACATAGGGATGCCTCCCAATACCCGGTTCTAAACGGGAACCAATAAGAGAGGAATAAAAACCTGGAGTATTGATAAGGTCTACACACTCATTCCCGCTTGGTATGATACTGAAAAGGGCAATGCCATTGCAGAGCTAAAACATGTGTTAAAGCTAGCCATTACAAGTGATGGGCGGACCAGTTTAAGTCAGGACTACTACCTTACGGTGACAGAGCATTACTTCAAGCAAGGCAGCGTGAAACAGAAAATCCTTACAACCAAAGCTGTTTATCGGGCGCAAACAGTGGCAGAGGAGATCACAGACATTTTGGAAGAATTTGGCATTGAGGTTAACACGATTTTATATTCCTGTGATGTATTTAAAAAAAATATTTCTCTCTATATCACCTCCTTCGTAAAGTGTCATTGAGTTTCCTAAATAAAATGTATTATTAAAGTCGGTCAGGGACAATTCCCAGACCGTACATCGCCCAGTTAGCGAACTGTCAATCACAAGGTAGCCCCGCCCCTAAAGCATACCCTGCTTTATGGTCTATTTGACTCCAAATGGACCATAATTTACTAAATGAACATCATGCTGTATTGAAGAAGACTTGAAACTAGAGATTGAGACCATAAGCTCATGTTTACTGAGGTAATAAATCAACAAAGTAAGTTTTTTCAAAGACTTCTATAAAATCACATTTTTGCCCCCTGCTGGACATTATAAATAATACAGGTTTAAGCACTACAACCCCACATTGGCTTCCCTTTTCATGACCAGAGCTCTTTGCCTGGTACATACACAAGGTGTTGGCAACCTTGTAAACTAAAAGTTCCAGCGGTGCACTTACACCTCTTGTGGCAGAAATGAGTTTCAGACAAGACTTAGACATTTTTTTCTCTCTTGTGTCTCAGGGCTTCCGTAAAGAAGCCTAATCTACACATTTAAAGCTTGCAGTGCATCACTATATGTTTGTATGTTGATTTACAAGTGGAAAAGCCTTTAGGCTACCCCAGAGCACTGAGTAATAGGTAGAGTCAGAGATTACCCAATATGTCTATGAATATCTCATGCTTTAAAACCTCCAATCTTCTGAGAGAGCACCTGAAGACACCCCCACACACTCCCTTTATTTGTGCAACTCTAGACGTCACCCATGGATTCTGCCATTTCTGCCAACATTGCCGATCTCCTCATTATTCTCCAATCGTTTCACCATTTGAAGTTAATCTGGCATTCTGGGATCATGATAAGGTGGCACCTTATAACCAGAACGGATCTGATGAGAAAATAACTCAATATAACAACAACGGATCTGAGTATAATATGAAGAGATCAATGCAGGAAAGATGTAGATAGTACTGGTAATAACAGGACAACATCTCAAGAGAGAAGCAATGAGAAATAATGTCTTTATTACAAGGAAACCTGATACAATGTTGTTGTGGAGATGAATGCAACCCAGTCATCAAGGTAAACTCTCTAGGTGATGTTTGGGAAGTAATGAGAGGCATTTTGTTTGCTCCATCATAAAAGGTATTACAATATCCAGCGAACATAGATTACAACACATGTGTTTACAGTGCCAGAGATGATGATTTCCTTTGTGCTGCAGAGAAGTAAAACTGCTGCGGTGCATACTAAACAGGCTCAGCTCTGAAGACTCACCCTCCGCACTGCTCACACTAAACTGTTTATTAAGACAAAACAATTATGTGAATATGTTAATCTCTTGACAAGGCCCAGGTGCCATTCCTGCCGCTTACTTACAAACAGTCAGCGCTATACAATAATGTACGTTAGTAGAGCCTGGAATTACATTTTTTAACAAGACTGTAGATGGAGATTACCTTTACATGGAAAGGTCATTGATTCTTTTACTTTCTGAGGACCAGGGCCTGTCTTATGTTGGCACATTCACTGTTTCAAATAACAGTTGATGAAGTCATGGTGTGTCCTAGGAGGTTGTACTCATTATTATCCATTGTAATCTCCACCAGGAGGATCATGAGATCTGTCACGAGTAAGTGAGTGAGATAGTGAGTGAGTGAGATAGTGAGTGAGTCAGTTAGTGAGATAGTGAATAAGTGATTGAGTGAATGAGTTAGTGAGATAGTGACTAAGTGAGTGAGTGAGTGAGTGAGTGAGTGGGCACCATTTTGTCTGTCTGCAGCTTATCTCTCATTCTGCAGCAGCAAAATGTATAATATTGTGGGTGTCCAGTATTGGCTGCATGCTCAAGGACCTATTGTGGTAACAGTGACTCACACTTTCTCAAAACACATTTTATTGCCTGTTTCATACTGCCTGCTGACTCCTCAATCTCTACTGTTGATCGGCACCGGGCCGGTAGGGGCCGCCAGTGATAACACATCTGAGTGCATCGCTAATTATTTGTGGCTTGTCGTTGTCATGTTATAGCCTTTAGTGCTTCCAATTAATTACAGAGACCGTCTAGGCAGGCTCATTTCATAATAAACTTGGAAACATTGACACACTTCAAACTGGGCGGGTCAGGAAGGCCGCTTGGTGTGGGAGGATCCTCTCGTGGGGAACTCTCTGTGATGATCTGCAGAGACCGGGCTGGGATGAAGGTGGCTTGTGGCTCTGACCGTGAGCTTTACAGGACCCGTCTCCTTTACCATGCTTTTTGGGTGTGACTTTTGGGTGCAATTATAATTGTCTACAAGAGCAGTTCTTCATAGATCCAGCTTCTTTAGTTTGCTTTCAAAATGCAAAGGATTAACTTTAATTAAAAAAAAATCTATGCTTTCAATGTTTTTTTTCAATTTTGGGGTTTTTCAAGATATTGTATGAAAGTTAGATATCCCAGTATCCTAACAATGCTATACTGATACTATATGCTCATAGATAAAGGAGTGATGATGCGGTACATGCTTTAAATTCCTCAGATACAGCTATGCACTGTTATAAGCACCAGATACCATGCAGTCGACGATAGAACATTCACTACGACCTCAAGTGACTTGAGACTTGACTTAGACTTTCAAAAAATGACTCGTTAGCTTATCTGTGAGAACCTAAGACCCTCCATCCACACTAATGATCTTCCTCCATGACTTCATCAAACCTAAAATACCCACTGAAAAGACAAGCTGGACCTCTTGTGCCGGAATGTCTATGTCCAAAAAAAGACAAGAAGATTTCAAACTTATCAACAATTACAACATCTGTAGTCTACACAACAGTGAATATGGCATGGTATGGTTCTTGGGATGAACAAAGTAAGAGAAAATGGAAGAACAATCTGCCAATCTTCACTGTTCACAAATGACTTGACTGAGGAGATGGAGAGGGAAGGACCAGAATCACGAGTTTACATGCTTTCTTCGGTGCCAATAGATTTCAAATGGCGAGGGAGTGTACTAAGGCTTCATTAGCTTTGTCAGATGCTGTTAAGAGACATATTGACATGGTCATTAGTGGGGAAATCAAGTGAGTTACTGAGTCAAGAATGAGTCTCTCAATTAGTGAAAGTGTTCGAATGTGCAGCTGCATGAGTCTGTGTGCATTTGTGACTACTTTCATGTATTGTAGTGGTGGATGTGTCCTTGGGCGGGATACTTAACCCCACATTGCTTGCGGTGTATGAATGGGTGTGAATGTTAGTTAGTCCTGATGGGCAGGCTTTACCTTGCATGGTAGCCTGCCATCAGTATTTGAATGGGTGTCAATGGGTAAATGATGACATGTAGTGTCAAAGCGCTTTGAGTGGCTGGAAGACTAGAAAAATGCTAAAAATGCAAGTACAAGTCCATTTATCTTAAAATGATAAATTATGTTTTATATCTTGAACACAGCTTTTGTCTCATGTCCCTGTATTTGTTTTCCGTATGTCGTCTTTTACTGAATTTAAAGTACCTGCTCTATGTGTGTGTGAATATGCCCTTTGCGTAGCGACTTAAAGACGTTGTCAGGTTTAGTGGCGCAGGTTGCTGTCGTTCTGGTTTTGTTGCTGTCCTCAAGAAGCGAGGGGCGGTGCCTTCGGGGGAACAGGGTCTGTCTGATGTGGAATCTCTCCACATCAAGGGAATGCCATTCTTCATACAGTTGTGAGTTCATTTCCATAGAATGGAACGATGGAGTCTATTATTTCCCAAACACATCCTCTCATCTCAATGGGAAAAAAAGCGTGTTGCTGTGCAAAGACAAAATTGAATTCCCAACGTTGCTGCTTAATGCGGGATGGCATGAATGTATAATTAGAGGCCTGTAGGCAACAGATAAGAAAAAAATAAAGACTCACTTTGATGTTGATCACAAATTATTTCATGCTTTGAGAATGCGCACGCACCCACACAAGCACCCACACACACATACAATGGGAGTGTAATGGGAAAATACACACTAATATGTGTCCCAGCTGTCACACAGACAGACACCCACTCAGGATGAAGACATATAGTGTATATTCACATACACACACACACATACACACACATATTCCAAACTGACAGAGTAACGTAAATACAATTTGTCAACAACAAAAATCCTTCAGCTCTCTCTCAGTGTGGTGACCTTTGGTGTGTGTTTTACTCTGTTGGTATTGTTGTTTGGTAGTTGCGTCTTTCAGGCCCTCTCCATCCATCAAACATGGAACTGCTTGTCACTTCTGAGATTGTTCCCTCTGCGTTGTTGGGATCTGACCATGTGCCTCGCCATGTGCTTTGAGACAAAGGAATCAGGCCTTCCTATTTTGCAGAGCAACCCGGAGCCTGATTTGAAGTTGATAAGGGCCAAACCCCCAATAAAACAATTTCACACATCCTTGTGAAATTCTGAAGTAGTTTGGTTGAGAGAACCGGAAGTGACTAGCTTATAAAACCACTGAGCGTGCATGAAAGCCTTGCTTGTCTCGCTGACGTTGTGTTGGTGCAAAGAGGCACAAACACAACGTTGCTCTCTTTAAAAGAAGATCCTAGGTTAAACAGTTTTACATTAGCTGGACGAATCTACTAGACTGTTTGTTTTGTTTTTGTTCGCATCCTGGAAGAGGAAGCGGACAATTTTCGGACAAAAGTGAAGAAACGGATTCTTCAGAGAGAGAGAAGCATATTTCTCCTCTCCACCCAAGCCACCTTTGTTCCAGCCATAAGGAAAGAAACATTCCCTTACTGAGCCGAAGAAAGTAACTCTGACACACAGAGTTTTTCATCACCACGCTGCAAGGAGCTGCGCCGCCTAACGTCTGTCGGAAGACCGACCAGACCACGAAATCTACTCATAGTAAGGCAAATAGAGTCTGGGCAGATTTAGTCTGTGGTGTTTATTATCTTGTTTGTGTTGCTTAAGTTACTGTGTCATTTTTATAATGTGGTGTGTATGCTCAACAATCGGCGAAAATTAACGATCAAGATCGTTAATGGTGTGTAGAAGTTATCGTGTATCTGCTGCAATCGCGTTGAGATGTTTCACCGCTAGTGAGGCTGGAAGTTGTTTCTCATCAGTTCAGAGGTCAAAACCGCGGCTGTGAGAATCAAAGAGTCGTCAGCTGTGTTTCTGTAGATGAATGTAGAACAATCTTCCGTACTCCACCGCTGCGGGGAGGATCTTATTTTGTTTTTGAAGGATTTATTCTGTTTTGTTTGCTTCCCCCACTCACACTGCATGTACACACACTACATGCACACACTACATGCACATACACACACACACACACACACACACACACACACACTTACCCCCGTTTGTTGATTTTAGATAGCGTGCACATAAATGTATAGTTTTGTTGTCAGTTTAGATATTAGTTGATTAGATCATTATTATTGTAACTTAATAAACTCTGTTATACTTTAAAGAGCAGCTGTCTGTGATTACTTTGTCTATGTGTATTGTGATGATAGCTGGATATGTGGTCAGCTGCTCGTACTCAACACCTTCACTTTCACTCTGAATGTGGAATAGTACTTTGACTATTGACATTGTGAGTGAACACTAATTATGAGACTTAGTTTATGGTTTGTTTATTGGTCCCTGTTCGCAGGGTGGTGCCCCGTTATTATTAATAATCGTTAATGATCTTACTGACATTAATAATTCTATTGATGTCAATAATTTAGTTTTCTTATATGCTGATAACTCAAACACGCTCCTTTTCGTTCCCAACAGCGTCCTCTCTGCCGGTGTAACAGTATAAATCTTGATAAAAGACTTGTGATGCAAACAATTCGAAGAATTCATTGGTTATGAGAGAAAAAAAAACATGTTTCACCTAAGATGGCGTATCAGAGCCATTGTAGGTAAAAAAAAATAAATAAATCTACTCTACCAATCTCAGAAAGGGGGGAAAATTGGAAAAGATTGAAGCTGAAAATTAACAAGAAAGAAACTCTGATATTCTGAGTTTAGACTGTTTAAATTGTGTTTTATTAGGCCCAATTCCCAGCTACGTCTCTTTAAAGTCCAGATCCTGATGATCACATGGTGATTCTGGGCTAAAACCTAGAGTATTTATGTATTGCTGAATATGCAAAGTATAATTTGATTAGGCCATCCACTGCATACAAAATACAGGGTAAGCAGCAGTATATACATACAGTATATATCTTTGTTTTGATTTTTTTCAGTTTACTCATGTGTACTCATTTCGTTCAAATTGTAATTGTAAAGACTGTGCCCTCTAAGGGTTTAACGCAAAGCTTCTTTATGTCTCTATTAAGAAAGAGCTAGCTGAATGCCTCAGGTTATTTCACTCTGTGAGCCTTGAGTTGGAAAACTTTATTAAATAAGAGCAGAAAAGCGGCCAACATCAATTATGTATAGCTGTATGTATGATTATTTATTGTCTGTGTGTTTTTCTAATGGACATTTACATATTTGGAAAGTTCATTTGCTTTTTTTGTCATTGTCCAATGGGATGAATTTAGAGGCGGGCCATCTGTGGTGGCACATCCACTGAATTAGATCACACATCCAGATGTACACTATGTACACTACAACTTTGTTTCATGTTTTGTTTTGTTTTTACTTTTAAGTCCTCTTTAGCTTCATATATCATCAACAATAGAGGACAATATGCAATGAGCTCTCTTGTTCTGAATAAGCAAGTTCAGCAGTTAGTAACTCTTCCTACAGGTCAGAGACTATGTAGGCAAACACATCCACTTCCTCCAATTATTTCACAACTTCCTGGCGTGGGAATTAAACTACATACGTAAGGCAAGGCAAAGCAAGTTTATTTGTATAGCATATTTCAACAACAATTAAAAGTGCTTCACATAAAACCATTAAAAGCATAAAAACATAAGGCAAGTGTCCACATTGAAATCCAATCGCTGAACACTGTTGTCCTTGGCTTTTCCGTATGCCAGTCCCATGGGTTTCATCGTCCATTGACATTGCAGCCAGGACCAGCTGTAGTCGTTCTACACCGTTTGCTTTGCCATTGCTTCATAAATGATTAGGGTTGCGATATCAATTGCCAAGTGTCGCTTGTACACTTTCGTCGGACCAAATTGAAAGACACTTGGTCTCTTCATGACTCGAGTGTAACCCTAACCCCATTTTGACAAGTTATCTTGCTGTTTTCTTTCGAGTAGCTTAGTTCGCTAACTGGCTAAAGGCTACTTCCTCGCTGGTTTGGAACAGTCACCTGTGTTTACGTATTCTGTCCATGTAGTTGTTGTATGTGGATTGTACTTAATTTACACTTGTGTACAACATGGTCACAATGCGTCCTTAACCACCTCCAGAGGTGTATGGCTGATTGCATTTTGGCTGCATTTACACCTGTACTTAAATGTGGTCTAGCACTATTGAACCGCATCCGATCACCCAAAATGCTCTTTAATGGAAGGTTTTAAGAGGATATTAGATCCACCTCGATGCAAACAAGAATAATGTTGTGGCATAGGCATTTTCTTGGTCATAGTTTGTGTGCATAATCCCCCCCAAAAAATATAATCACAATGAATTGGAACGCCATTACCCACAGGTAAAATTAATCCTCAGCATTTCCATGATCAGCTGAGGGCAGAGGCTGCTCTCTGTGTGGATCACATCCCATCACATCTAACAATGTTTGAAAGGCTGTCAACCTGTTTCCCGACAAAACAAAAACCCTTTCATTCGCTCTCCCTCCATTAATAGCATCTTACTTGGCCGAGGGCCAGCGTGTAATGCCTTCGAAACATATTCAATTTCATCATAATTAAGAATAGATTATCTATCCAGCTAAGCACAATTCATCATAATCATCATTCCAACCCTTTAAGGGTTTAAATATTCTTATGCAGGGATCCATAACTCCTTGCGACACTGCAATCATTTGTTTACAGCCACATCCATTTGGTATACCATCCTTTAATCAATAGCAGTAAATCTAAAGTCCATTTTGCAGCACATTTCTCCTCTTGGGGAGAAAAAGCCCCGTTGAGAAAGGAGCAGTTTAGGGCTCAGGAATTGCACACACCTCCCGTGGCTCGTGCTCTCACAAGTTTGAATGAGATTATATCAAATTGTTAATTGTAAACAGTGTGGAGTATAGCGGGACCACTGGGCATTGATGGATTAAGATAACAGAAGTTATGGTGTCATAACTTGAGATAATCAACCGATTCATTAAGATAAGAGAGGGAATGATAGCTCGGAGGGAGCTTTTCCACAGCACTTGTACACAGCTTGTTCACCATCTCGCTCATTAAATACAAATGTAACGGCAAGCTGTTGTATCCGTTTGGCCTTCCAATATTAAACCTACGGAATGTTGACAGGGTGTCATCGAGCTGCTAAATATCCAGTAGATCTTAGTCCCGATAGAAAAGCAACAGCCCCGCAGAGCAGCACAGAGCCAAGTGTACGTCCACTGGTTTCCAAAGGGAAGTAGCTTATATGCAATTTTTATGTGACGGTTTAGTCCAGATCAGCAAATACTACCTACAACTTGCTTGGTCGTTCTCCAGATGGTGTATCGATCATGGATGTATGAAACTCTGCTGGTACTGAATAGATTGAGTCTGATTTTGGTTTGATTTTTGTCACCACGCATTCCGTATTCACGTCATGGATGTTTTAATCAAAATGGATACCGTGTTGGGAACTGTCCATTAGTACAAAGAATGTCCATGAAAGCCCTTTTTCAGACTGCCCCCAAAAAAGAAACGCCTTTGCTCAGAAAAAAAACCAAAACTCTCCTTGCAACAAACAGAAGCGCACGGCTAATTATTATGTAGAATTAGGTCATTGAACCTTCCTGACTGTTTTACTAGGCAAAGGCATATCCCACCCTACTCTGTGTCAAGGGAGTTCAGGACAGGACCCAATAGCAAGACCATAAGACAGGATTCAGATACAGCACAGACTTTATTTAAACTGGACAGAAGGCAGGATCGACGGTGTGGTTTCCCGTGGACCGACACCGGAAGGCAGCTAGAATGAACTGTGTGGTTTTCGGTACGGGGTTGAAGCCGGTGGTAGACGGTACGGTCTGACAACCCAGGACTGGGGGGACCAGGGTTGATATAGTGTCAGGAGGCTGATTAGTGGGATACGGATCTGGTGTGTCAAACTGCAGGAGTTAATCGGCTGGAGTGTCCGCAGCTGTGCACTAATCAGGGGTGTGGCCATGGGAGGTGTCTGGAGGCAGAGGAAAAACACAGAGCACATGGCACACAACAACAAACAGGGGAATGACAGAACACATGAGGAGAGGAGATCAGGGGAAACAGAGGTTAACGCACAACGGGTCAGACAGGGATCCTGACACAAGTCCTGGCTTGGTTGTCTTGGTTGGCTTGGTTGGTTAAGTTCAGGCATGAGGAATGAGATTGGTTATGTTTATGATAAGAATATCAGAGTAAGCCAATCAGAAGCACAGTAGGGTGGGTCATGCCTTCACCATAGTAGGAACAAATATGTTGTATGATGTTTAGATATAAATATCAAGTGGCCATGTAAGTTGTTACCTTCTTTGCTTCACTTCTGATGTGCGTGTTTGTGCAAAAGCCCATACAGTATGTTACAATGCCGATGCCTGAGTCAGGATTAGGGAGATAATGAAGAGATGGATAATGGACGGATGGATTGATTGAGCTGTGGGACCCAACTGTGTATGTCTCTTTTGAGAGCTAATAATACAAAAACCAATAATGTGCTTCAAGGCTGTGACGTTAACCAGAAGGTGTTGGAGGAGACACAAATAACTCCAAGAGGCGAGTGTTTGTAGACGTTCTCTTCCTGTTTCTCTTTCCACTCTTTCCATCTCTGCACAACGCTACGACTGATGTTGTTAGTATTTACCCAGCCCGTGCTGTGGCTGGGCTCCGCGGGCTCCACAGCCATCTAATTGCCTGTCACATGAAAAGCTTTGTCTTTTGTCACCGTGGATCAACTGGAGATCAATACTGCCAACAGGGAGAGTGAGGCGTATGTGTATGTGTATGTGTGTGTGTATGTGTGAGGGGGAGACAAATGAGTTTGAATACCTGTGAGGAAAGAGGAGCTTTGAAGGATGCAGCAGCATTACTGTCATCTTGTCTTGGCTTTTGGGCATATGCGAGTGCGGAATATTCCGACACACACCCAATCTGACGCGCATATGCAATCTGGCATGTGCACGCCGTGACACACTGCCTCGCAGCACTGCCAAGTGCAGGGTTAAAAAGTGGGTGGACTCTAGCTGGAAAACCTCATTAAGTTTTAATTCCTTTCTGTATCCTATTTCTATAATGGGGAATTGATTTTTACTTAGTGCACTGGACCAGAAATAATTCTATTTCAAATCGTTTTATTCTCCTCTGTTTGTCTTTGTGTGTGTAGGGCTCTGTGTGTGTCTTTAAATGTGTGTGTGTGTGTGTGTGTGTGTGTGTGTGTGTGTGTGTGTGTGTGTGTGTTCGTTTTCCCACATTTAGCTGAGATGCTGATGTTTTTCCTTAATCCGTTTGGAGCGAGAAAAAGAGTGTGTCATTCTTTTTGAACACACACTGTTTAGCTGCTTTGGATGCACACGTTCTAATGCTTCCACAGCGAACATACCTTTAATACCTTCAAAATTGTAACATGACAGGTAGTTCTTTGAAGAATGACAGCAAGTCATTATTGAGCAATACCAGTGTGTCATTGCTCCGTATGATGAAATCGGTTTAATGCCCTCTTTAAATCAACAAGCAATTCATAATTACTTCGATATAACTTCTCAAGATGAAAGTCTTTTGGTGGTGTTGTCAGAGAACATGATGATGAGGCCTGCCTCTGCCACAAACACCATTTTGATTGGCTCTGAAATAACACCTCTGCTTTGTTTTGTAGAGGAAGAACTGGTTAGTTTAGCTATGACAAGAGCTGTGACGGAAGGTACTGCCTTTAACACTGAGAAGGAATAGGTGAGGAAAAGAAAGACAAGTGAGGATGAATACAGCAGTAGAGACATGCTTCTCCGCTCCCCTTTTTCACAATTGACATTTGTATCCAGTTTTAGCCATATTTTCCGCCAAACCTTTCAGATCCTGGCTGTTTAAATTCATATTTTTTAAACTAGGCACGCACTAGACCCTTTAAGTTTAACATTCCCCAGACAGAGGCTACCACCGGCTTGATTTCCGCTGAACGCACACCGTTGAAACTGCCACGGTTGCTGCACGCACTTCCGACCACCATTCGGTGGTGATCATGTGCAGTGATCGTGTGAACAGACACAAACTCCTCAAAAGTCTCTTCAGCTGTTAAATCCGACTGACAGCTGATGCAGCTGTGATCAGCTGATCCATCATGTTTGACATGCAGACAGTAATACCCAAGGGGTATTGGAGTAATAAAACTCCAATACCCCTCCCAGCTTGGAGGGGTATTGGAGGCTATTATCAAAGCTCTCTCTACAGTCTTAACAGTTCAAATTGATCCAAAGCCCTCTTATGTCATTGTTTGGAGTTGTTTCCCGAAGGGATGCGAAATCCTTTGAGGTGGACGAAAGCTGCCCCGCCCTCCGTCTCCCACTAGAGAAGAGATGTGTGAAAAAAATCATTGCTTCATTCATTGCTGAGATCATGGGACGCGACGATGTGATGGAAAACAAATCCACCGGTCAGTCTCAGGAAAGACTACACTTTTTACGCAAACTGTCTGTTAAGATCCTTTCATCTGTTCTCCATAATGTGTTTCAGAGGATTTTGGGTGAATTCTTTCCTTGCATGCAGCGGTCTGTAAGTGACATGGTATTGATGATGCTTACCGTATGTGTATTAAAGTGCCACTGCTTACGGGCATGATAAAGACGATGACTGACACAATCAATCTTGATAGAGTTAAGGCAGCTTCCAGCTCCTCATCAGGCATTTACGCTCTGTGGGTGTGAAGCTGCAGCTCTGGCCCAGCAGCATGCACCGGCTTCAGTTACTAAGACGACTAATAGGCCTCTACCTCAACACATCGTGTTATGATCGATTGGGATTCATACTGTACTGTGGTATCAAATTCACAGTGATAATGATCCTCTCCTAGTGAAGAATAGCTGTGCAGCTTTATCTCATCGATGACATTAAAACAGTCCTGGTGCATGATTATTATATATTCAGATATCATTTTCTTTTTACTGCTACTGATTCCGTTTTTCTCAACTAAACCCCTCTTGCAACCCATTTGTCTTCTTTCTCTCTCACTCAATCTACCTGCCTCCCACCCTCTATCTCCCACGAAACCAGACGCTCTTATTAAGGCTGAACTCCTCCAAGGCCCCTGGATCTTCCTCCCTCTACCTTCACCTTGCCCTCGTCTGCTCTCACAGCTTCTTCGACGCTGCCCAATTTCACCAACCCGAGTTTCTGAGTTCCACCTTTGGTGCAGAGAGTCCTCTGGGGATCCCAAAGCAATAATACAGCATCAGAGGCAAAGGCAATAATCAAATTTAATGCACTCACTGATCTGACTTCCTGAACCCCGCTTATTCCTTAATTTATTAGACAAGGGAGAAAGGAGGGATTGAGGAATTCAATGTCTGGCTCTCGAGATTCTTTCAGGAGACACATTGTTTATTGCTTTGGGTTTTTACCTGACATAAGGCCCTTAATCTGTTTCAAAAAAGGAGCACTTTGAGGAGCTTTCAGAGAGTACGTTTTTGCTTCTGACTTAGATTTTGGTATTGGGTTATGTATAGGCACTTTATTTCATATCTTTCTAGGTTGTCTAATAAAAATCAGCATTTAAGTGTTGGTGATGATTGAGACCAAATGTTAGGACCTGACTGCTGGCAGTGACAGACAGAAGTAGATATAACAGTCACTAAAACATCCTCACCATGTTTATTTGACAGGACTGGAGGAAAGGCTGTACTCCTCTTAATTGAAAACTGATGGTAGAAAGAAAAAAGTAGATCAATTTAAGGTTATAATAAATACAATTCCAGTTTAGAAATAGAGATTTTTTTTGTACTTCTATCTATTGGGTGATCGGACTGTTACAAAGGAATCCATTTCCTTCTCAGTACCTTACCAATTAATCATCATTGAGTTTTCCTTCTACAAGGGCAAACATTCACTGTTAAATGGATTTGTTGATTCTAATAACTTCAACTTTATTTTAGATATTGTTATCAGTGTTTGGTAGATTTGGACACAACAGATGTTGTGTGAGTGTGTTCTGAGAACAGCACAACACACCCTGGGGATAATGTTCTGAGGCTGCTGAAAAATGCTTATTTTAGTGTAATCGAGACCTGTTGAGAATTTGTGTCTGTGTTTGCTTCTGGCTTCAGACACTCTCCAAACAAGATAATATTTGTTTGATTTAAGATCCTTGCACAGGTCAGATTGTTTTGTCCAAAATTGTTGCCATTTAAAAATAACTACGACCTCAAGTCATGTCAATCACGTTTACATACCTACTCCAAAACATTTGTCCGTCATTAAAGTTTTCAAAACAAGTTTGTCTTTCTATGTCGTCTTGCTAATGTTTCTATGAATAACAAAGTGTTTCTATGAATAAGTGATGGTATAAATGTATTACAGATTGTTTCTATGAATAATAAACTATTGCTATGAATAACAGACTGTTTTAAAAATATAATAAATGTTTCTTTTTAAAATAAACTTTGCAATAAATAACAAACAGTTTATATGAATATTAGACTATTGCTATGAATAAAAGACTGTTGCTATGAATAACAGACTGTTGGTATGAATAACAGACTGTTGCTATAAATAACAGACTGTTGGTATGAATAACAGACTGTTATGGATAACAGACAGTTGGTATGAATAACAGACTGTTGCTATGAATAACAGAGTTTCTTTGAATAATAAAGCACTTCTATGAATAACGGACAGTTTATTTGAATAACATACCGTTGCAATGAATAACAAAATATTTCTATGAATAACAGGACACTGCTGTGAATAAGAGCCGGTTTCTATAAATAACAGGACATTGCTATGAATAACAGACCGTTGCTAGAAATAACAGACTGAAGCTATGAATAACAAACCATTTCTTTGAATAACTGACCGTTGTTATAAATACCAGACTTTTGCTGTAAATAACAGATGGTTTCTATGTATAATAAAATGTTTCAATGAATATCAGACCATTTCTATAAATAGTAGGCCATTGCTATATAACAGTATGTTGCTATGAATATAGTGAGTGTTACAGTATTTTCTTTTGATTTATTAAAGTTTTGTTTACCTTAATAACTTAATTTGCTTCCTTTGTTTCATTATGAGTCACAGTGAACATGAAGCTTTACATTTTGGCGCATGTTTTGCACATTTCTCACTTTCGGATCTGACATTTTTTGGGTGAACTCAACATAAATTCAGTAAATCCAACATAACTGTATAAAGTAAAACATTTTAAGGCAGTAATAGCTGTAGTAATAATCACTCTTCTTGTCTTTTCTGGAAGACTTTTAATGGAAAATATAACTGAGGCAATATTTTGTTTTATTGTTTGGAGTTTAACAACAATCCAAAAGGAGAACTGAAATTATTTGGAGTTTTTTTACACCAGAAAAGGTAAAGCACAAAAAAGAAAAGAATGATGGCTGAATTAATTTGTCCAGCGATCCTGTCCAGGCCTTTCCTTATTGTCACACTGTCATGGCCATCATCGATGTTATTAGTACCATCTGTGACTGGTCACAATGGCTGCTGTGAAAGAGACCCATCAGTGAATGAAAACAGTATTTGTATAAGAGAGAAGCAGAGTGGCGAGTATGGCATGACTCTGTTATTGTACTGATGAATTAGTGCGTCTAACAGGTAGACATGGAGGAATCGCTGTGTAACTCAAATTAAAACAGGAGCAGATCAGAAAACAGGAAGGCTTCTCACTAAAATATGAAAAAAGTAGTTAGCCTACAAAGAGGCATGACTCTAATGTAAGCATGTTCTAAATAGTAGAGTATTTCTGCAACCTAAAGGCCCCATCTGCTATTTGAGAATTTACAATATGATCTAAGCTGTAAAGTGGGGACATTAGTTCAGTATAGTTTCATTTGAATGGGTTCCATGTGGAATTTCTGACAGCCAGCTCTCCCCATCAATTGACATAACCTGGATAATATGGGACGGGCAACAGTAATGAACTGATCTCCCATAAACCTGAAATATGATTGTAAATATGAAGTTAAGAAAGTATCTTGTGTGTTTATGTGCAAAACATAGAATGGCTGTTGTGTCAGTTTAACCCTGCTCCTACCAACATATCAAACCAACTGAATAAACTACTGTAAGAAATGTTAACTTCATTATTTTCAGAACATAATTAGTTCGATTGGATTATTATTGTTTAAAAAAAAGTTGCATTTCATTTATTGTAAATGTGTAAAAGGAAAATAGGCAGAGCACATGAGGAAATGTGCGTCTGCTGCATCTGTGTCTGTGTCCTTCACAATGATCTGACAAGGCGTAGACCTCTGGGGTCTGCAGGGACCACAGTTAGTAGGATGAAGGTTAAGAGAGAATATCAATTGTTATTATTGTTACAGTGTAAATCAATCCAGATCTGACTCATGGTGTTTGTCCAAACTGTGGCGAGTGGAGAAGCTTTGCAGGAGGAGTAATAATGTAGCCTAATGTAATAACTCTCTGTTGAAATAGGAGAAATATTGGCTGGTGTCCAGAGAGGCACCATCAGTTGTTGAAACACAGATGGGATTAATGATATATCAATACCCTCTCCCCATTCATATGCGTCTCGTCTCCCTCACCTCTCAATCTGTACAGATTTGTTTAGCAGTAGATCATGGCTGCTGCACAGTGACTGGCTGAACACCATCCATCAATGTGAGCGCAAGCTGAGAGGAAAGTTTCCCAGGAAGTGACACTTTTTTTTCCTACTTCATTACATGAAGTAATTTTTGCCCTTTATAAGAGTAACATAATTACCTGTATTTCTGCTATTGCCTTAATATATGCAATATCTATACAAATAGCCAATACTGTGTGAACTGATCAACCCATCAAAGGTGTGATTGCTACAAAACTAACTAAAGCAAACAGTGATTGTGGGATTCTGTAACAAAATTAGAGAGGGCATGTTTGGACTTTGTTGGAAGAAAAATTGAGCAAAAGCCCTGTGTGCAAAAGATTAACCCTCCAATGGAACATCATCAATATAGTCTGTGCAAATGGTGTTCTTCTTAGATTCATAACACAGTCATCATATCCTAAGTCCAGGAATTTGCATAGCTTGCACTTCTCAATAATTGTAGTATCATATGTATAGATTTATATTTTTGAAGAGCCGTTTGCAGCTAATGCAGAATTATGTTTCATGTTACAGATTGTGCCAGAATATATATAGACAAAAAGGAAAATCACAAAAAAAGACGTCATTCACCAGCCTTCCTTTGCGCATTACACAAAGCATGATGGGAACTCTACTGCCAAAACTCAGAGGATCCTTCCATCCATTAGCTGTAACACTAATCGTAATCATGTTCGGGGGGAGGGGGGCTGGAGCCGATCCCAGCTGACATTGCTGACAGGGTTCACCTGGACCGGTCGTCAGACTATCTCAGGGCTGTAATATAGAGACAGACAACCATCCAATCTCACATTCACACCTACCGCCAAGTTAGAGTTCTCAGTTAACCTAAGCTGCATGTATTTGCAATTGGATCAGAGGTTAGTTAAACATGTACTACTGCGATGGGGTAGCAATAGGACTATTTGGACAGCTATGGCCCTGCCTGCCGTCACTTAACTGTTTGTGAAAATAGTCAAGTCTGCTGTAAAGCTAGAGATCACAAAATCAACCAACACAAGTTTTAAAGGTAATACAGAAAGCCCAATATTGAATGGGTTCTTCTGTGGCTCGTGCAAGCTGCAATGTTCCACAAAGTTTCATGACAATCTGGCAAGCTCTTTTTTCTGTAACCATGTTGAGAAACGGACAAACAAATAAACCAAACTGAAAGCATGACCTCTTCGACAGAGGTAATGAATTGAAAACTGAGCTTTCTGCAGTCAAAGTGGCATTAACCCCCCCCACCCGCCCAAATCCAAGGACATGTCCTTAGAATACAGCTACCCTCAGGCACGCTGCATGAACACTGGTAAGCAAAGTTTCAATGTGATTCACTCAGTGCAGCACAATCAGCCACGAGTGAATTTGGCTTCTAAAAATGCATGTTGGTATTTACTTAACAACTGTGTGTGCCGTCGTAATTCAAAATCTTTGCCTAATACTGTGCGCTTGTTGAAATGAGGCCCATCAAGTCACTAATTCCATTTCCGCAGCCAAACACAGAAAAGGCTTTGGCTGTGGCTCATGCCTTAATCACAGCACTCAGCTCCCAAACACACCCAAAAGCCTGTCAGTAGGGGGCCCCGTGGGGACACACAGCGGTTGGATTAAATGGATGACACAGGTGATTCCTCACACTCTTTTAGTTTAACAAATCACTCTGTTGCTCTTCATCTGCAAAAAAAAGAAGAAAAAAAGACAAAGTGTTCAGTAATTCCAGTCCTGAGGGTCACGGCCAAGAAGGCCTAGGCAAAGTTTGATGACAATTCAAGCCTATACGTGTGTGTGTGTGTGTGTGTGTGTGTGTGTGTGTGTGTGTGTGTGGTCATTGGCGGGCAATCACTCTAACTTGGATGTGTAAAGATTGCTATAATCAACAGCAGTCTGTGCCTCCACGATGCCACGGCACCGACTGCACCTACACCTAAATATTTATTCTACTACGTGTCTCCTGCTCATGCAGAGTCCCAAACACGTCAAAGTTTATACAGACATGCTCAGACATCCCACGAGCCTACACAAACAGCTATTAGTCAGTGTCCATGTGGCAAACTCACACCTTAGTCCTTATAGGGCTGAAAATCTGATGGCCCGAGCCTCGGTACTTGCTATTGTGGGATAGGCCTTTGTGTGCTGGAGCTGCTGATGGCTCGACACGTGTTGTAATACCATGAACAGAAAGAAGCATCTAGTGGGAAAGAGTGCCAACGTTAGCATGCTAAGCAAACTAGCTCCCACTTTCTGATTGGAATACAAACTTAAAACATTTGAAGGACAGATCGGTGTTGGTTGATGATAATGCTAGCTGGAACACAAAGTAGTCATCTACAAGACAAAGCTATATAATAAATATACTGTTTTTTAAAGACAATTACATCATAATATTAGCACACTCAGACACTACCATAAGCAACCTGTTCTCACTCCCAACTCATCAACATCTGCAGCTGAGTCAGTGACTCTTCGCATCAAACTATGATGCTCCACGCACCCCTCTAGTGTCAGTTTTGGGTGAGCAGGGCTGCCTCTAGTCTATGACAGGAGTAAAAGAGGACGTCATGTGACAGAATATGAAAAGAGAGAGAGTCCATGCAAGGAAAAGGTCAGGGTGGATGGAATGGTCAAACAAAGGACTGCTGTTTCTTTACCCTAAGTAACCACGTTATGTGTTAAACTAACTCCTTTTAACATACGAAACGTACCTAGCTGATGTCACGTAACAACCCAAGACCGTGAACTTTTCGTAAATCTTACAAAGTAGTAATGTAACGTTTACCAGGTGTTGAAGTTTAGCGATCTACCCTGCATGTTGAAAAATGGTGCTAAAGGGTTTTATTTATCTGTAAGGCAAGCTAAAGCTCTCAGTCATGTGTTAAATGCAGATTAAATTCATCCCTCTTTTCTACCATGACAAATCAAAACGTCTTTTATAGACTCACTCAACTTCCTCTATGGGAAACCCTCATAGAAGCTTAGACACTGATTCTATTCATATTTCTAAAATAATATGTAAATTGAAAAATGATCTGCAACTGCTGTAGTTTTATTTTTGTCCGACACAAATAGTGACGATTGAAATTCCAGTCAACCTTAACAAACACAGCAAAACAACCACCGTGCCCCAGCTTAACAATACAACTACAAACATAGGACTTTCCCCTTCCACAGACTCAGAGTGGAGACAAAGTGAGGCAGTGGGGGAGATGTCCAGTAAAGCTGAGCAAACAAAGTGGCTGACAGACATAGAGGCCAGCAGAGAGAGCGCATGGAGAGACAGCAGGGAGACTCACTGATCAATTATTCAGTTCAGCACGAGGGGTTCCTGGAACGGGCACGTGCGGAGCGAGCGGTCAGGGGTCTGTTTGGTAAGGAAGACACAACAATGAACCCGGTATACCACTGCCAACTATTAATGAAACAGGCTGTTCTCAATCACGGTTCGTACTCATAGGAAAAGTAAGGCAATGTAAATTGTATATAACCTATGTTTGCATGAGTAGGAAATGCAGGGATGGTTGATGATTCGTTAAATGAAACCACCCAAAGTACCAAGCAACCTGTGTTTCTTCCTCTCTTTATACGTGTGTTGATTCCATCATGACTTCAGAGATCAAGGACTTCTCACTGAACAACATTAATTATCCCCCCTGCTTTGATCAAACACTTAACGAAGCAAACTTATTTATTTTTTTTCCTATTATATGTTTCTCCCCCAGTCAGTACTTTGACAAGATACATTTTCCAATTAAATTGTACATTCTTGGCTTTATTAAATATGCCCGTGGAGGATGTTAAATGATTTAATTCACCTTTGTTTTTGCCTGGAATGGAAGGCTAATGCATATCTGAACACTCATTCATGCAATTTTAAAATGTTTTTTTCAGTTTTTGTTTTCATGGAGTCCAAAGCAAAGGCTCAGAAATGTGTTATTTAGTCCCTGCTTAGTGACTTTTTTGTAGCCCTTCCTGAGGCTAGATTTTAAACAGATGGAATGTAAGTGTGTGTAAGTGTGTGTGTGTGTGTGTGTGTGTGTGTGCGCCAACTCATGTAGGCTAAAAGGTCCAGGATGTAGCCAAGAGCCAGACCCATGCAACACTTGAACAATCGATAACATTTCAAAATTAGAACCTAAAACTAGGGATGCTCGGTCTTGGAGGGACGTGTTCACTTTTCCTGTTCTACTGCGGATGTTAGCTGCTGCATTTGAATGAGCTGCAGTCTGCTATTGATTAGTGAGCGAGGCCAGAGAAAGTGCATTGCAGTAATCCAGTCTGCGTGAGACAGAGGCATGCATAACAGCTTCTCAGCACTGGAAAGGACAGGACAGGTCTGACCTTTACAGTGTCTTCTGAGGTGATAAAAAGGCAGTTTTAGTCAAGAGGGTATAGTCTGCTGAGAAAGTCCGGTCTGACCAGCTGATTATAACCAATTCAATGGTTTTAGCAAATGCATATATTCAGGGCCAGGTTTACCAAAAAAAACGATGTTGCACAAATTTACACTGCAGATTGTTTCAGTTGCAGTCAGCGTATGATCAAGGTCAACTCCTGGACTGATCCTGGTATCATGATTGCAACATTTACACAGTTCAACTCCACATGAAAAAGAAGAATGGTGTTTATATTATATGCTCAAGTCCAAATTCAAGTTTTTAGGTAAACAAACCAAAGCATACATTTTTGTTTGTGATGATTAGTTGTAATTTCATTGACATTTCTATTTTTCCAACCTTCCTTGTGGCTGTTTTATTTCCTATCTGCATTGTGTTTAAACCTCGTCCTCAGAGGCAGATAAATCAAGAAATACATAATCAACCTTGTTAACATATATCCTCTAATTAATTACATGATCCTCTTTCAAATGCATATGCAATAAGAGTAAGTCTTAAAAAAAGAAAAATATTTTGCTGGATAATCTTTCAAAGTTCCTTATTTACTTAATTTTTCTATCGCATAGAAATGCGTGAGGAAAAACTTTTGCTGGCATAATTTTCCTAATTTCATATGTAAGATGGAAAGCCAAAAGCACGACACAGAGACCGAGTGGAGCGGGCCTGCCTCCAAATGCGATGGCACCGCTGGACGAATGCCTGGACTGAGGAGACACTGGCCTGTTCTGGAAAGAGTGGTTGCTGATATTCCCGGGCACGCTGGAAAAGTGAGAAACCGGTGGCTGAACTGGAAAGGGTGTTGTGGGCATACCTGACCCACAAGAGCTGCTTAGACCAGGAAGAGGGGTTACGGGAGGAGAGACAACGTAAAGCTGTCTCCATCTCTTGATTCATACGCTCCGCCTGCCCATTAGATTGAGGATGGAACCCCGATGATACTGTGAACTGTAGCTCCAAGCAGCCTGCAAAACTCTGACCATAAGCGAGAGGTGAATTGCTGTCCATGGTCGGAGACCACATCATTGGGCAGACCATGCAGCCGGAAAACATTTTGTAGCAATATTTTAGCAGTTTCCCTGGCAGTAGGTTGCTTGGGTAGTGGGATGAGCAGAGCAGACTTGGAAAATATGATGACAATGAGAATAACTGTGTTACCATCAGAAGGAGGTAGGCCAGTTACAAAGTCCAAAGCAATGTGGGACCAGGGATGACTAGGAACTTGCTGAGGATGAAGAAGCCCAGAGGGAGCTTGGCAAGTGCTTTTATGTTGTGAGCAGACCTGGCAAGCCTGGCAGACCAATGAACCCCTTGGTATCATCCTCCATGGAAGACCACCAGAAACGTAGTCTGAGCAGTGCTAGAGTGCGCCTTATCCCAGGATGGCAAGCTAGGTGGGAAGAGTGGCCCCACTGGAGGACAGAGATTGGCAGGAACAAACAACGGTCATCAGGACAAGCACTGGGGGCAGGGTGTTCAGCATGGGAGCGCTTTACCTTGTCCTCCACCTCCCATGTTACTGCACCAATAACACACTCAGGAGAGAGGATACCTTCAGGATGGGAAGCCCAGCTCTCAGGCTGGAACTGACGAGACAGGGCATCGGTTTTGACATTCTCGGAGCCTGGTCTGTATGAGAGTGCAAATTCAAAACAGTTAAAAAAAAGAGCCCACCTAGTTTGACGAGGGTTCAACCGCTTTGCTGAACGGATGTATTCCAGATTCTTGTAATCCGTCCAGACCACAAACGGCTGCTCCGCTCCCTCCAACCAGTGTCTTTCCTCCTCCAGTGCAGGTTTGACCGCCAACGCCCGGTTCCCAATGTCATAATTTCTCTATGCAGGGGACAGCTTCCGAGAGAAGAATGCACATGGGTGGACCTTTTGGTACTCCGGCAAAAGCTGAGAAAGGACCGTCCCTACACCAATGTCCGAGGCATCCCCCTCCACAATAAACTGGCGTGCAGGATCTGGGAATATGAGAATGGGAGCAGAGGTGACCAAAGGCCTCTGCCGCTGCAGAGGACCACTGAAAGGTCACATGCTGTGAGGTGAGGGAAGTTGAATAGAAGTTTACGAAACCTAGAAAGCGTTGAAGCTCCTTGCGTTTGGAAGGAGCAGACCAGTTGGTAACTGCTCGTGTCCTGGCAGAGTCCATCTGGATATTATCAGCATTGATGACGAAGCCCGGGAAAGATACCTCTGAGGTGTGGAACTTGCAGAAAATGGTATCACCTTGTAGCAGTTCAAAAGCAGAGGAGATAACGGGAAGAGGGTACCTGTTCTTGACAGTGATGTTATTGAGTCCTCTGTAGTCAATGCAAGGGCGCAGGGACTAGTCCTTTTTATTGACAAAGACTGGCTTTCATCTCCGGAGCAGATAGGGAAAAAAATATACCTCTGGGAGGAGATGTCCTCAAGAGGAGTTCAATGGTACAGTCATACAGGCGATGAGGCGGCAACGACGTTGCCCGGGCTTTGTTAAAAACCTCCTTCAGATCAACATACTCCTTGGGAACACCGGAGATATCGGAGATAGCATTCCAGTTGCTCTCGGCTGCAATGGTGCAGAACTTGATTGAGTAATCAAACATGGATCTCCCTCCCTGCATCAGGTCAAACAAGCCTCGAGCAACCTCTAATCCAGGTGTGGCATGATTGAAAACCTCAAGCAGATTGACGACTGTTGCTCCCACTGAGCAGTTCCCCAGGCCTTGGCTCTGCTCATGAGGAGACAATATTACTGCATCAGGAATGCCCGGCAGGAACAAGGAGCACCAGAATAACACTCTAGAGGAGGTCAGCGTACATCCGACATTGGAGAAGTGCAAAGCGGTGGGGAAACTCAGCAGATGATCACGGAGAGACTCCATGCTGCACTTGTGACGGGCAGCCATAGCCTGCATAGCCCCTGCTAGCCCCCTGCTAACCCCTGCACGCTGCTGCTCATGGCATTGTCACATGCTGGTCTGAGTTGGAGGTTCCGTACCATATTGTACTGTAAGGATTACAGGTAAAGTAACCCAAAAGCACAACACAGAGACCTAGTACAAGTATAGTTTGGTTCACTTGAGTTCAGGCAGGGTCAAAACCCAGAGGTCAGTCAAAAAGGCAAACAAATCCAACAAGGGGAAGGCACAGAATCCAAAGTCGAAAAAACAGGCAGGCAGGGTCGGAACAGACAGATCAGGAATAATACTAGATAACCCAAATCAAGTGCAAGTGAGCAGACCTAAATAGTGTGCGACTAATGAGAGAATGGGGTGCAGATGAGATGGGCGTGGACGACCAGGAGAGGGGAATGATCGATGATAGGTTGTGAGTGACAGGAGCCGAAATGATAGGAGGGTCAAATTAACAGGCCGGCATGATGAAAACAATCTCATATGAAGTGGAATTTGTGACAAGAAAGGGTGAAAATATAAATTTTGGCCAAATGAGGCTGAAATGCACCACTACCCATGTTTTAAATAGGGCTAAAAGCATTTCTTACCGGTGAGAATACTCGCTAACATACAGTATATGTACACACTGTACATATATTGTACCCTTCTCACCTTTTTTTTCACAGGTGAAAGATTATCCTGGCTGGAAAACAATTTAGATTAGACTTCAAAAACAGATCACCTAATTATTTTTTCTTGACTCTTGAGGCATTCTGTAGTGATTGATTGATCCAACACATTAAATTGCACAATAAATCCAACCAGGCATGTAGGGACGTTCAAGTTTTGAGTGTACAACTCAAAATAAGGAGCTACCCAGCTGATAATGACTTAAAGAAATTGAGAACTACAACAGTTCCTGGAACAACTTAAAAAATGCCTAAAGAAATTATTGAAATAAAACAAAAACACATGAGATGTAATCTAAGCCCAAGTACAGGAGGAGAAGCCATAGTGAATCTGTGCACGACGCTCAGTTTCAGATTATACCTGACACAAGTGCACATGGTTACAGGTGCATGCGGCTAGCACAATCACACAACAAATGATAATTTGGATGTAGTTTGAAAACATTTCATTTTGAAACAAGATCAGGAAGTGTTAACTTAGAAATAGCTATTAACCTTTTTCTTGTTTGTGACATGTTCTATATATAAACATTGAAACTGTAGTAATGTTGCCGGTACATCAATATACAGGCAAAAGATCATTTTCACTGTCTGTTTTTTCAGTGAACAGCACAGCAGAAAATATATGCAAGATCATCAAATCTCTAGACGAGATGCAGCTGAGCGGGCGCTGTGGCTGCTCTCACCTGTTAACATGGTCTCTGATATACAGAGCAATACGTTTGCAGCATGCGTTAGTTGAAAGAGCGATGTGTCGTATACAGACGTTTAGGGCTCTGTGCGTCGGTATCAGGAGCACCGTTGACGCATTAGGAGTGAGAACAGGTTGTTACTACCCAAGCACATAATTATACATAATATATGGTATGATATTTCGGTGTGGCCTTTCTTTTAGTTGTCTAAAATATGTTTTGCTGGCAGCAGTGCATTGCTTTGCTCCCAGGTGAGAACTCCTGTCTGCTTCTCCAAGCTGGGGAATGCCAACCATCATCTGTAGGTAGTAATACACTGACTGGAGAAGTGCCTCATACAACACCAGTTCAAAAGACACAAACTATCCCTTTAAAAATAGGTTTTGTGTGGAGAAAAGCAGCAAACCCGAATATTTTCAGAAACTTGAATCATTTAATATAATTTAGCTATTCTAGTTTTTTTGGAACAGTCTTTGAGTGTATTCGTGTGTGTGTGTGTGTGTGTGTGTGTGTGTGTGTGTGTGTGTGTGTGTGTGTGTGTGTATCCAAACAGGTGGGACCCGCTCAGACGGAGGAGACAGGAATCTGGGTCAGCGTGTTGTCTCTGGTTCAGGGAGCAGCAGTGTGGGGGAATGACTGCAAACACGACCGGGCTCCCAACACGAGGCGCCGCCCAGCGGGCTGTCCACTGCCTGGGGTTATACACACCGACACGGTAGGGGCGGGGGGGGGGGAGGATGAGCACCTGGGGGTGCATGCTGGGTGACAAAGGACTGGACATAAAACTGAAAACACACTGAAACATATGTCCTGCTGTGTGCATGGTAGACTGAACATATACCACACATACAAAAACAGGATGCTGCACTGTCTCTCTTCACAAAAAAAAATACATTTTAAAGGCAGCTATCACTTATTAATAGAGCTAGTTGTGTTGCCTCGCAATGCTTATTTACAAAAAGAATCAGTTTAATTTAACTTTTCATTGGCCAGATGATTTCAGCAAGACAAGAAAAGTCAAATTTGATATACAAATAAGAGATACCATAAAACTAAATGCGTCCATCAGTGCAATGGTGAAAATGAAAGTAATCATGTAGTGTTTTAAGTTCGAGAAAATGTTATTTTTCTAAAGAAATAGTAAAGGCATATCTAGTGAAGATAGAATAGGGCCTTGAATGGAACCTGGGGCTACACTACCAATAACAGCAGCAACCATTACCACATGATTATCACACACACACAACAGATCTTTCTTGCAGTTAAGAGGTGGAAAATGAATAAATACATAAATCTTGGATTTTAATTTAGGTAACACATTATACTGAACAAATACATCTTGATTGATACATGCATATTAATAATTGAATGGTTAAAAAGCAGCTTCACATAGGCAGCAACTGGTTGGTTGGCATTAAACACTCTACAGGACTCGCATGCTCATAGTGGGTTGACAAGGCAAAGAAATCAACAACCGAGTGCTCACAAATTATGCGCTCACTGTCGCCGACAAAATGTCAACTCACAACGGCCTGCGGTGGGCAAAAGAAAATAAATAATTGACCATTTTGTTTGTGTGTTTTGGTTAGATGTCTGAAATAAGGTCTGTGGTTAAAACAAACTCAAGAGATTTTTATGTTTTGTTCTTAGGTATAGAATATGTCGATAAATACCCCTCTGGTGATTTTTGAAACTTTTAGGTGCCTTAAAAAAGGCGGTTTCAAACAAGCGTCTAAATGAGAACACTAAACGTCATCACGGCAACTAGTCCGCCTTCACAGCTTCGTATATCCAAACATTAGTTTTTTACATCTGGTGATTTCCTTCACACTTTAAAAATCATAAAAGTGGTCTTCATTTGTAAAGATTATCTTGATGAACAAAAGATCAGAATGGTTTGTTTGCCACAGAGTTTATTTTTGCAATAATCCAAAATCCAGTAGAAAGTAGGTTGGCTTTTTTCTTGGAAACCAAGGCAATGCTAACTTTCTGATTGACCTACAAACATACGTCATCGCTGCAGCACTCAACTATGAGAATAAGAACCCACCCTGTTTTCTGAGCCGCTCCAGTTTTAATCTGCAGATGATGCTGTTTGCTGTTAATGGACACTCAACACTCATGTTCATCAGTTTTACCAGTCTTGACCAATTCAGTATTTCACCGCTTCAGCAGGTTCTCACTCCCAAGTTGTCAGCAACTTGGTCAGTTGCCCTACATTTGTAACTATGACACTTTATGTGGCATTTTAGTCATGGAAGGAGTAAAGTCTGTGTAGGGAGGGGTTCCGGGTGGTTGGATGGGTTAAACGAACACACGACTTTCCCCTGGGAGACTGCTGTTGTAATGTAACAAACAAACTTTTATTTTAACCCAAAGCACAATTGTTTCCTAAAGCTAACCAACACGTTTATTGTGAACATGGAAGTTTATTTTTTGAAAAGACAGTGTTTGCAAGCAGAAACTGACATTTTGAAGGGTAAGTAGAGTGCCATAGTTTGAAGCGTAGGGCCAAGCACCAAGCTGCTGTATTTAATTAGGAGTGAGATTGTGTTGCACTAATTCAACCAGATCAGAAGAGTCATGTCATGCTCACCCATCTGCTTCTGAGTTGTTGAGTTTCATTGAAGTTAACTTATAAGGCAGAGGAGGACCATACCAGACTTTACTTGCACTTGCTTGGTGACTCGTTATTTCTTGATGTCATTTTTGAGTACCAGCTTTTATTAGAGAGCTGATGGTCATCAAATTCTACGTAACTATCATATCTGTAATTTCAGATATGATGTTAGAGGAAACGGTGCATAGTTACAAGCCCAGATGTACACATCAATACATCTGGGCTTTTTGAAGCCTCTGGGGTTCTGTGGCCTCCATAGTTCAGTTGGCCTAAAAATGAATACCTATGCACTTTTAACTTTTACAAATCCAATTCTAAAGACATCATCTTTCAAGGGTGCATCATGTTTAGCTTCCCTTTATATAGCCTGACTTTCATCAATGTCTCACTCATATCCACAGTGTTCCGTATTACATGAGAGAATAGTACACACACATTCATCTGTGGGGCTGTAGTATCCAACACACAAGGGCAAGAGGGTAATGGAGCTAAAGCCCATAACAAGAGCAGTTGGGCAAATGTCAATTGTATATTTCACATTGCTGGCTTGTGAAGAGAGGAACACAGAGGCCTGGTACTCACCTGTACATACACTTGTAAAGACCATGAAAGAACACAACAGGCCTCACATTGATTTGCCCTCACACTGGAGACGTAAGGTCTTGTACAGGATCAGCAGTGGAAAGAAGCCTTTATCTGTTCTACTTTTCTTTATTTCACAGCTCAATATATTCTTCGCGCCATCCGCTGTTTCTCCTCCGTCATGTCGGTCTTACACACTTTTTGTCCTCTCTTTGTGATCATACACCTTGTTTAGAGCGCTTTGTGGAGAGCCTAAGCGTCTGACGAGCTCAGCGGAAGAAACCCTCGGCACTGGATGTGATGAGGACTGGAGGTGAACGTGGTGGCGGAGGGTCGCATCAATGACAACTGACACAGGCCGAGAAAGGAAGGGTTTTACATTTTGACAGCAATGATATGATTGGCTCTCGGAGATAGTGGCAAAAATCTCACTTGAAAGACTAAACGCTTATAGTCAGCTGATTGAGTAGACGCGAGAGAGGGAGAGAGGAAGCAAGATTGAATAAAAGAAAAGGGGTCTCTTTACAACAATCAGAGCATTAATACATCATCAAACCACTACTGCCTATAAGACTACTGCCTATAAGATATGACTGTCTACCTGAGCAGAGAGTGAAGTCTCTCTCCCTCTGTGTGTGTTGTTATCAGAGCTTCTCCCGGCTTTGTTCACATAGTTGGGCTGGCTGCATACCATTTAGTGCATTTTAGTGCATGTTAGAGCATGTCTCATGGCTGCCGCTCTGTCAGCCCTTTCGCTGTAGTTTGTTAGCACTGTTAACACCGTTAGCTTCTAGCTGGCAGCTCAACGGTCGCCATGTTGAGAACTGTGTGGAGGTAATAGACATGCTCTAAATTTGGTGTTTACCACATATAAAGAGTCTTCTCCAATCAGTTAGTTTTTAAGAGTTAATTGCAATCTTCTCATGATCAGTTTTTAATTTTGTGCCCGGACATGTCCTCAAAATGATGTATGTTCTCCAGGATGCCTTGTTCAGTTTGCATTTATAACCTCATCTACAACCTTGCGGACCAACAGAAGACATGGAACAGTGTTACATACTTAGGATACAACAAATTTAACTGTATTGTACTGTTACAGTTACAGAAAGAAAATAATCTGTAATCAGATTAATGATACAAGTTCTATATACTCCCATGAACATATACGCACATGTAACCCTTTACAACACAAGTCTTGCACAATGACCTCCTACGTTAGTGAAGTGGATGCTTTCTCTCACTGGATGGAAAAGTCACTATTATTTAGCAGAAAAGCAAAAGGCATCCCAGCATGAAAAGAACGTTTCGTAGGAAATCAGCAAACTGCTTAAAATTTCTGGTCCAGCAAACTCAATGCAGTTCAAACTGGGTTGATTCGATATAGTTGATGTTGATTGGTATTGCTACTGATGAATGCGAATGCTTAGAGTCCTTGGATGATGGCAGCATTTTCAGAACTTAAACTGCACTGTACTGTTTCCCTTCTCTGCTTTACATACCAAATCATATTTGTTTTCTTTTGTTAATTTGTATATTTGGTATTGAAGTAAATTATCTCTATTTTTACAGTAACCCTCTCAACCCTGCTCATATATCATCTTCAAATTATATTTAATCCTATCTCAATATAACAGACTCTTGAGACATCAGTTTTATTCTTAGTGCTCAATCTGTGTCACAATGGCTGTAGAGTCCTTTGGAGACCAATTAACACTGAATGTTAAAAAACTGTTTCAATTTATTTTTCGATAAAGAAAATTAAGAATGAGGTTATCAGTAATGCTGACAATGTGAAGTACCTAGGAATCATTTCTTAGAATCACATCTAAGATTTGATAATAAAGTGCATAATCAAATCTCAACTGCCTCAGATTCATCAGAAAGTATCGGCCATTCAGAACGGCCCACCTTTACATGCATGATATTCTGACTCCTATCATACTGCGTCACTACCTGGTCACAAGCCTCACACCTGGTTACATCCCTCATATTACTGCAAAATCTGAAAATAAATGTACAAAAAAAACCAATGAGGTGGCACCATTGTCAAATTTTGGAAAAATCAACAGTCAACACACAGGCCTCAAAAAAACTGTAACAATGTACATTGCATTACAAAAAACTTAATTTGGACATGTTTGTTAGAGGTATTAAATCATGGCAGAGAACCATCATTGTTCTCACGCCTGGTACCCTGTAGACACACCTATTTTTCATATCTTGTGGATGTTCTTATGTATCTATTTTTCTCCCTCTTTTTTAAAAAGCCTTCTGTGGACAGGTGTTGTAAAATAGCTTTTTTTGCCACAAACACCAAACACATTGCATTTGGACTTTGTGCATAAATGTATGTTACAATTATATTGCTACTGTGATGCACATATAAAAACTACTCTGCTGCATCTACTATTTAGACCCCAGTCTCACACACTCTCTCTGCCAGATTGTTCTCCGCATTATGCCAGACTTTCCCGCGGCTGTTTTCCCGTTGCCGACCCTGCCTGTTTGGACTTCTCCGCCTTGCCTCTACCCCGGTAAACGACTCAGCCTTCTGTCCCCGACCAAGAGATTCTGCCTTTGCTTCCTCTGGTTTCTGTCTGCCTTCTCCCCTAACAGCTTGGCGTTCCACTGAGTGGATTTCTACATGTGTGCTGATCCAAGACTGTTGGTCTGTTGTATGTTCTGCCTGGAATAAAGTCTCGTTCCAACTATTCCAACCCGTTATAATAAGTTCACCATTTAACGCTAAGTTTATGGGTCCCTATTCTGTAGTCAAACATATTTCAGAGCAGAACTATCTTATTGCCACACCATTGCAAAAAACAGGATTGGACTGTTTTTTTTATTTTTTACTTTATTTGGTCGTATTTCCTTTTCTCCTTTTTGAATTACAAATGAATTACGGATTATCTAATGATACCTGGACCGGTTCCCATCAAAGAACACATGTTTCTTATTATGAAGTTTATACCTCCTCTGTCAGATTGTCCCATCTAATTAGATGATTCAAATTATATAATTTGTTAGATCATTTTCAGCCTGGATCTAATTTTGAACTTTATTGCAAAGGAGTCAAATGGGTGTAATAAATATCAGAATAAAATAATTCCATGTCCCCTTGCAGATTACTTATGTCTCCATAAAAGAAGGGGGAGTGTATTAAGCTGGCAATTAGGATTTCATTAAAATCTATAAATGGAGATTCATTTATAGTGGATGAATTATCATAGACATCTTTACACACTGTCTCCAGGGCAGATTGGGATGTCTGATCATCGCACACACACACACCTACACACACACACATGCAGACACACACACACACACACACACACACACACACACACTCCCGTCTTCCTTTCAAAGCTGATCAGTTTACTCTATCATATTGAACCAAATCTATCGCGGCGCCATGCACTTCTCGGAAGCCCAGCTGCACCTTGCTGGATGAAAAAAAAAAAAAAAAGTCATTGTATGTGTGTGCTGTAAGATAAAGACAGTAAATACACCCCCACACTCCACGTAAACACACACACACACACACACACACACACACACACACAAAAGGAGACAATCAGTTGCTGCCAGCAGGCTCGAATACAATAGCCTGTATTAATATTTCACCATTCCCCTTTGTCTTCATTGACCACCACATACCAGAAATTATTTGAATGGTTGCTTCAAACAAGTGTGTGTCTGGATCCAGGCCTGGATGGACCTGCTAGGGAGGGGCCCAGGGGAAATATCGACTGCCTCCCCCCCCCCCCCCCCCCCCCCTCACCCCAGCCCTCTTCCCTAGATTGAACTCTGTATGTGTACTCTGGTTTGAGTCTCTTATGAGATTCAAGTGAGAATGCATGTAATTATATTTTCTCTGGAGCTCAAACAATATACAGTGTTCTGTTGTTGGAATGATGTTCAGCCTCAGGCTTGCTTGGTGTCGTTTGACATTTGAAAAAGTTCTTATACGGATATTAGGCTGGTGATATTTACCTTGTTCGTCATCTCAGTTTATCCTGTGAAAATGTGCTAATTAGCATTAAACACAAAGTACAGCTGAGACTGATGAATGCCAATTATTTTTGGAGGTATTTAGTCATAAACCAAATCTTTAAAATAACATTTTGACATAGCACTAGATGAAATCAACAAAGTCATTACAATTCAGACGAATGTGCATATCGATCGGTTACACGCTCCTGCAGATTCCTGCCCTACAACATCAGGAGGATTCGCCCCTTCCTCACTGTCGCCTTGCTCTGCCACATTACGACATCAGAGCTGCAGCACTTCCTCCAACTCCATTTGGTTGTGTTTCTTTTTTCCCGTTGATGCGTGTTAAATGTGTTTCCTGGTGCTAATTGATGATGCACTGTGTAATGTACTGAAAAGAGGTTTGTTTGATGACTGACACAGAGGTTGACATGGAGCCATTCTCACTTTGTCAGATGTATCATCCTCCATCTAATCACATATACACACACACACAATCACTTCCCACACTAAACATTCACCAATTTCAACACAAATTGCACATTAGCAACTGCATGCAGGCTGCCAATCAAACAGAAGTGTGACCTTTTCAGGTTGTTGGTGTGCGGTAGAATACCCGGCAAGCGCGCTGAAAACAAAGAGCGAACAGGTTGACAAGTAATACGCCATAACACACGTTAAAAGGACATGCTGCTGATAGAGCATGCTTTACATTTAGTTGTTTGCTGATATATATATATATATATATATATATATATATATATCTCCTCTCCCGCCTATCCTTGCAGGTGAATGGCAGGTTGTTGTTTGGAGGAGTTCTTCAGCTATCTGAATCATCACTGTTAAATGTCAGTGAACACATTACATTACAGTTATTTAGCGGACGCTTTCATCCAAAGCGACTTACAATTCAGATTCTATCACATTTCTACACCGTAGGTACAGCTACGGGAGCAATTTTGGGGTTAAGTGTCTTACTCAAGGACACATTGACATGCGACTAGCAGAATGTCCCATGTTTCCTGAAAAGATTCAGGTTTGGAATACAAAAAACAGGCATATTCTGCTGCAGATGGTTGGAAGTGGCTGAATGGATCATTTCATTCTTTTCTAGGACCAATCTGTTATAGTAATTATGAACACAATAATTCTCAATACACAGAAGCACTAGTGAACCAGCCCACGTTTCCACCAGTTTTGAGTGGAACACACTGTAATCATGAATGGCCGATCACTTTCATTGGCAAACTTTTGTTGAGATATCTGTTTTCATCCCCAAAACAATCATTGGCCAACGATTAATGATATGAAGTCGTAGAAAACTATTACATGTGACAAGACTACGAATATGACACGCCCACTGATAACACACTTCAACTTTTTGAGGTTTGAACCGATTTGTTTTTGGTCTAAATCAGACATGGCATTTTATGTGGCCTGCGAATCTGCCAGCAAAAAATAAATAAATAATATTTAAAAAAAAAGAAAAAAAAGTTAGACTTGAAAATAAATATATCCCCATGGTCGAAATTATGAGATAGCATGTTGTCTGTGTTCACAACAGGTGAACAGGAGAGGCAACAGAAAAGCCGTTTTCCAACAAGTGATTGAGACAATGATCGACAAATAATCCCAAAATGTCCACGAAGAGAAGAATTGATGCAGAGGGAAGAAAATGCAATGAAAGATGGGAAAGTGAATATATGTTTGTGCTTCAAGGAGAGAAACCGGTCTGTCTTCTGTGCCGTGTCGGTGATGAAGGAATACAATTTACGTCGGCATTTTGACGCCAAACACGGAGCTAAATTTAGCCAACAAAGAAAAACATAAAATTGTCCAAGAATTAAAAGACAGACTGCAATCGCAGCAGCATATATTTACAAAAGCTACAGCCCAGTGTATGCTTAAAGGTATGTGAGCAGGTGAGCTCTGACCAGATACAGACTTTTACAAATGTCAGTTCGTGAAGAAACACCATCGCAGACCGAGTTCAGGAACTAGCAGACAATCTGACAACACAGCTAGCCGAAGAGACGAGCAGGTACTCGTCTTCTTCATGAGCTGTTGATGAAAGCACAGACAACACTGATACGTCATACATCTATCAGTGTTTATAAGAGGCTGAAGGCAGACCTGACCGTCAGTGAGGAGCTCTTGGCTGTAGCTGCATGAATGGGACGAAGACGGGGAGGATAGTAATGATGTAGAGAGGTGACAAAAATAGCTTTGAACAAAGTTAATGTAATAACGTGTAATGTAATAACTTGTTTGATGATATTTGTCTTTGTTATTTTCTTTAAAAGTTTGATCTTTGATAGAGTAATGTGGGTTTCTTAACCCTAAATTAAAATGATTTATGTTATAATAACAGAAATGTGATTAAATATAATTTTACATTTATATAACTGCATGTACAATCTTTTTTCACTTGAATAAACAATAATCAAATGCAGAGACAGTTATTGAACAATATGTTAGGGAGTAGTTACAGTTATACAGTCTTACAGTTACAACCGGCCCTTTGAGGGCCACCATGATGTTGATGTGGCCCGGGGTGAAAATGAGTGTGTTGACACCCCTGATCTAAATGCTCCAAATGGTTCCAAATTAGGTGTGCAAACCAGAACAGAACCCATTCCAGATTGGCGAAAAAGGGGAAACAGTGAACTATTGAGCAAAGTAGGGTCTGGAGAACATTTTTGGTTTGAATAATTCTAATAGACAACTGAGTCAATTCCTGCATTTTTCCGTTGTCAGCTATTTAGGAGCTTCTTTTGGCCTCCTGGTGTTAAAATTATATTGTTCAATGATTTCCGTGACCTGTGACCTTTACCATAACTTCCAGGTCAACATTTTTTCGATCTTTAATTATTCTGCTCTCAATATGGTAACGGAAATATTACAAATTTGTTGTTTGAGCTTTTCAGTTACAAGCTGGGCTGCACAGCATTATTGTGGCGAGAATAAATGTTCCAATTGCAGTTCTAGCACCAAAACAAAAACATTTCTTTTTCATTTTGGTGCAAGTATGGATTAAAAAATGTTTTCTTTTCAGGTTGGGCGGAGTCAGGCTAGCTGTTTCCTGTCCAATCTGTATGCTAAGCTATGCTAACCACATCCTGACTCCACATGGGATAGATATCCCTCTCATCACCTCACAGAAAGGAAGGGAATCAGTGTACTTCCTAAGATGTACTCAGTTGTACAGCTCTACTCAAAATCTTTCAGTACGTTTTCCTTAAATACCACTTTGAGGCCAAATTATCCACCTGAACACAAAATATCCATTGGATTATTGCTATGCTTTATTAACCTTCCTAAGACAAAACAATATTTTAAACTTCAGTGGATGGCAAAGACATTTTTTATTTATTTTGAGTGGGCGACCCATGAAAGTATAGTTTGAGCAATCCTGAGGCCCAGAGACCTTTCCTCTCTGCAGCTTGCAGTCCGCTAACATCGATGCATGTTTTTCAAATGTTTTAATTCATTTAAATTATTATTGAAATATGCTTCACCTTAAGTTAAATGGCTCTCAACTAAATGCCAGGTAAACAGGGATTTTAAATAAAGTCTGGAATGTGGATTTGTGAAGCCTGCAGATATGCCTACGCCTGCCGGCTTCTGAGCCTTCATCCAAAGCTGACGCCATCTGTCCCATCCAGAGACCAGTGCATGTCAAACAAAGCCAAGAACGAGGCACAGCTCTGCAGAGAAGATCAAACAGGTCTTTGTAACGTCTGTACTCGCCATCTACATGGATCGCAGGGCGGGGAAGGAAAGGAAGATAAAGAGCAGGGAAGCAAAAAAAAAAAAAAAGGATGGGAAACCAGCGAGATGTGGAGAGATAGACGGATACGAGCCGGGGGTTTGTGCTCTTCTGATGAAGGTGGAAGGGAGTCCAAAGACTGCACATCGCCAGAGTTGTATTTCTCTGCATAGTAGGCGTTCTGCACTCAACCTTTTACCCAAAGATCTTTATGAAACACACATACGCACACACATGCACACACTCAGGGACAACCCCGAGGCACTCAGGCACCCACTCGAAAACAAAAGACGACAGAAAAGCACTCAAACAAAACATTGCGTCAAATCTCAGAAGAGACAATGGAATGCAACATTTATGACCTGGACTCACATTTTTTGCATCCCATTTCTGTGTGTGTGTGTGTGTGTGTGTGTGCGCGTGGGTCCATGCGTATGTGTGTGTGTGCTGAAAGGACAACGATGCAGAAGGCAGATATAAAAAGCTGCAGGATAGTGAAGCAAGCAGCTCAGAACAGCACAGCTTTACCTTCTTATAAACTCAAGAGTGCTCGTCAGGCAACCAAAACAATTAAGACTCTCGTAAGGTGCACAGTGAAATCTTGTAGCTGTCACAAATCCCTGTGTTTGCCTGGTTCAGCCATGTAGGGAACGCTGTCAGGTAATTTGTAGCAACATGTGAAAGGAATTGTCATCACTTGAGTCTGTAGAGGGTCTCTCAATGGACTGCCATCTGTGCAGGACAGTGGTGCTCCGCTTATCTGTGATTCAAACCTACAATTTCTTGGAGATTTTGGCTTTGCTTTCATAAAATGTCGTCTTTACAACTAGTGGAAAGAAAACCTTCAACATACCCCTTTGGGTGCTTATTTCACTACTTTGTCCATTTGTCTCTGTAGAATTCTCCTAGCTCTCTCTAGACATGTCTATACTCACTTGTCACTTTCACACATCCGTTCATGGTACAAGGCACTCACTTACACATGCACACCCATACTCTGTGCACGTTCATCAACTCAACTTGTGCATTTTGGGCACTTATTTATTTATTGGTTTATTTGATGAGGGACAGTGCACATTAATAAAAACATTTCTGCAAATGCGCCAGAGTTAGCCAAGAGGCTATTTTTCAGCTGTAGTCCCAAGACTTGCTAATGTGCACACACCTATACACATGGCCATATGCACACCCATACCCATGTGCATGCAACAGAATAGATAAATATACAATATCCAAACAGCAATCAAGCAACAGTTATTTTCAGAGGGTGTCCGGGCTTAATATTATGAGGGCACTATTTTTAGGAAAACGATTTCCTCACCACCGAGAGCAGTAGTCCACGGCGAAGCAAAAATACCATAGCAGGAAACATTTTATATCCACATAAATGGATTAAAGCATTATATTTTGTTAGAAACAAACATGTGGGAAATTTCAGAAATAATTACATCTATCTTTTTGTCAATATTATTTTTACTTTTGGAGTAAACACAGACAAATACAGAGACAAGGACTGATGCCTGTTGTCTGTGTTTAAAAAATAGTTATTAATACTAATAATTTGAATGTTGCCTTATTGACCCCACTATATCAGTATTGTATATGTGCCCCGTCGGATAAACATGTTGCAACACTTTTTCATTAAAAGGTTCAAATTGATTCTCGCAGGCAGAGGACCAACTACCAGGATCCTATTGACCCAGACCAGCGTCTGACAGTCTGAGCTAACGGTTGTACAGCCTAAGCTACTGAAAGCTACAGTATTGAGTTTCCTTTTCACAAAAATGCTTTCAGTGAATTTGAGTTCCCTCTGGTGAATCGTTATGCAGTGTACATGTCTAGGACTTGTTTTGTGAAAGTGTTGGAACAGAAGGAGTGAATCTGGTCTGTGCCACCTTTGACAAGGTTGAAAAGTAAAAAAAATGGACATAAAAAAAAAGCTTTTTCACGGCGTATGACAAAAACAAAAGGTCAAAAAATATATTGACATTCAAATTAATTGCACAAAAAAAGATTTGATGGTGTAATCTAGTCATCAATAAAGGTGAGAGAGGAAAACTAAAGCAAAGATGACCTGAGTTTTATTAACAAGTCATATCTGGATAGATGAGCACTTGGGACCAATGTTCCCTGCTCTCTGCCAGTCTGGTGACCTGTGACTAATCATTTAAGGTGTCCCGTCAGTCATTAGTCATCTCCCCAATGTGGTCCCAGATGTCCGGTCTGTGCAAGCAGTCCTCATTCTTTCTTCCATCAAATCACTCATAACTGTCTGTCCACTCCTCTTCCAATTTGCACTTCTTCTTTTGCTCCCAATTTTACAACTTAAAAATCTATTCATGCGCTTTGACTTTCCCAGAAACTATTGTTTTTTTTTACAGTTTAATAGTGTCTTGTCAGTCATTAGTCATCTCACTGCTTTGTACCTAAAAATCCAGTCAGTAATAGCAGGTTCAGAAGTTTTGGTGGCATATGATATCAGTGGCAGGGTTGCTTGCCTTTACGGTTTAGTAAAGTGAAGCTATAGCATGAAAGACAGGCTTTTATTCATATAAAATATATATATATATATATATATATATTAATCTGTGTAATACTCCAAGAGGAGAATTAGATGCCAAGGGAACAGATTTCTTTCGTTAGCCTGCTCCTCTCAATCACTGCTGTTGGTATGTGTGTCTGACTGTGGGTGTATATTGAAGTACAGCATGGAAATATGATGTTTATATGTCCTTGGCCACATTCTAATTGGAACGCTTAACATTCATTCATTCATTTCATTGCTGAGCCCTTTTTTTCATTATTGCCCCTGGTTGCTTACATAATGTTTTCAGTGAGACTAATTAATTAGGTGAGAATACAAGTATTGTATCACATCAGAGACACTGACCACATTAAAACTAGCAAAAAATCAATACATTGTGTCGATATTCTGCCTGGCAATATCGTATCGATCCACAAACTCCAAGTATCGATCTTTTAACATATAAGATATTAATATTGAAATTAGGAATGCTGGGATTAACCGATCAACTGCGGTTATATAAATCACATATTCATAATCATACAGATTGCTAAAAGCTGCAATCTATTGTGTTCTGATTCCTGCATTGAGACACATTGTTTGTGTGTGCGTTGAAATCCGACACGTGTTCATATGCCGGTTTGTTTTGTGTGTTTCAGAGTGTTTTGCCTCTCACCTGAAGCATTGCTGTAAATAATTCAGAAGGAACTAATACTCCAGCCTTATACCAGCAGCAGTGAGGGAACATTATGTATATAGAATATGACCAGGGAGTCATGTGAACTGCTGATTAATTACACAGTTTAACCATCATAGTATGAAAGACAGTTTAAATGCAGGTTCCATTTGGTTACAATGTGGTGTGTTTAAGATCCATTCAGTAAAAATGTCTATTAAACATAACTGAATTATAATGTTATCATGATGTGTTTAAATGTAATAAACTAGAAAAACTACAGTAGTTTGAAGGAGATAAATATATATTAGAGAGAGAATTAAGACCTGTTTAGCTTCCTAACACTAGCTCGAAGCAGCTCATAATACAACATGTTAATTATTAATGTTAAGATTGTTTTATCAATGAAAATACAATCTTGTATTTCCAACCTATTTGAATTGTATTTCTTATGCAAATCATCACTATGGATGACTTGAACAAAGTAAAAATAAAAATAAATAGATGATCATGAATATTTTAGTTCATACATAGGCCGATTAGAAATAGACGTGATGAACCGAGTGAACATTTTATTTTAATAGATACAGATGCATAATTTGCAGTTGAAAAAAGGTTATGAATCGCAATGTTTGATATCGCAAAACTCAGCATGTTGCAAAATATTTAAAATTGCAATAATATCGTATTGTGACTTTAGTATTGTGATAATATCTTATCGCGGTGAGTCCCAGCCCTAACTAAAACACTCCATTGATTACAGGGCCGTCATTTCAGAATCATTTAATACCTGGAGAACTCTTCAGTTTGGGACTAATTCATGGGAAAATAGAGACCGTGCAAAATAATTAAGTCTTGATAATTATGTCAGTGAAAGTCAGTGCACATATGCAAAATGTGAAATGCGTCTATTCATAATATTGGGTGAATGGAGACTACCTTGGGTTCAAACAAAGCTTTTCTTTTTAAGACATTCCTGTTTTGCCCATAATCTAAATTAAAAATATTCCGAAATTATAAGACAGTAAACTGTGTTAACAGTTCTGTCTTGTGTTTACATCAGTAATTAATTGAAGCTAAAGTATGCCAGTACCACTGTGGTGAACTGGCACCTCTCCAGCTACCAGTCCACACTCCATACTTGGTCCGTGCGGGGGACTTTAAACAGTGGTCCTCCGGTTCCCAAGCAAGTCCCCATGGACTGAGATACTAATATTTAGAATTTCAATAACTCTTGATCTTATTGAATACAGTGTTTAGGTCAAAGTGTGTTGTCTCTTGAGTAATGTGTCTCAGATTAAAGTTGCCAGAAGAATCCAGATAGCAAGAACACTTTTAAATGCCAGGTCATTATCAGGATTGATTGCAAACCCTGGCCACTAAAAAAAACAAAAAACGTGGCATTAAAAAAAAAAACAACACACACATAAAGGACAATAAAAATCAAAACATACACCAACATCATATATGACGCACAAAATGGTTTTATTTTACAATTGGTTAAAACCCTCTACTTTATCTAACCACCCCCATCTTAACCATGAGTTGCCAGTTAACAAGTTTAACTGTTAGAGAGACAAATGAATGTCTGTGATAATACACAATGAGACCATGCAACTCTTAACATAATCAATTATCTCATGAGTTCAACATGGTGAATGGTAAGATGAAACCTAATGGCCTGCTGAATAGTGGACTGCGTAAAAAGTCTTGAGTGGGAGTGGGGTGTCAACCCTTTTCTTTTATTGTGGTCATGTAATAGGAACAACCCCAGGTGTTTCTCTTCAGCACTGTAGCCATGCTGACAAAGAGTCACAGCTCTGTTAAGCCGTGTATTCTTATAGACCTCAGTAGTAATGTCTTTACTAACAGGCCATGTACCACAGTCCTTCAAAGTAGCTGTAATTAAACCTCTTCTTAAGAAGCCCTCTCTTGATCCAGAGGTGTTGGCTAACTATAGACCGATCTCTAACCTTCCCTTCCTCTCTAAGATCCTTGAGAAAGCAGTCTCAAATCAGTTGTGTGACTTTCTGCGTAACAATAGTTTATTTGAGGATTGTCAGTAAGGATTTAGAAGGCATCATAGCACAGAGACAGCGCTGGTGAAAATGACTGACCTTCTAATTGCATCAGACAAAAGACTTGTCTCTGTTCTTGTCTTGTTAGACCTTAGTGCTGCGTTTGACACCATTGACCATTACATGCTGTTGCAGAGACTAGAACATTTGATTGGCATTAAAATAAACGCACAAAGCTGGTTTTAAGTCCTATTTATCTGATCAATCACAGTTTGTAAATGTAAACGATGAATCCTAGATGAAGACCAACGTTAGTCATGGAGTTCCACAAGGTTCTGTGCTTGGACCAATTTTATTCACCTTATATATGCTTCTGTTAAGCATCATAAAACACTCCAATATATATATATCTCATCTCTCATCTCTCATCTCATCTTCATCCGCTTATCTGGGGTCGGGTCGCGGGGGCAACAGCTCCAGCAGGGGACCCCAAACTTCCCTTTCCTGGGCCACATCAGCCAGCTCTGACTAGGGGATCCCGAGGCGCTCCCAGGCCAGATTGGAGATATAGTCCCTCCACCTGGTCCTGGGCCTCCCTCGGGGTCTCCTCCCAGCTGGTCGTGCCTGGAACACCTCCCTAGGGAGGCGCCCAGGTGGCATCCTCACCAGATGCCCGAACCACCTCAACTGGCTCCGTTCCACGCAAAGAAGCAGCAGCTCTACTCCGAGTCCCTCACGGATGACCGAACTTCTCACCCTATCTCTAAGGGAGATGCCCGCCATCCTCCTGAGGAAACCCATTTCGGCCGCTTGTACCCGCGATCTAATTCTTTCGGTCATGACCCAGTCCACATGACCATAGGTGAGGGTAGGTATAGATTACTGCAATTCCTTATTATCAGGCTGCTCTAATAACTTTCTTAAATCTCTCCAGTTGATCCAGAATGCTGCAGCTTTTGTACTAACACAAAGTAAGAGAAGAGATCATATTACTTCTGTATTAGCTTCTCCGCACAGGCTCCCTGTAAAATCTAGAATAGAATTTAAAATCCTTCTCACCTACAAAGCCCTTATTGGTCAGGCACCATCATATCTTGAGGAGCTTATAGCATCATATTATCCTACTAAAAAGCTGTGCTCCATAAATTCAGGGTTCCTTGTGGCTCCTAGAGTAGGATGGGAACCAGAGCCTTCAGTTATCAAGCTCCTCTTCTGTGGAACCAGCTTCCCGTTTCAGTCCGGGGGGCAGAAACCCTCACCACATTTAAGAATAAGCTTAAGACTTTCCTTTTTGATTGTGCTTATAGTTAGGGCTGGCTCAGGTTGATAGTTAGGGCTGGCTCAGGTTTATACTTAGGGCTGGCTCAGGTTGATTGTTAGGGTTGGCTCAGGTTTGCCTTGGACCAGCCCCTAGATATGCTGCTATAGGCCTGGACTGCTGGAGGACTCCATATGATACTCTAAACTCCCATTAACGCACATTATTGACTTTGCTTCTTCCTTTAGAGCCTTTGTACTTTCTCTCCTCACATGTTTCCCATAGATCGTGGTTCTGGACCATAGTCATGCCTCCTGCCGTGGTCCTGGATGACTGCTATTATTATTATTATTACTGTATTACTATTACTCCTACTATTCCTACTTTTGTTAGCATCATCATCATTCTGTTATATCCACTGCTGCTGTAATTATTATTAGTAATCTTTTTTCTATATTTATTTCTGATTTTATTACTGCTACAACCGCTATTACTACTCCCATTATGTGTATCATATCTTTCACATGTGTGAAGAATCATCCATCTCTCTGCCAATATCAGAACACTGTCTGAAGATATGCTCTCTTCAAATCCTCATCAAATTGCATCAAAAAGGGAAAACGTCAACATAATTATTAGTGGATTTTCTAACGCAAATTGCTTTAAGGTAATTGAATATACAGTCCATTAGTGAAAAGCTTATTTTGGATGAGAGCAGACTATCATCAACTCCGAGCTGGAAACTCCTAAATCCCCTGTACAAGTCAGTTAATTCACGGTAACAAAAATTATTGCAAAATATATAGAACATTTTAAAATAAACAAATACTAATAATGCAGTGAAATATTTTTTTTTACTTTGTTCATTGTTTTGTCTTTTTTCAGGCAAATTAATTGCATTCAAAATATGAGTGTAGGGAGGTGGAGAGCCACACAGTAACAAGTGCAAAAAGCAAGAATGGAAAAAAAAAAAATAAAAAAAAAAAAATGATTTAGGAAGTGCTGGATTATTTACATGTTATTATCTAATGTATTATTAACATTTCATCAAAATTACATTTTTAGAAATGAAATTTATAATATAATTTTTTTAATATAGATTAATTAAACTATTCGAATTTCAGACGAAATGTATTTCCACCCAGATTTTGCACGGTGATGAATGAAGATTCAGTCTTTTTTCTTTTCAAAGACTAAAAAAGTGTGTTCCTACGTCGGTACTAAAATCTGTCTTACATTACACTACAAACAAGTTATAAAATATCTTCTCCATGCTCTTCCCCTCTCCTCTTGACCCTCAGTGTATAGTAGAACATGGTGCCATTGAGGAAGGCATTATTCACTCAAGGTTGTATTCAACTCATTCAGCGTTCGTGACTGTGGCACGCAGGGCCGGACCACTTCTCACTTCTGCATTGTAGAGCAGCATTTCATATTGGAACCTTTCATCTTTTCAGCAGTTACAAATTCAAAAGAAGCCAGGAGCGCTGGGGAGGTTCTCCATATTTTAACTGTTAAACCTCGAGCGAAAACATTCACATCTACACTGGCTTTAATATAGTGTTTTATTCTCAGTGCTGATGTGACACAAAACAAAAGTAAACTGAATTTTTTTTATCATCAATAGGCAATTAAAAAGCCAATTTTAAGAAAAATGCTTTGATTTTTATTGACTCATCAATGTAATATAATGTGTGTTTTCAAGGTGCATTTGTTCTGTCCATATAACTGTTAAAGGACTTATGTCATTTGTTTTGTTTGCATTGCATAGCATTACAATAACAATTCTCTTCCAGCTGGCAGTGTCAGTGTGCAAATATTGCAAAATGTATTAATGCAAGCATCATCTATTGACTGGTTTGTATAGATTCCATTGTTTTAAAACAATAAATAACCCACTTAACTTATATAACCCCATGAGAAAATGACATAGGGCCATACGTGTTACATTTTGGACTATATATATCCAGGGTCGTGGTGTTAGTGTTGGCTCAGCTACTGTCAGGTGCAGAGCAATCTACTTCCCACCAGAGCCCCGAAGATGGCTCTTTGTTGGTCTGTGGAGGCCCTGCTGGAGTCTGAGCAGCACCCTGGTTAGCTTAGCATATTTTAGCATAAATTCTTGAAACAGCTAGCCTGGCTCTGTCCAAATCCGCCTACCTCCAAAGCTCAAAAGAAATTTAAACTTTACACCTTGTTTGTTTAGTAGAAAGGCACAAGTTTCACGCAGTGTTATGTGGAGGACTATTTCTTGGCTGGGTGCAGCAATTTCCTGAAGACTGGTTGTCTGCAACCTTACATTGACGAAAAGACTCCGGGAGCTTAGTATGGTATGGTGTGAAAACATTAGCAAGCCAGGTTAACTAGCTTCCCCTTTCCACATGGCTGGATCCAGCACTGCTTGCAATTCTAGAAAATATATACATATATTAGATATATCCTGAAATATCACTTCAGGCCTGGTGCTGTTCTCAGTTCCCTTTCTGCGTATCTTCCCTGTGCTGCAGTGTGCACCTCCTCCGACTGCCTCTGATGGCTTTCATGCTGCTGTGGAGCTTCACTCCAACTCTTCACTCTAAACTCCCCCACAGCTAAGAACAGGATGCATTGCTTCGGTCTCACAGGACTCCTCGTGTGCAGGCTGCTCTGAGTCAAGCCCCTCCATCCTGATCCGACAGACTATTCTTCCATCCTGCTGACCCGGGATCTGCTTAACGAACAGACCCCCCCCCCCCCCCCCCCCCCCCCCACACACACACACACACACACACACACACTCTCTCACAGACAGAATAATACTCAGCTGATTTCTCCAGCGTGGCTTTCACAACCCCCTAGTGGCACTTAAGACTCTCTGCATCCACCACAACCACAAATAAACAGATATTTGAAATTCATGATCCCCTTTTTAATTCAGCCAAGCCTTCAAAGCTTTTAAATGCCTTTCAACTGCTGCTAATGTTTTCTCTTGCCTGCCTCTCGTTTGCCCTTTAAGATTTTTGCCACTGGGCTCCATTTGAATTCAACACTTGCTTCCAGAGAGCTTTGCTGTTGTGTGGTGAGAAATGAGGTTATGAGGAGGCACTGTGTGTTATGCTTGTCTGCACACACTCTTTGAGCTCTGGTACTCATCTGCTTCCTGTCACAGATGAAGTTAGTGATTAATAATGTCAGGTGGTGGCTCCATCACTGCTAATTGTTCTCCTGTGATTCTAAAAATGTGTGTGAGGTTAATGAAATAAATGCAAGCAGAGAGGAGGGTGTTGTTATAGAAAAACACATTGTTCTGCCTAAATTGCACAAATCCAGATTAGTTGTATGTATTCTTCATCACAAGGTACACTTGCACACACTTACACATCGCCTGAGCAAATTCACTCTCTATGCATTTATTCAAGGCAGTCAAAACATTAGATATCGCAAAATATTTCCCCCCCTGTCCATGTGGAGGATTCCACCAGCAACCCTGAGGCCCTGTCAGCATGCAGGTCAAGCTGCCAGCAAAGTGTCAGATGAAGGGAGAGGAAAGAGAGCAGTGAGGAGGCCCAAAAGGAAGAGACAGTACAAGAGTGGACCAGGGTTATGATAGGCGCATTGAATCTTTTGTATCTCCTTTTTTGAATAGCTGGGCCCTCCCCAGAGTTTTTAATTGATTCATTATTATATAATAACTATAATTATTTATTAGTTAATTAGTTGGGCAACTGTGGCTCAGTGGAAGAGCGGGTTGTCCTTCAATCAGAGGATGGGATTGTTAACCCCAAATTGCTTCCGAAGCTGTGCCAACGGTGTGAATGTTGTATGAATGTTACATGGTTCTGATGAGCAGGTGGCACCTTGCATGGTTGCCCTGTCATCAGTGTATGCTGGAGCCGATCCCAGCTGACATTGGGTGAAGGCAGGGTAGACTCTGAACAGGTTGCCACACCATCACAGGGCTGACATATAGAAACAGACAACCATTCACAACCACATTCACACGGGCAATTTGGAGTCATCAATTAACCTAAGCTTCATGTCTTTGGACCTTGGGAAGAAGACGTAAAACCTGGAGAGAAGCCACGCTGACACAGGGAGAACATGCAAACTCCACACAGAAGGGCCATCCTGCCCGGGAACCGAACCCCGGCACATCTTGACTTGAAGTGACAGTGCAGCCCTCAGAATAATATAACAGAACTAAATTTGCACAACTCTCTCCACCATTAATCAAAACATAAAAAACAGCACAATGTTGTTTAAGGCTACAAAGAGGAACTTTTAATTTGTGTTGATTTTGGCGGTCCCTGTGGACAAAAGTGGGAGTGTTTAAGAGCACCAAATTCCCTTTAGAGACAGTCTGCCCCCCTCAGTCTCGGTTCTGGTTCTCCTGTGTCTCCCTTCCCTCCAGCGGGTCCAGTAATACATCCTGGGTCTCCAGCAGCGTAGTGTTGGTGTTGGCTCTCAGAGGGGACCAGAGGAGCAGCGAGGAGAAGTTCTGCTCCTGGAGGAGGAGGAGGCGCTGCTGCCGGGAGCTGAGCTCCTCTCCTCCCTCCGGAGCTCCGACTTCAGGTTGAAGTCGGCAGCTAAGCCAGATCTGGGTCTGACCACAAGGGGCCGATTGCTGCTGGAGTCTGAGCTGAAGGAGTTTCTGGTGAACCTGCATGATGTCATCTGATTTCACCAGAATCCGACCCGGTGGCACCGATGATGAGCATTAAGAATAACCATATAGAAATAGACCATCTTCTCTCTGATGGTCTCTTTACTGATGGAGGTCATATAGAGGACCAGGACTAAACTGAGACTGGTTCATAATCAGCTAAAAGTTCCATGTAGTAACTTAAACAATGATGATGTCTACAACATCAGGAGGATTTGTCCCTTCCTCACTGACGAGACGGCGCAGGTGCTCATCCAGGCTCTTGTCATCTCCCGCCTGGGCTACTGCAACTCTCTACTCGCCGGAGCCCCGGCGACGGCCATCAGTCCAGAAAGCCGCAGCTCGTCTGGTGTTCAATCGCCCCAAGTTCTCCCACACAACTTCCTTTCTTTGTTCTCTACACTGGCTCCCTGTAAGAGCTCTCATTCAGTTTAAGACTCTGGTGCTAGCCTACAGGGCAGTGAAAGGAACAGCTCCTTCCTATCTCCAGGCCATGGTCAAGCCCTAAGTCATCCAATGCTCACATTAGAAATAGAACTAGTAATTGCCAAATTCATGGTGAATATGATAAGACGGTGAATGTCCCAGCCACTCTCAGACGAGGTTGTTGCAGCCTGATGTTGGGTGATGAAGGATGACAGGAGCTAAGACAAAGGTAAAGAAAGGTTGCGACCAACATGTACATCTCTTCCACTGGTCGGCTGGGCGAGTGAGCAAAGACATGAGGGAGAGAGAGAAAGATGGGACAGATGGAAAAGGTTATGCTCTTCAGCATCTGTGCGATCTTGCTGTTTTAACCACCTTTTTCTTACCCCCAATCAAACAGGCAGATATGCTGTGTCCTGCAATGAACAACCTGACTCTGACAGAATGTTATCAAGATATAAAAACCCAGCTACATCTACCATCAACAGTGTTTTCCATATTTGGAGTCTTTCTGTATCTCAGTGATACCGCTGGCCCAAAACCCTCACCTCTGACTTGGTGAATCTCATCTTCCATCAGGCAGTTTGACAGACTGGCAAGCAGCCACATCTCACATCTGGGGAGAGTGTGAGAGTCTAAATGATGATTATGAGGCTCTAAGTAATCAGAGGCCGGAGATGTGATGACTGCTGGACTCAAGAGAGACAATTGAGGAACGCTGAAAAATGGAAATTACTAACAATATTACGTGCCCTTCAGAAAAAAAAACATAGTCTATATATAAGAAGTGGACATAGTGACTGTGACGAAACCCCTTGGTTTGTGGTTGCCGGTTGTGAAGCCTTAAGTTTGGCATTTTGGCCTTCTCCATCTTGGTTTTTGGACGAGAGGGTGGGGAAGCTGGAGAAGAGCGATGTCCAATGGGGCCAGAAACAGTTAGCATAGCAAATGCTAAGATAGCAGCTAATGCTAGCACTCCTTAAAGTATCTTTTAGTACAAGTAAACGCTGAACAATGCTATGCTAGCAATGCTGTGGTAGAGACATGTCAGTCCCAAGGTAGCCCCACCCTAAAGCATACCGTGCTGTATTGAAGAAGACTTGAAACTAGAGATTGAGACCATGAACTCATGTTTACTAGGTAATAAATCAAGAGAGAAGTAGAGTCATTTTCTCATAGACTTCTATACAACCAGAGGAGTCGCCCCTGATGGACACTAGAGTAAATGCAGGTTTAGAGCAACTCCACGTTGGCTTTGCTATTCAAAACCGGAGGTTGCCCCTTTAAAAAATGTCTTTATCCTCACACACATCCTCATTGAACTCAATATATGTCAATATGGAATCTCCTGGCATTCAAGTGAAGGGAAAGACGTGCAGAGAGACAGAGCCAGGTCGACAGTGAAGGAAAAGACAGATATAATCTGGAAAGACAGATATGAATGGAGAGAGGAGGTGGAGGGATGTTATTGTAAGTGGGACAGAGAGGGGGAGACAATGATGCAATGTGACATGTGTCTGAAGCCTGTCCACAGAGAGACAGAGAGAGAGCTAGACAGACAACCAGACTGAACGAAAATGATACGATTTAAAGACTGCCTGCTTTTGTTAGTAGGCTTGATACATATGTGATGGCAAGTTGTCTGTGTCCCATACATTTTCTATGTAGTGTTACCAGATAATCACTATGCCTCTTGATGTTTGCTTGATTCTAATTTAAATAGAGACACATAGTTTATCACATTGCAGCCCTGATTCATGGTTATTACACACAAACTAACACAAGTGTTTCCAAGTAACAAGTCACAGCATTGACCATGTCGTGTGCAGTATTGTTTGGAACATAAAGGAGGATTACAATCTTATAATTACCATTTTTGACTTTCAAGAAATGTCATTTTATTTTCTGAATTATGCTGATAAAACCTCATTATTATCAGGTTATTACCTCATTACTGTCACCATATATTAGCATGTTTTTATCCAAATATTGCACTATAACCCCTGTCCTGAGAGTAGGTCGCCATATTGTTACAAAAATATTACAAAAATCCTAAATAGTTTAGTAAAATGGAAAATTGATTTGCATTTATTTTTTGCGCCTTTCAAGTCTTCCACTACATCTTTACACTACATCACCCTGCCACACACACACACACACACACACACACGCACACACACACCTGCCCATCAGGATTTATCTAATTCACATTCACAATCAATTTGTTGGTCTTGTCCGAGGACGCTTCCACATGGACGAGCTGGGGATCAAACCACTTTTCTTTCAACCCGCTCTACCTGAGCCACTCCAGAACATGTGTATCCCCGTTATCACCCTTTGTTTTTGGCCCCCTGTTACCCTGCTTCATAAATTCAGTCAAATATTACCCAGATATACCCAATGTTAATTACCGAGTTATTACCGGGTTATTACCGGCCCAGACTCCACCCTGAAGCATTGTGCTGATCAGCTGTCTCCGGTGTTTACAGACATCTTCAACACCTCACTGGAGAAATGTCACGTACCAGCCTGCTTCAAGGCCTCCACCATCATCCCCGTCCCCAAAAAACCAAGGATCAGGACTTAACGACTACAGGCCCGTCCGCCCTGACCTCTGTGGTAATGAAGTCTTTTGAGCACCTTGAACTGTCCCCCCTCAAAACCTTCACTGACCCACTACTGGACCCCCTGCAGTTGGCTTACAGAGCCAACAGGTCTCCACCTGCAAGTGGATCATAGACTTTCTGTCTGACTGGAAGCAGCACATGAAGCTGGGAAAACACGTCTCAGCCTCCGGACCATCAGCACCAGTTCCCCCCAAGGCTGCGTTCTTTCCCCTCTGCTCTTCTCCTTGTACACTAACAGCTACACCTCCAGTCACCAGTCCGTCAAGCTCCTGAAGTTTGCGGATGACACCACCCTCATTGGACTCATCTCTGGTGGGGATGAGTCCGCCTACAGGTGTGAGACTGACCATCTGGTGACATGGTTGCGGTCTGAACAACTTAGAGCTCAACGCTCTAAAGACAGTGGAGATGGTTTTCAGATGGATTTCCGGAAGAATGCAGCCCCACCTGCCCCTATCACCCTGTGTAACTCCCCCTATCACCCTGTGTGACTCCCCCGTCGATGCTGTGGAGTCCTTCTGCTTCCTGGGCTCCATCATAACCCAGGACCTCAAGTGGAAGCTTAACATCAGCTCCATCACCAAGAAGGCTCAGCAGAGGATGTACTTCCTGAGGCAGCTGAAGAAGTTCAACCTGCCAAAGACAATGATGGTGCACTTCTACAGAGCCATCATTGAGTCCATCCTCTGCTCCTCCATCACGGTCTGGTACGCTGCAGCCACAGCCGAGGACAAGGGCAGACTGCAGCGCATCATTCGCTCTGCTGAGAGGGTGATTGGCTGCAATCTGCCGTCCCTCCAGGACTTGTTCGCTTCAAGGACCCTAAAGCGAGCAAGAAAGATTGTAGCCGACCCCTCTCACCCTGGACATGAGCTGTTCATGCCCCTTCCATCTGACAGGAGGCTGAGGTCCATCAGGACCAAGACCTCACAACACATGAACAGTTTCTTCTAGTCTTCAGTTGGGCTCATCAACAAAGACCGGGACCCCCACTGACTCTGATACTTACATCCCCAGAACAATTTCCTACCGGTCACATCCCTTCTAGGTTTCTTATTTAAATACACTCAACACTTTTACATTACACCTACTGTACATCTCACTTGTTTATAGTCTTTTTATCTGTTCGTTTGTGCACTTTATTTTATATTTCACCTTATTTTATATTTTACTTTATTTTATATTTTACTTTATTTTATATTTTACTGTACATTTTTATGTTTCTACTTTTTGCACTGTGTTGATTGTTGTTGATTGTTTAATGTTATGCCCGTCATGTCAAATTCCTTGTATGTGCAACATACCGTGTCAATAAATGGTTATGATTCTGATTATTTTGGTAATTGCATGGTGTCACTAACAACTACTTATCTATTTATTAACAAATTATAACCCCACTTTTACCGTCTCACTACCAAGTTGTAATGTAAAGTGTTACTGAAATCATTTTCTATGTAAAAAAATAAATAAATAATGAATATAGTGGATTTTGCATGCGTTAACTGAGGGGGGGGGCACAATGAGCAAAATAAACAAATAATAATAATCTAGTCTGTCTGACAGGAAAGAAGCAGCATCAGTACAAAGCCTGTTTTTGTGATTGTTTTGTTCTGTCCCCAGACATTCGCTTGAATGAACGTTTGAATCTCCTCCTCTTGTGCCCAAAGACTCCCTCCCTCCCTCCCAGGTCCTCTGGGATTACTTTAATCCATAATCTGGCACGGCTAGAGCCTCTGTCACTGAATTGCCATTTGACTGAATTAAGATATATTCCTCAATTTGGAGGTTGAGGGGCACTTTGATAATTGCAGCAGTGAAATTGTGCCGCTGCTCTGATTGTGTGTGTGAACATGTGGAGTGTGTACTCACTGGCATTGTGACTTGCACGGTTAAGACCGTGCTCTCCCTGAGCTCCAGGGGCCTGCCCTTATGCACCAGGTCAGGCAATCAAGACAATGGACCTGCCATTAGGAATATTAATGAACTCCACTTAGAGGTCAGAAAATAAAAGATTAAAAAACACAGAAGCATATGTGGCAGGGAGCGATGCTTTATTTTTGACCCTGCAAAACAAATGGTCTTTTCAATTACAAAATGAGTCTGGTGAAGAATCTGTGGTGCAAAATCATGATGATGATGTTTTATTTTTATTTTTTTTTAGTCCCGACTTGTGTTCAAGTCTCATTATTTTTTTTTTTGTCATATTTTCACTAAAACAACATCCAATTTCTTGGAGTAAAAACTGATTTTCGCGTACGGAAATGGAAACGGATTGTTGCCGTTTCCAGAGAACAATGTTCACCTCTGCTCTCACCTCATGGTCTTCTGCTGGACTCGACATCCTAGCATGTGCTTTCACTAATGCAAACTGACAAGTCAAATAAACAGAGCAGGCCAGGGGTGCTGCTGATTATACTGCACATCAACAGGAAGCCCTCTAAAGTCATTTTCCATGCCTTTCTCACGGTCCACTGTGAGAGTGTGGACTATACACAACAAATATTCATAATTGGTGTTGTTTTTTTGTGTTACGGTCCATTATGTGCTTCTTGTGGTTGATGCGTTCTTCAACCAGACTTATGTTTAACAAAAAAAGATCACAAGTTTATTACAGTGTACTCAGGCTTTTTGCAGACCTGAGAGGAGACGGTGAAGCATGGGCTGATGTGCTCTGGTCAGTGCTCTGCAAGTGGTAGCAGTGTCAATGTGGGCTGGGAGACTTGGAGTGGGGACTCCGATTACACCTGATATCTGTAACCATGGAACACAAGTTACATTTATAGAAATACATCTGAATGAGGACAAAGGATGTGTAATAACTGCAACTGATGTAGCTCCACTGCAAACAGAAGGTGACCCAATGCAGTCAAAGAGGCTCCTTTAAAGGAGCAATGTGTTACATTTAGAGGGATCTATTAGCAGAAATAGAAAATAATGTGAATAAGCAAAATAAGCATTTTCTTTAGTGTATCATCATCTGAAAATAAGAATCATTGTGTTTTTGTTACCTTAGAGTGAGCCGTTTATATCTACATATGGAACAGGTCCTCTTCACCTGTCTCTCAGCATACACACCATCAGAAAACACAGGGGGGACTCTGTTGATGTGGTCTGCAGGGCCGGAAACCAAAACACGCTGTAGCATTTATTTCTTCCACTGGAATGCAAAGCTAAATCAAAGAGAAATGAGAGTGAATGATACATGCATGCTCACCATGACACCTTTTCAAGTGTCACTGGCAAAATATACAGTATAGCATGCACCCCCCCCCCCCCCCCCACACACACACACACACACACACACACACACAAAGCCCTCAGCCCACCAGGATACACACGCATACATGGAATGTATGCATCTTTTGTGTTGTCTGTAGCGGAGGGCAGCAGAATCAGGCACAAACATCCCCTCTGATCTCCCTGGTTGCCTAATCCACCATTACCATAATGAAAGCCAATCTAATCGAATCAGAGGAGGCTCTTCCTAAAAGGATCATGCACGGATGACAGATTAATAAAGAAATAGACAGAGAGAAGAATAAGGGGGGGAATACATGCAACACAAAACCCAAATAGATTGTTGTACTTATTTGGGTCAGGAGGAATCACAGTGGGAATGAGATATGGTAGCTGGTGATCAGTTCATAGGTGGAGCTTTAAAAGCTTTATGGGCCACAGATGGGTTGTTTGGAGACGGGACCTGATGTAGCTAAAGCTGACTCCATAACATCACAATCTCCTCTGATTACACAGCCATACAATCACTCCGAATGTCTTTTACATACCCAATATCACTTTGTTTTTTTCGTTTATGACTTTCCACAATGGAAGGCGGCCGAAGCTGGTGGGTATTATACTATGTTTTAGCCATTTCTTGGAGAAGAATTTTAAATAATGTAAACTGGTGGTCACAACAAATAAATATATAGGATGGTTATACACTTCACAACACATTCGGAAATAAATAATTGGTGCCAGTGCTCCCTTTGTGTATCAGCTGGTATCAGCAATCATTAATACATTGTGCATTTCTACAGTGAATAAAAGATACAAGGAGATATTAGGTTTGGGGCTCCTCCCCCAAGAACATGTAAAGGTTTTTGACTTAAAACCATATACAATTCTACATAACCTTGCACCTTTATTATTACTTTAGATAACACACAAAAAGCTTAAAAGACAAAATGTGCTACAGTTGAATCATTATTTTATTATTTACACATATCATATGATGCGTTGTGATCATTTTAGCCTCTTCTGTATTCTCAGATTGCAGCGTGGATCATTCGTTGTTGCAACATTTAACCTCAATCTCATTGATCAGTGCTTGATATATAATGCACATACCGTATGTATTTGGTTTAGGGGAATCAACATTTTTGAAGGGGATCCCCCTAGTAAACCTTTTGGACCTCTGGCTTTCTAAAACCCTGCATTCAGCCATGCATCTACTTGAAATTGTCTAGTAGTACCTCCTCCTGACTAAAGTCATGCTATAAGACATATCCCTTTTCAAGATCAAACAACATGGCATTCTCCCACTAACCCCCCTGCTCTCTCTATTGGACTCATTTCAACAATCTTCCTGCCGTATTTCTTCCTTCATTCTAAAGATGTTTAGACAATTAGAAAAACAGTATAATTCACATGATTTGGGGGGATTTTTTTCAATGTTTAAAAACGCAACACTGGGCTTCAATTTGCGTCACAAAAGGCCCCATCATGAGGAAATTAATCTTTCTTTTTTATGTGGCAATATATACTGTGTATATATATACTGTATATGTATGTATGGGTTACAGGGTTAAGGTTAAGGGTAAACCATATATAGGCTGGATAAGGTTGTGGTTAACAGACAACAGTCACTCTCCAGCCACTTTATTAGGTACCCCTCTTCAACTGTTTGTTAACACAAATTTCTAATCAGCCAATCATGTGGCAGCATTCAGGCACGTAGATATGTTCAAGACAATCTGCTGACGTTCAAAGCAAGCATCAGAAGCATCAGACTTTGAACGTGGCTTGGTTGTTGCCACCAGACAGCTGATCTACTGGGATTTTACTGGGCAGGTTCATGTGTTTTTTTACCCATAAGAACCCAAACCCATTTACCCTACATAAAACAGACTAAATGGATCACATGGAACACATTTCTGAAGATCTGGGAACATCAATTTTATATCAAAATTATAACTTTTCTGGTTAGATTTAACCAAAAAATCTTTTTTTTTGTTTTTACAAGACAGAAATGTCTTCTCCTTGGATGATCTTCAGTGCATCCTGAACAGTTTCATTCATTCTCTCTAGACCACACTGCAAAATAAATAATGAAATTACTTTGAAATAGGATCAAAATAAGATAAATTTGTGTTGTACATTTTTCTTTCATAATTCCTTTGAATAATAATTGAATCAGTTTTTATTTAGTTTAAATGTCTTTTTAAATTCAACAAAAGAACATATTTTAATACAAAATCAGCTGAATCAATTGAGCAGCTCATTACTATTTTTCGTATTGTGACAAATATGTCACATTGTTTTTTCTGAGACAATTATAAGTTTAATAGCCTGTCACAATTATATTTTCATAACTTTTTAGACATAAATTAGTTTGATAAACATGGTGAGAACATTTTAGATGAAATGTAGTACAAGTTATCAAAGCATTAGAATTGTTAAATGTGGTGGCCAGTCAGGCAGCCATTTTGGAAGTGATGTCATCGGTACACAAATTAACTCACGGAACATGACCTCACCAGGATGTTCCGTATGTGTCACTTAGGGACTTCAAGAGTTAAAATCAAGGATACAACTATAGAAGGAACTTTCCAGGATGACAACTGTGTCACCATGGGTCCTTATGGGTTTTAATTGTGCCATATCAAACATTTTGTTTACAAAATCCATTTTAGGATAAACATTTCGATGTCATATAATCATAAATGCCTTTACATCTATGGACTTTGTTCAAATTAAAGTGGTGATATGTGTCAATACTAAGACCCACATGTTGCACAAAATCCTTCAAAAAACTGATTATTTTCTTGATCAGAAGCTTGCTAAAGACAAGTCTACATCAATAACGTGATGCCTGCAGGGTTTCAGAAGGTAAAGCATGCAGCCACCATTTGCTGTGATTTGTTTTAAGTGCATCAACATGCTACCGTTTAATAGGGCACACAAGGGCAATTAAATGAATGTGATGTTGAATTATGTCACTTAAAAACTCAGGAATGAAAATTCATTGCAGCAGTGGAAAAAACATATTTTGGATTTTAATGAGATCAAATGTTTAAATGTGCTTGACCCTGTGAATAATGGAAATATTATTCACAAATTACATTTAGCCTTGTATTAGGCGGTTCCCCCTCCTACCCCGCACAAATTTGCAGCATGCAGTAAAGATGGCCGCATTGAAAAGTGTTTTTGTATGCACTATACATAAATCAACATACATGTGAAAATCATGCAGTGCTCTCCACATCTCTGGCTCTGTGTCCTTCACTGCCGATAATATAAGGTGTTGCATCTCCATCTGTACTGATTTTCATCCTGGGCTTTAGTTTGGACAGAGAGTCAGCCTCACTAACAGCCTTTTAATTGCGGCAACTAGTGTGTAATAATACTGGCAGCGGGCCCATTATTTTGTTAAGTGGCGATGCTACTTACCAGAAGACAATAGCAGCAGCACAGTCATGTTAATCAGCAGGACAAAAACTACAGAAGAGATGACAATAAATGCGGCAAGTGCCAGGAGTGACCATTCAGACATCTCTAACAATTGTGCGCTATTTACCTGCCATAATTGTCGTTTTTTTTTTTTTCTCAGTGAACATGGCTTACCATATTACTATGGTAATCCCCAATTACTGGCACAAGCTGCACTGTGTGTGTGTGTGTGTGTGTGTGTGTGTGTGTGTGTGTGTGTGTGTGTGTCTCTCACACATAAACACAAGGAGGTGAGGTGTGCTATTTTTTCATGGTTGTGTGGAGAGGAGAGCCAATTAGCGAGCATCCAGATGCTGTTTAGTTAATCCCTGCTCTGGAGGAGAGTTTACACACACACACACACACACACACACACACACACACACACACACACACACACACACTCGTATGTTAATGTGAGCAATCAAGCTTCCACAGAGGTTAAATCCCACACATGCATGTAAACATCTCGTTGAGAAGCCATTTAATGTACATGAAATATGCACAAATGCACATAAAGGCATTGCCATTGCCTGTGTAGCAGTGCATTGTTTCTCCAGTTAATGGCAGCTGCCTTGCTCCGTTCAGTGTGGAGCTTTAGACCTTCAGTATAGCGCCACGGAGCTGTGTTTGAGTCTATGTTGTCTGTACCTCACATGGACGAGGACACACAAGCATGCACACGGATGACGTGATACACAGTTCTACTGATGGTGTCACACTATTCCGTGGATCAACAGGTGGACGAAACGCCCCCCCCCCCCCCCCCCCCCCCGCGATACGCTGTGAGGAGCCAGCAAAGGCAGGGAAGAAGAAGACAGCGAGTTAGTAAAGGACGCTAGATTTAAAACACTAACAAATATCTGCTTCGCAAATGTTTCCAAGCGGGTTGGAATGTTACCAATGGGTTTCCACACAAACGGGTCGGGGGGGTGTGCAGAACCCTGAAATTCACTGCATTACATAAAGTTGTGTGTTTCCACCCTCTGAAACGTCCCTAGTGCACCCTACTGGTGGCAGGAGGTCACCATGTCCTCATGCTTGTTTTCTCTCTGGCTCTCTTTTCATTGGTTTGTTTTCATTTAATTGTCTTATTATTTGTTTCATTTACTTCAACTTCCGTCGTTCAACACCATGTTTTGTTACCAATTTATTGCACAATAAAAAATAAAAAAAGTCCTCTAGGTATCTGTACAGAAACCTAGTATTAAAATGGGAACTAGTGCAAGATGATTAAATACCGAAGTATTGATAAGCTCTGACGTTATCGACTGGTACTTTTTAATGTTTTTGGTGTCATTTGTATCACGCTGCAGCGAACATCTCCTCTGTTCTCTGTGTCGGGGCTGAGCTTCTCCAACCACGCACACACACACACACACACACACACACACACACACACACACACACACACACACACACACACACACACACACACACAGTGAGCCAAGTCAGCGAACACCAGATCAGAGCGGTCGTGGTGGAGACAGTGAAGATAACTTCCACAGCAACGCTTGTTGTTACTGTAAATGCAGTAAAAATCCCAAACTTTATCAATACATCTGTTCAACAAGCATAAACGTGTGAACACGATGAAAAATCAATAACTCAATCTGCTCCGTCTGCAGTCTGTCATCCACCGCCACCATGTTTACACGAGCGCAGCACGCTAGCTCGGCTAATAGCACGTTGTTACAAACCAATTGAAACAGAAGCTGTCTGTCTGTCTGTTGTCTGACACGTCTCACTGTTTACCTGAGTTTGTTAACTTCTCTGCTGGCTGACACAAAAGCAGCTCCTCCTCCCTTTGCCAGCCAGCGAATCACATCAGAGGACAGGAGGAGACGTGTTCTTCATTCTTCATAAACTTCAATCAGGAATGTTTCTTAAGTTATTCACATTTTAGATCTGTTTCCAGTCAGATATTATTGAGTTTATCTTGTGACCTTGTAATAAACTTGCTGCTCTCCCAAAACAACATTTAGTTATAGAAAAATGATTAATTAAAAAGCATTTATTCAGTCATGAAAAATACCGATAAGGGTATATGAAGTCTCGATGAATACCTATGTTGAATACACTTATTGTAAGTCGCTTTGGATAAAAGCGTCTGCTAAATGACTGTAATGTAATGTAATCAATAAAATCCTAACGACTCCCATCCCGACTCAACTAACGGTCACAGTTCTAAATAAACATGTGCTTTACGTTGTGAAACAATCACAGTTTGGTTTGGGTTAAAATAAGCACCGTTGCTATGTGACTTAATTGACGTGCAAAAGTTAAACCAGGTCTCAGACGTTATGTCGTTAACCTATGTTGCGTACGTAGACATAATTGAAGTACGTTACTTAAGTTTAGAGTTATTTATTGTGACACATGAACAGTGGTCTCATGGGTGAGAGTTACCTCCATCAATCGTGATTGCATTTTGACCATCAACACAATGAACCTGGTCAGTTCACGACACAATTCAGTGACCAATGACTCCAGACGTAGTTTAGCAAAAACATTTGTAATAGAGGGAAACATCATCCTCTAGCTTGTTACGCTGACAAACACTCGACCACATGTAGTAGGGCCACATAGAGGGGAAAAAAGAGACTTTGAGTACATAGTTGAAATGTTATGAGAAAAAAGCCGTAATATTACGGGACAAATATTAGGATTGAGATTTGAATATTCAGATGAGAGCAGTCTGTCTTTTGTGTGTCAACAGAAGGTTGACCTAATCTTATTATCAGAGGAAATCAAACCAGTTACCAGTCGATGTATGAGTCAATAACCAGATGTGTTTTGAAGCCACAGCTGGAGTCATGCAGGGACCTGGTTTTCTCCAGACAGCTGAGACCAAAGTCATGGCATCAGAGAGTGACTAAAAACTTGGTGGGGTTCATGGTAATGATGTGAAATGTATCCAGAATCTAACTGTCTTCCCAACTTACTGTCTACCTACCCACCTATCTATCTAACTACCTGTCTACCCATCCAACTTCTGTTCATACTCATGATGATCATTTTGGGGGAGTGACTTTGGAGGGAGACCTGAAGGGATGGGCTGATAGGGATGCTGCCTTGGAGACTTTCTCTCTGGATTTAGGGTCTTTTGGAGCTATAGACCTGTGGATAGACCTGTGGACAGACCTGTGTATAGACCTGTGGACAGACCTGTGGACAGACCTGTAGATAGACCTGTGTATAGACCTATTGACAGACTTGTAGATAGACCTGTGTATAGACCTGTGAATAGACCTGTGGATAGACCTGTGTACAGACCTATTGACAGGCTTGTAGATAGACCTGTGTATAGACATGTGGACAGACCTGTGGATATACCTGTGTATAGACCTGTAAATAGACTTGAGGACTCAAACCTGTGGACAGACCTGTGAATAGACCTGTGGATAGACCTGTGTACAGACCTATTGACAGGCTTGTAGATAGACCTGTGTATAGACATGTGGACACAGACCTGTGGATATACCTGTGTATAGACCTGTAAATAGACTTGAGGACTCAAACCTGTGGACAGACCTGTGAATAGACCTGAGGATAGACCTGTGTATAGACCTATTGACAGACTTGTAGATATACCTGTGTATAGACCTGTGTGACAAACTTTTAGATAGACCTGTGTATAGACATGTGGACACAGACCTGTGGATAGACCTGTGTATAGACCTGTGAATAGACCTGAGGATAGACCTGTGTATAGACCTATTGACAGACTTGTAGATATACCTGTGTATAGACCTGTGTGACAAACTTTTAGATAGACCTGTGTATAGACATGTTGACACAGACCTGTGGATAGACCTGTGTATAGACCTGTGTATAAACCTGAGGATAGACCTGAGGACTCAAACCTGTGGACAGACCTGTGGACACAGACCTGTGGACAGACCTGTGGATAGACCTGTGGACACAGACCTGTGGACAGACCTATGGATAGACCTGTGGACACAGACCTGTGGACAGACCTGTGGATAGACCTGTGGACACAGACCTGTGGACAGGGGAGCCTGTCTGTGTTAGACCTCAAAGATACACACACACTGTGTTTTGGGGAGTAACACTTTATGTAAACAACTTTTGTTCGTTCACATGAGAACTCCACAGGGCCCCTTTAATTGGCCTGCTCTCTAACAACTTCTTTTCTCAATAGCCCAACTTCAGGCTGAATCTGATCACAACAACTGATACAACACTGAAAGTGAGCATTGACCAGCGAGGTCCCCCGCTAATCACAGAAAGTGATCATCGAGTGGAACAGATGTTATGCTAATGCGGGCCGTCTGTCAGTTAGCGTGAGTGACAGGGGCCTGTCATTATAAACAGAGGGCCCAGCCATTACAATTTCAAATGCTAAAAGCTTGCCTTGAAATGAGCAGCACATGGGCAAAGTAATAGGCCACTGGAGGGAGAGAGGAGGGTAAATCTGAATTGTATCGCTTTGAAATGTTGAAGGAGGATCAGGAGAGGGAGGAGGGGAAAAAAACACTTTTTTCAGTCTAATGAATATATGTAGAAGCAACGGGTCATATGGGGCACAGCAAAAGTGTGGTTTAACTTAGAAACGAATATCATTCTGTACTAATGCATGAAATAAAACATCATCAGTGGCTGCTGTTATTTTATAATTATTCTACAGTTTAAGATAGAATCATTTTACAATAGTGCTTTAAATGCGCTTCGATCAAGGGGCCGCTATGTGGAAGCGCCACACTCTCAATGTTTAGATCACAACATTGACATGCTATCACTTTCCAAATTCATATGGCAAACTTTTAAAAAACAGTTGCTCATTTACACACCCATCAGTTATGGAGCAGAATTATCATTCCTTTGTAGAGTTTGTGTCACCAGAGTTCTCTCTTTTTCAGCTGTTTTTACAGGTATTTCATTAGCAATTTTAATAATATAAAAAAACACAAAAACATTCCATACACATTCAGATGCACTCGTTAATACTTACTCTCTAGATTAATTATTTGATGTGTTCAACTACAGTTATCCATTGTTTCTTTCTACAAACAGCTTGGAGTAACAGAATGGGAGCACATGCGATAAACAGGAGAACTCAATAGGACTGAACCATTTGTGGAACCCAGACCGTGCTGCTGAGGAGTACATAGGAGGAGTGTTTCTTTGAGTTGATTTCTGTAAGCTGATCCAGACCAAGGACCAAGTCCAGAACAGCCTTATAACAGCAGTATTGATTATAGTATTTATTTTTGGGTTGAGACGAACTACAGTCCTGGACCTAGAACTGGAACATAGTTGAAATCTGTAGAGTCCACATGCTCCTAAAGTATTCCTCAGTCCCTAAAGGAAGCTCCGGGGCAGTATGCTGCTTAGCTTGATTCTGTTAAAGACAGATTACTGTGAGTAATGGTGTTACAGTGGCAGTTATTGTTTTCTAATCCGTCAGAATGACAGACAGTCTGTCAACACTCCTAAAACTAAATGACAGTTAGCACAAACACCGGTTGCAATGTGGGCTCTTCCTGCCACTTTCTCTCAAACACTCCTTGGGGTTTGACTGATGTGAGGATTTTAAAGGCCAATATTTAATTTGTGAGGCAACATGCTTCATTAAAATCAGTTCCTGTAAAAGTGTTCCCGTAGACCAGCGGTATTCAATTAAAGTTCAGGGAGAGAATTTCCTCATTAAAGGTCCGGAACATCACAATGTCTAACTTGTTCTATGATTTAGTTCCATATATATTGAATTAGGATTCTGATCATATTGGCATATTAGATTGTTCATTATCTGTGACTTAATTTTTGAAGCTCAAAAGAGTTGTTCTTTGTCTTGTAGTGGCGTAATGGTTTCCTTGTCTCTCCCCCATGTGTGCAACTTTCACTCGAGTTGGGAAACTTATTAATAATACACATATTTGATTGGTTGAGTAATGTCACATGATAGGATTTAATACGCATGTAATTGGTCGGTGTCTTTCCTGCACTGCTGAACGACTGCCGTAAAGGCTAGAAAAGCTGCACCAGTTAAAATAGAAGCACTCCGTCAAAATGTAATAATTCTCAATTTTCTATTGGTTATAGGTCCAAATACAACGGCGTCTGGGTCCAGATCCTTTGCCATAGATAATGTCATCACAATGTCTGCTTTGGTCCTATTTGGTCCATTCGGCCTCTCTGTCCTTTCCTTTCAGCCACATTCCCACGCTCAGAGGTGCAGCTTTCTCAATTTGGTCCCACAAAGTCAGACTTACAAAAAAAAAACTGCCAAAGACAACAAGCATATCTTTCATCATAATGTGTCTGCAGTCCGTTGCTGCTTCATACCCATCATATCAGAGGTATGATGACCCTTATGGGAACCATATGCAAAAGCTGAACGAAAGATCAACATGGGCCTTGTCGGTCCAATTAGTATAACACACACATTTCCTTTATAATGTCATAATTCAGTCCCTGAGTACAGGCGGAAACCAACAGAGGCCATTGTTTGTAAAAGAAAACACAACGGAGGAGCCCCGGGGACCTGAGGACAGAAACATGTTCTCCGCAGCTCATTTAAGAGAAATGATGGCTCAAAGAGCCACATACACACACACACACACACACACACACACACACACACACACACACACATACACATCTACACAAGGCAGCTTGTTCTTGGTTGCACACGCACACACATTACACAGTCTGTCGTTTGCAAAAGCTCCCCTGAGCCTACTTCTTAGTCTGTGGTACATCACTTCATTTGACCATTTAAATAATCCCCAGGATGCATCAGAGAGACAGTTTAGCATTCACATAATTACCACTTGAGAGCAGGCTCCAGTGTGTGTGTGTGTGTGTGTGTGTGTGTGTGTGTGTGTGTGTGTGTTTGTGTTTGCACGTGCGTGAGCATCTGTAGATGCATGTAAATGCCTGTTTGTGCATTTGTGCTAGTTTGTGTGTATGTACACAAGTAGGAAGGTCTGCTAGGGAAAACTCTCCCCACGGTGATGGGCTCAGCACTTCATTCCTTATTCATCAACAAGTGAGAGAGGAAGAAGCATTGAGCGGAGCTGTGCAAGCACACACACATTCACACACACACACACACACACACACACACACACACACACCATTGTTTCTAGCATACCAGAGGGGCCACTGAGGAGCAGAAAGAGCTGGAGGATTACAGGGTTTCTGGTAGAAATGGAAGGCGATAAACTCTCAGGTAATAGTTTGGTTTGGGTGAGCAGACTGGCTGACATTGCTGCCTGGAACAGTTAGAGGGCCTGGGGCAAAGTAGTTACAAGGGAATTAACTCTGAGGAAGCACACAGACACTTAAGCAACAGTAAAACAGAGAGCTGCAGCGGTAAATTCACTGAGGTACTGCTGAATGGGTGTCACTGAAGGTTGTATTGTTGCACGGGAGGTGTCACCGACGGAGAGTAAACATCTGCCGAACTGAACCCATCATATACACAACTCTACATTTAATGTAGTTAGATCCAGGGAAACATGGAAGACGTATCACAAATATTTATTGTGGCTGTTTTAACTGTCCATATTGTTATCTGTATACATAAAGGTGCAACCGCTGTCATTCATTACAATATCCTAAAGTATCAAAATACTTGAGTGAAAAAGTAGAGCTCATCCTGTGGTTCTATGATTTCTTGTCAGCACACATTGGCGCGTATACGTTCCTTGCTAGTGTTGGGCCCATGTGTTTGGCCTCGTCATGTGCTTTGAGACAAAGAAATCAGGCCTACCTTTTTGAAGAGCAACTTGGAGCCTGATTTGGGATTGATAAGGGCCAAACCTCCCCAATAAAACAATTTCACACACTCTTGTGAAATTCTGAGGTAGTTTGACTTGAGAGAACGCACCGCTGCTCTCATTGGACGAGACCAGGGATGCCGAGGCGGGACTTCCGGTTTCACGGCCGGAAGCAGCTCGCTTACAAAACGATTGAGCGCGCTTGATATCATGGCTATTCCCTCAATCTCGGTCGACAAGGGAGCACACACGCAACGTTGCTGTTTTAAAAGGAACCTAGGTTAAACAGTTTTATATTCGCTGGACGAATTGCTGGACTGTTTGTTTGCTTTTGTTTTTGTTCACATCCTGGACGAGGAAGCGAACAAATTTTCCTGCAGAAATGGAGAAACGGACTTCTTCAGAGAAAGAGGACGACTTCTCTTTCTTTGAAGAGTCGATTCATGCGGTGAAGAAATTCTCTGCTACCGAGAGAATCTATTGCGCCGCACGAAGCCGCGCTGCCTGAGTTCCACCGATAAACTCAGAAGGACACATGCATATAGCTTTAAGCTAATGTAGCTTCATGGGTTGCGCTAACTGCTTCAGACACATGTAGGTAACGAGATCTCTATTGTCTACCTCCAATGTAGAGTCTCGTGCCATCTTGTGGTCTCTTGTGTGTTTGGGCAGTTGACAAATTGGCTGTTAAAACACTCTCACTTGAATTCAAATACCTGGCAAAGAATAAACTTCCTGTTAAGTGTTGTCCCGTGTGAAACTGAAAGTTGATTTTGACTTGTTTTACCTTACTTAACTTCGGTATGTAACCTAAGTTATGTGGTAAGTAACAAACATAGTTATTTTAAACCAAACCATAATCTTTTCTTGGACCGAACCAAGTAGTTTGGGTTCAGTTCACAATGTTAACCACCTTTTTAAAACTGCGACCGTTTCACAACGTGCACCTGTCGCTGGTAGACCTACTGTCCAACAATTCAGTCATTTTGAGGCTATTGACTGCATTTCAAACCTTGTATTACATCAGTTTTCTCCACTTGTTTTGTAGACTGTTTCTTTGAGTTCATCATAGAGGCCTTTGTTGGTTCTCCCAATACACTTCCACTTGTGCTATTCTACTAAGTCTTTTCTCCAAAGTCTCTCTAATATCTAATAACTATTGACTCGTAAATCTATTAACACCGCCCAGTAAAAGTCCTGAATTTAAATGTGTTTGAAGAGTGAAAGGACATTACACAGTAGGTACAGCTGAGTTGCATATTTTAGTCATTTCAGGGTAACATGTGTTGGGATGGCTGCACGGTGGTGTAGTGGCTAGCACTGTCACCTCACAGCAAGAGTGGCCCGGGATCCCTGATACCGGGCGGTCCTTCTGTGTGGAGTTTGCACGTTTTCCCCGTGGCAGCGTGGGTTCCCTCCGGGTTCTCCGGCTTCCTCTCACAGTCCAAAGACATGCAGCTTAGGTTATTTGGAGACTCAAAATTGCCCGTAGCGTGAATGTATGTCTACATGTGCCCTACGATAAACTGCCAACCTGTCCAGGGTCTCGCCTTCACCCAATGTCAGCTGGGATTGGCTCCAGCTCCCCGCGACCCTGAATGGGATAAGTGGTAAGGATAATGGAATGAGTTAGGATAGTCAAATCATTTGATATTTTTCATATCTAAACACAATTATAAATAGAGTTGGGGCCCCCAGGCTCAGGTTGCCTGCCTTGCTTAAATGTAAAATCTGCCCCTGGTGTTTTCTCCCGTGAACCAGAGTGTATTTCCCTGATGTTCTAACCACGATTGTTATTGTCAGTGGTAGAAGAAGTACTCTAAATATTATTTCGAAGTAAAATGATTGAAAACATATTGCCCCCGCCCCCCCCCCAGTATGTTTTGGGGCCGTGACAGGTTCAGGGGCGTAGGTGGAGGGAGATAACGTAGCCGTTCTCTTCAGGCGATTCATGGCCTTCTGAACCCAAATGGAGGAAAGCCAGGCAGGAATGTTCTCTCTCTCCCTCTCTTTCTCTGTGTCTCTCTACCTCCCTCGACCTCGAACGTTCAACTAAATATACTGTAACCTTTTCAATGGTGAGGAGGTGGGATGAATGGAAATATGGTTTTATTTTCTCTCTTTACTTCAAACTCTCTTCTGATGTTTCTATTCCATGTCTTGGAAACTTCACAGAAAACAAAGTGAAAACGCTATTATTGTTGTTGTTTTCTGATCTCTACGTTTCATTATGTTGGGTTACAGGGTCATAGTAAATGTTCCGCGGACGTGAGATGTGAGGCTGCCAGTTGATTACAGTAATTACACCTGGAGCTGGAGAGACAGAGATAGAGGAAAGGAACACATGGAGTTCAGTCACTATCAATGAAACAGATCATAGGATGGGTTCTCCAAACAAAATTGGTAGTGTACTTAATTATCACCCTTCCTGCCTGTCACTGCGTTCATGACATGCATTTATATGTACATAGACTAAACTCTCTTCCCGTTTAGTTTAGTTTGACCCCTTCCTCTCACTTTTACATCAAACTCGATTTCATGGAAACCAAAGTAAAAATCATCTTGAAGTAAATAAGTGTATGTTCTTTACTCTGAGTATACACACAGCAATGTGGGAGCAGTTGTATGGGTCTATAGTTTCTGAAGTTTTGCACTAATTATAAGGAATATGAGGAAACAAAAATCTTCAGTTAAGTGTGGTGAGTTTTTAATTTGTGTTGTTGATTTTCAGAACAACTTCCTTCCAAGAATGTTTCAGTAAATATTTGCTAATAAGTCATTTATCTTCGAAACAAATTATTCATGTAGAATTTTATAATTGCCTTTCAACACATTTTGCACTTTTGCATGGTCAGCTGAGCCTATTCAAGTCAGAATTACTGACAAAAACGCTGTCTGGGTTTGTCCCATTAGAGTCACATCACATTAGAATGTGTAGTTTCTAACCAGCCACACTGCAATAAATCCAGTGTTTCTAGACCAGAAAACTTCATGTACCATAGAGAATTCATTATTTCATACACTACTAATCAGTTTAAGGTTTGACATGACAGACCTTTATTGATGTGGCTGTATCTACTGCTCATACAATTTGAATACATTTTTAAACTGTAATACAGTATGTGGCCTAAGAGCCCACTGAAAATATTGTGATGTGTCTAAATCTTTAAAGGGTTAAAGTCAAAATTTCCAGAAAAAGACAAAAAAAACACAACAGTATATCATAGTTCTGACTCTGTAAATAGTCAATAAGATGAGCAATTTATCCAATTGTCCTGCAGTTTATAAAAAAAACAAACATGAGATCCTAATTATTGCTCTTATTGAAATCCAGATTTCAAATAGACTTGACTCACAACTGCAGTCATAACTCCAATCTGTAAGTGCAGTCTTAGATTAAATCTGTGCTTCAGGCCTGTTTCTACCAGCTCAGGAACATTGGATCAGGAAAATGTGGGAAAACCTAAAAAGTGTTACTTATGCATCCATTACTTCCGGTTTTGACTTTTTCTAAATCCGTGTTTACTAGCAGCAGCAAACAGGGCAATAAAAAAATGTCGTCTAGTTTGCTGCTTGCTCAAAATTCTGCTGTGAGGACCTTAAGCAGACCAGAGAAACACCAACACATTTCACCAATGCTTGCGTCTCTTATTAGGGCTAGGTAATCGTTTCCTCTTTTAAATATCCTATTCATGTGCTTTCAAGTGATTCCTTAGCTTAGCATTTCCTGATCAAGCTTTGACGTTGTATATACAACATACAGTGAAACAACATATAACATATGATACACACATACTTATCTGGGGATCATGTCATGAAGCCAAAGCTCCCCAGACCACCAATTCTAGATACATACACCATGAGATCATGACCCAGACCGGCGATCAGTCCCGGTAACAAATCCACACAGATAATGTCACGATGCACACACCCACACTGTATTACCGTGGTCATATTCATACAGGTACATACGTTCAATTTGAGCCCTGCATTTAACCGAACCTCAGCATCAGGAGCGGTGAGCTGCTGCGAAGGGTCAGCGCCTCGCTTTAAGGACACTTGGACCAAACCGCCAACCTTCCATCGACTCGTTCCATCACCCGCTCTCCTCACCGAGCCAGCCAAAACAAGTCAAGAAAGAATTCAATGGACAATAATCATAATGGCATAGCTTTAATGGTTTTATTAATAATATATATATATATATATAAATCACTGGAGTTGCACAGAAACATGTACAGAAACATGTCACACTACTGTAATAAAGACTCTGATTTACTGACAAATGATACTATACACAGCCAGCACCACTGATGGAGACAAATGAGGAGAATAGAAGCCTTTTGTATATTACCACTAAATCCTTCATGCGTGTAAAGAAATAAGAGGCTTTTTACCCAACTTTTACTCTTTGCCATTTTGGCCTTCTCTATGGGTTTGTGTAAACGTAGAGCTGGCCTGTTTCCGACACTGCCTACACGTCACCTCTCTGCTCACGATTCAACTTTCCCCTCTCAACCCACAGCCGTCTCCAGGTGCTCCAAACGGCAGTGGTATTTACACACCGCCTGTCACAGAGGATTAAAGCAGAGTAGGCATGAAACAGGGCCGACGTAGCTTCTCTTTGAACGTGATATGATCCACAGACAATGACACACACACACACACACACACACACACACACACACACACACACACACACACACACAAAGAAGTTCCCCCCCCCCCTCTGGTCCAGACTTTCCTCCCAGTGGTTCAGGAGTTAAATCATGTGTGATATTCCTCCGGCAAAACACATGGCAGCAGAAGAGGGAGTGCACGTTCCTTCCCCCTCGCTGGCTTTTCACCTACAGCCCCAATCACTCACACACCACTGGCTATTTGTTTTCATATAAAGTATTCAGGTTCATGATAGTGCCGGGAATCTGACACGTGTGATTCGATAGCGTGTGGAGGTAGGGAAAGTCGCCAGTAAACTCACGCTGTCCTCAGTTAAAGATCTTCATAAGTGGCGTTCCAGTGTGAGTCATTATTATTGTTAATTATGAGCATGTCAGTAAACATCAGACTTGTTATGCTGTTTGGACCATCAGGCAAACCAGCCATTTAGGATGTTTTACACTCTAGTTTAAATCATGTGAGTGAATCATATGAACTCTATTAATTGTAAATAATACATATTCTTAATATATATTCTAATATAAATAAATGATCTTCTCCCGTTTCAATTAAAATAAGGGCAAGATTTAAAAAAAAAACAATAGATAACAGAAAGCTTTTGAAAAATGTGACAAAAAAGCCAGATATTATATTCTTCTCATGTTCTAATAAGAGAAATGTGTGTGTAGGGACGTTATCTGTGGTTATTGAACCACTTGTTTCAGCTCTATTCTCTCTGTTAACATCACTGTTGGTCAGGCAGTGATGAGCTGTGCCTCACCTCAGACTGTGAATCCCTCACTAACTGGGTTGACCGAGTGCCTTTTGCTTTCTCTTTGTTTGTCACCACTGTAATATCTGTAGACACTTTTATTATATATGTCCTTTCTTTACATAGAATAGGTAATTTATGGGGTTTATCACATGAAGCTGCACGGAGCAGATCGACCCAGACAGGAAGTCAGACACTGAAAAGGGATAGAGCATCCGATCATTTTTCAAAATAAAACACTATGTGCAGCCGGATCGCGGCGCACACGCTCCCGGTGGAATCAAATATGTACCTTACCTATGTGTGTGTAAAGAATGCTGATATGAAATATGAAATGTGCAGGCTGCCAATTGAATGGTGATTTAAGCTACTCTATTGGGTTCATATATTTGTTAATCTGACTCTGAAAGACTCACCGCACGTCACTGCTACAGACGCATACAGGGTGACTGTGGCTCAGTACTAGAGCGGGTCAATCAGAGGAGCGGTGGTTCAATCCCCGCCTCCGCTAGTCCATATCGATGACACTTAACCCCAAAATTGCTCCCGTAGGCTGCACCTGTGTATGAATGGGTATGAATAGATAAATAGTCCTGATGGGCACTCCCTTTTTATTTGATTTGACAGTTGTTGACTACACAGAGACGTTGTTACTACTACTAGGCTTCTTGAATATATATATATATATATATATATATATATATATATATATATATATATATATATATATATATGGCACTAAATAGTGCAAGTTAGATATTATTGTAATGTTCCGGACCTTTGCATGAGGAGATTTTCTCAACCTGGACCTTTTGGAATTTTAATTGAATTGTCCTAGACCTTGAAGGCTGACTATTTCAACCAGAAATAGTTTTATTTAATTCAGTTTCAAGCCATGTGTGACCACAACGGTTGCTTTTTGCCCGAAGGCTTCCCTGGCTGTGTGCACTATGCCAGGCTCCTCAGGTGCATGGGGGGCTTACCTCCATGTAGACAATGTTTCATCAGTCTTGGCCCAAATAACCACTGTTGCTGCTATAATTTGCTTAATTGCTTGTTGCTGTAATTTAGTTGCAATAAACGGATCATAAGGATGCTGATATTACTACATAATAATGCCTTATTTTTTAAAAGTGTTAAGTCATACTGTGTCAGGTCTGGCCACAAGACGACAAGCAAACAACTTTTAAAAGCAGAGAGCACTGCTGCAGGGGTTGGTGCCATGTCTGCTCCCCCCAAAACTAAAATCTTAATTATGTTTGACTAGAAACTTATTTTCTCCCTGATGACCTTTGTGTTTGACGTATTACAATTTTTTTATTTGATAGTTTAATTTGATGTTTTATTGTACTACTGTTTGGTTTTACTAGATTTCTTTGAAATTTGAGAACAAATGTCTAGATTCTAAATATGTTCCTATGGAGGTGGTCACAGCTATTTAAATGCAGGTTGTGCGTCGTTTTTTGGTGGCCCTATTTTTAGTTGCATGCATTTGCCTTATGTTTATTTCATTATGTTTTATTTATTGCCATGTGTGGAACCAGTAAGCCTCTCACCTAAGCTGTCTGTGCTTCAGGTCAAGTACTAGTCCCTCCATCTCAAAGATTGTATATTTTCAGTTTTAGTTATTTATGATCCTTTTATTTTTTTAGCATTTGTATTTGAAGACTTTATGTTAATCATGACATGAGGGACACGTTTTATTATTATTATAATGGTTTAACCTACATATCCACATCCTTGATCTGCCTCACTCCCTACCTCTGGGAGTCTACTTTGCTGGGAGGAGTAACCTTCAGTCAGCACAAACAAGGCGACAAAAAGTCTGAAAAAGTGAGGCGGAGTAAAGCTGCTTTCTCTCTAGTGTCCATCAGGGGGCGACTCCTCTGGTTGTATAGAAGTCTAGTCTAAAATGACTCTACTTCTCTCTTGATTTATTCCCTCAGTAAACATTGTGAACATGAGTTTATGGTCTCAATCTCTAGTTTACAGTCTTCTTCAATACAGCATGATGTTCATTTAGTACATTATGGTCAAATAGAGTCAAATAGACCATAAAGCAGGGTATGCTTTAGGGCGGGGCTACACTGTGACTGACAGGTCTCTACCGCGGCATTGTCCGGTCGTTATCAGTGTTTACCTTATGCAACTTACGAAAGTTAACATGTAACGGGACAGGAGTCGGAGCGGTCCGGGATCAGACCACTGGCGCTGGGTCTTGCACTGGCTGAACTTTTGTCCCAGTAAAGTGATCAGGGAGGTTCCTTATATTACAACGCCTACAGGATGGCTGTAAAACACAGTTTGACATAGTAGAACAGCCCCCCCCACCCCATCACAAATGTATGACAGCTGCAGAGCAAGCCCCGAGTCGTGCTGATACATTATAAAGCACAGAAAGCCTCGGTGCTTAACAGTGAGTTGAACTGAGTAGTATTTAGCTTTAATGTGTTCCTGAGCGCTGACAACTCTCACAGCCCCAGGAAATAGTTGATATTGTTTGACTCCCACTCGGCGACGGGACAAATCGGTGTCGGTTTGATTCCCGGGTGCTCAGCGGAGGACTTGGCTTGAGTCTGAGCAGACCTGGCGCGTGTCAATGCTGTCGCCATGCCAACCAAGAACCGAACCAGGAAGTCGCTACAGCGGCGAGCGTGACATAAGAGGTAATTATTACAGTGAAAATTGGGTCATCTCATGTGTGTACTTTTCTCTTTTTTTTGATCTCTGGTGTTGAAAAGAAATCATAAATAAATATGTATTAACTGTCTCTAACATTTTAATTAACCATCTTTCTCTTTATACTAATGGAAGAAAACATGCCATATTCTGCCTTCTTCTTTCAAGTTTTGATTTGCTGAGCGATTGTGAAAGGTTACTAATACAATGGTTTGTTTTATGCATTTTCTTTATTATAAGTGGGCTTTAAAGGATCGACTTAGGCTTTTATTTTCTTATGTCTGCCAGTAATGCAGAGTAGGATCAGAAAAGGTTTAAATACAATAGAAATAGATTAGTCTGCTCCACACACTACACATAGCGATCAATAAGTCATAAATAAACAAATGTAGCATTAGCAAAACACAATGCATTGCTTCTGATTTTGCAGGTCTACCAACGTGGGGTTATAAAAACACCGTTTGCAATGTAACGCTTTAAAATGAGAGTCTGAAATGTATTGACTGCTGGCAACAGGGAATGAGCCAAATGCCTACAATCCGGGCAGACAGGCATTCAAGCCTGCTGGCAACGGTAGAACATTCAAACAGAAGTAAAACGAGAGTCCTCAGGTTATCAGGAATGTGTAGATATGCAGACAGGCAGGTAATGAAGGGTTCAGGTACAGGTTCTAAGTTCCAGGTACAAAGTCCCCTCTGCTGGATGGATGGAAAGCGATATGTGCAGGGAATTCCTAGGACGTGTTTGAAGCTGGGGGGGAAACAGGAATGTGGATGAAAGGAGGACAGGGAGGCAGAGGTTGTTATAACTACATTTAACGGACATTTAGATATTGATTCATGCTGCTAAAGGAATTTCTTGAAACTTAAATACGAGTTCTTGTTGCGGAGAGATGTTTTCCTCCCATCGTGTCAAATGCTGATTCATGTCTATTGATACTGATCCCGTTTCAGTTCTGACTCAGTGGTGATTGCCAGTAGGTTGCTACTCAACCAGGCTAAATTGGACACAAACTCATCATGGGCACATGCTGTCAAATATCAGACGCTTTGAACTCCTGACAGCTTGGTGTCCAGGCCTCATTACAGAACCTGAGGTCATCTCCTACCTCGGTTCAGGATTGTTGGTATTATAGAACCACTTTTTCCTAACTGAATCATTTTTAGGATTACAGAACCGTTTAAATTTAGGGGAGTTAGAAATCCTAACTTTGGATAAAACCCTGTCTTAAATTCATGATGACTGACAAAACGTGGCAACAACACAAACACTGAAAAATAACAGAAACTGTATGATGAAGCTTTGCATTTTGGGTTTATATCAACAGCCAGAAGGACTCATTTTGAATTTGATCGCCGCGCTGTGTCCGACACAATTTGTGCCTCCCACTCCTTGTCGCTAAAAGCTAGCTAGGCAGTGACCAGTGGGGTAGTCGGTATACACTTGTTCACCTCGGAGCAGCTCACCGGTACAATCTGATCAAAGATGACAGGACGAGTGCTGATTGAAGAATCCCATTTACAGATCTAGTTAGTATATCTAAAGTTAAAATAAGATGGGAGCTCTGAGATAAGACAGGATACATCCGTCTTTGAAGTCCTTGCCCGATCTGGATCAAACAATACAATTGTACTGACGTCTCATTCACAATATGTGACATCTATGCTGTGCCTTTATAACAAGTACTATTCTTTGGATGATGTTGTATCTTAGTCAAAGGCTTATATGTGCTTAAATACAAGTAATAGACAGCTTATAGACTGGCTATACTGGAATCAAATTAAATGGAAACCAGTTAAGTCATGAGCAGAATATGAGAGTCTGGCCGTATTCCAATCCAATACACTAATTCTAAGCAGCTTTTATGTATGTGTCATGTCCACACTGGGCAGTGGATAATGAAGTACACTCAACCAAAGTCATTATGCTGACTTGATTTTTGAATGTGCCGTTGCACACTATTGGCCCCACAATGCATTGCACAATGGAAAAGCAGGAGCTTCGGTACAGATGCGACAACTGACAATTCAAAATAAACTAAATTATCGAGACAAAATGAGGAAGAAAACAAATGACAGCGATATCTTAAAGATGCAGCTTGGTGAATTTTTTTCTTTTCTGTTTTTGTAATACCTGCAAACACTGTGACAATCAAGTGTGCACAATGTATCGCAATGCATGCGAATGGAAGAGTGAAACGGCTCGTACGATATATAGTTTGTGTGCGCCTCGCTCTTCCTCTCCTCCTCCTCCTCCTCCTCATCGCCGACACTATCTGCCAGCCACTTCAGCTGTAATCATCCTCACAATAAAGTATTCAGGAAGCCCTGAAATCTAACTCTTCTCCACGTCCCCACCCCTGCTATTATCCCTTTAAAGCGCTCTCCCCCTGCACCAGCTCTCAACCAGCTTCCCGCCTCCCCCAAAAACTCTCCAGTGTAACCAAATAACCTCTTTAAAATCATCACAACATCTACTTACAGCCCCCCCCCCCCCGCAGCCCTGGACTGAAAAACTTCAGCCTTTGTTCATTTAAAAATTTCAAGAGTGCTGCTTCACCCGTGATGTATCGCCGCGCTCACCCCCACAGAGCCGGCTTAATGTGCACTTAGTATGCGGGCCAGGCCCTCATTAAAATGCAAAGTGTGTTCTGGGAAAAAAAAAAAAAGGTTGCTGCGCAGTAAACATGGAACTGTGATTTGCTCCGACGAGGGCCGAGCAAAACGGAGCCAGACGCTTCCTCCCATTCTGTCTGTACAGTTACGGCTCAATCGTGGGGAACTCAGCAGAGCGTCTCAGGACCCGATCTGAAGCGAAGCAGAACGCAACACAACAGGACGGGACGGCTTTTGAATTATGCAACTTGGAACAGAGAAGCATTGTTACACTTTTAGCCACGGATAATCCCTCTGTCCCTCTCTCTCATGTAGCTCTCTCTCTCTCTCTCTCTCTCTCTCTCTCTCTCTCTCTCTCTCTCTCTCTCTCTCTCTCTCATTTACAGAGTGCAATCCTCTCTCCGCTGGTCCCACACTGTTAAATATGCAGTGGAATGCTGGTGTGTCGAGTGCACTCATCCACAACGTGCTCCGGTCCTAAATGTGACACTAATAGAGAGAGAGAGAGCGGACCATTTAGTGAACACAAAGCATTTGCTTTAGTGATTTATTAAAACTCCACAATGGGATGCTCTTCATTCAGTGTCTGGCAGCGCATGAGATCCCACCTTTGTCTTTTTTCTGTTTGGCTTTTTTGTTCTATGGTGGCCCACAGAGCTCAGCGCACTGCAATTTAAAGAAAAGGTCTAGAATAATCAAATTGTTGTTGATGCATAGACTCCTACCTGTCTACTAACAAGTACTGTGTGTGTATCGTAGCCTGATGGATGGATGAATGGATAGATAGATGGATAAATGAATGAATGGATAGATAGATGGATAAATGAATGAATGGATAGATAGATGGATAAATGAATGGATGAATCGATGGATAGATGGATGGACGATTAGATGGATGGATGGATGGATGAATGAATGGATGGATGGATGAATGAATGAATGGATGGATAAATGAATTAATGGATGAATCAATGGATGGATTAATGAATTAATTAATGGATGGATGGATATGTGGATAGATGGAAAGATGAATGAATGGATAGATGGATGAATGGATAGATGGATATGTGGATAGATGAATGAATGGATAAATGGATGGATGGATGAATGAATGGATAGATGGATGGATAGATATATTTGATTAGATCTGTACTGGCCTTATGTCTTATATTTTCATATATCAGGATAGATAAGTAAGATTACGTATCACAAAAAGAAACTAGAATAAAAACAGCCTGGGTCAATCAAAAGACAAAAACAGATCTTCACTACGCATCACAATTAGAACAAAAGACTTTGTTGAAGCTTTTCATCATCAGTTATACATTAATGGTAAAATATGCAATGTAGGATCAAGAAACACTGAGTTGTAACAACCTACAAACAAAAAAGAAATTTCCAGAACACACTTTAAATTAGTAAGCTGGCATAGAAAACATTTCCACAAATATTGGGGTCAAAATAGACTAAAACCATCATGTCTAAGCTTAAAATAAGTATGTAAACTAATTAGAACCTAAACAAAGTGACAAAACTCAAACTTTTATAGCTTTAAAATAACTTTTACCCCCTGCTTGTATTTTGTCCATTGTCTTCATCCGCAGTGGCATTGAGCTCTCTCCACCACTGCATCTTTCTTCATAGAAACTCCTACGCTGTAACCGAGAGTGAAACAATATTGTTTCTTTTTCTTATTTTGTCTTTTAATATATGTTCCCTGATAACCTTCCGCTGAAGAAATCAATTGGGGCTCATTACATTCTTATAAAGGCATATTAGATCGAGTGAGAAATTAGATCGAGATCTGAAATTACACAGCAGCACGGTGTTGGGGAGAGTGTTCCATGGCAACACATGAATATATATTGCAAGACAGATCAATTTGATCTATAGCAGGCCGAGGTTTGATGTTCCTACTGTTTTGAGAGCACAGTGATCTATCACAACCGCACGCCTCCTGATGTTATATACACTATACAGGAACAATGTATAAAGCATCCATGTAGCCCTGAAGAAATTAGCTCAATAGTGGGCTGAAATTACAATGGAAGGCACAATGTAAGGACATGTGGGACAAACAAAAAGCATTTCTGATAGCTCACATCAGAACAAATAGTTAAATATTGCCCCTTTATCCTTTCTTTTTCCTGGCAAATGGTGTGTGACGTCTCGTGTGTAGACACTGTGCCTGCTCATGCAAAATAAATCCATGCATATTTAAGAGGGATGCAAATGAGAGTGCATGATGAACAGGGCTTTTAGCTTGAAATTTAATTACAAGTGTAGTCCCCTTTGCAAATGAGTTTACTTTTCCTCTCAGTCTGTCTCTTTCTATTTTTCCTTTTTTGCTCCCTTTCACTTTCCATGTCCCCTGCAACCCATTATGCGGGTCCATGTCATGAATTCAAAATCTCTGGTGTGACAGCTCGAGAAGGAGAGAAAAAAAAAAAAAAGAAATCCTACCATTCCAAACACCCATCTCATATTTTATACAACAAAGTGTCTGTTGTTTGCAGAGAAAGATAGAAGAACATACAGGGGCTTCGGCTCTCTGTGTCCTTTCATTCTCCTGCTTTTGCTTCTAATATTTCCAAGAACTCAGAATTGGAGGTTTTTATTTCTTGGTGGTGTGACTCACCTTGGCCCAGAGACAGGGAGGACGGCACGTCAACCGCTTCCATTGATTGTCTTTCCTGGGTTTTGTTAGGTGTGATTCCCCCCCCATGTGGCCTGGTTTCTCAACAACCCTCATAGTATGTGACTGCTCATTACCATGTTCTGACCAGAGCTAATGCAGGAGACTTGACCCCTGAGGCGAGGTCAAGGACTCTCCAAAGTCCACCAAGCGCTTCTTTTTTTAGCTCCTCTTCTCAGTCCTCTTTTCACTAACTCCCACGTCTCTGTCCTCCCGGTTCTGTGCAACTTCAGGGGGGCCTCCTCTCCCCCATAGAAGTGTTATTTACGTCAGAGATACTGACGAAATGTAATCCGTTGAAAGCCGGGTCCTATGCGGTATTAATTTCACGTTAAAACAATAGAACTCCAATGCCGAGTTGTCATAAAAGTGAACATGATCCACATTTAGGGCCCAGTCAATTTACATCCGATGGCTACTTAATGGGATTTGATGGCCAGTAAGAGCCTTTCGAGGGACATTACAGCACAAAGTGACCCTCTAACTCTCTCTTTGGGAAGAGCTCGTTTGAAATGTTATGATGCTGCTTCAGGTCTTCTCCGTGCATCTTCTCCACAGTGTTGGCTCATTGAGAAGAGCCTCGTAAATTTCCCGTAATCTCATTCCCGCTTGAAAAGGGCATGGAGACAGCTCTCCCGCCCCGGTGAGAAATCTTCCCCAAGTGGATACGAGTGTGGGGCTCTGTATAGTGCAGGGTGGGATTGGGTTGTGAAGGGCAATCAATACAAAAATCATAAAGTACTTCCAGTGGTTTCATGACTGGACATGTTTGGTAGTGGTCACCATTCATAATAGTAATCCACAGTATTTTTCATATACCTAGCATGTCAAAAACACATCTTCCAGCATTTCAAACTGCACACTCTTTCAATGTCACAACACTTCTCAACTCCTCGGTTTGGAATTGATTCTCAATCACGTTCACACCTCATTTGGACCGGTTGACCCCTGAGGCGTTTACCTCCTGGGTATGGTTTGTTTGGTGCTGGTCTGAACACCGGACTCAAACTCTGGTCCCGCTCTGAAGGGTTGTCCTGGACTGCTTTCAAGTGAACTGTGGAGCAGTTCATTTCCAGAGGTGGAGGGAGTACCTATAAACTGTCGGAACACTACCAAGTCTTTTATTTAGTGTTATGGATTTATTTTACACCCGTATTTATTTGTGATGAGTCATCATCTCCTGATAAAATAACCTGCCACATATACACAAGACAGTATTCACAGTCTGCAGCTCTCTAGCGTGATCTCTAATTATTACATGTATGCATTATTTTATATTTGTATAATATTATATCACAACACTTCGGTGGACAGAAGGCTTTTATTCTGAAATATTTGCAGGACAGGGTTGTGGACTTGCACAGCTTCATAAATTAATAGAGTACCACCAGCCCGACCTTCGGCTCATTTTCTGTAACCAGTGTAGCAGAAATGCATGGTGGAATTAGCATGCTAGCTGGCTAAATACGGCAGATGCTACATGAGTGACATTTACAACTTAAAGCTTAATGCACACACTCTTGTCACAATGTAGGAAAGCACATCAAACACGTTGAAGCGACTGTATCACTGTTAATCAAACAACATTTCAATGTGATTTTTGTTCACATATTCAGGAGTGTTTGAGTTTTGACATTGTGAACGCAAACAGGACCAGTTAGAGCTTTAGGTGTGAACCCGCCCAGGTTTTCAAATTGGTCTGGTTCCAGTCTCAAGTAGTTTTTATGTCTTGACTTCAGCCCTGAGTTAACCAGATGTGCTTTGGACACTAATACATTACTTGGTCTTTTAGCTTCACTAGCTAGCCTCAGACAGCTTGACTATATCCCCCAAGCTTCACTTCTGCAAAAAAAAGAGAATCTAAGAAAAAACAAATAGGATTTTAAGTAGTAGCTCATTAAAAATACAGAGGTTTACAGCATTTCTTTGTTTCTTTATTTGTTACACTATACAATTATTATGTAAAGCACAATCACCATTTGTTCATGATAATTTGTTATTATTTATTTAGAAAATGCAGGATATCTTCTTAATCCAAACGTATGCCCTTGTGTTTACATTGTAATTCTACACCTCTCCCCACACAGACTGCTGAACTGATCGCATGATTACAGTTATAGCTACATATCAATTAGAGCATTAATTCTGCAACTGCATTATTTGATGCAACCAGTCCAGCAGAAATGTTTCTTTTTCTTTTTGTCCAAAATGTAACCTCAGCCAGCAGGTGCACACTCTCAGTTGTGACTTATGAGAATCTGGTCATCCATCAAATCGGTTTGAATTGTGGTAAAAAATATGGAGGATGACGTCACCTCACAAAATGTTCTAGTCTACATAGATAAAAGAGATCATACATTTTTTTTATTTATTAAATAAACCCATACAGTTGACAGGTGATTTAATGAACTGATGACATTTACATTGGAGCGTGACAAATAAACACATTCAAATTCGAAATATTCCTCTCAACACCTTTTTCAACTAAAGGTTTGAATATATTTGAGCAGGCAGAGGATCAACGACCAGGATCCTTTTGACCCAGAGCATAACGTAGACAGAGTTTTTATTACCAAATTAAATAATACTGAATTAAAATCTGAAAGATATTCCTACCTGCTATGAATGTCTCTGATAAAGACTCTTTTTTTACATTTTTAAAATGTATTTGATATTTTTTATCACTATACCAACTAGAATGTTTTTTCCTTTTAAGAAGATGCTCCGTAAGGTTCTGTAACAAGATATACTTATCATTGTCATCATATGTTGATTGTGAGAGCTACTTCTTCTGATGAAGGAATGTAGAAGTTTATATTGCTAGCATTTCTTTTTTACACAGAAGACACAGTTCCCCGGTCATTTAGCCAAATATTAAATCTATTTTGTTTCACAATAAACAAAATCATCCATCTCATCCAACACACTTGTTCTCCTGTCTCTGTGTGATCTCCAAACACCCCGGCACCACACACACACACACACACACACACACATACCAACTGGGTCAAGTAGAACTCTAGAGCTCTCAGCTGGCCACCAAAACACAAATGTCCACTTTTTCAAACGCCCACTCACACATTTCACCTCTCTTACACTTCCTGCATCTAATGCTCCCACTCAACAAATCAGACATCCCCATTCACTTCTTCTTCTTCATCTCTCTCTCAAATTCAAATGGGCCTATGACACGAAAATGATAATAAAGAACAAGAGACACAGCTTTGCGTTAAAGTGGTATACCCCTTGTGATTTAATCAGGAATTGAAGCCAATCAGGGGGCAGTCACCATTATTCACCAGGAAGGACGCTTGTACTGGTAGATTTTGGTCACTGCTGTCTGGGAGGCTCACCATCACCCCCCACCCAACCATCAGACGGCAGTGGTTCACCATTGACAGCAGTCACACTTTCGTCCTATAAGTTCAGCCAATGGCTGTCGTTTGTGGACAAGAAGGTAATTATTTACCCCTGGCGGTCTAGATGACTCACTTGAGCAACGATTTTCCAATAGAAAAATATGTTTTTCCCAGTTTTGGGCATGTCAGGGATTGCGTTTCCGCTCATTGCATTGCATAGTGTCTATTGAACAATACACTTTAAATGTAGGTTTCTTTAGATTTAAAGCAATCCTTGGATAAGTTTAGGCAACACAACAACTTGGTTAGACTTAGGAAAAGATTGTGGTTAATGAGTATGTACAGTATGTTAGGTAAAATGAGTATACTTGTTACGTAACTTATGTGGGCAGTATTATTTCAATACACAAGTCACAAAACACAAGTAAGGTCAAATAAGGTAACGTTGACCTGGTTTCACACAAGACAAGAATAGTGGACTCCAGACCCAACTGTTCCCCTCGACCTCCTTCTCACTCTTTATACGTTGTCAGTTGTGCCGACCTAATGATGACGCAGGTGGGTTTACATTGGAGTTAGTTGTAAGGGTGTTTGAGATGCTAAACTTTACCGGCGGACTGAGGCACCCTTTAGCAGCTAAAAGGGTGCCTCAGTCCGCCGGTATCAGAAGCCGAGGGGCACTGACCAAATGTTTGGACGAGTTGAGAGTGAGAACGGGTTGAATAAAGAGTCCACTGCAAAGTACATGCGGCACTTGATGTTATATTTCCTCCTAACAAGCTGGTCAACTCTTTTTAATGAGCCTCAGTCTCTTTGTTTGTGAGTGGGGGAGTCACTTTTCAACACACTTAGGGCAGACACATTGCTTTGCTGTGTGTTCGGGCTTTGGGCTTGATGGCTGTGAGAGATTCAACTACTTTAGTCAGAGCATCAACCTTTGCACTTCTTCTATGACTTTATTTGTGTTCTTTGCTTTGCAGTCTGATCGTTTTTCATCGTATTGATCAGATTCCAGTTGAGCACTGTGAGCATCTGTTACCCTTTGGCGAGAACAATGTCCCTGTCGTTGTCACTCACTCACTCTCTCTCACTAGATCCTTTGTTCACGTTTTATCAAGGCTTCATCTGAAACCATGTAATAAGACAGGAGAGGCTTGACTACATTGCAAACGTACCGTACTTGGGGAGGATACCCTGATGGATGCCGTGCAGAAACATATTCTAGATTCTGCTCATGCTCAATATGCATGTTGCCATGTGTTACGTCCCTTTTCTATTGGTCCAGGGGAGGGTTAGGGACTAACACGAAGCAACCCAAATGATAAACAAATAGACCATGAATCATAAACAATATTTATTTTGCTCACGTACAGTTCAATCGGAGTGAGTCTTAACTTAGAGTGGGAGAGGATGGGACAGGTGTGGTCATGCCAAACAATTGAAACCAATATAACAAAACTTGACCCAACTAACTAACCTCTGAAATCAAACAAAAAAAATGGCTTCTCTAGCTTATCTAACAGTACTCAACCAAAACCAAACACAGATGGGGCACCGACCAATAAGCCTAGTCTATCTAGACACAGAAAATCAACTAGGTGTTTGCCAATGTACAGGGTACCCCAGTGCAACCTCTCAGCACAAACTCTAACAAATCCAACTCTCAGCATTGACAGAAAATATGAAGTGGAGAACCCACTGAACTCCTGAGTCTTCCTGCGTTTATCTGTGGCTCCCCCTCTGCCGATTGGCCAGCCTGCAGTGGGTGCAATCCTTTGAGCAGCACGACTGGCCCCCACAGGTGGAACCCAATCAACTGATTGACACCTAAATTGGGAACTGAGCGAGAGAGAAAGAAAGAAGGGCAGGAGGGGGAGAAAACACAACACGTAACACTATGCAGACATTACTTTCTGTTTCAGTCCTATCATCCTGTAAAGGAACTGTTGGGGACTCATGTTCATGTCGCTTAGTGCTCATCAACTCGTGAAATAACTCGCTGCTCAGGTTCGAACACATTAAGCTTTTTTAGCTTTTAAGAGTTAAGTCGTCTTCGTTGATCAACATGTCCTTTAACGGTCCTGATTTGATTATGCGGAACACACTTTCGGATGATGTCATCCTCTGCATGGTTTGCCTTGAGTCCATTTTCGGTCTGCTTGCATAGTTCATGATAGCTGATGTCTGATAGACTATCCGCAGCCAGACCCCCTTGAATGTTAACTTCTCTGCTGTACAGTGTGTTGGCTCTGTTACTCTACTCACTGCTCTATAGACTGATGACTGTGTAGCAGTGAAGGTAAGGCTGAGTTGGGCTACTGGTGTTGTCTTATGGTCAGCTAACTTCCTACCCAAAGCCTCATAGTCAATTAGCTTTTTATACTGAACTGCTCATGGGTCAACAGAATCAACGTGTCAGCAATAGCACTCTCTGCGCTACCCTGCTGCTATGGTAGGTGTGGATATTGAGATCCATGCAACAACCTCATTCTCTGATCCCAAAATCGTTGGTAGACCACAACACCCACTGAACAATGCACTTCCAGCATTTTTCCCAGCTCTTACTTCGTTGAGGTTCCTTTTCACGGTGCAGTTTTGGGCTCCCATGGTAAAACATGGTAAAAATGTTAGTCATCAATCCAGAACAGGTTGCATTGTGTAACATGTCCACCAACAGCCAATTTGAACCTTGCAAAAACAGAGTCAGAAATTGTGTAAATGGTAGATGGACTATACTTGTATTTCTCTTTTCTAGTCTTCTGACCACTCAAAGCTCTTTAACACTACATGTCGTCATTCACCCAGTCACACCCATACATACACTGATGACACCCCAATGTGGGGCAGCGGTCACATTTGTCCCAGTGGTACTGCTGCTACAAGACATCTACAAAACCAACCAATCAGAATATGACATAAAATGATGCAGAACACTGTGACATGTCATGGTCGCTATTTTTTAATTAAGTTTAAGAACAAATAACACACGCGGACATACAAACCAAAACCATGAAGGCAAAATGAAAAAGAACTCTGGCAAAGAAGAAAAACGGCATTTTCAACATCAGCACAATGCAGATAGATGAAGTCAGCTGATGAGGTGCCTCTGCTTTCATAGAGTATTTTTTTTTATATCTGCAGCATAGAATTACAATATATCACGTTCATTGCAAAATCTGATATACCTTAAATTGATTTTGTACATTCTGACACATTGCCACCAAGACTCCATTGTTCCTATGGCCCATCATTCCCAAACCCCAGTAATACGAAAAATGTCCCATTGAACCGAAAGCCCATTCGTCTGACAGCCTGTTAACCTGAAAACAAATGGCCATTGTTCTGAAGGCCAATTGCTCAACAAACAGAAGCTCATGGCTAATTACTGTGCTGACAAACATCATTGGACCTTCCTGGTGACCTACTCTGCCTCCGATTGGCTTACCCTAATATTCTTAACCTAACCTATCTCACAACCATACAAAGGCAACGACTACTAGCCAATCACAGGCAGAGGTGGGCGTGTCATGTGTTAGATAGGTTGTGCCTTTACCATAGTCGGAAAACAATCCCAGATTGGTCTGATGAAGTCATTCTGCATCATAATTATTCACGTGCTTCTGTTTGTTACAGGGAAAGTATGTAGTTTCGGAGCAATTGGCCTTCAGAATAATGGGAGTTTATTTTCAGATAACAAATGGGCTTTTGGTCCAGTGGGACTCTTGGGGTTTCATAAAAAGGGATATTGGAATAATGGACACTTCCCGACCTGGATGTCATCATAAAAATGCCATTACAGAAGAACTGGATGACTTGTGGCTGTTAGTGCCTGTCAGATCTATTCTAGTGCAGTTGGTAAGGCATGTATTTTATAAATTTACAACTAACTACTTTATACACACCCACCTGAAGACACAGTCCAGACTGCTGATGTGTCCCTACCAACTTTCTAACCAAACTAACATCCTGGCATACATATACTGACTTCTAAACTGCCTTTCTCTAATCCCTGGTTGCCTGTAAATGATTTACATTAGTAAATCAATCAGCGGAGAAATTCACAGTACATGTATTCATTAGCTACCGCTATGGTATGCTACACAGAAAATCAAGTCAAATTTCTCAAAGGGAAATTCAGACATCTGATTAAATCTGCACCTCTATAACTGCTTTACTGTTTGACTGCCAAGGAGATCAAACTAAACAAACGTGTCTATTGGCTGCCGGGTTGATTGTGTACAAGGTTTCTCCTTATTGAGCTAGGTGGATCATTGTGTGCTGTGGTGAGATAGGGAACTCTATTATACAACTCGTGGCGCACCTCATTTATCACTCAATGCACTAGAATATTTATACAAAAAGCATGCAATTTAACAATGAAAAGCCTTTCAGCTGCAAATTAAACAGTGCTCTGTCTTTAAAAAGCATTTGGCTTGCTTGTTTCATTTATTAAACAACATTTGACCCAGACTCTCAGCATCTCAGTGTTTAACACCCAGGCAAATATTGACAAAGTGGAGTTGGATGAATCTCAAACTCAAACAGAAAAATATCATTTGGCTGATTTGTTATGTTGAGTCAGGTAATACACACTAAACCTCATCAAACTGTTTAACCTACTGCAACTCAATAATGCTCTTTTCCATAGTCATTAACACTGTATTACCTCAGTGGAACTTGGATCCTCCTCATCATCCAGCAGCTCTATCACGTCGTTTGTCTGGGCTCCATTAAATGCAGTGCCAAAGTGCAGACCGGCGCACACGTCGTCTTGCATGTCATTTGTCTTAAACTCATTTACTCTAACCAGTCTCATTTCTGCTCCCCCTCCTCCTCATCCGCACCCACACATCTTAATATCGTCAAGTCCTAATTAATATTGCTGCTTAATTAAACACTCATATTGAAGGAATGTAGCAGGAGGTGGAGGAGGAGGGAGGAAGCTCTCATTCGTACTATTTATTGTCTTGGTCATTAGCTTGTTACTAACTGTCACTACAATTGGCTGTGATGAACCTTTGTTAATGTGGAGCCTCTCTTTGTTTACAGAGGAAACAGGGCCACTGGATTGTATGATGTGCGTGGCGTGTAGCATGTCTGAACAAACCTAAACGACCCAAAGGTGTATGGAAGACGTTTATTGCAGGGTTTTACAGTTAAATGAGGTTAGGCAGAATTTTTTTCCATTATCACAAACAGGGTGTCTGCAGATGTACTGTGGTACAATACATGGTCAAAAGTCTGTGGCGAGCCGGAAACTACAGCCATATATGATTGTTGAATATGCCATTTAGGATCCATGGGCATTCATAAGGGCGTAATGTCCCGTCTTTTACCTTTTTAGCATGAGTTCCTGACTCAAACAGTGCGTACTTACTGTCCTGCTGCCATAATCCAGATGACAGAAGCTCTGAGTTGAAAAATAACACGACAAATACTAACGTTTGGTCAGCGGGCCTCTGCGTCTGATACCGACTGTCACGGGGTGCAAGCCGAACAGAGGTGGACTCAAATGCTGGATTCAATTGTATGAAAAAGATTTTTTTTTTTTTTTCTTTTAGAGAAGTGGAACGAGATAGGAACGTTGGATCATGAGCCAGAGAAATGTTGGGGAAACCAGGAGAACGCAGGGGTCCGAACGACAGGTGCAACTGGATATAGAGAGATTGGTTAGTGTGGGCGTCCAAGTAGGGGAATGTTCCAGAGAGGGGAAACTGAGACTGTCTTACTGTGAGCTGGTGAAAACACAACTGGAGGGTGAGGCAGAGACTGACTGGCTGGAGGGTGTTTTCCAGTGTGGCGGCGGGTGAGCAGGCAGGTGGTGAGGCAGATCCAGGTAATGCTGAGATGTGGGAGAGATGCAACAGGAAGCCAGGGAATCCGTCAGACTCAGGAGGAATGGGACTGGAACGAGGAGCCAGGTTAAAGACACGACAAGAACTTCTTTAGTCAAAGAAAACTTGAGAGACAGGAGCTGGCCTGATTACCACGGGAATGGTAAAACAATCTGGCGAAGACTAGTGCTCCTGCTGCTCCTTAAGTAGGGTTCTTGATGGTGAATGAAGAACAGGTGTGACAGCAGGCAGCAGCCAGACTCCGCCCTGGTCTCCACGGAAACCTGCTCACCCAGCCTGAAACTCAGAAGACACACCTCCCAGCCAAGTCAGATCATGACACCGACGCACAGAGGCACCCTTTAGTGTCTGTATAAGACGCAACAGGCTTTTAACCAGCTCCTATGTAAACCCCTCCGGGTCATTATTCGACACTTAGAGCACCCGGCATAGTATAGGAGTGAGGGAAGGATGGAACAAACTCAGGACTTTCACCCACGAGACCGTGGAAACAAGTCGACGTTGACTTATTTGACCTTTTTGTATTTACTGCCGCCACATACAGAACAAAGGTACTTATCTGAGTATGAAGCTCTTAGCTCCTGCTCCTCAAACATCTGGTCTTTTTGGAGTTAAATGAATAAAAGAGGTCTGAAGGTCATCCAAAGCTGACAGTAACCTGGAGAAGGTCTGGTTTCTTTGTGCAAGAGTCCATGTCATACAAGGCGGTATTATCAGCATATTGCAATGTCCAGTTGGAAATAAATGTATAGAGTAAATGGCAGGTGGCCTAATGTTGATCCTTGTGGGACACTTCTGTTGGACATTTTGTGAATGTTACGTTCCCCGATGAAGGTCTAAGTCAGGGGTGCCCACTCTTTTAAAATGACCAAGTCAAAATGATCTACCTACATTAAAAATGCTAAATATCTATTTATTTATTTATATATACGTATGTACGTATACTTTATATTTACAATATATATTGGCGTACCTTGCATAACTGCATTAACCCTTATGGCACAATACAATTCTGTACATTTTTGGTCATACCTTACTCTGATGACTTGCACTGAATGAAATTAGTCAGAGTTGCATAGTCCGGACAGTAGCTGGTGGTAGCCAGCCTCAAGCAGACTTCAAATGATCATTAGTCATGGAACAGTGTTTGGACTTAATATTCTTCATGTGGGAAAAGGCTGACTCAGATAAATAAGTAGAGCCGAGTAATGCAGTCAAGAAGGAAGCACATTTCCTCATGTTTGGGTACTTTTCCTCTGTGAGTAAGTTCTAAAGCTGTCCATGAGCCCTGGACTTCAGCTGAATGTCAGCCTGTAGTGTCAAAATCTCATCCTCCACTCCAGACGAGTTCAGGTGAAACAGCGTTGCAATTTTTGATGCGAGTGAATCAACCTCAATATCTTCCCGAAATGTGCAGCACATAAATGTAGCGACTGGCTCGAGTAAAGCAAAGTCTTGAAAGCGTTTGTCAAACTCTGACACTTGTCAATCTGCTCTGTTTGCTCTGTCAAGTTGCGCACACGCCTTCCGTTGCGTCTCCAGCTCTGACGCAAGGTTTTGGAAGTTCCCCAAATCACGGCGCTGCAGCTTTAGTTTCTTTAGTAGACATAAATTGGGAGGCTAACTAATTAGCTCCCCGGAGTTTTGCGGTTGACCACGCATACATGGTAACCCCGTATGTCAGAAAAGACGTGACCTCAGATTGGCTGCCCTGTACGTCAATCAAGTTACAATAAAAACATTTTTTAATGGAATGCGATCTACCCGCATTACCTTTGCGATCGACTGGTCGATCAACGTATTGGGCACCCCTGGTCTATATGATGAGGGCAGTAACAAAGTAAATAACCCAGGGAAAAAAAATCATGGGCGATGGATGAATAAACCAAAAGATGCTTCCAAAGGCAACAACGGAAACAACGGAAACTACTTTCTTAAAGGGACACACACACACACACACACACACACACACACACACACGCCTTGAACGCTGCTACTTGGCCAACAGGGTTGACTGTGTTGATCTCCCGGCCTTTTAACCACCAAGGCACCAATAGGTGATTGAGCCGCAATTGCTCACAAGCTGCACCTGCTAGACAGGGAGACAACACGTAACAGGGAACTTGAAACCATCTCATAGCAAAAACAGTTTGAAGTTGAGTTGAACTCTACCAGCATGATATGATCAGAACCATTTGAAAGTTGAATCACCAAAACTAATGGACGGCAGTTTATTTACTGATTAATGTATTTAAGAGCATTGACATGTCTGAAATTGACTTCATGAAGTCAGAATCATGCCTTCCACAACAGCAGTTGTATTATGAGCAGGTCTATGTCCTCACTGCTGTGCCTCAGATATCTCGACAGGAAGTTATTTAGATATGCGATAAGCGATGGAGATATCTTTTTAAACAAACAACCATTATTATGGAAAGCATTCCAGCATAATTTGAAAGCTCAAAAATAAAATAGTAAATGAGGATTTTTGATTGAGAGTGAACAAAAAAAAGCACATGAAGTACACCTTCAAAGGCAACAGATTTTAAGGGTTAGTACTTAGAATTAAGACATGTACAGTTTGTTTTTTACAAATAGAAAATAATTTCTCTACAGAGTAATACAGTATTTAGATCATTTAGTCCTGTATTTCAATCACCATCACCAGCAACACTGAACAGAGCAAGGACATCTGTGAGATCAGCACTTTGAGCTCCGCTTATTGTGTTATCATAGTCCATAACTCTGCATAATGTGTCCCTGTGACCTTTAAATAAAAAGCTTATGGAATGAGAAATGGCATAAATGTTGATAATGTCTCATTCAGATGATGTTTCTTTCAAACATTACACTGTAATTATGGCTGGTAATCAGAATTGATATCCTGGTGCGGTTGTGCACGCTGGGCCAGTAGTAATGCAATTTGATTCCAGGCGGAAGAGAAGGGGAATCAAATCACGGGACTGGAACAGGATGCCCAGGGAGCTAACCAGGGAGAGCCAGAGAGGACACCTGAGCTCTCCAGGATGGGAAAATAGATGCTGCTGTAAGGACCAGTGTTCATCAGTGTTTTATCTAAGTTTAGAAATGAGAAACAGTGAAAACCCTTTTATGCATACTTGACCCATAAAGCTGGTTCTGATTCTAACTTACTATAAACATAATACAACATGTATGCTTAACGTTGTTGCATGAAAAATTCCATCATTAAAAATCTACCTCAACATCCATTCATATCCATCTATTGCATTTCAGGATTAAAATCAACCTTAACATTGTGGTCGTGCTGATTTTTCAAATGAATCTGCACTTATAAGAGCATTGCGAGACAATGAAAATGTAAATTAACAAAAATACAGTGAGCAGACACGTGTGACAGACCACCCAACTAGTTAAGTTACAAGTGTTTTTATCTTTATTTATATACTTTACAAAGGATGAATAAAAACCAATGGATACTGCTGCAGTACGATTGTTTTATCTTCAGTTAAAAGTGTAAATCCAGCTTTGTTTTTCTAGTCCCTGTGATTTTTCTTGAGATGAGCATAGGGTTGTAGATGATAATTTACAGTACTGTTATGTCCCAAATGTAAGAATTGCAAGTGTGCCAATAAAACTGAAAAAAAATACTACTTGAGTGAGTGGACCTGAGTGGACACGCTCATTTCAGTCCCTTTTCCAGAGTGATGCGATGTGACGCTCGTTAAAAATTAAAATATAATTATTATTATCAACAGGGATTTAGTTATTGTAAGTCATTAATGTACAAAAAAATACAAATTAATATGCTCTCCTTTAAGCCAGCCGACTCCAGTCAGACAGCAGTAGTTTTATTTCTCTGGTCATCAAAATCCACTTCTTTCAGAAACACAATAGAAGTGTCACAGCTCCCCACTGTTCCAACAATAACCGGCTCTGGTTTGAGAGTTTGAAGAGAGATTACGAAGTAACCACCGAGTCATTTTCACTGTTTACTGACTTTTACGGCGCAATTTTGACGTCAAACATGACACACCAGAAAAAAACAGAGAGGCATACTCGTCTTCTGACTCTGGGAAAGTGCTCATTTAAAATGATTGTTATCGTCATGTACATACATACTACATACATATAGGTACATGCATTTTGACCTCTTTATTTAACCCATCCTAAGCATTTTAGGAACTTGGGGTTCAGTGTCTTGCTCAAGAGACAGTAGACGAACCACTAACCTCGTGGTTTTAAAGGCCAACCTGCTCCACCTCCTGAGCCACAGCCACACCCTTTTCTGTGAGAACACCAGGCCGCTTCCTGACCCCAGAGATCAGAGTTCTCTAATGGAAAATACGGACAAGGTTTATCAGAGTTACCTGATGGAGACCTGATGGAGACCAGGCTGAGAGTAATTCTCTGTGCACTACGAGTGACACCTTTCACATGACACAGCCATTTGACCCTTTGTTGAGAAATATTGATAAGTGCAGCTTTATTCACAAAAATGTCTCTTCAGCATTGAATACTGGTCATGTGGCTTATAACCATCCTGTGAACAAACCTGGTTTCTCTGCAACCTGGTTGTAGTCATGTAGGTGTGTCATTCCCAGCACAAAGGTCGCTGATCCAAACCGATCTGGCAGAAATCATCAGAAATATGAAAACCTTCTCAAACACCTTGCCAATGCCAACTGCTCCCAGAGAGATACCTGGGCAGTGCATGCCATGGAAGTATTAGTAATGGTAAATTTGGACTGGACAGAAACCTGATGTGTGTGTGTGTGTGTGTGTGTGTGTGTGTGTGTGTGTGTGTGTGTGTGTGTGTGTGTGTGTGTGTGTGTGTGTGTTGTGTAACTCATAGATATGCCCTTAGACTATAGGTGTAACCGCATAATCGCCACAAACCAACCTCCACAATGTTGAGGAGGGATTGCAATTTTCTGTAAACTCATATCTCACATTCATGGACTCCTTTATTGCCTTTGTACAAGTCCTGTAAAAAAAACCAAGTCAAGTAATTAAAGCTCTATAAGGAAACTAAGGTGTAATATCCAGTAAATAATTTGATTTGACTGCCACATTTTTACTCACATGTAGATTTTTAAGACCTCCTGCTTCTAAAGCGTCTAGAAGCGTGTAAACAGTCCTTTTATCAGCAAACTATTTGTGACAGTCACGTGATCGTGCATGCTGCGTGAGCCAAGTTACAAAAATTATTTGAGGTGCGCAACCAAGTGATGCGACCACTTGCGGGGCCTTGATTACATCATTTTCTGGCGCACGCCTCCCGTCGGCTTCGCTACGGTGAGTATAAACTGAGCTTGAGACTCATTCTTTCTTCATCTCTCAAACACACGCTCCCTGCATCTGCCTTTCTTTACAATTCAGGTTAGTCAGCCCTCATCACTCTGCCATTGCTTGTTTTCTATCAAGCTGTCAATAGCAGGGAGACAGTTCTGGATGAAGAACATGGACAGAGACTGGCCACTTTCATTTATCTGTCAATCGATTGAGTCTCAAACGGCTGTCATGGCCGCCTCAATGCTCAGCCTTCTCTATCAGTTTCTACTCACTATTTTACTCTTTATCTATCAAACTCTCTCAGCTCCTTTAGTCTGAGGCTTGTTTATGCTTCCTTCGCTTGGTCTGTCACTCTCACTGTTGTTTGCCCGGTTGACCTTTCTGCCTCTATTTTTTCTTTGCACAATTGGAAAAGCAAAGACACACACACACACACACACACACACACACACAGACACACACACACACACACACACACACACACACACACACACACACGTACACTCACACACACAGAGATCGAGAGAGTTTCATTGTTGTGAGAGAGCAGGTGAGCGTTGTAAACGGCCTGCTGCTGCTGCTAAGCCATTAGCATCGATGAGTTTGACTGTGAGGCTGTTGATTTCCCATAAAAAGCCCTCCTTAGACACTTAAAACACTCCTGCTGTTGCCATTAAGTCGTTTTACTTAACCTGCTGTTTTCCACAAACACGAAGAGTCACCAGTGGCATAATGTAGTTGCGACGGGCCCAAGTGCATGCTGTAACGACGGGCCCCAGTGCATGCTGTAACGACGGGCCCCAGTGCATACTGTCACGACGGGCCCCAGTGCATACTGTAACGACGGGCCCCAGTGCATGCTGTCACGACGGGCCTCAGTGCATACTGTAACGACGGGCCCCAGTGCATGCTGTAACGACGGGCCCCAGTGCATGCTGTAACGACGGGCCCCAGTGCATACTGTAACGACGGGCCCCAGTGCATGCTGTAACGACGGGCCCCAGTGCATACTGTAACGACGGGCCCCAGTGCATACTGTAACGACGGGCCCCAGTGCATGCTGTAACGACGGGCCCCAGTGCATACTGTAACGACGGGCCCCAGTGCATACTGTAATGACGGGCCCCAGTGCATGCTGTAACGACGGGCCCCAGTGCATACTGTAACGATGGGCCCCAGTGCATGCTGTAACAACGGGCCCCAGGGCATACTGTAACGACGGGCCCCAGTGCATACTGTAACGATGGGCCCCAGTGCATGCTGTAACAACGGGCCCCAGGGCATACTGTAACGACGGGCCCCAGTGCATACTGTAACGACGGGCCCCAGTGCATACTGTAACGACGGGCTCCAGTGCATGCTGTAACTTCGGGCCGCTGTAACTTCGGGCCCCAGTCCATGCGATTACAGCGGGCCCCAGTGCATGCTGTAACTTTGGGCCCCACTTACTGCTGCTGTTATGTTTGAGAACCATGGCTGTTTACTCGGCTTGCTAATTGCTAACAATCATCTTGTTAGTCTTGTCACATTTTGCTCATAAACTATCTTATATTGAATTGTCTCTTCACATGATCAAATAGACTTGATATTGGACAATATCAACACACATGTCTGTACCAACAACATATTCTTTTTACAAGAAAGGTTTTGGGGAATATGCTTTTTGTGAGTCGGATGAGAAGATGGATATCAGTCTGTGTGTTCAGCACACAGCTGGAGTCAGGACATGGCTAGCCTATCTTAGCATAAGGCTGGAGGCAGGGAAGGTTAAAAAAATACACCTGCTAATGTATGTAAACCCACATTTCTGTGGTTTTTGGGGGAGATAGGTGCCGCACCTGTTTCTTAGTGAACCGTCGGACTTAGTGAATGTGTGCAGCTTCCTGTAGTCTTGTCTTCACTGTGATGCTCTCAGGTTTGGTACCATAGACCCGGTGAAATGACAACAACCTGTGCTCACGATCTGTATTTTCAACTCATAATAAAACGGAGGGCATTGTACATTTCTGTAAAACCACAGGTACATTGAATGTTTACGTTTCTCAACCAAAAATATGTTTCTTATCAACGTTGTCGTTTTTTTAAGCGCTCATGGCGCTTTGAAACTGCATTCTCAATTACGTTAAGAATTAGGCAACAAATCTACTTGGTTAGGTCAAATAAGAAATAATGGTTTGGATTGTTAAGTTTTAAGTACAACACTTTTGCTTTTGCATGGGGCAAGAACATTAGTCTCCTGTGTGAATGTTCTGTTTGACCAATCCAACCATCTCAACTCCCATCCTAAAAGTAGCTACGCAGAGTTTGACTGGAACTGCATTTGTCCAATATGTAACTCCTTCTAAAATCATTAGTGTGTAATACAGCTTTACACAATAGTAAATAAGACACATTTAGAGGCTATATTTCAGGATAGCGGTGATCCTCTGCTGTCAGTCTTCATTCTGAGATAGGCTAACCAAGTCCTCACTTGAAATGAATATTCCACTAATATTACCATGTAGCAGCCTTGCATACCATTAATAATGAGTGGCGGACTGTTCGACCATGCAAACACAGCCTGTCTTTTTCATTCCTTCAACCACTTTCTTGAAAAGGACGGCTTTGCCCATATGTGTGCATACTCAAAAACCTTTCATCATGATTAAATATTGGTGTGTTTCTCTTTCTGACCAGAAATATGTTTTTTTCTTTTGTGCATGCATCTCAGAAAAGTGTTGGTAGTTGGTATGTCTATAACCACTGTACAATGCACAGAGCTAACCGTAATAAGGGCAAGAGGCAAACTGCTGTAAAACCCCTATTGAGACACCTATTACGAACGCGCTGTATACATGTCCAAAGAATGCTCCTAAAACCCAAATATTATTGGCATATCCCACGGTATAATCTAAAAATGCTCCATTTGGAATAAGTCATGATTCTGAATATCCAAACGGAATATGCTCTATGACCCTTATACAATTTGGAATATTGTCATATTCAGAGTAACAGAGGAAGTGTGGATGTTAATGAAGTCACTTGAAATTGATGTTAATCTGAACATATCCTGAAAAATTAAGCAAATCATTTTTTTTTCTAAAACTGTTGAATTATTCTTTTACTGCGGCACAATTAGCCAATAAACTTCTTTAAAACAACATTTTGCTATGGGTGGAAATGCTACTGAACAGTTGCACTGTAATTGTCACAGTCTTGTGTCCTCTTCACTTCCTGCCTTTGTATGTTTTCCCACCTGTGTAATTGTCTGCACCGCCCCTGATTGAATCCTTCTGTGTCTAATCACCTGCACCTCTCCAGTGTATTTGAACCCTGTGTTTCCCTGTCTCTGTGTCGGTTTGTCTGTTGTGTTACCTGGTCTGCTGTGCACTGTTCTTCCCCGATATGATATGATATGATCATTCTTGGTATGTTCCCTGTTCCTGTTCAGCTCTGCTTTGTGTTTTGTCAAGTATGTTTCCTTCATGATTGTTTTTTGATATCCTTATCCCATTTTTGAGTTTTGCCCATTCCTGTTTTCTTCCCTTGGATATTTTGTTAGACATTCATTGGACTTCCTTGCTCTGTAAGTTGTGCTTTGGACATTTTTTTGTTTTCTTATTAAATCCCCATCAACACATTTTTCTCTTCTTGTGTCTCTCTGCACTTGGGTCCATCCCCTACCAGTTGTTCCCACAACCCTGACAGTTATTACAGAGGAGAGAATTTTGATCATGGACTTCCTCATGGACACTTTCTCAGCTGGTCCACAAAATCAAGCCAGGTTTCCTAACATCCAGGTCACTTGGTTTTATCATCACTCAAGTCACTGAATAATTACATTTTAACTGCTAGAGTCCAATATAAGAAAACCATCACTCAACTGATAACAGCTTGGAACAATTTATGGTGATAAAGATGTGTACACAATAGAATTAATTGTATAAGACACAGGGATCCATCTGCTTCAAAAGATCCTGTTATATGATCAATAGTTCAAGAGTTTCTTTTTTTTTGGTCAGCTGTTTTCAATGGTCATAAATGAGCTGTGGCTAGGCAGATGTGGTAAGTATAATTTTGGCTTGAAGTTTATAGGTAACATTGGAGAAACCAGCACGATTTTTAAAAGGTATCCAAGCTAAAAACCCAGCCTGTGTGGCCAACACTTTTGCAATGAAAGTAGCTAGCAGCACTAGCTCCAAAAGTTGCTGAATATAGAAAGTCTGCAACAGATCCCTTCAGGCCTCCCTCACTCCCCCATTTGTATGATGAACATGGCTGTTTGTATTCAAAGCTGTTGTTTTAAGTGCAGTTTTGAAAGTGGCGAGTGACAGAGAATGTCTGAGGTGCTGAGGGAGGGGGCAGCGATAGAGAAGGCCCTGTCTCCCCAGGTCCAATGCTTGGACAGAGGAGTTTGGCGTCGGCGGATCTGAGGTTACGGTTGGGAGCGTGTCGATGCAGGAGGTCTAAAGGTATGAAGGGGCGAGGTTGTGAAGGGCTTTGTATGTGATGAGCAGAATCTTGAACTGGATTCTTTGCTGTATGGGGAGCCAGTGGAGGGTTTGAAGGACTGGGGATGATGTGATCTCTGGGGCGGGAGTGGGAGAGCAGACGGGCAGCTGAATTCTGGATGTATTGTAGTTTGTTGATGATTTTGGTGGATGAGCCGTACAGGATGCTGTTGCAGTAGTCCAGTCGAGAGGTGATGAAGGTGTGGATGAGTGTTTCAGTGGAGACAGGCGATGTTTTTGAGATGAAAGAAGCCATTTTTTGTGATGTGATTGACATGGTGTTCAAAGGAGAGGGTTTAGTGATTTGGGGCCGATGATGAGGATTTCAGATTTGTCGCTGTTGATTTTGAGGAAGTTGGCTTGCATCCCGGTCTTTATATCAGTGAGGCAGTTGGTGATGGTGGAGTGGGTGATGGATTTGGTGGAGATGTAGAGCTGGATGTTGTCAGCAGTTGGAAGTGGAGACCATGGTGGTGTAAGATGTTGCCAAGAAGGTGCAAGTATATTGGTTGTTACACACAAGGCTGTTTCCTGTTAAAACATTAAACCAAAGATGTTCATGGAAAGTAACAGACATCACAGAAAGAGTAACTGACCAAAGGGAACATGTTTTTTTATTTAAACTGAGAATACTGAATTGAGTGATGGACTCTAATGAAACATAAAGAACTGAAATGCAAAGCACAGAGGTGTTTTGTGTTTTCATGCTTTTTGTGTCCTTGTTGTTCCTGTTTTATGCACTTCATACACATTACATTTCTGTTACTGTGGCAGGTAGGTAGACATGAAACTATTAAGTTTTACAGTCCTGCGGCTAAAAGAGAAACTAAATTTGGTTTGCATTTTGGTTTAAATGACCTTGCAAAGAGCCACAGTACTAATGATGGCACCAAAAAATGTTGGAGGCACAATAAATAAGGTTGGCATTATTTTATATTTTTCTTATAGTCAACAAATTCCAGAAGAATACCCAGAGCAACAATGTGTACATTCGGACTTCTCACCTTCCTACTGAAGACATACAGGGGACTATTTTCAGCAGCAGATTAATCTACATTTGGTGCTCCAGTGAGTATTTGTGGCAGCATGGTGTGTGTGGGAATGAGTCCAAATAAAGTACAGTGTGTGTTCATGGTGATGAAGGAACATGTCACCCAGTGCAACAGTGTGGCTCATTGATGTGTTTTATTAGTTTGTGGAGAACAGTGGAGCTCTGTGGCACAGAGGAAGAAGATATATCGGGCTGTGGAAACACACGCTCAATAGGAGAAGTTAATTGTTGGTTTGAGTCTGTACGTGGGATTTGTTAACACTTTGATCAACAATCTGAATATAGAAAGACTTTATATCCTATTAAATGTCATACCTATCCAAACTAAAGTTCACTGTAGTCTAACCAGCAAAGTGTTGGACAGACAGCACAAAACAGAGTGCAGTGAGATGCAGTGATAAGTGTGTGACAGAATCAAGGCTAGTTTCAGTCAGTGCAGACAAGAGCACACAAACAGAAAAGAGCAGTGCGAGTCTCTATGGGTATCTAGACTGAACTTCAGAGGGCCACCGTTTGATCAAATCATGTCAAAGAAAAATGGATTGTTCTTTTTCAGTGTAATTCAGCCCCATATTATATCAGTTTAAAACCAGTGTGTCTCCCGTGTTCAGTTTAAAACCAGTGTGTCTCACGTGTTCAGTTTAAAACCAGTGTCTCACGTGTTTAGTTTAAAACCAGCGTGTCTCACGTGTTCAGTTTAAAACCAGCGTGTCTCACGTGTTCAGTTTAAAACCAGTGTGTCTCACGTGTTCAGTTTAAAACCAGTATGTCTCACGTGTTCAGTTTAAAACCAGCGTGTCTCACGTGTTCAGTTTAAAACCAGTGTGTCTCACGTGTTCAGTTTAAAACCAGTGTGTCTCACGTGTTCAGTTTAAAACCAGCGTGTCTCACGTGTTCAGTTTAAAACCAGTGTCTCACGTGTTCAGTTTAAAACCAGTGTCTCACGTGTTCAGTTTAAAACCAGTATGTCTCACGTGTTCAGTTTAAAACCAGTGTCTCACGTGTTCAGTTTAAAACCAGTGTGTCTCACGTGTTCAGTTTAAAACCAGTGTGTCTCACATGTTCAGTTTAAAACCAGTGTCTCACGTGTTCAGTTTAAAACCAGTGTGTCTCACGTGTTCAGTTTAAAACCAGTATGTCTCACGTGTTCAATTTAAAACCAGTGTGTCTCACGTGTTCAGTTTAAAACCAGTATGTCTCATGTGTTATGTGTACTTTTAGCTCTAGGGATGGAATCCTACTGACTTAAATAGTCTCTTGACTTTCCACCTACTGCTGCCAAATGTCCAAATTTCCTCTAATCTGTTAGTTAAGTTCATCAGACATTTTTGCAGCTGTCGTCATCAGAAATATGCGTGCACATGATGGCAACAGTGGCGACCATCCACACGAGTTAGAAGCTTAAAACATTCTTCAAAATCTGTCACCAGCATCAACATATTTGGTTGTTTCAAGTTCTACAGAATTCTAACAGATCAAGACGGTTACAAAGCAGCAGGTGTAACGAGTGACCCTGTTAACTGGTGACTTTCAGTCAAACACGTCTGTGGTTGCTTGTTGTAACTTATGTAGTCATGGTTGATGTAGATAATAAACACAGATGGGTATGTTTTTATTTTTATCTGAAATTGTCATCAAGCACTAAGGAAGCATTCAACATTCAGGCTTCTAAGGAATTTGCACAAACGGCGATTATTCCTGCATAACAGGCAGAGATGAAAGAAAATGAAAGCAAAGAGAGACACTGTGTCAGAGAGAAGAGCTTTGCATTCATGATTTATTGTGCAGTAGACTCGGCCTCGGGATGGGCTGGTGACAGAATAGAAAAGGTAAAATCAACATGTTTGTTTTTCCTCTATCTGTTTGTGTGTGTTGTGGCTGGTCCAGCAGGCCTGAGCCTGTCTGATGCTCGTCCTTCTGTACTGGATGACTCCTGATGCGACAGCGGTTGCTCTGGCCTCAAATACCCCTGAGACCGGGGGAGAAGAAAGGCAAGGAGATGGATGGATTGAAGGAAAGAACAAGAGTGATGTACAGAAAGAGAGAGAAAGTGGATGTGTGTGTGTGCGAGAGCGAGAGAGGTGCGTCAGCAAAGGGCCTCAATTTCCCCAGAGACGCACTGGCAGAGAGACAGATAGACGGAAACACAGACGGGCCGGCGTTTGGAAAGCAAGAAAAGTACCACTTTTTCCTCCTAAAGTGGGCAGATTCCAACAGACCCTGCAGCACACTAGCATCCACAGGAAATATCTGGAGGAGCTTTTCTAGCAATGTGGGTAACTTAATATTAATATTTCATTTTAAACACCATTTAGTTCTCTGTAGATTGAGATGAGGATTGAAGGAACATGAGATGGGGGCGGGGTTTGTTCTAAACAAAAATGAAAGTTCCTTTAGGCCCTGTCTACACCTATACAGATATTCTTTGAAAAAGGTTTAAGTTTTAGGTCACGAAATTTCCTAAAACCCTGGTTACTGTGTATCCGCGTCAATGTGTAAAACAGAGCATTTGGGAAACCATCTCTTCAATGAGCATTCAACAGAAACAACAACAACAACCTACTAGTATTGTAAGGTGACGCTAAGCAGCAACTCCTCCTCGGTGTCCATCCACACACACACAGTTTGATTTTGGTATCGCAACTTGGGCTGTATCCCAGAAAAATGTTACATGAATAATAAGCTATTTTTGCTTTACTATTGTTTTATTTGCTAAAGCTCACTCTATGCATCCCCAGAATCTTCTTCTCTTGTATTTGACCTATCGTTGACATAGCTTTCATCGCCTCCTACTGGCCTGGCTAGCGCTTGGAATCGTTTTTGCGTTCTAGTGTGGACGCAGAATTTTTTTTTACGAGCTTTGAATATTTCTGAAAACGGGAAAATTATCAGTTTTTAGAAATATCTGTATATGTGTAGACCAGGCCTTTGTGTAGGCAGAGCTAATGCCATCACAATAATATAATAATTAAAGATGAAACAAACACATTATGGGCTCTGATGAGAAAACAAAACAAAACCATACAACCAAAGAAAGTATCATCAGTATTGTACATATTACAAAGCCCTTCATACAAGAGAAAACACACATTGACATATGGGAGCCATAATTGGGGAAAAATAGTACTTTCACACAGAGCAGAGTCTCTGTGTTCCAAACACACTGCATAACTGCCAGAAATTAGCGACCTAATTTAGAGATGCAAAAAACTGGTTTATTGTTGGTGACTGCAGAGACAGATTTTCATTTCATGGTTTCCGGAGAGCTGTAGGAATCATGTGATGTGACGTGGAGACAGCTCACCAAGAGTTGGTGCAAATCAGCTGTTATCAAAGATACTGCAGGCTGAATCACACAGACATCAGCCTCCATCAACACAAAATGCAGTCGAATATGAGAGAAAAGAAGCCAATGTGTCATTACATACCCTTCTACCAACATGTCATCATGCCAAAGGTTCCATCTCTTTGAAATGGTCTGAATGTATAAATCATGTTTTGAGTTTCTGAGGGGAAGGAAAGGTCCATCTACTACTGTGCACTGATGAATTATTATTCAGTGTTTTAAACTGGCTTAATTGTTGCACTTTCTTTGGTAAGTACAATTTAATCATAATTAATACATATTATTATCATTTAAATGTAGCTACTCTTAGGACAGAAATTCCATATCATAAAAGCAAAATAGACACACATTATAGGATTTACAAGCTGTGTATGTACTCAAGTGGTACAGTATGTGTGTGCTGGCCATAGACTTTATATAAGAGTTGGACGTGGTCCCTGTGACAAAACCCACTAGCTTAGTTTTTGGTCGTCGCCATCTTGGAACAAAAGGTGACCATATTTGGACACGCAATGATGAATGCCACAGCATTACTTGGCAAGGCCGAGACAATTAGATTGACCTATAGCAGTAAGGGTCAGGATAGCCCATTGGTCAGGACATAGGACCTGACCTAATCAGGTTTCCAGTACCTTGGTGAGCATGGATGCCTGGCCAATCCTAGCTCCTTGAACGCTGCACAGGACGGTTCTTGCCAAGAAAAGCAGCGGCATTCACAGCAACGCTATTTGGACGAGAGGGTGGAGCTGTGGAAGAGCAAGACCTTGCAGCAGGGCAAGGTACCAAAGTCTCTTGATGATAAGAGCGTTGAGTTATTATTCACAAGCTAAGCAAGGGCACTTATATGATCTTAGTACTGCTGTATGGTGGTCTGACCTAATGCGGATACCCCAAAAGTGTTTTTGCGCTTAGGATTCTTTTGAGAGACCTGAGGCAACCTTTTGTACCGTTGTGTAACAAGTCTCTTTGAACATGTCTCCCATTGGGAGATAGAGAGACTGCGCATCCAGCTCTGGTTCATCCATTCGTTGAGGACACCCTTCTCCCTGAACGCCGCTGGTGTCATTCCATCCAGGTCGAATCTCCTGCTGAATTTAGAGTGTATCACATCCTTCTGTGTTTCTGGGGTTCTGCTGACCCTGGATTCAGCATCGTCTGGCATTTTTAGACCATTCTGGCGCTTGCTTTCACCTTGTCACCACCCTGTCAACTCGCAGCACCCTTACTCCCTCCATCAGAAGGTTCACGCATTCAATGGCGCCAATAGCACTTGCGTTTTCACAAGGGCCAAATCGTGCATCACAGCAGCAAAGGCTGGAAAGAGTTTTGTCTCTGTTCATGAAGTCTGACTACTTTGTCCCTGGTATCCCCTACTTCTGTCCTTCAAACTTTCCAGCGTGGCCAGTTAGACAGTGTATGATAAGCAACAGCACTGAATAGCTTTGTTTTGCACACACCATCTTAGTGGGGCACAAGCACAAAATGTTGACAGTGACGTCCGGACAGCTAGATAGTGAATCATCCAGCTGCTTGTGTTTAGCTGATTCTTTGATAAGACAAACAGCCTGCACCCTTCTGCTATGAGGCTCACCGTGTGGCTTCCTGAACTACAAGATCCAGGGTTGCACAATGAGTGTGGGCTTACTTCTTTCAGCTGGGCCTGACACCGGTCTAAAGGCGTGACATGTTGGAGGCACCATCAAGATGAGCAGTAATGTTCAGCTTCAGAACAATGTCTTTTAAACATGTAAACAGTGTGAAGTTATAAGATCATTGTCAACATACTGAAGACAGCTGGAAAATTGCTCCACAGAGCTGATATCTGTGGTGCCATCACCTGTCACTGCCGGATGCACTAGATACCGCTGTCCTTTTAGTAGAATGCACAAACGAGGGGATGGTCTCAGTTTGGATTGTGATGTTTATCCAGTTGTCTCGCCTCATTATCCATTCTCTTTCCTTCGGTAAATTATAGGCCCACTATAAAATCAACTCGTTGATCGTCAGCACATGTTTTGATGTCTACTGTTCTTAATATGCTTTACCAGAAAGAAGGGCACTTATTGTTGTTTGCTGTAACCCAGCCAGTGTTTGAATAGCATCCCTCATTGCACTAATGTGCGGCTAACGCTAACTTAGTCTTCTCCTCTTTGTACTGGGGTGCTACCAGCCCAAGTGTCGTCCTCTCCTCGTTTCACTAATGGGCTTTTGGCGCTAACTTCGTCCTCTCCTCGTTTCACTAATGGGCTTTTGGCGCTAACTTCGTCCTCTCCTCGTTTCACTAAGGGGCTTTTGGCGCTAACTTCGTCCTCTCCTCGTTTCACTAAGGGGCTGCTAGCGCTAACTTCGTCCTCTCCTCGTTTCACTAAGGGGCTACTAGCGCTAGCTATGTGCCAAAGTAAGAAATTTCCCTAAATATAAATTACGACAGGCATGGATGATATTGACCCAGCTCTGTGTTTTTTTGTAAATCGACTTACATAAATAACTCTTTAAGAAATTATATTTTGATAACAGACATGGCCTTTTGTGGGGTTAGGGCTAGACCTGATTATCAGAAAGTCAGGTCCTATGATTTGGGAGTTTTCAGGCTTGTCTAAAAAACTCTGATGTCCAAGTCCAGCATGTCTAGGAGGGAAGGATATTACATTTGCAAGCATATAATCCAATTTAATTAAACATGCTTCATAACATAATCCATATAATGTGTAGTCAAAAGCACAATATACTGCATTTCAATTTACACTTCTTCAAAAGAAGCATTTGGCTGGGATGCTGCACATATAATGAGTATGTGTGTTTGTATGTGTGTGTCCAACATTCCTGTAAGAGCATGAGGGCAAACAAGCCACGGGGACTTGAGTAGGTGTGCATTCATGTAACTGTTTTGGGGCACAGGCAAATCCTTGAGGAAGCTTTTAACCTTGGAAACAAAGAGAGGAAGAAAAAGCCAGAGAGAAGGAAAATAGACAGACAAACATAGAGAGCTGGAGAAAGAGGAACACATGTGATTGACTGTGATGAGACAGGGATAGAGGGAGAGGGGGGGAGAAGCAGTGACAAATACTAAAGACGTGTGATCGCAGTGTTAGGAACAGCTTGAAAACAAATAAAGATGAGAATAAAACAAGAGGTGTCCGTGAAAGACGGCTGCCCATTGGGAGCGTACAGTACAAGCACAGTCCTGTCCTGCAGGCCACACAGTCAAAGTGGAGACTAAACAAAAGCAACTCAGGGGAGCTCGGCTGCATTTAGATTTTCATGCAGCTTTGTGTTTTCCTCTGTGTGATTTAAATGCCTGTGTGAGGACTTTACAACCTCGGGGATGAATTATGATGGCTGTAATCTGACTAAAATGTAAATGGCATAAACAAGAGGAGGAACAATTGAGAAAAGCAATCACTTTAATTGATGCTGCAGAGGCTGGGGTCAGATGGGGTTAAAGGCAGCAGCAGCATACAAATTTCTTTCCCTTCTTCTCCTCAGCATCCTGAATTTGTAGGTAGACCAAAGCCCTTGGGATGAGGATCAGCACCTCTAAATCTGAGGCCATGGTTCTCAGCAGGAAACCGGTGGATTGCCCACTTCGGGTAGGGAATGAGTCCTTACCTCAAGTAAAGGAGTTCAAGTACCTCGGGGTCTTGTTCGCGAGTGAGGGAACAATGGAACGTGAGATTGGCCGGAGAATCGGAGCAGCTGGGGCGGTATTGCAGTCGCTTTAACGCACCGTTGTGACGAAAAGAGAGCTGAGCCGCAAGGCAAAGCTCTCTATCTACCGGGCAATCATCGTTCCTACCCTCACCTACGGTCATGTGGACTGGGTCATGACCGAAAGAATTAGATCACGGGTACAAGCGGCCGAAATGGGTTTCCTCAGGAGGATGGCGGGCATCTCCCTTAGAGATAGGGTGAGAAGTTCGGTCATCCTTGAGGAACTCGGAGTAGAGCCGCTGCTCCTTTGCATGGAAAGGAGCCAGTTGAGGTGGTTCGGGCATCTGGTGAGGATGCCACCTGGGCGCCTCCCTAGGGAGGTGTTCCAGGCACGACCAGCTGGGAGGAGACCCTGAGGGAGGCCCAGGACCAGGTGGAGGGACTATATCTCCAAACTGGCCTGGGAGCGCCTTGGGATCCCCCAGTCAGAGCTGGTTGATGTGGCCCGGGAAAGGGAAGTTTGGGGTCCCCTGCTGGAGCTGTTGCCCCCACGACCTGAAGATGAGATGAGACCAAAGCCCTTTAAGCTTGTGTGAAATGTATAAGTTTAAGTGGTTGCTGTTGTTTAATATTGGATAGGTTATTACACTAAATTAGTTGTTCTGAATCTCCCAAGAAAATCACAATCTTAATGTGACCATGGTCTCACTCCCAGCTCATTAAAAAACGTTGCTCGGTCAGTGCCCCACGGCGTCTGATATCGATGCAAGGCACCCTTCAACTTTGTATGAGACGCACAGGGCTTTCAACTGACTCCAATGTAAACCCACCCATCTGTTTGCCATCGGCGTCAGTATTTGACGGTGAGAACAACTGATGTAGTATAAAGAGCAAGAAAGTCCACGTAGTATAGGTAGGAGTGGATTGCTGGGTCAAACAAACACGGGACTTTCACCCTGGTCTTTTCTTTTGATGTTCTAATGGAAATGTAGTAGCGTGGACATGGCCTCAGCTGGCTGAATGAGCTGATGTAAAGGAGCCAGCACTGCAGCATCTGTTCTGCAGTGTGTGTGTGTGTGTGTGTGTGTGTGTGTGTGTGTGTGTGTGTGTGTGTGTGTGTGTGTGTGTGTGCACCTTGAGAGAGAAAGTGTGGCAGTGCTTGAAATAACTGTTGTAAAGCAACTGTAAAAACAAAAGGGGCTCCCTGAGATCTCAATACAGTATTTAATGGTAACAGAAATACTGGTGCAGCTAATAGCCCCGGAGCCCTCGCTCCTCTTTGGAGTCCCTGTAGTGGAATGTGAATGTCTAAAAAGATGACCGGTTAATGTCGCTGCCCAGTTCACACTGTTGCGTTGACCTTTTGTAATGAGCTCATATGAAAACAGCCTTTTCACACTTCTTGGACCACTGACATTTGTTTCTTCTCTTTTCTGCATTTGTTTTATTTTCTACTGTCCAACATATGTCCTCATGTGTTTGGATTTTTTTCCCAGCTAGTTAGGAGTGAGAAAAGAAAAGGAAGGGGGAGAAAGGATGGAGGAACGTGAAAGGAAGTTGGGCTGCTGACTGTGCAGATTCTGCCTGGGTGGCACCCCAGTCAGCCACATCCATCACGCCCTGATGCTAATGGCTGTTACAAACCTGCACTCTCCCCACCATGCCCAGATCAGCCCCTAACACCCACCCCCCTCCACTCCATCCCCCATCAGCCGCTTAGCCAGCATGGCAAAGGAGACTTGACACAGAAATGAGCTGAAACTAATGACTCTAATGAGTTTCACTGCCCCCCTGCCAATGTCTGCCATCATTACCGCTGCCCCTGGAAGTGGCTCCAAATTTTTTTTTAGAGTGCCAAACTGCTGCTCACCCTCAGTGAACAAGTGCTGGGAGGGGACATTTCTGCCAGGGTCATCCTGTGGACCCTGTGTCCTCAAAAGCATTCAGACTTTTTTCTGAGAAAAACTGATGAACAGGTTTGTTCTCGTCATTACGAAACAGCAGGGAGTGACGGTGATAACAATACCTCCTGGGGGAACGTAGACTCAGAGACAAATAACTATTTCATCCGTTTGGATTGTGCCATGAATTACACATTCAAATATTATTTTGCATGACATTTTATCTTAAGTGTAAGACTGTGAAAATATGTAACTAGAAAGACTACACACCCAAAAGTGGAGTAAGTGACGTGAAGCTATGACGTGATGTCATTCGTTTCCCGGCTGATAAAAAAAGTATCTGGATAAAACACATCAGGTAAGATAACATGACGTATGTGCATGGATATGGTGAAGTTAGTTAGCTAGCTAACAAGCCAACGTGACGCCGGTGTTGGTGACGTACGAGACGAGAGATGCAGCTTACTGTTTCACACAAAACTAAATGATAAGACGACAAATCTATGACAAACTGCAGCTTCCTTGATTTGTAATTCATGGCTGGATCTAAAAAAAACATTCATCTTTCGCCATTGACGATACTGTAGTTGATCCAAAATACGGTTCCGGAAATACGGATACTTGAAGGGGCGGAACTTAGCCTCTATAGAAGTCTATGAGAAAATGACCCTACTTCATATTTTACCTCTGTAAACATTGTAAACATGAGTCTATGGTCTCAATCGCTTCCTTAACTACAGCATGATGTGTGTGTATTTCATTGTTTGTGTGTGGATGCACGTGTCAGAGCAACATAAACACCCCAGGCCTCTGCTCTGCCCTCCTATTGGCAGCCTCCTCTCTCTATTTGAACACAGCATAGTGATCTTCACCCAAAGACCATAATCCCTGCCAACCTCTCCCGGCACCGTCAGCACTGGCACCAAGCCAGGGACCCAGAGATGCCAGGGTGGCCCCCGCTGGTCTGCCAAGGTCAAGTGTATTTAGCTCCACTTCTCAGCTCATCGGGTGGGGCGGTAAAGGGTGGGGGGTGAGAAGCGCAGGGTTGTAGGAGTGGGTTTGGTGGGAGGCCTGGAGGGGAAAACAATGCAGGCCTGAGAAAGAGAGCAGGAACAAAACTTGTAGTTTCTGAATATAACAAGAAATAATGATATTCTAGCCAAGTGTTCTGCTTTGTTTGTTTTTGAGTTATGAAGAGAGAGCCCACTAGGTAAAAGTGTGCTGATGTTTCGCTAAGTACACTCATGTACACACACATATGCTCTTTTGCTGAGGCCTCTGAGGTGAGCAAATAAGCACGATCCTTGCCAACACTTCCGGAGAACAATATATCAAAGCACAGGCCAGATTGGTATTGAATTTGGTATCGGCCTTCATCCTTCCTGACCTTTTCACCTTGCAACACCCTAAAGTCTCAAGTAAGGGTAGTGAGTGATTATTTTTCCATAACTTTGTACAGGATTTGTGGTCAGTGCACTGTGCAAACCAGACAAGTTTGAACCCTAACCCTAACACCAAACTGAGACAATCAGTTCTTTATGGTCGTGGCTTTGTACTGGGACTTTTTCATGTTGAAACAATAAAGAACAACAAACAGTTGGAGCTGGAGAAATGCGTTATCCCTTCATTGGAACTTAGACCAGGCAGCCCTTTCTTTAAATGTGAAAGCATTCCTTTCGACGCAGCAGGGTTGCTAATGTAGAAGGCTCTGGAAATAGATTTATTGTATCTCTACTGTTTACCTCAAGATTACTGTGAGGGAAGATAGTTGTACAATCTGGCCTCTGAGTATTATTATTATTATTAAAGATCTGCGTTGAAGTTCTGGTGACTCTACTCAGCGGCCGCTCACCTGGTCTGAAATAAGACTTTTTATGACAAACTAAATTGTCCAGTGTTGTTGATGGGAGTAACATTTTTGAAATGTTTGCAGTTTTGAAATTTGCAATACTACATGTTGTTTTAAGAAGCTCTTGCCCTCAGTTTGTTGATGTTTTTTATGGTGCATATCTGGTATTCATTTAAAAAAATAGCAACAGATTCAGTATTGTATTCATACAAGAACACATTGATGGAGGTTTTGCCAGAATTGGTAAATACAAGGCTATCTATGTCAGCTTCAATCAACAATTAATATAAATATTTAATTGAACATCCACAATGAAGGATCACAGGATAGGTATTAGAGTTTATGCTTTACTGTGTGTCTTGTGTACTTGTCAAACACTGAAAACACTAATTGACTAAAGTGTCCTGTTGGATTCATCACGAGGCATATGGCACATTTGGAACAACCAGACAAGAGTGTTCTGTAGTTAATGGAAAATGCTTTCAGTGCAGTTTAATGACTTTAGGTGTATTCAAACAGAAATCTTTGATCACAAATTACAAAAACATATTTCAATTACAATAGCCGTACAATAACACTACTGTACATGAGCTGTACTGCACTGACATTTTGGAAGTCTCCATCAAATGAAAAGCCATACAAGGACATGCAATATGCATAACTAAACCTGACTGCTTCAAATCAAACTGTAATCTTCAGTACACACTGCAGTGTTTATATGCGTAATACATACTTCTAAAGTAGTACGGCATTACACATCTATTACTGGAGTCACTGTTCACTCCAGGGTGGACTTTTGTTTCCTATTGAAGACACTTTTGATGTCTAATTTGGCAATGCTTTCACATGTCAAGTTGATCCATTGTTGAATGCCACTTTAATCATATCTACTTGCATAAATCAGCATCTCGTGCAGGACGGAGGCGAGGAGGCTGGGAATAAGTAAATGAAATAAACCTAAAGGTTTGCTGCATGTAGGCATATCCTTATCAGCGACTGCGTTTTTTGTCTAATGACACGGTAATAAATAGTAAAGTGAAACGATAGTTTAAAGTTCTGCAAACATTTGCATGTTAGCTTAACTACATTACTTTGTGCTGTAAATGTACCTATGTACAGCTCTGACATCGTGATGGTGTTAGGTGTTTGTTAAGCTAATTTCACCAAGTATTGGTACCTTTAGGAAGACACGTATGCAGTTACAGAGAGAGGTGTTGGTGCTGAACTTGGTGAACGTTGGTATGCTGGTGGCAGAAGTTCTGTTCTGGCAGAAGGAGAATTGGAGCATTCCAATTCCCGATGGGGCGGGTGAGTACAACAGGGCGGACAGTCATCACGGCTCGCCGCAGTGGAGTCTTTAACTTTCTAGGTTTCCCCAGGCCGTCTTCAAATCAGAAGATCGGCGGTTTGAGTATGAACGTGTGTCAATGTGAATTAGTTTAGATCCTGGTGGCCATCTTGCATGGCAGCCTCTGCCATCAGTGTATGAATGGGTGTGAATGGCTGGACGATGACATGTAGTGTACAGCGCTTTGAGTTATCGGAAGACTAGAGAGGCAATACATACAAATGCAAGTCCATTTGCCATTTACTCTGTCATTTATATGTATATTATATCATTTACATGCATACATGTTTCACAGCATACCCATACTACATGTGCATTTCAAATTTTGACACAGTAGAACGTGTTGAGTGATCCAGGTAGAGGTCCTTACAGCAGCCTCTCCAGCCCAGATCCAGGCCGCTGACGAGAGCAGGGCTTGGCTCGGTCACTGCTGCTGTTGGCTGGGACGATAATGGCAACCGTTGGCTAACCAGATGCTGGTCACAGTGGAAAGAGGACATACCTGCTGAGTGGAGGGAGCCCTGCTGAACCAGGCTAACCTGTCCCATCAACACAAGTTAGGACGGGATCGGGGAAAAAATCTTGAACACGTAAAAGCAATGACAATTTTTTTCTAATTTCATTTCTCTTAATTAAGTCATGCCTGTTTAAAGGTCTTGTATTACACCTTTGTAGTCTTCCCACCACTCAAAGCGCTTTAACACTACCTGTCATTCAGCTATTCGCACCCATTTATACACTGATGGCACAGCCTTCGGGAGCTATTTGGTGGTGAAGGGTTAACCCTAATGTTAAGTGTCTTGTCCAAGGACACATCAACAATGATGCACTTTACGGTTCCCTCTATAGACCATCCTCAGCTAAATATCTTGTAGACAGACTTAGTAATAGTGTTTGAAGGCAATTCAAACCATAATTCCTTTTTAGTTTAAAGGGTATGATTTGAAATTTTGTTTCATATTTATTCACATTATTATCGACCCAACAGCTTCCTCGCTGCCCTTGTTTTGGTAAATTTTTTAAATGAAAAAAATTCAATAATAATCATCCTCCACAATAAAAGCACCAAGGAATAGGAAAGGTGCTTGACAGCGACGTAATAAGATGTGACGCACATTTTAGTTGACAAACTATTAAAACATTTTTTTTATTTTGGCGGCGTGTCCAGTGGCGTTAGCAGCCCTACGGAGCGGACGTCTGAAGTCATGGTGAGCGGCTTTGAGGAGGATGGACACAAAACAGAGGACTTTATACATGCGTCTGTGTTTGAGAGCAGAAGAGGTCACAATTAGTGGCAAGGGTGAAAGACATTAGCGGGGGTATGGGGACTACCGGGGGGGGGGGGGGGGGGTGGACGACGACTAGCTTTCCGGAGGTCATAGTGTTAATTTAGACAAACATTTTGGACAAAGTAGAGACTTGTAATCTGGATTATTATAGTGAGTGATAAACCTGAAATGCACATAGCTGTGATACTCAATAAGCTACTATAAATAAGTCTGTGCAGTATTTAGAAGCAAAAAAAGTGTGCGTCGACATTGATGTGAAGAGTAAAAAAAAAAAAAAGAGCTGTGACAGACTTTACTGCTCACATCCTCTCCACAGCAGCGTCCTCCACGGGACTGATCGCTGCGTTTGTGTGCTCAATGAAGGCAAACAAAAAACACACACATTCCCTTTACACTTCACTAATGTGGAGTGCATGAGAACCCTTGACTAAATACTCAAAGAAATGAGAAATGAGTTCAGTGGAAGGCATACTCTTCATTTTATCTGGTGTTTTATAGTTGAAGATGAAAGCGCTGGTGGCTGTCTGTGTGAATGACACGCTGTGTTATCTGCCACCAGAGAGTCTGTATTAATTAGCAAACAACCGCCTAAACATGTTCTGGATCTGAGGGTTAAATCAAAATGCTGACAAAGAGCAGATTAGAGAATTGGCCCAGAAAGCTTCATATCAGAGTTGAGTTCAGCAGTGGGCGTTCTACAAATACTGTGATCGCCCTTCATCGTACGGAGACAGGAAACATATCCTCGGGTGGATCGGTCCGGGAGAGACGCACGGGTTCCAGATTCTTTGTCGTGCCTGCTTTGGCTGTTCTGGAGCGTGTTGGGGCCCGGGGCCGTTGCGATAAGACCACACCTGAGTTTTTAGAGGATCAGGTGTGACTAATCTTTTGCCACTCACTGGACATCACGCCCCCGAGTGCTTTCTATAAAAGACAGGAGAGGCATATGTGTGCTGCTGTTATTTTTTTCCACCACATGATCTCGCATGAGGAACTCCTCTAGAGAAGTCATGCATTACATTCCTTGCATTTTGGTTTAAGGTAATTTTGAATTGAACTAGGATTAACTGGTCTGATCGATTATTAAACACATGAAGACCATCACATACATATTATATTAGCCATCACACTTTTTATACCTTATATACAGTGAAGTAATTCAATAAACACGTTTTTTTACTTTATTAGATCAACATTTCAACATTGCAAATTCAAATAGGAAAGAAAAAAAAAACCTTGCTCATTTTCCAAACAATATTCAATAATTATAGCTTTAATAGCTTTGTTAAATAATAACAGCAATGATATGAATCACTTTTTATAAATTACTTGAATGTACATATTTTTTCCACATATTTACTTTTACTTATTTTAAATGGCTCCTTATATTATTATTTTGTTTACTGTGTGCATATTAGTGTGTAATTGTGTTATTGTATTAATTGTCATTGCATTACATTTCCTATTTTATAATTATAATAACTAAACTTTTAAAAAGATTTTGCTTATTCTTGAGGTCCAATGTTGTAGTTAACACCCTACATAATTTCAAAAGCCTACTTCAAGAAGATATTCGTTCTTATCTCTTTTTTTTACTGTTGATTGAAGTGTAATTGATACATTTTAATTACAATAAATGTGGTGTGAATGTTGACTTACAAACCCTCACTTCCTGCATTAGTCTATTGTGGAAATGTTTGTGTAAAAATGGCGTTTCTCACTCTTCTATTTTTTCAAATGTGTTATAAATATGTTAAAGTGAAGCAATACTGTTGTCCTACTGATGCTCAATCTGTTTACACAACTAGATCACATGTTGTGTTCAGTACATAGCAACAGAAGCTGATTCAAATTGCATCAAAGCTTGCACTTTGGCTCCAAGCCCAAGTGTTGATAGCATGCACTACCCACAATGCTTTGTTCAGTGCCAAAAGGGCATCAGCTCACTGGACCATAACTCCACCTTTACTGGTTCGCCTTTTGGTTTTTCTTTTAATGAAAACCTATGGCTCATCATTTCAGTTGTGCACATTTGGCACTGAAAAGATCTCACTGAGAGCTTTCATTTCATATACAATACTCTACTCTATACGGTCCCCCCTTTGGCTCAGAGCCCTCGATTGTTAACTGTATACATTCACAATGCACAACTCGATTGGTTAATTGGGGCCCCATAGCCGGTGAACCCAGCCTGATTGTTAATTTTATTTGTGTTTTATTGTTTTCACTAACCACAAAAAAATGTATTAAAATTGGTAACTTAAGTGTGTTTTTCTTGCATTCTTCTCTTCACTTAAAAGTTTCTTGTTTACAGCAAATGTTTTGGATGCAATGAAACATAAAGCCTGCGAAGGAATCTGGTTTACACGACATGTCGCTTTTTAAAAACAATAAACTGATCCTCCTGTGACGGTAGAGATTTGAATACATTGTCCCACTGTGTCTATCTTCAGAGTGTTTAGTGCTCTGTGTGTGTGTGTGTGTGTGTGTGTGTGTGTGTGTGTGTGTGTGTGAGAGTGTGTGTGTGTGTGTGGATACACGGGTGCACTCAGATATACTTTCCCTACATCTTAATCTGAAGTGACCCAGTATGCTTGAATGGGTCATTTTCCCCATGAGAGCAGTGATGTTGAATTCCCAGCGATGACAGAGTTTTAGCTGAAGGCTGTTTTTCCATCAACTCACCTAAGAAGACTCCGTTCACCTGACGTGGACGCTTATCAGGTCACACACAATGACCGCCCCCCCTCCTCCAGCTCCCCTCACGTCCGCTCGCATCTCTCCGTCCTCAGATTGAGATGACACTTTTGAAATCATCTTTTGAACATCAATAAATGATTGCCGTATTCAATCTGAGACATTAGTATAACAACTGTAAACAAACAGAGGGAGTGCTTAGCAGAGCGGCAGCCCCTGGCGGCTTCTGTTATGTCACAATGTATTGTCTCTTGACTTGTTCTCATTTGCTCGCTCTTCAAAAACAAAACAGCATCATGTCCTCAGCAGGGCCGCAGCCGCCATTTCAGAAACACTCGGGTCAGGAGTCCTAAATGTATTCAGCTTAAAAGAGCGCCCATTACAATTGATAAAGGGGGGGGGGGACAAACTCTCAATTTCTGAGAAAAAAAACTTACTCGGATACTCTCTGAGATTAAAGTCTGAAAGTCTCTCTTTTATAAATTAACGGGAATATGCAAGTTTTTTATTCGTAAATTTGTAAATTTCGTAAAAAAACAATGCTCTGAATATTAGCCCCCTCCTCCGGCTCCAGATTTTCTTTTTGTTTTCTCCTACAATATGCCATTCTCAGTCAACCACACAGAACATACATAATTAATGATATGTGTCCATATAAACTACGTGAAAAAGGGCCAAAGTCATGATGTCACTTCCTGTCTAGCCTTTGTTCCGTAAGTGCCTTGAACCTGCATTCTCTCTAATTAACCCTTTTGTGTGTTATTAAACATTTAAGTCGCCTAAAACTGTCTTACCCAAAATGACGAACTCGAGGCTTCAGAACTGTTTGTCCACAAACCACATGGTGGGGCTTACATTCCATAGTGTAAGCCCTTCTTCCATCTGATGGTTTTATTTTAATCATGAACGCTGAGCAGCAGATTAACTTAAAATGGAAATTTGCAAACACATTGATATACTTTTATAAGCCTTTTTAAATATGAAGTAATGATATGAAATATATATGCTGCGTGTGCATCCTCCTCCAGTTTTCCCTCCGCTCTGCTCTCTAATAGGTAGCGAGGAGACAAGCTAGTAATCAGAACAGCACACATCTAAATGAAGCTTTTCAAGCCTGCCTGCTCCCACTAACAGCACAAAGGAGCGTGTGTGTGTGTGTGTGTGTGTGTGTGTGTGTGTGTGTGTGTGTGTGTGTGTGTGTGTGTGTGTGTGTGTGTGTGTAAAGAAAGAAAAAGCGAGGCCTTGAAGCCCAGTTAAGACCATCTTAACAGTCTGTCTTGTCTCTGGTCGTCTTTTTGAAGGCAGCCTCGCCCAAGCCTTAAACACTCCTCATTACAACGCTGCCTCCTAACAAGTCGTTCTGCTGGTCTGCCCACTGCCTGGCTGGTTTTAATGGTTTTCTTTCTCACTCCATCCCCATCCTGTAATTGAGGAAGAATCTGTTAAGGATCTCCTCTGGAGGCAGGCCTCGTTTAAGAGGATTCTAAACGAAGAGATGCATCAGAGTTTTACAGCGGCACAGGGGAGGGGTTGGCTAATCAAGGAGCCACCATTTGAGCTGAGAGAGAAAGTCCTGGGTCCTAAGGATGGAGCAGGGCGAGAAGGACAGGGTTAGGGCTCATATCTGAGGACATTACATTTAGATCACAAAGATGATGTGATTAAGTATGTCAGACAAATTGGCCTACTTTGGAATAATCGTAGAACTTTCTGCTATTATTGGTGGTTTTACTTTTAGACTCGTAGAACTCTTATTTTATGGATGGCTCGAGTGGCCAGTGAGTACTGCAGCTGCCTTGTGAGTAGTCCGTGGGGCTTGTCCCTCAGCACAAAATGCTTTTGTAGGGCTTTAGCAAGCAGTAAGCCCATTCTTTGTGAATGGATAGAGTTGTATTGATATTTTGCCTCGGCTATTGACTCAAGAGTGGCATTGTTAGGATTGTTCTTTTTTGATGGTATTCAAAATTGGCGGCAAATACGTTCACATATGTTATTGGTAGAGGATTTAAAACGCCTGTTACTCTGAGAAACCTACCATTGGGAACGTTGTGTGTCACCGTGATCGCTTCAGTACTAACATTTGCTTGATGTAGTTGGTCTTCCCAGCTGACTTTAATTCTCCCCTTAGCATTATGCTTAATGTGGGTTTCTTGTATCCGCCAAGAAAGATGACATGAGAAAATGCCTCCCTTGTCTCTTTTCATAACATGACCTAATCCTCTCAGGTTCCAGCTCTAGATGTTATAGCCTCTCCCACGCACTTGAGATGCGGATGCATTATTTTTTCTCACAAAGTCTTAAACAAGATAAACGCTCGCTGCCAAAAAAAGAAGCTGTGGCAAGCGCTGTGAGCTGGACGTCATGAATGGAGATTAACATTGGTGTATCTAGTCCATGTCCATGTGTCCTTGGGTAAGACACTTAACCCCAAATTGCTGTGCATTTGGAGTATGTTTGGGTATGAATGGTTAGATAGTTCTGATAGGTAGCCCTATCAGTGTATGAATGGGTGTGAATGGGTGAATGGCATGTAGTGTTAAAGCGCATTTGAGTGGTCAAGGGACTAGAAAAGCTCTTTACAAGTACAAGTCCACTTACCATTTACAGACTACCAGCCCAGTAAAAAACATTGCTCTGAAATCAGGAGAATAAATAACAGTTACAGCATTTAACAATTTATGAATAACAATAACGGTAAAAACAAAAGGAAGAAAAAATAAAATAATGACAATAATAAGATAAGGGGAGACTTTCACAGGCAGTTTAAAAGAACATACACGTACTACTAATGAATGGTCAGGAATAAAAAGTTGCTATTGCCCTTTCTGGGTGGCTGTTGAAGAGGCCTGAATGACATTAACTCGCTCGTTGCTCGATGACGCTATCTCGCCCGGGTTGGAGGCTATCTTGTTAGTGCGTTGGCTCCCCCACGTTGGCCAATCTCTCACAGGTTATACCGAAGGACATCGGAGCAATGTGTATAACGAATTTATTTCCTTTGTTCATGATTGTGAAAAAAAAAAAAATCGGGCTTAGTCATGAAGAGTTTATTTCCTCCTCATCGTGCGTGATGTGTGGATCATCTGTTCTCTGACCAGGAACTTATGCAAACAGATAACTGATCTGGGTCCCCCCTCCCCCAGGTTTCAGCTAACTAGCACTTCTCTTTAGAAGACCCTTTCATGGTTGCTCTTTGTTTACACATGCATATATTTGAACTCTTCTTTAGATAATATCACTTTTAGTTCCATTTATATCATCATATTCTCTACAGACATACTCTACTACCTTTTTTTCATTGTACCTAGATGCTTTTTGGAGCTGGGAGACTTGCTTTTAAGTTCAAAGCACAACATCAGACAGGAATAATTTGCCTAATTTACTCAGTGCTTAAAGTGGAATCAAATATATGCTGGTACTCTCCTTATTCACATTTTGGTTTATATCGATATCAGCAATCTCTTGTTTCTTATTCCTGTTTATCAATTATTTATTCTAACATGTCATACTGAATCAGTCATAATCAGTTGTAATATTGCTATATTAACATACATGGGCTATGCATTTTCAGTAATAGGCCTATAATACCCCCGTAATATTCCAACTGAAGCATTATGGGTTAAGGTGCTGTGTGTGCATATTAACCCGTAGCGTTAATACTTAAAGTGCTTTCCTGTGTTAGCCATTAGTATCACTCTTTAATATTTTATAGGATGTGTTTAGCCTGGAATCAACACCAGACCGACTGACAGGATATGAGTTATTCATTTAAGTTTTAGCAGCAGTATCCCAGTCAGGATGCGTGTAGATATACAGCAGGATAAAGAGAGACAGTCTGAATTTGTACAGTGAATAAAAACTTATAGGACTTGGGAATCCTCCATTGTGAACATGTGAAGGTTTTGGACTCACATTGGACCACTGTTATTCCTATAGGTAAGTTAAAGACCAAACCAGCTAATCGTTTAATCGTTGTTTCATTATTTACACTCACACTGAGCATTTGATTCTTCTGGAAATCAAAAGAGCAGTTCCATGAATTTGTTCACAAATAAAAAAGTTCTGAAGAATAGAAGCGATGTTGTAATGATATACCACAGCACCCTCTTTTTCAACCCTCCCCTGTGCAGTGCGTCGGCTCTTCGTGATGCTCTCCACATTGGTTTTATGGTCAGACAGCTGTGAAGCGCAGCGCAAAAATGCTGGCGCTGCGTGTTTAATTATGAATTGCCTAGAGAACCTGATATACGGAGAGGGCAAAAAATAGTTTTGCTTCTTTGAACTGTTACATTTATTATCATTATTATTATTTATGTGCTTAAATGTTCATGTTTGGTGCCTGAGGACCCTGTTGAAGCGAGATGGTGCATCTCAAAGGGGTTTATTGCACATGATGTATTTGCATTAATGAGTCTACAGATTGGTCATGCCTTAAAGTGCCTTACTAAATAGACTGCAGTTGCGCGTTTGCACTTCAGACATTGTATATTTCATGTTCAGCTCATCCTTTCAAATCAGAATGCTATTGCTCAACTTCACAGTTGCTCTTTTCTCTTTTGGGGATGACTTTCAGTAGTCAGTCAACATCGCCGAGGGAGACGAGGCAGATTGATAACTCTGGATGGCTACAAATGGAATGCAAATGGCCTCTGAAATCATATTAAAGTCCCTGACGGGTGTGAGTGATGCCAAACAACGAGAGCTTGATTCGCCTGTCACAGTGTCACCTTCAGGCCCTTTTCAGTTCCCATATTAACGTGAATAGACGTCTACACGGGATGACAGGGAGGGTCGGAAGAATGGCAGGAAGGAGGAAAAAGCACACAGAAAGCCACGAGGAGAAATGGGAGGCAGTGGATTAAGACCGATTGATAATGAAAACCAAAACGGAGAGACGGCGAGAGAAGAGACAAGAGCGGTTTCAGAGGTCTAACATGTCATGTTAACAAGTGGAAGTGGAGTTCAGGAAAAGAAAGGCACTGCTGCTCCCACTCAGGTCTGACTTCATTAGCTCATATTCCCCTCCTTACCCTTTGTGGCACGCTGGCCTGGAACCGACAGCTTTTTCCCCAAACCGCTCCTCCTCTCAGAGAGACAAAACCCAGCAGAGCCTGAGATGAAATCTGAGGGGAGGAGAAGAGGTCTAATTTAGGTCAAGACTGTCAGTACCTCTCCAACACTGCTTCGGTAGAGGAAGGAAGACCTGAATTAAAGTCAGAGGGCTTTGTCTGGACTCTCTCATGTTCCCTGGATCACCTTGCAGTGAGCCGCTGAGGCGGCAGTGAATCACTGCAGCTCAGTCCATTTGACTCACAAATCGCACGACGAAGGCTCTGTTTGCTTTTTGTGATGTTTTTCTCCTTTGATAGAGACGGAGATTTCTGCCGCCATATCCAGCCCGCAGGCTCAAATCAAACAACAAGATGAAGTCCAACACAGTGCTATTTAAAAAGCCACATCTCCCTGTGCTGTTTGAACTTACTGTGCAGTCCAGAACAAGCAAATACAGCAAATAATGATACACTCACAGTGTGCCCCACATTTAGGCCTGCTGTTAGAAAGTCTAACTTTGTCCCCCTCTGTTACAATGATCTTGGAACAGCTTGTTTGACTGTAGAGAATCATCTTCATGACTGTGTCCTGATCTCTATGGTTGGGTTTGGTTCTGCTTGGTTCAGGTTAGAACAAGATGTTCATTTTAACATATTATCGTACTGTTTAACGCAATGAGAAAATGATGAACCTGGTTCCACGCTCCTTAGCCTCCCTCCTCTCTCTTTCTACGCCTCCATCCCTTCCCCTCTGTCCCTCATTCAGCTCCTCGCCCCTTGACTCCTCATCCCCTCCCTGCCTCCCCCTCCTAAACTCTATATTTTTTTCAATAAACATTTTCTACAAAAATAACAGAAACTATTGTCCGCGTCTCTATCAAATACGCAGTTTTACTGACTTGTACACCAGTTCACCAAGTCTATTGTCTGAAGTCCCAGTCATAGTGTAAATTGTAGTTGAAATATAGGCAGCAATTAATGCATGATGTCCAATTTAATGAACAAATGGTTACTCTTAATTTCCTCTAAGCATAAAATCATATGCTACTCCTTAGTTGTTACTTGATGTTGTCAAACTTTCTTTAGCTGTTGGGCTCTCCTACTGTATGTGATATAAATGGATTTTTGACGAACTAATTGTATATTATTGTAATGTGTCGCCATCTCACCACTAGGGGGGTTGTCTGTGCATGGTATTCACGCTTCCTTGTAAAGTTTCGCAGAAGAAGAACAGCAAGAGAAGAGTGTAACGTAGAGAACAGGTACCCTCAATAAAACATTTGTTTAAACTGTGTTCAAGGTGAGATTTCGAAAGGCACACATTGTTTAGGGAAACTGTTACGCTTGTTAGCTAAGGCTAGTAATAGATTGTAAGTCGTTGTTTGGTAGAAAACTGTTGCTAGGTTTGTTATTACATTGCGGTCATTTAGCAGACGCTTTTATCCAAAGCGACTTAGAATTCAGTATCTATCTACACACCGTAGACGCAGCTATCGGAGCAATTTTGGGGTTAAGTGTCTTGCTCAAGGACACATTGACATTAGACTAGTAGAGCAGGAGCCGGGGATCGACCCTCCAACCCTCTGATTGAAAGGCAGCCCTGCTCTCCACTTAGCCACGGTCACCCCATTATTAGCATTAGCCTAACAAGCTAACCCATTGGTGAATGTGACCGCATGGTTATTGTGGTATTGTTGTTTAGTTTGGACATTAGTAAAGTTTCGCAGAAGAAGAACAGCAAGAGAAGAGTGTAAGGTATGACCAGGCACCCTCAATAAAACATTTGTTTAAACTGTATTCAAGGTGTCTGCTGCCGTTCTTTGGTGCGCCCGTCATCATACACTGACGGGAGGGCAACATATAGAAAGATTAGCAAGATATTCCTGAGCTGCTCAGGTACTCAGAGAATTTAGTGTTCCACTTACAACAGCTGGCCAATGGGTGACAGTGTACGGGATGATGCTCTAGCGTCCACTGTTGGGGCTGATTTACAACAATATCCTACAGAGGGGGTTCATCCTTTAATCATGGTTGGTAGCCCCTGCCATCTGTGTATGAATGGGTGTGAATAGGTGAAAGACATGTAGTGTAAAAGCGCTTTGAGTGGTTAGAAGACTAGAAAAAGTGATAAACAAGTCCATTTACCAATCCACTCCAACCTCCTCTCTAAGATATTCTGTGGTGCTAGAACCTCACACTACTTCCACCTTTCCTTATGAGAGTGGATAGTCATTATTTTGTTATTTTCTACACCTCGACTGTTGACAGGTCACTGCGCACAGCCGGCGTTTGGTCAAGAAACTGTTCCTAACGCCGCAATGTATACGCCCCTATTTTCATGGCGGAACCACAGCTAGCCCAAGTGCTCTGACAGGTTGATTATTTTCCCGAGCTCTAAGTTCTCTTTGTCTGAGGTATTCTGGTGTCCAGCGCGGAGCGCACAATGCACAGGAGGTTCATTCAAATGATGCAGTGCAAAGCAAGTTGTTTGGTGGAAAATCTGTCTGTCATGTCACTCAGCTACCACTTTTGTATATATACTAATTTGAATAAACGTCCTTCAACCAGTGATGTTTTAATTACCATCAAAACATCACCTATACTAATAATATGTCTAAAGCAGGAACATCTGGAAAGTGATCTGCAATGATTTATAAATAATAAATAATAAGAAGTGAATTATTATTTATAACAACAGCTGCTTTGAAGTGAATAAAGAGCTTCTCCTTCAGTAAAATCCCTGCAGCTATCTGAAGGCAGCGGGACACATGTTGATGAATCTGCAGCCTCTGGTTGGAGAAAATGCCACATCACGGTTCATAGTGCAGTGCCTTCATGCATGGCCGTCCACTGTGTGTTCCCTTATATTCCATGCAGAAAAAAAAATCTGGCTTCTATGAAATAAACACATTTACATCTCTAGACCATAGACTGGATATAAGAAGTGGACGTATAGTAAGCAGGATGCCACCCATTGGTTTGTGGACTACCATTTTGAAACGCCCATTGAAACGTTGAACTCCCAGCCAAGAAAATGGACTCAGCTCTCACTCCTGTTATATTAGACCCAATTATTTCTCACAGCAGCAGCCCCAGTACTCCCACAGCACCATGTCCACCAAAAGAAAAGACTCCTTGGGGGACATGGTTGTAAGTCTTCTCCAAGTCCACAAAACACACGTAGACTGGATGACGGATTCCGCATTGCTCCTCTACTGAGGTTTAACAATCAGTCCAAGTCTCCTTTCAAACTCCCTGGCATAAACTGTCCAATGGAGGCTGAGCAGGTTGATACCCCATTACTTAGAGCACCCCATCCAGTCCCCCTTTTAAAACATCAGAACCACTACACCGGTCTGCCATTTGGCAGGCACTGCCCCCCACAGCACCTTGCCACTGAGGAGCTTCTTTTTCTAACAAACGATCATTGGCTGAATATGATCACACGCTTGAAGAGAGCACATTTTCAAAACCGTAATAGACTCTTTACAAGTTACTGTTGGACTTACTGATAAGTTACAGCTCATACTGACCAGGGACATTACAAACTGGTGAAAATGATGGCGAATGAGACAAAACCTCCTAGCTGAACATTACGTACATTGCTCTCATTGATCTTGGTATTTCTGTGGGTTAAACATTGCAAGCTTGACAGACTGAGGCCAGTTGAGTGGCGAGAGGAATAAAGATATACAGAGAGATCTAAATAGAGCCATGATCTATGACCTAACAGGAGATCATAGACTGTTTTCTTCTGTCCGTTTCTATGAACTCCGTCTACTGTAGTAAAACACTGACTGCGGAGAAGAACCTCATACAACCACACTTCTAAACATCACAACTGTCTTATATTGGTTCAAAAGGTCTCACTTTTTCATTGTTGTCTTATATGTATTCATTTTTTTTTCTGATGTAACTGGATTGTTTCTGTTGCATTGCATGGACTGATATCTGACCTTGGTTTACAAACCGTTACGATGGGTTTAACTCATTTTATCTCTCATTCTTGAGTTTCTACTCAAAATTGTTGAAAGTGTCTCGATTCAAGGTGATTTGAAGCCCAGTTTAACCAATGTGTATACACTATTCAATTCAAGTGACCCCCGTTCCAAAATGTATGCATTGCTTTACATCATTTTGTTTTACGAAATGTTCATTTGAATTCACTTGCTGTTGTTAATTGGTTGTCATGAGCAGGCCATGCAAACTGCAGCAGTAATAAACATCTGAAGACCAAGCTATCGGAGCACCGTGAGGGATTGTGCCTGTGGTGTTTGGCATACATTATTCTTATAATTTGCCATTTCTGTCAGTCACTGTGAAATATTAACTATCACATGTGAATTAAGCAGCCTTTCCTCATCGTGTGTTATGCCCCAAAGACACTAAATCAATGCTAATCTAATTTAGAAACATGGAATCAAAAAAAAAGTACTCTTTCATTAATGTCGTTGAGGGCCAAATTAGTCTGCTATTTTGGATACATGTGCGTGGAATACTAAGCCGTAAGCGCTCTTTCATATAGACCATGCTCGTGAATTCACTGAGTTATATGAGCCATCTTTTTATCACATGTGGTTTCCTGAGCTATAAATGAACGGGGGCAGCCCGGAGGTTAGAGAGAAGCCTTGTAGGCTGGAGGTGAGCTGGTTTTAAACTGGGGGATGAGTTCAATGAAAAGGAAGACGGGGCTCAGTTGACTTCTAAATCATTGAAAAAGTGCTTCTGTCTTCATCACACACACACACACACACACACACACACACACACACACACACACACACACCCTGGTACCGCTCTGGTGATAGTGGTCAGGGTTCAATACTCATTTCACACCCATCAGAGTGGCATTTTTGCAGCCCTGATAACTCACCCACACATGTAATGAAATGGTGACACCAGGCACAGAATTAGTCTTATCTGCCTGTATACACACTCTGTCAGTGGCCGTGTGTTTTATACCTGGGCCTTCACTGCTGTCCTACTACAGTTGAATCTCCTCCTAATAACCTCACTATGACGCCAGAGCTACGGTTGTTATTTGTTTCATTTAAAAATGAATCTCGACACCTACAATTGCACTAACTGCAGAGTGCAGATACATGACGGGATGCTGCGTCGTTAACGGACAATATGTAGTCAAAATCAATCCAGCAACACTGCGGAGCTAAAACACGTATTCATCCACACACTGAAGAGCACGGGTCATTCAAATATTATTCACATCAGAGGGAACAATATTAACCATATCATGAAATCGACTCGATAGACAAATGAACATTTGACATATGTCACAAACCGGGCCGAACGGCCATGACAAGAAAGAGAGATGCATTCAACGAAGCAGTTTAACAAATTATTTATTAATTATAAAGTAGCATAAAAGACAAACATAAACCAACAGTATTGACGGCCGTCCCAAAGCTCTTATTTAGCTCTGAGGAGAGAGGAGGGATCTCTGAGGAGCCATGAGCGAGGAACCACGAGAACAGCCTTCCAGGAAGTGTTTAAACGGCCGACACGCCCCCTCTTTGTTCATCAGTTATGTGATTGGACGCTGCAGCCGATTGGACTGATACAATTTTTTTCAACAGTGAAGACAGATTGCAGATTAAACTCAAGCTTTATATTTGATTAGTTTTATGATTCAGTGTCTGGTTTAAATATATGTTTCTTCATTTATTAGAAAGATTTGTCTTTCCATGATCTGATATTTCCCTCAATAACTTTTATTATGGATACAATTAAAGTCAGAGAGAGCTGGAGAAACACTTTTTACATCATTTATCATAATTTCATTCAGTCACGTGAGGCTGATAATTCCTGAGTGTCTGGTTTGATGAGTTATATCATTTAAGAGAAACCATAATCATATTCTGGGTTATTTAATAATGACGTCACAGTCACAATTTCAAAACTTACAGACGCAAATAAGTCATAAATATGACAAACGCATTCGGCTGTAGAAATCGGTCCTGCGTTTATAAACAGGACACAGTTTGTTAAAGAGGAAACAGTCTATAACACCTCTACAGTGATGATTACTGTGTGTCTTTATTAGTTGTTAGTATTATTAGTTACTATTATTAAGTACAGTGATCATGTGTGCAGACACAAACTATCAAAAGTCTCTCCAGCTGTTAAAGCCGACTGACAGCTGATCAGCTGTGATCAGAAGCCGCCGTCATCAGAAACAAACGTTGCTTCACGTGACGCTTCAGAGGAAAGGACTTCTCATGTCTCTTAAAAAGTATTTCCTTGTTTCCTCTCTCCTCGCATTGTTTCCTCCATGCATCCCTGGTGGGAGGGACTAAGACGCAAAGAAAGGACGCAAGTGAGGGAAACGGGGATGCAATCAAGAGACTTAGGATGTACCCTGAGAATCACAAGGGTTTTTATACTGAGTGCACTGGCACACAGGGCAGTGTTACTGATGGCCTCAGGTGTTTCCACTCTGCTGACGACCCTCTGCCACACCCACCTCCACACCTGCAAGGAAAGCAGCCAAACGAACAGGCAGAGAGGGTCGTCACACACATAAAACCATCTTCATAAAAAAAAGTTGTACAAATAATAATATATACACAAGCATATTAAAGCTACTGCAGATGTAAAAACAAAAGCAGTTCATTGACCAAAGCTGCTGTTCACTATTTAAAGACAAAGTCCATCCTCCTTTCTTTGTTAATAAAGAGTTTAATCCCGCGGTTGTACAGAACATCTGTGCGGTTCAGTTCCAGAAAGAGGTCCTTCTCGATTCATGGACGCCAGTGATGACTGTCGAGCTTCCCCAGTTCTCCCCATTTCCTGAATGCGTTTTAATGCGTTTGAGGGTTGAAAATGTCCGCTCAGCAGAGGCAGTAGATATTGGGATTGTCACCGCCAAACATCTCACGCTAGCCCACTGACCAATCACGTACTTGTAGGCCAGCTAGAAGCTCTGACATGTTAAAGAATACGCCCAACATGTCAAACTAAAGATCTGATTGGTTGAATTCTATGACCATCAACATTATCGTCCCCATTCACTTAAACTAGCAAAGGGATTCACTTGTAATTCTGAAGGCCTCTGGGCACATTTTTTTTTAACCTAGAGATAACATAGAGGTGAAATCTGATTGGATAAAAGCTCTCCTTAAAACAAGCTGCACTGGAAGCAGCGCTGCAGGCTGGAAGTGGAGCAACTGAGGAAGACAGTAGCTGTGCAATGAGGAAATAAGATAATGGGAAAAAAAAATAGAATACATGTAGTGTGTTTATGAAAAAATATTAAATTATAAAATAGCTATAACTTTGTGATTCTGTTTAGGCCAACAGGGAAGGCTTTGCTGGCCCTGACGGCCCACCACTGCATTCTGGAGAGCTACAAAATAAGAGCAGAACATTTTCTTTTAGGTTATTAGCCAATTAACCAATCAAGTTGCAGCAAGGCTTTGGTTGAATGAAGCTAATCAGTCCATGTAGAGAGCGTATGAGCCAGAACAGATTGGCTGAAATGCATTCTGGGAACCCTATCGTCTGACCATGATTTAGTTTATTATTGGTTTAATATTAGCTCGTAAACTTGCTACTTGTGAAACAATCCAGTCGTATACGTCGTCTCTCAATTCCAACTCCAGTGTCACGTCTCAAGCTGCTAATAGGACTGTTAACAATGAGTAGCACACAGAAAACAAAGTCCTGTCCCGGATATCTGCAGGCTACATCGGAACCCCAGAAGCACAGAACCAAAGCCCCCAGAGGCTTTCTGTCGTCTGACCGATGGGAGCGAGGCATTGGGTTCAGAGATAACAAAATGAGTAACCGCAAGGCTTTTCATCCTCTCCCTCTTCTTCTCCTCCTAGTAAGATCAGCCAATTAAAAGCAATGCCTGTTTAATCACCGCAAAATGGGCAACAAAAGGTGTTTAAAAAGTGCTGCTCACACAGAATCCAGTCAATTAGAGGACAACCTTCCTGGGAGAACTTGCTTTCTATTTTAGGTTAATGCATCAAGTCCCTGCGCTTGTGCCTGTCCACACACACACACACACACACACACACACACACACACACACACACACACATTCTCTCAGACGCATACACACTCTCTTACTGATGCACACAAACGCTCTTTGCGCTCAGCAAATGCTGATTCACGACTTTAGCTGTTCATTTAAAGCGTTGCTAAGGAGTCAAAGGTCCAGCCATCACTTTCATTATGAGAGACACGCACACACACACACACACACACACACACACACACACACATTCTATGGCATCAGGAGACACAGACACACAGCCAGCCACGCAGAATTAACAGTATGCACATAATTAACTGAAGTTAGACTCCACGCTAATCTGCCACACACTCCTCATCATGCCAATGAGGCTGAGCTCCACACTTTCCTCGTCGTCTTCTCCTATCTCTGCGCTTGTGTGTTTATCTGTCTATAACACACTCATCTACGCTTTATCTCTTCCACTCCCCTCCCTCCGTCCTCCCTCCTTTTCCCCTCTACTGTTTGTCTTCTTTCTTTCTCTCTCTCACAGACACTATACCAGCCGCTTTGCATCCGCCAGATAACGACACAAAATTCAATTTCTCGCCGAGTTGCCTCCCTAATGGCTAAATGTGTGGGAGGGGGGGGGGGGGGGTGACGCGTTACCTCTCTGCGACTGCTCTCATATCAGAAGTTGACGTTGCGGCCTAAAAAAAAAATGAACCGCAGCGGTCGGCATAGCGTGGCGTGGTACTGGTACTGGTAACCCATGGCGGCAAAATAGCCTGCAAGATGTGGAGGATGTTTTGGTAGACAAGACATTCAGTGGGAAGTACGGTGATACAACACAAGGGGCTTCAGTTTCTCACGCTGTGTTGGTAGAGGTGGCATCCTCAATCAAGTTAACATGCCACAAAGCATACTCACATCATTTCCATACTCATTAAACCATTCAGTGACCCTTCAATGTATTCATTGCATTTCTCAAATCATTTGTTTTTTAAACCCACATTCTCAAACTTTGCCCATGACGGACCTTTGTAGGCATTTCTCTGTGAAAGACGAGTCCTCTTCTGACAGCACTGAAACAATACACGTTGTTCCTGGTTTCCTGATTAGCTATATGTTTGCCATATATATACTATATATATATATATATATATATATATATATATATATATATATATATATATATCTATTTCATTAGCGTTTAGAATAATCTGTTCATTCCTAATGATAATAACAGACACACAACGCTGTAACCACCTGAGAAGTCACTTTTTTTGCTATTAAGTCCTGATAAAAGCTGAAGTATACTCATGACATGAGAAGACTAATATCCTAACATACCACCAGTTAAGCTTCCTGCTTTGAACCAGTGTTGTTAGAGGACAAAAAAAAAGAACAAAGCCTCTCGTGGGTTTCAGTTACGTCATCTCTTTATGAAATCGTTAACACAAATATTTCAGGGCACGTCGTCCTCAATTGCAAAATAAAGTCTGTCAGAGGAAATATGGAGAGCCAATGATTTCCAATCGCAAAGTAAGGTCATCTGTGTTTAATTTAGACACCTTTAGGAATATGGAAAATCTATGATGTGCTAATGTGATAATCACCTTCTCAGATGTGACGCCGTGGGCCCAACGCGGCCCATTGATCACAGCGGCCAGGCGTCTACCGCATACAGACATCTACATATCCAATAAGCAGCAGCAGAAGCACGGGACATGGCCGGGCAGATTAACACTGGGAGACTGATGAATGTTCTTCCGTCGTTGATTCATTTCATCAACTAATTTCATCAATTACCTGAGAAAGCTACGTCTGCGGAGGGAGACACAGAGTCACAACACAGGAGGAGTATCAGATTACCACTAATTATCTACAGGCAGAGCACTGATTTATGGATGTTGATTAATCATAGATTTGATAAATTACAGGCGACTAATTGTCGAGTGACAAAGGCTAAATTTGAAACAAAAGTGTCTAGGGGTGGATGAGACGCAGCCTATCTTCTCCAAGTTCTATGAAGCTAAAGAGACAGACTGCTGTGGTATTTATTTACAATGTGTTTTGGAAGAGACAGAGCACCTGGCTAACCACGCTGACAGGTAGCACTAGCGTTTATGCCGAGCCCTAAATTCACCCTCTCATCCAAATATGGTCACTTCAGGCTCCAAAAAACAAGATAGGCTTGTTGCAGGCAGTGTTTTACCGGGAAAAAAACCTGTCTGTTTTCAAGTTAGATTTAATTGTGACAAGTTGGAACATATGAACTTTTACAAGTTAAAGTGGATGGTGGAGGATTAATTTAGGAGTCTCACAGCCATAGGGAAGAAGCTGACCTGAAGTTTGATGGTATCCGCTGCCATACCACCGTCCTGGGCCGTGGAAGTCCCATGCTAGTTTGTAATGTTTCCAGTCAGGATGCTATTTTTTAGCTCCTCTGAATTTTGCTTTCCTAAGCTCCCTTAAGAAATACAGCCCTTTATGAGCATTCCTCATCAGGATGGAGATGTGTGAGGATTATATCAGGATGTCTGTGATGCTGATTCCCAGGAACTTGAAACTGATCACTTGCTCCACCTCCGCTCCATTAATGTAGACAGGGGTGTGTGACTGCTTTGGTTTATTTGTATTCATCAACGTCTTGGTTTAGCTGACGTTGAGCAGTAGGTTGTAATGTGAGCGCCACTCTGTAAGACTGTTGACCTCCTCTCTATATGAAGTCTCATCATTGTTTGTAATCTGGAAGATGTCGGTAGTAGTAGTCATCTGCAAACTTCACAACAGAGTTCCCTTCATATCGGAGGGGTAGCAGTCCTGGATGTATAGGGTGAATGGGTGAACAGTAGGGGGCTGAGCACACAGCCCTGGGGGACTCCGGTGGGCCACACTATATTTGTGGCTGCAAATTTAAACTGCCTGGGGTCTGTTTGTGAGGAAGTCTAATCACAAGTTGCAGAGTGAGGTACTCAAGCCCAGAGTGTAAGTTTACCATCAGTTCCATTGTAAATCTTGTGTTGAAGACTGAGCTGAAATCAACAACATTCTGATGCAATTGGTAAGTCTTGTGAATTTGTCAAAGTACACCAAAGTTGAGCGTTTTCTTCATCCTTGCGAGCCAATCACCACTGATTTGGTCTTTCCATTGTCATGAATCAATTTTTGTTTGTTGTTTATATGTAAATTGGGTTTAACATGTGTATATGCTTGTGCGAGTGCATGCAATACCTCACTGTTGTATACAGTAAGACTGGTTGGAAACAGTATGTTAAAAAAGACACAGTATGTGTGTTACGCCTCTGTATGCAGTAGCTCTTGAATCTCCACAGTTTTATGTTAGTTACTTTGGGCCCCAATTTAAGAATCAGGCGTTTATTCTTGTGTATGTAAACTACAACATTTGAATGATTGCGTCCTTTTGTGCATCAATTTTACAGGCTGAGGAAGAGCAGGACTGTGTGTCCAGGAAGCCAGACTCTGGCAATAGGAGAAAACAACACCGGTGAGCCAGGGAGCACCCAGCCATTAAATGACCGCGACGGCTCACTGAGCTGATGCCAAAACAAACCACACAGAAAATGACCAGAATGCATCAGGGGTGGCGGAGAGGTGCAATGAAGAGGTAGAGTGAGGAGAGGATTTTAGGTGGCCGGGGCAACGGGGGCTTGTAACAGTGGACAAATGACACTCAGTACTGGCCAGAGGCCAGGAAACACAGACGAGGACAGAGAGCCGAACAGGGCTAAAGACAACATGATGGGGGCGACAGGAGGGGGGGGGGGTGATACGTCAAGGTTATTGTTACACACAAGCATGATGGGGAAAAAAACAACGCATAAACATCCGTGGCCACTAGCAGAGAGCGGAAAATGCAATCTTTTAAACAGTGGATAAACACATTGCAGCGTCTGCTGTAGACATTTGTGGCTGGCACCCAAGGGGGGGAGGGAGGGGGGGGGGGCAACACAGCAGCTTGTTAGTAGACTGTGGAGGGTGGCAGCCAAACTGCCTGTGTTATTACGGCTAATATGGGAAAGGTTAGGAGCCAGGGAGGGTTCATTACCAGGTGCCACCATCTGAGCCAACCGAGCTGGAGGACAAGGCAGAGCCAAGAGACAATGCTAATGTTCCACAAGCCTGCCCAAACTAATGCAGCAGCATGGAGAGGTATAGGAGCCCAGAGGGGGCGGGTTAGCTTGCATGACCCTCAGTGGTGGGTTGGACCCCAAGCAAAAGTTCACAAAGATCTCTCTGACATCCAGACTACGCTTTATTCTTTTGCTGCATTTTGCTTTCATGATAGCGTGCTGATCCTTTATCTGATTTTTACCATAATCAAAAATCAACATTATGTTTATTATTCGTTATTTAGCGCAATGGGTTCCATGAAACAGGTCTTTAATAAGGTGTTCTCCAGCAATTATTTGTCGCTCCGCCAACTTGTGTGGAAAAAAAAAGAATATAAAAAGAATCTTCATTATTATAATAATAATAATATTATGTTTTTGTTTTTTGAATTCATTAGGCCTACCACCAACAGACTGTGGTCGATGAAACACCTGCATTTTTAAAAAAGTCATCAGCCATCACACCCAAAAATCTGACTGGAGCAGAAGAAAAATATGATCATGACTTCTATCGATGAAATTAGAATAACAATTTAAGAAGCCTCTTCTGATAATAAACAGTTGCGCTCTGAAACGTGATCATTGGGGAATTTGTTTGTATGCAAACATTTATTCTCGTCCTGCTTTTTATTTTATTTATTTTGTATTGCCACTATGCAGAAATGCTTATTCATGTTTATTCAATTGCATTTTGGATCTACTCCATGTACTTGCCTTCCCCTCATTACATTCACACCCCTTCAAAGTGACAGCTAACACCTTGTCTGGCTTGTTCCCATCCATCAGTCCATCTTTAACAGATATGTCTCGGAGCTGCCTGCTGTCTGCAGGATCTCTGTGTGCTCTACAGCGGGGTGTGCATGTTCCAGTCTTTGTCAGTTTCAGTAGTTGTTGATGTGAACTAGGGGCATTTTGCATTTGCACTTGTGAAATAATGTGGGCCACATTGTGTAATCGGCTGTTGGCTGCAACTAGCATTATAAATATATGGTATTAATTGTTATCTATCTGATTACAATTTGATTCATTCTATTAGATTTGTTTTAATTTTCTTTCTTTATTTATTGATGCATCTAGAACACACACACACACACACACACACACACACACATCTACACAAGATCCCAAGATGCAAAACATGTAACATACAATTTAAACAATACAAATATCAAAATGCCTTAATCTGCAAACCAAGAACTTAAATTTACTGTCAAATATTGTCACAACGGCAGATTTGTATTTTTCCTAAATATTTAACACATGTGTAGGATTCAATTTCAGTTCCTTTGCTCAACAAGGAATAAGAGAGGCCCTAACAATGAGCCTTGGGGCACCACACATTTCATAACAATGGATGTCATATTTTCAACACAATCCAGTATCCTAGAAATGATCAGTTTAAGAAGAAAAAATGATGCTTGCCAGAATGAAAAAATACAAAAAAATGTATGAGGAAATGTTCTAGGAAGCAAAATGTTCACAACAAACTCATCCCTGCTATGATTTCTGTACATAAAGCAATTCATGGTTGGGTTTACTCAAGAACACTTAAATACTGATAAAGCCAACGCAAGACCTGTTTTTCTTAGTTCACGTTAAACTGAAAGCACAATAACGGCATGCAGGAGGAGGATGTGAACCTTTTCTCTCGTGTCAAGGTCCTGTGCATTGTATGTTCTCCATCCGCTCCAACCACCTCCTCACAACCTTACAATGCTTCTTTCACTGGTTTCCACTGAGCATAACCCTGTCAGCAGTCATGTTTTCAAAAAAAACATACCTGGCCAAACAAATCAGTTGTATATAACATTTCTAAGCAGCGGTGTTGATCGACACCACGGACTGGAGTTCTTCCTGTGAGCTAAAAGATGAACTATTTCACAGCAGTATGTCCGAAGCTCATACACCGTAGCTTTGATCACAGTGTGTGTCAGAGATTTAATGCGAATCAAGCCAAACCAAACATGTTTTCCTCGATCAAGGTTTGTTTCTGACAAAACAGGAAGATAAATAGGGCAAGCTTCTGTAGAATATGCTGCTGTGGAGGTGGAATGAAATGTATGAACACTCTTTAACCCTCCTTGTTAAAACTAATAATGCTGGGTCTTAGCCAAGTCTTCAAGCCACCTTTGAATATCAGTATACCAGAGTTCTAAAGGCGAGATGGTGACTAATACGTGTAAAGGCATGTTTTCTGGCTGTCTAATTGTGGTGGTTACAACACCCAGGACATCACGCGGACATGCTTGAAGCCAGAAGGGGGCTTGACAGTGAAACGTGATGTGTCCAAAACTTCTAAAACAAAGGAAAAGCCGCCCCTCCCCCTTTGTTCCGTCGTCCGTTGGCAAAGCAGGGCCAAAACTGCTGGTTCAAGTTCAAATCAAAAGGTATTTAATAACTAATCAAAAGCAAAAACAGTTACAAACTGAATCACTCAGTTTAGCTGCAGAGCTGTCCACATCAGATCTGCCCTCCCCCAGACAATCATTGTCTTTTGTCTTCCAAGTGTCTCTGAAATATCCCGTATCAGCTCAGTGATTGGCTGAAATCCGATAAGCTCCTCCTGGCCTCTCCGACCCCTTTGGCCTGGTGGGTCATCCCTCGGACTTTGGTTTGCCTCTTCTCGTCCAGCTCCTCCTTCCTTCCTGAAGACGGTATCTCTCCTGGGTCCCTCCTATTACCTTATATGGTCGTGACCTGTAATTCCCTCTCTCACCTAACACTTAATCTTGACAGTGTTCAATACATTCAATGACTATACCTTTGTCTTAAAATATCCACCACTAGGTGTGCTTTTAAACATAGATTCCTCACACAGCCCCAGAGCACACTCTCGGGGGGGGGGGGGGGGGGGCAGTGAACCTTCGTTCTCGTAGTATGGAGTGGACGTTGGACCAGTTAGTTACATATTTGAGGAGGGACCACTGAAGTGCCAGTGAGCAGAAGGAGGGGTTCAGAGCCAAAGCAGCAGAGCTAATGTGGCTTGTTGTGGAAGAACAGAGGCCAAAGGGCCATGTTACGGCTAACCAGAGTGTCTGTGCCTGCTCCTGTGTGTGTGCTCTCGCAGCCACAAGCCACCACGGTGAGGGCGTGTTTGCAGTCTGTGTAGCCATACGGCAGGGAGAAAGAAACAGACAGTCGCCCGCCACCAACCACCACATAACCCACATCCAAGCTGTCCGTCTACCCCAGCCAAGAGAGGAGGGAAACAGAGACGCAGGGGCAGCTTTAGTTTGTGTGCACAAACTGTTGGAAACACTGAGACAATAGACAAACAAAATGTGGAAAGGAAGGGGAAGGAAGGGGGGATTCTCAAGATGACAAATTAAATCATAAAACATGTTCTAAGGTTAAGCTTGCACTTTGTGTGTACCTAAAGGATTAATAGCTATATCCTGCAGGGCGCAGATCAGAGAATATCTTCTCAGAACGTTGGGTATGTACAAGGTAAACAAAACAAGCCCAGGAGCCCCCACAAAAAGACTCCACAGAGACTCACAACAACCACACAGAGACAAGAAGCAACTACAAAGATACTCAAAATGACTACAAAAAGGCCAAAACTATTAGAAAGAGACTCGAAACAACAAAAAAGAGGCTAACCAACTGTAAAATCTCTGTGTCTTGAGCAGCCATCTTCGTCATCCACTGATACTCAGCGTCAGGCCGCTCCCATGGAGAGACAAAATGTCTCCTTGATGCACACACAATGCCGAAGGTGGAGAAAATAACCTCCCTCACTCTCTCTTTCTCACAGGCATCCATTGAGGTGTGTGTGTGTTCCCTGTTTGTCCATTTGCTTGTGTGTGTCAGATTACCTCAGACCCACTCAGCCTCCAGATGGAGGAGCAGAGTCCCTCCAGCTGAAGCCCCAGGTCCAGATTGGTCTCTGTGGAGAAGCAGAGCCTTGGGGCCCAGCCCCCCACCCCCCCTCAGTGCCATCAAGCTCCTTGATTACAAAGCTGTGTCACAAATCTCCAAGCAACCACAGCTGACTTAATCCAGGAGATTTCCAGCGTTGCCTTGACATTATTAACACAGGTGGTGATTCAGTCTGATGCGGACCCACGTCATTGACTGCTCTGGTTTCATACTTACAATTGATCGGATCGTCGTGGGTGCAGTATTACTACTAGTGCGAGTTAGCCTTATCAACTTAATCAGGTGATGTCAGTGTGATGTTTACGCCTATTTCTGCTTCAAGTTTAACATTAAACCTATCTCTGTTTGAGTAATATCTACCTTTTTATAAGCAACTGTTTGCGAACATAATCACCACGCAACGTTAGGAGATGATAAAGTTGTTAGAGCTTGCCCCCTAGTGACTAAAAAGGGTTAATACAGATATATCTAAAAGTAGCTACAGTCCCGTGTACGAAGTGGTCCTCCAAATTTAAATGTGTTGTTAGGCGCCGACCTGCAGTGGCTGTATTGATTATGATGGAAACAGAGGAGGAAGTCAGGTGAGTCAGGATGAATGGATGTACAGGAAGTACAGGAATTCCACACATGAGCCCATTGTTCAGCGTAGTTAACCTACAAGCTATGTTACATGTGTAACATACTTCTTTCAACCCAAACCATGATCTCTTTCTGAACACATGGTTTTGTTGCCTAAACACAACCAAGTATGTTTAATAGAACGTCATTTTGGGAGTCATGGGGATAGTGTGTGGACAATGTGCTGTGCACAGTAACAATACTCCATCACAATTAAAGGTTCCATGCCAGAGTTGTGGAAGAATGCCTCGTAGTTGACTGTGGAGACATACGCTTTCTTTCTTCTGGCTCTGGAGCTATTTGTACAGAGCTTTGTGCAGAATATTTAAATTAAACTGAACTTGAACTTCATTTCTCGTGAAAGGTAAGCAGACCGTATGTTCACTGTGATGGATGACAAAACTAAGTCTGCTGAATGCTGCATTTTTATTCAATATAGAAATAAATGGGAAACCAAAAAATGTAAAATACAACATTATGGTTTGCAAAATGTCAATGTGGTGTAAATTCAAGCTGCCACTGCTTCTCCTACTGGATGACAGGGAACATCTGAATATGAATGACAATAAGTGGATGAATAAATGGATAACTGAACTTTTAAGACAATAAACCTCTCATTTATGGCCCAAATTGGAACTTTTAGAGAACATAAAGGAAAAAAGGGTTAATCTGCAAAGTGCAGTGATTACTCCCAACTACAAACATGATTATAAAAAATGAATATTTATGAACAACACATGCCATTTATAGGATCTCTCACCCTTTCCCTCTTCTAATTGACTTTTAGTTTGTGCAATCTGTTCAGTAATTTCATGTTAAATATGAATATTTACGCTACAGTAACTCAGCAGGGTCCCTGCGGTGCTCACACGCTACTGTCGGTCGCCTTCCACGTTGCTACCGCTGATTATCTGGTTCACCGAGGGCGAGGCAAGGACGAGCAAAAACATACGCCAACTTTCAATCTCGGAGTCTGGAGGAACCTGGCTGTCTGCCATTCTGCAGATTTTCACGTCGCTCTGTTCTCCACCCTCGTCCTCCAAAGATCTGCTTATTAATGCTTCCTCTGTCATCACCGCAGCTTTTGATGCGCCACTGATGAGTAAATTCAAAGAGAAGTTGGCTGTGAGTGACAAAACCTTGAGGAGACTCCAAAAAGAGATGATAAAACACCGTTCACCTTGCAAAACATTCATGTCGCCTTTTCTTCAGAGTTTCTTACGTGGAACAAGCTTGTCATCGGCGCTTTGCTGCTTCCAAGAGTCAAATGTCTCAAGTTTCAAGGCACTTGGAGAAGGAAGGTGTTATGGTTCTTATGTTGACTTTAGAGAAATCACAAAGCTGTGAAAGCATCGTATTTATCTTGCTTTGGCAAACATGCTTGAAAATGCACCTTATGAGGATTGGATCAATGAAAGGTTCTGAAAGCCAAGTCCTATCAGTTCCCATACAGCCACCGTGTAACATTAGCAATGAGAAGGAGTGCTCAGAAACTTCACCTCACTCTTTGAACCCATGTGAAGCATTTTGCGTCACAATTCTCAGCATGTATAATAGTGTGTAGATCACACCCAGTGTTTGTTTGACTCGTTTGTTCACCTCATATGGCAAGACCTTATAATTAACATTTAATAGCTAGACTGGTTACATTGCAGATAACAGTAATTCAATATCTTCCTATCAAAATTAACCAGATATCCACAAAAGACATTCTCCTTTAAACAAATGACTCATTTTTGACATTGATGTGCATTGTACTTTCCACAACTGCTACTAAAACATGAAAACAGCTGAGAGGAACTAGTGAGTTTGGTGGTAATTGTCTGTGCGTTTGTCACAACATTTGATTATATTAATTAAATTAAAACATAAATTATATGAAATATTGATAAGATCACCTGTAGTTAGCTCTCCACTCCTGATGAGGACTGTCTAGACGGACTACAGGGCGTTGCAGATTTGGCAAACCAATGCTCCCTCACAGCGTGACAAAGATTTCAACGGGATTAGTCCAAAAGTGAAACGTCTCCATACATGTATTCAGCTTCTTCCTGCTGTGTGTGTGTGTGTGTGCATGCATTGACCTGCTCTGAGCCCCGTACAGCCAACACATGGCTCTCTCTGTGTTCGCTCTCTCTTTTTTTCCAGCCACCCTGTGATGTTTGTGATACACATTCTGTAAATCATATCGACGGAGCTCACCGGGATGTCGGATCACAGACAGCACGGTGTGGTCCAGATGTCACGCAGAACGCCTCGTCACTGATTGCTTCGACCTGCATCCACTTCATGAAAGCTTTGACATTTGTTGCTCTAAACACTGGATGGGCACTACTCTGCATGTACTGCATACTGTACTCAAGTTGTCACTCAAGTACACAGTTGCCATTGCACTCAGACTGATTTTAAAAGCCTGAACAGGCCCTTGGCTGTTGTGGGTTTGTTTAGCTGATATCACTTTTGCTCAGGACTGCGTGGGTGTCTACGTGATTTACGGCACCCTGGCACATCTGGCACACGACAGGACAGTGAGGTTTTCAAAACAAAAAAGGAAAAGTCATAATACATGTCCCTATGTCAGGGATGACAGGAGGTACGTGACCATTCACAGATGAATCGGCCAGGAAAGAGCTGCAGAAAATCACCCAGAACAGAGAAATCGGGAGCCCCTCTGGGAGCCAGACATGGGAGGGAAGCCTGCTGCTGAGCATCTGGTGGTCCTGGTCAGGAACAGCCTGAAAGAACTACATGGCCTGTGTAGGGATAGGGTCTGACCCCTGGTATCCCACTCATCCTGGGCAACCTCAACCACTGATAATGTTTCATTCATATACAAACTGGTGAAACTGACCCTGACGTTGCTCGATTCACACGGGGGCGCGCTCATGTGATTGATTAAAAACTGAGGAGACATCTGATTGGTTACAGATAATAATTCCCTGTTCAAAAAAATGCATTTGTGAATGTGGCAGTCATGCTTCTCCATCAGCTGACTAGTAAAATCCAATCATCCAATTCATGAAGGTGAAGTGGTGTAACTGTGTCACTAATGACTTGTTGCTGATGACCCTCCACCACCCCAAACCTCCTCCTCATGTTATTATTGTTCCATCAAAGATCTAATGCTCTTGATTGAGGTCATGTGGGGCTATTCACTCTCACAGCACAATCCTTGTTGCCTCTTGGACTCTCTAAGAGCTGGACCCTTTCCATCAGATCTATCTGCGTCACCATTGACTATAAATGGTCAATTCCTTGTCATAACTGCCTCTGACTGAAATGAAGGCTGATCTCTAGCAGTTTCTTCATGGGTGGGTCCCTGTTTGGTTAGTCTCGTCCACGCCACAAGGACACGCACGCATGCTTTGAGTGCACAATACACTTTCCCGCCAATGTTGTCACACTTTTTCCACTGATCCACAGGTGATAGCAACATGCAACATCGTGCCTGCAAAGGTATTGAAGAAGACTGTGAGCCGGAAGATGTAAAGGATGAAGGATTGAAAGCAAGATCTTTGAAAACGTCGAAGGAAATGCACTCATCACGTCCGTAACGCTGTGTTCACAATACGAAAGCAAACAAAGCGGTCAAGTGTAGCCAGCTACGTCGTCACTCAAGCACTGGCGTTGACATAGTTCTGTCTTTAAGCACCGGGAACTGGCTAATTGCAGTTTATTAGACAGAACGGAACAGGGTTGAAACAAAACGGGTCGGCCGACGCTTCGCTGGGTCATTGGAGCGTTGAAAAAAAAGTTGAGACCACACTCCGCTTTGATCCGTAGCGTGTAATCACAGCGATGAGCGTCCACCATCTTGTAGCTTTGTGTCCCCGGCTGCTGTGGAAGACACCTTTTAAATGAAGCAAAGTCAACTGGAGTCTGTCACCCTTCGCACGCATTTCAGTGCTCGGTAAAGTAAAGAAAGAAATGACGACATGATATAGGAAGGACAAGAATTGCGTGCCTACAATGGGATAGCGTGTATATATGTATATATAAGCATGTACTCACATATACAAATGGACGTCTGCTGAGAATTCAGGTTTATTTCAATTGCATATGAACAAATCAAGAGAAACTGGCACTGCTTCAATCCAAGTTGACACAACATAGACTAAAGACACCCAGAGCAACGGAACAGTGGTATATAGATGTTAAGGCAAATCTCACTTCATTTTATGCTCATCCCACCATTCAGCTTTAGCATGCCTACATCTATCTCACAATTTAACTTGTTTGTGGGGTTTTCTCACTGAGAAGAAACAATGCTTAAAGTGAACTGCGTCAGTATGGCAGCAAAAAAAGAGCTGTGTGTGTGTGTGTGTGTGTGTGTGTGTGTGTGTGTGTGTGGTGGAGGTGGGCGATGACTCTCCTTTAACCACGTTGCTTTTGTTAAACTCTCGTCATGCTCCATGCGGCGCCGGGCACTGAGGTAATTTCACACCTGACCGGCCTTTTGCCGGCTCCACCAACCGACGCCGGGCACCTTGGTGGGGTTGCCATGGAGACAAAGGTAGAAGCCACTGTGAGTGCCAGTCCGTTAAGTGACTGTTTAACATGGAGCGGAGCAAGCTGCGTCTCATCTGATGATGATTTTGCTCCGTGGGCTGCTGGAAAATATGTCTTCATCACAGGTGCTCACATGTAAAAGGAGATCTATATGCACTGAGGATGGGAAAGAGCCCACACATTAATCCTTCTGTCTTATATATTATGCATATAGCATATATTATGCAATAGCTATTCACTTACAAGTAGGGACTATCTCATGTGAATGTGAGCATCCTATGTTTTTCTACAATCGTAAAATTTGTGTTGACTCGTACCAACGACATATTCAAATGCTGATTCCATACATATAACCTGAGGACATTCATGGTCCCCAGAGGACAACATGTCCTTTTATGCACTTGCTGAACTTTTAAAGTTGAGCTATTCTTTGGACCATTCATGAACCAAAACTCCATTCAGACAACCTGAAGAAAATGGTCAAACAGAAAACAAAGAGTATCTTAGCACCCTTGTGGGCACCCTAGGTTAAATCCCATCCTCTAAACATCCATATGGTTGCAATAGCTATTCAGTCCAAACAAGGACAAGCCTGTGGGGAGATGATGTGCATGTGTGTGTGTGTGTCTATCTGTCTGTCGACAGCTAATCTCTCATACTACTGGATTTATTACCATAATAGTGTTGATGCTCATTGCTGACTGTATGAGTCAATGACTTCTCGTGGTTGCAGTGATTCAAATGTTTTGAAAAATTGTATTGACTTTTTTATACCATCATTGAGTTCTGACTCATCACTCTATTCACCGTCCTTTAGAGGCCAAACTGCTGCAGTAGTAAAAAGGCATTCCTGGCTAGTGTAAAAGATGCAATTATACAGCAGTGATGTGCGTAACAGTGTGTGTAAAATATACATTTGTAATATGTAGTGTTATAATTCAACAACACCTGTGTAAATAGGTATAACTTGACATGTTAGCTCACTACAGTCAATAGGTGGAACGTTTGAGACTTCTGTGGGTCCCCCTATAGATGAGGTCACCCACTTCACCTTGCCCCTTCTGCTGCTGTGCTCCATGGGAGAGGCGAGAGACATTGTGTTGTGTCTGGGCTTTAGCCTCTCTGTTAAACCATGGTTTGCCTGCTAGCTTCAACTTATTGTGCAGGATGCTAACATATTCCTGTGACTTTCAATCTGTGTAGGAGCTCAAGTAACACTTGATGGATTGTCAGGGATTTTGTTATTTATCCCTTTTATCAAAATATAACCTTCATCAAAAAAAAAATGCACACAATGCTAGACTCCACCAGTTAAACTGGGCTAACAACAAGCCTCACCTAGTCTGTTGTAGGTCACGTTTTGGCCTTTGTAGAATCTGTAGAACTTGTGGTCTCATTTTGAAACGAAGCATCATCGGATCAGTTCAGTACAGTACTTATATTATTTATTATGACCCACTAAAGTTCGGCACGATTTGAGAGATATATCCCAGCTTTGTTTGTGGTGAGCCACCGTATTAAGTTCCCTTGATACAAAGTGAAGACACTTCCTGATCTCCTCCATCGTCATCGTATGTACGAGTTTTCTTTTGTGGCATTTCAGACTCGTGGCAGACTTTTTAGGAATAGCATTCACCTTTTTAGACAAATTCAAGAAAAACAATGTCCTGCAGCTATCAAAAAGAATAAAATATGCAGCTCTCTAAGCATGGACGTGACAAATATATTTTTTTTTAAAAATGTGTTATGTCCATGACTGGATTAGCTAAATCGTGCTAATGTCCCGGTTTGATGGGAGTTTGTTTAATCCTATTGACCTTTAAAAATTGTAACAACGGGTATCTTCTCAAATAAATTCACTACAATTATAGCTTTAATTGGTTCACAAACCAGAGGAGAATGAGAAACCTTGAAATAACAGATAAAGGGACTTTTCTATGAAGTTATTGAGAATGAAGCGCATTGAGATGGCGACAAAGGAAAGGACAATGCAGTAGGTTACTGTGCATCTAATAATAGAAGTAGTGAATGGCATTCAGATTGCTAAACCAATGCTCTTCTTTTAAACAAGCTGCTATGAACATCAGTATTCTCTGCATTTCATTAGTTTCATGTCAGGAAACAGTGTTCCTTCTGCCAGACAAGCTTGAAATGTCATTAAAGCATTGACGCTCCGGGACAGCTTCATTTCCTCATCAAAGTAGGAGCCGTGTGGAACTGGATTAGTGCCAATCCAGATTTTATAGATACTTATATTGTATGTCAAAGGACACGTCTAACTTTGTGGATTATTAACACATTTGAATTAAAAACTTTACCTGATGTTGTATTAGTTGCATTACAACAGGTTGTCCCAAAATTAATCTGATTGAAATATGTCATCTAATTGTTTGTCTTTCAATGAGATCTATAAGAACAGGACACTGATAAGTGCAAATAATACATATTATCATTTCTTGAGTTGTTAGAAAAAAGTGAATTCTATTTTTATGAATTCAAAGTTCAGTTTTTTGGAAACAGAACAAAAACCACACTGAAGGAAGGATGACATTTTGCTGCGGATTGACGAGGAAGCCCTAAATGAGAGGAAGCAACAACAGTGGGATTTAGGTGTACTCAGTGCCAGCTTTATTTTTGGTATTTGCACCCTGAGGAATGAGAGGAAAAAAATAAGTAAAAAGTCCTCCGAATGAAACGAAAAACATAGTTTTCCTATTACAAAAGAGAGAACATGTAGTGTGGGTTCAAATGACTATTTTGTTATGTTGGGGGACCTTCGTCATTAAGATGTTATAGAACAATTGTGGTCATGTTCAAAGAAAACTTTGCTGTTGTCACTTGCCCCATGTTTTAATGTCCAGTGTTGTTTTGACCAATGCGTCCACCGTGACCTCCTCCCTATGTGGACTTTGTCCCTCTATAATAGCGTTACTTGACCTCCTCCACATATTGCAACAGCCACAAAGTGGCGCTTGTTCTTTCAGATCTCTGGCTGGAACAACTGATGCTGTTGTTCTTCTTGGGAGGACAGTCGGAGGAGTGGTTTAACATCTTGCAAATATGCTCAAACTAGCCTATACTAAAATGAGCAAAGGAGATAAATAGAAGCTAAAAAAAATCCAGGGAAATTCCACATTTTGAGACTAATCTCAAACTTTTTATGATGTCAATGACCTCCAAAGTAGAACTAAAATAGACCTCAGACCATGGATGTATATAACAGAAGAGGTTGCGCCCTTGACTTTTGCCCTGCATAATAGCAAATTGCTTATATCTAATAATATGTTAAATTGTGTTTGTCGTGCTACTAGCTGCAGCTGTAAATCTAAATCTAAATTATGTCAAAATGTTCCATTGTTTCAGACTTCTCATCTATATTGACCTCAAGGTAGAGCTTGACAGCTGTTGTTTTTTTATTGATTGTATTAATTTGATCCTTACATGAATTGTATTAATACAATGATATACCCACATTCATCCTATCTGACCCACCTTGATCTACCTTTTCTTTCTTATCACTTGAAAAAGATTACGTCACGATGGATTACTAAAGAGTGTGAATATATGAATGTCTCTTTTCCATCTTATTGGAGCTTGAGATGTGTCTTAGGGGTGAAGGGTGGCCCTCCTCTTCCTCTTCTCCTCTGCGCTCTGATTGGATGCAGCGGGAGCGTTTGTTCTTTTGTATGACGGCAGGCCTCCCGCACACTCTCCATGATCAAAACCCCATTTTTGCGAAATAATAAGCCGGGTCTATCCACGCAAAGGCACACATCCATGCACAGAGAAGGATGACATCCATTAACTGGCAGCCTGCAGGCCTGCTGGCTGTGTGATCAGGGATTACAGCATGAAGCAGCAGCAGGTGGTGGGTGGCATGCCTCCCCAGATGTGGCTTCCTCAGGGCCTATGACCATGTGTCTGATTCTTCTTAACAAATCAAACGCCTCCACCACAAATACTGGCTTCTATCCTAGCGAAATGTAAAAGCCACATCTGAGCAGTCATATGTATAATTTTATGTTTAATGAGCTCAGGGCACACAGGGGTCAACATGGTGGGCGAAGGGAGACTAGGTGTTTGGGAGGGGTTTTACCATTTAAATGATTTTCTTAACATTTGCAATGGTCTTTGGCTGGCTATTCAAATGACCACGGACTACAGACTGAAGTGTAAACACAAATGTGTGCTTGTTATATTCTTTTGATGTATCTGTGCCGTGTGATTAAGTCCACTCTTTGTGGTGCCCTTTTATTAATTGAAGGTTTGGCTTTGCAGCAACACTGCTAGTTGACGTCAACACTTAATCATGCTCTGTAGGAAAGCAGGAGATGCGTATGCATGGAGATAAGACTGTACAGAAAGAGCTGTATTCTCTTTTCCAGTCAGAGCTCTGAAGAAATGTCAGGTGGAAAACAAACACTCTAAATGTGAATTGAACAAAAAAAAAAAAATACACACAGATGTAAATTAAAGTGCCACTAAGCAAGTCTGGAGCAAGCAAACAGAACCAACAGTCACAAACAGATGCATTCATCATCTTCAGTCATCGTCCTCAGTGGGTAGTGGTCGGGACATCCTTTGACATCCCCCTGCATCTGGCGTCTTAATCATCCTCAACGACCCGGGTCCCCCTGGGTCTCCTTCTCAGGCTGCCTCAGGGACCACCGAAGAAGTCTCTGCAGGCATTCTGGTATTTACTTTATTATGTTCTCCTGTAGATATGATTAAAAGTGCAATTGACACACTTTTCAAAGTGAAGACACTTGGCTATTTTCAACTATTTTGGATGGGTTTTTTTAAGCATTTTGGTGAGTAGTAGTATCCAAGTAATCCTGTTTGTTACCCGTGTCCTGATATGGCAATCCTGCAAAATGTGACCGGATGCTGTTTGACCTCCTGCTATTTTTGGCATACTGCACTACCGGGGCATACTAATTATCTTTCTGGCATCCCAAGTAGTATGGTAGTATGGGCATGTAACTCATCTGGGGGTCGGCGATGCGCTCAGCTGTGTTTTCACTAGTAGTGAGTAAAGAATCAGCAGGCAGTCAATAGCAGCATGAAAGAGGCAAAAGGTGTTTGGAGAAAGTATGAGTCACCGCAACCCCAAGAGGTCCTTGAGCATGCAGTCACAACTGTGCCACCAATACATATTTTGCAGCTGCAGCAGAATGAGAAATTTGCCGTGAATTTACCACAGGTGCAAACTCACACGCGTGATCGCTTGATACTCCTGGCAGGATCATTTAAACTCAGTTTAAATACAATCTACAGGTCTTTCAGACCACAGGCTTGGTCAGCAGACTCTACCGATGGCGTCATGGATTGCTAATGAACGGCTGTCAACGACAATAACAGATACAAACATTCAGTGTTGGATTTATGATTATGGAAGTCTCCAAAAAGACAGTTGAAGGCTGTCCAAAGACATGCAGGAAAAGTGAACTGGTGACTCCCTTAGAGGAGTCCCTGTCTGTAGGTCTGCTCTGTTCAGGATGTACTGAACCTTGCCTCCCAGTGAGTCTAGGTAAAGCCTCTAGCCCCCCCCCCCCCCCCCCACACTCTGCACAGGATAGAAAACATGGGTCGACACAGGACTTCGAGGACATCATGGTAAAAACATAAGATAATCGCTAAATAATCACCTAAAGGATATATTTACTGGCTTTAGAATCCAATGACGTAATAATCATGAACGTGACAGAGGAGATGGAAATAAGAGCTCGTAAGAGAAGAGTGAAAAAAAGAACAATTGGCACCTAAATTATTTTTGAAGACATGAAACCAAGTAGATTCCAGAGAGCCATCTGAACAATAGCCTTTTATTAACTGTTGCAAAGTGCTACTGTAGTCAGAGAGCGGAGAGGCAAAGACCTCCTCAGACCATCCTAATCCTGAACCAGCACCCGGCCAAGACTGACAGGCTCCACCTCTGATGTTATGTCAGTCACCTCCGCTATTCTCCTGCATTCCTTTGCACCATATTATTTGTTTTCCCCAACTAAATTTAATATTTAATATTTTATTTTGCATATTTATTTTTGCTGTTTGAATCAGTTTTTTTTATATTGTAGTCTATATTGTATTGTTGTATATCTGAGGCACAGTACTGGAGGAGGCAAACACACATTTCACTAGATATGTTGAATATGTGACAAATAATAAAACGTGAACCTTGAGAGAGAGGTGCCTGTAAACCTATAGAATATGAGTGGAGGTCAGAAAATGGATTTTAAAATGATACATTCAACCTTTCCTTTTCAAGAGGAGTGCCTTTTCAATAAATGTTACATATTTTTGCTGAAAACATTTTCATTTTTAAAAAAGATGCTCAAGTTGTCCTAAATCAAATATAATCAACTAGTTAAATGGGTCATATGCTAGTTTCCATGCTCCTATAAGTATCTTGGGTTTCTACCTAAACATGTGTAAATAAATACATTTTCCCATACGCCGTTACAGAAAATAGCTGTAATGCAACCTGATGGATTGTTACACAGAACCGTCTTTGCAAACTGATTAGAAAAGGGTGGGCAAAAACAAATGCTTGGCAGGTGATTGAATGAACCATCTGTCAATCAAACTCTTACCGAAGCTAGTTAGTAGGAGAGAGAAATGATCTTTTCCACAGAGAAAAGTCTTTAGTGTTGTTCTTTGCTCTCTAGGTCTGATAGAACTGATGATGTTGCAGCATTCACACTAAATGGATGGTAAATGGGCTCTCAATGCTGTTAAACATGTCATCATTCACCCATTCATAAGCTCTCCATGTCATCACACACACACACACACACACACACACACACACACACACACACACACACACACACACACACACACACACACACACATAAACCACTGCCCCTAGCTGAGTGGTCCGCTCACTGGCTTGTGTCCTACTCCATGTAAAGCGTTTTGTCCAATCACAGATTAGCGTGATAAAAAAAACAACAAACAACAACATTAAATCGATAGAGGAGTTCCGCCCTAAAGAGGACAGGCGTCCTCCTCTGCCTCTGTCCTGCCTGACCCACAGTTCTCGCTGGTGAATCATTTTGATCTGAATTTCAATAATGGATTTTTTTTTTTTCCCAAAAGAAGTGAGTAACAATGTGTTATAAATGATTATAAATGAGATTTGACAACGGTTTATTTCAACCAATTACACTTCTCGCCTCTCAAAAATAGAGTAGGAGCAACCTCCTCTCTCTCTCTCTCTCTCTCTCTCTCTCTCTCTCTCTAGCCTAATGTATTTGCAAGACAAATAAGCTGGAGGGCATTGTTCCTAGATTGTTAGCCTAATATTAGTATTCAGAAACAAGGTTAATATAGGTTTCATTCCATGAAAATTTAAATAAAACAATAAAGCAACTTCAATCTTGAACTCTTGGGTGTCAGCTAAATTCATTCAGTAATTGTAAAAAGCTTCCGAGGATTAAGAGCTTGTTCGTGATCATTGGCCAGTCGAGGGACAGTTTACTACACTTATAATTACAAGATAACAGAAATCCTAAGCCGCCGCCTTTTCAAATAATAAATCCGGAATATGAACCCATTGACAGTTAGACAAACGCTGCTTAATTCAATTGATCTTGGAAACCTGACTGTTTTGAATGCATTAAAGGCTCCTTCAGAGGAGCTTCTAATAGAGGTTCTTCTCAGTTTTGTTTTTCCAAATGAAGTTTAAAAGGAGAGAATCAATGGCTGCACATGTCTCTGGATCAACATAAATGAACACGACCTTGTATGGTAGACATTTGTATTTTGGGAGAGAATTTGGCAGATACCCTCTCAGATGCTGATTTATTTAAATTAGATATTTCATTGATTTTTACTACACCAATACTGATCGATCTCTTATCAGAAGTATGCATTCTGAGATTTCCCATTTTTCCACCCGAAGCCCAATAGAATATGAACAGCATTTGATCTTCCTTCTTTGAAAGAAGACAAGCGTCAACTACTGATGACTAATTATTAAGTTATTTTCTCGTAGTTCTACCTTCAATACCTGTGCAATGTACATGGTATAGATTAATAACTTCAGCAGCAACTGAAAAGAAATAAGAGTATATCAGGTACCTCTGTCTGATACCCTGTAACAAAAATAAAATAAAATGAGGGGGAGGAATTTTGAACTAAAGAGACACTGCTATTGATATTTCTATATTTGTATGCCATCGTCAATTCTCTAGCACTGTAATGTAAGTACAAACTGGCAGAGAAGCAATACTGTACATCATAAAGTAACATTTTAGAAAATAGTTTTCAAATAGTGAGTTACTTTACGTTACGGAAGTATGCTAATAATGGCTTATCAGTTTATTTTTTTTAAAGATTTGTAAATATATATTGATAGTTCCAACAGTGACTAATTAACCCCCGTTTGGACTTGAACCTATTTCATTATAACATTGTGATTAGTGGAATAATTCTGGACCATATTTTGTGAAAGATGGTTTTACTCCTGTAGTTTCTTGCAAAGGTTGCTTTACGTGAAGTCACACAGATGGGTGCCTTTCCAGCTTTACATATATACACAGTTGCATATAGGCACTGCTACTTCATATTAGGTATGAATTCACTGATATAGCAACTTGGCAGTGCAATGTGAGCGAGTGAGGAGAGATGAAATAAAACAATAAAATATGAAGGGAAAGCAGAGATATTATACAAGTAACGCTTATCTGAGCTGGTGACAGCTGAAGGTGGATTTTGATCGATATTTCGCCGGGCGCAGCTGAGACGCATTCTGACCGCGATGCTGCCGATGTAGCAGATCACGGCCGCTCAAGACAGCTTGTGATTCCAGTGCAGCTCTTTATGGAAGCGTCCCAGAAGTGTCCTTGAAGCGGCTCTCAGCCTTATTTCTTCGATTTATAATGGCATAGTTAAGCAGTTTTAATGTTTGTGTGGATGGATGTTACACACACACACACACACCTACATACATCTAAGTATGGAAGAAAATCCAGCCTTGGGCTCCCTGTAGTGTAGAGCTGTGCCTGATTCATTACAGCTTCACCAGCTTCCATTGATTACATTCAGCATACTAGCTCGTCTCCTGTCACATCCTTTTGATAAAAGCCTACGCTTCAATTTAGAAATAAGATTATGGCCGTCAATCAAGTGAGCATTCAGTTTACCTTGATGTATGGTGACACATATTTGTGAAATGTGATTGCTGATTGAATTTGAAACTCGGTGGAATCTTAGAAGGAAGAACGTGATGCATGTCCTGACAATGTGTGGTTGAACAAATTGCCAATCGTTATATTCACTCTTCAAACCGAATAATAATCTGAAAGTGAGAGTTAGTGTGAAATGTCACTTGTACAAAACGTCTCCTGAGGCTTTATGTTTATTTGTCTCTACAGCGGCCCTTTCAGGCCATGTTCTTGGCCGATAAGCAGCAGCAGATAAGTTTAATGATCCCTGTTTGACCTTCCACAGCCCCGTTCACTTGAATACGCCAGGCCGGGACTCCATAATAGCGTTTCATATGCCTGGGGCCACATGGCTGCGATTCACCTCCATCCTTGGAGCATCATTGTGGTGGATCATCAGAAAATCTTTAGCGAGCTCAAACTGTGTCTCCTTCACCCGGGGTTATCCTTATCTCCGGCTCCCCTCCCTCCCGCCAGGCACAACGAGATCTGGAATACAACTCTTTGAAGGAGCCGTCGGCATAATTGTCTTGGCATTGGCACGGACGCACCAGCGTGTTTGCATAAACTACTGTGGTCAGGAAATAGAAGGATGAATAGGATTGTTTTTTTTAGGAGGGTGGTGGAGGAAAAGGAAGGAAGGAGGGGTGGAATGATGGAGGAGGAAGAGAACGAGCGAAAGAAAGAAAGTCTCCAGGGGCAGTAAATTGGACTGAGATCTATTGCCAACGTGGCAGTCCTTCTAACCTGAGTTTGAGAGAGAGGCATAAAAAAATGCAGTCATTTTCAAACATGATCACTTTGGAGAGATAATGAGTGTCCTGAACGCCGTCTGACAAACCCACCCCTGACCCGCTCTTCTCTTCCCTGCGCCTACATGACAGATAACACTTCATTTAACTACAGAGACAGAGACATGAGTGATGATGAGAATTCCCCAGCAATGTCTTTCCTCTAAAATACTCTTGCTAATTAGTTCAATGCGTCACTGGGCTGAATAAACTCTCCAATACTCCCCCCCTTGTCCCCTCTCAAAGGCTCCTTTTCATCAGCAGACTCGTGGCAGTTTCACCTCCGTGTGTTGTTATAACTACTGCCAAGCTTTCAAGGTGACGCAACTGTAGTTCTCACTGTCCAATAAATATGCACAATTAGGTGTTAACTCTTTAATTTTTTCTCCCACAAATAACCCACTTGACCTCTGCACTCCATGCTGGTAATTAACATTCAAACACACCTGAAGGAACCATATGAAACATCCACCCAGGGATCTTATTATCTGGAGCCCAGGCACGCGGCAGATCAGAGGGTTCGGAAAGGGATGTGATGCTTCTGTCACGGTAAGAAGGAGGAGAGGCAACTTCAGCCGATGTCAGACTGGCTATTAGCGAGACTGTCCATGAGACAAGTGGAGCAAAACCGTTTTTGATTTCCTCCTAAATTACTTTCTTAGCCGCCAAAGGGTCATCTGGGATCTTGCGAGGGTAGAGAGAGAGAGCAACAAGTAGTGTTAACAGAACGGGTAGCATTTGATTCGCAGCTTTGTTCCTCCTTCTTCGCCATATGTCTTCTAATCTGTACAGTTGCGCGTCTCTAACCCTACGGCATACACTCCTGGAATTAGTCGGCTTCCCCAGATGGAAGTGCTGGTCTGCTCTACGTGCTCAGCCTTGTGCAAATTCGGAGCCATAAATCCCAATTGCAACTCAAAAACATTTTAAATATGTGTGAGGGGAAAAAAAAGTGTGTGCCTCTTCACACAAATCACATACAAAGAAGCACTGACATGCACACACCCAGACACAGACACAGGATTTCCATTTCTTGCCATTCTCTACGGATGTGAAATATTTTCAGACTGGGTCTCAGTGAAATTGGGGACTATTAACAGTCATTTTGCCTCGAATCCTCAAAAGTCTCCTGCTCTATGGGCGATACGAGCAATTATATTCAAATTTTAGACTCAGAACTCAAACTTTTTTTACTTCATGAGCTACTGAGTCACTTTCACAGCAATGAACACAGCAGTACGGTGTCCACTTTTTTTTATACATCCATGACCATTCAGTAGGTTCCTCAGAATTACATCACAGTAACTCTAACTGATCCTACTGTCCTGTTCTGGAGCTCCCTGACGGTTTGCTGTCAGTGGACGGGGTGATACTGCCCCTGACTTTTATTTTATTTTATTTTTGTATTATTACGTTAAAAGCATTTTTTTGGGACGTTATTATTTAGTAATTTACATAATTTGCCCTCTCATTTATGTACTTTTTGTATGGTCTTTTCTTTCATCTCAAAAGGCTCAGGCACGCACACTCAAACACACACACACACACACACACACACACACACACACACACACACACACACACACACACACACACACACACACACACACGCTCCAAAATCACACCGTTCTCTCATACCCTGACTATATGTTTGCTGGCTTGTATCTCACTGTTCTTGTCGTCCTCTTGTTGTTATGTTTATGTATTGTCTCTTGTCTTGAAATAAAAGTTTGAAAAAAAAAAAGAATTACATCACAGTGCCGCAATGCTGTAACATATCAAACAGGTACAGTGACACATGCTTGGTATATCTACAATAAGATAAAACAATGATAGATAGATAGATAGATAGATAGATAGATAGATAGATAGATAGATAGATAGATAGATAGATAGATAGATAGATAGATAGATAGATAGATAGATAAACTCCAGATAAGACAAATACATAAAATGACATACACAAACAATAAAAGTACATAGGCCTAGCAATGCCCTGCAAAGAGACAGCTGTAGCAATGTCGCCACAGCTGGGACTGGTAGCGTGTGCTACTAAACATTATGTTGGATAAAACCACTTTGATCTCATTGTCATTAAGCCGACAAATTAATTCATACATAAGATTTCTTAAAGTCGTTTGGAAAGTATTGACTCCTGCAGCCACAAACATTTCGCTGGCACTACTCCATCTTGGTCTCTTGAGTAGTATTCTCATGGCGTCAGTAGAAGCTACTTGCAGTCTCTGTAAGCTTTATTTTTTGTAGTTGTAGAGACACCTTTACTCCATCTGTACACAGACCAAACTAACATGAGAGACTGTTTGCTTGTGCATACATACTTCATCACAGACACCAAGATTGTTATCAGACAATCAGCACTACATGGACTAAAAATGGACTAAAAATCACTAGATCATCTGCATACATAATATGGTTAACCTGAGTATTCCCAATCATGCACCCAGTATTACAAGCTTTCAATTTATTGGACAGATCATCAATACATAAACTAAACAGAACTGGGGACAGAATTTCCCCTTGTCGGACACCATTGCTAACCCCAAATGGGGCTGAGACACTTTTACCCCATTTTACTTGCATAGTCTGGTGGGCATACCAGTAAGCCAGAATTCTCACAATGTATGTAGGGACACCTGTTTGGCTCAGTTTAAAAAAACAGGATGCCTTTGGTGCCTAAAGTTTTTAATTCAAATGTGTTACAGGGATGAAAGATGTACAACTTTACGCCCAATATTTTAAGCATCCTCTTGATCGTGATATTAATCTCAATAGATAATATATGGAGAGAACTCTTCAAGAGTACAAAGTGTGCCAACAAGCCTCAGTCCCTTGGCCCGAAGGATGCTTTTCCTTTTTTTTTCTCTAGTTGTTGCATATTGAGCCAAACGTTCAAAGGCACAGTACTTCTATTTGCTGCTGCACCAAAATTCTTCCCTTACTCAAACCAAGACATTCAGGTTGTTCTATTTACAGGACTGATGTCGCTGAAAATATGACCCATCACAGCTACAGCATGTTCTTTGAATCAGGCAGAGGCAGGCTGTGTTTTCCACTTTGACTAACCTCTGTACAGACCACAGGCCTCTTGTAGCCTCTCCTTCCATCTCCACCGCCGTGTTCCTCTAATGAGGTTCTGATGTAGTGGATCCCACCATAGACCAGTGACACTATTAGGGCTGAGATCTCATCTCCACAAAGGCTTTCATTTTACCTCCACCTGCACACATCAATACGGCAGGTATGATACATTTTGTTCTTCAGTGCATAATCCAGACTGACTGCACCACATGTGTTCTATGCTGATAGATATAAGTGCAGCCACATGGTACATGTCTCCTTTTAGCTCAAACAGTGAGGACACACATTGCAACAGCCTGGAATCCTGCAAAAAAGGAACCTGGGTTTGGTAGTACGGGGGGAAGGAAGAGTGCAACAGAAAAAGGATTTCAGAAAAAAAAGGAACCAATCCTTTGTAGTGACACATGGAACAAGATGTTTCACCAAAGAAAAATGCAAATTGCTATCAACGGGAACAAAATGTAACAGTATCAAACGCTCTTGACAATGAGAAGTCACACAAGACATGTCCTAATGAGCAGGAACAAAAAAAAAAATGAACCTCAGACATTTTAATCTTTTAAAACCCCGGCAGGCGGTACATTGTTAGACAAACTGCTTGTCAGTGAGTTGATTTTTTTTCCCTCTGCACTCTATTCCCCTTCTTTTGTAGGCTTTATTTAGTCCTTTCAAGCCCCTGCAATGCATTTTAACAAGGTTGTCGGTCTTTGAGGGTCCATCACATGGGATCAGTTGTCCTCTCTGAACATGCACACCAGTGTACACCAGTGGGCTTCATAGCTAATCTGGAACACACAACCTCAACTTTGAAACCAACACACCAAGTCAATTTTTTTAAAGTCAAAAAGAAAAAACAACACGTCCGACAGTGATGACACCGACGACAGAATGAGACAATGACAGAGACAAAATATTAGATAATGATATTAAAACAGCCACCAGAGTACTACCTTGTTCATCAGTGGTGAAGTACAAATCCAGGGCCTGAAAGTATACCAACCAAGAAGCAACCACCCTCCAGGTCTGAAAATGAAAGACAATGCAGAAGTGCCTTGAACTCTTCTTGTTATAGAAGTCTAGTCTAAAATGACTCTACTTCTCTCTTGATTTATTAATACAGTGAACATTGTAAACATGAGTTTATATTCTTTATATATAATCGGCATGCATTTCCGTAAGCACATTCACAACACACATGTATACACGCAGAAGGGAGTATGTGATGCCATTTACATTCCTGCTTTAGGTTTAATGCTAAACTACTGATGAGCAGTTGGTGACAGTAACATGCAGAGAATCCATTCCAAGAATTCTACTTTGTGTATTCAACATGTTTGCTAAGACTCAAGGACAGACACTGTGAACTGTGTTAGTTCAGACAAAACCAATTTTCTTTTAATATAAGAACAAAAATTGTTCCACGTAAAGTTTTCTTCCAGTCCACAAACAATCAGCTTAAAATTGTCCTCATTCCGACTGGTCTGTGTGCAAGCAAATGTTATGGAAACAGACTCGGTCTTCAGTTTAAGGTCTTGGAAACTTTTTCTTGAGGTGGTTAAAGTTGGCCAAACAGTAACAAAACAACCTGTCACCATGTTAGATCACCAAGGATTTTCAATGTTCTCCCGTTCGTTGTCCCCGAATACTTCCAATAGATTCTAGTCTCAACTCAGCAATGAAATCCTGGAGAAAATACTCAAACCTAAATGAGGAAAGCAGGATTAACAGTCAGGCTTCTATAAGCATGCAAGTCTGAATAGTGATGGTTAGATTGCCTAGTCGTTTATAAGTCTCTACCTCCCCAGTGATGTGTGTCCACAGTCTTTAGGTGTAGCTTGATTTCTTAGGTCATTCATAAGGTTTGGGTCTATTTGCTGCACACTCAAAGCTACAAACCTTCAATCTGAAAACTCCATCTCTCCTGGTCCAGTGGGTTGATGTGGGAGAGAGCTACTCATTAGACTGACTCTATTAAGCAGTATTTGACCCCACGGGGTCATGTGTCGCAATAGGGGCGACAGCTGAAACCTGTATCTTCTAATCTTCAGCCCAAAACCTGAATTAGCGAGGCAGGAGTTTCGTGTGATGGGACACGGAACCTCTATGGGTTATTCCCCCTTGTTCTCTTGTCTCTTTTCTTTCTTTTAAATAATATCTTTTGTTCATTAATAAAGGCATGTCTTTCAAGCACTGAAGTAGATCTAGACTTTCTTTCCTGGTACGTTTTTTTTTTTTACACATCAGCATTGTCTGGATGACAAAATCATGCAAAGAAATACTTCACTTTATTCCCCACTTCAGCTGGTAACTTGTTGGCCTTTTCTATCATCAAAACCAATTGGCCTTTGCAGAACTTTTTGAATACATCACAATGTTGTCTTATAGCCCCTCACCATCACCAAGTGGCCACATACTAAAAACAGCTCTCAGCTGCTGATTTGTCTCATGTCTTTTGTTCCTTTTTTACAGGGTTTATTATCACTTTTTTCCTGAAATAAAAGAGAATTTAGGTTTCCAGGTAGGTCACCTGGTAGAGCAGACATCCCATGTACCAACGCTCGACCCGTGTCCCTTTGCTAATATTATTGCTAATCATAATAATAATCAAAACGTACAATTATGTAATTACAGATTTTTAAAACTATTAAAGTTCAACTTTTCTTACTAACAGTAATGGGTGTAAATGTACTTTGTTACTTCCACCACTATGTATCTTTGCATAGATAAAATATTTTTTATCTATTTACCTAATATATATAAATAACATTTTTCAATCCGAAGCCAGTGATTCTCAACTGGTGGGTCGCGGACCCGTTTTCAGTGGGTTGCGGGCCTTTGCCTGGAATAAAATAAAGGGGATTTTTTTTATGCAGTGGAGTTATTCACACTCCTTAACAGTATTTGGCGTTAATGCCTTGTAATGCTAATAGACACCCTCCATTTCACAGTATAGAAGAACACCCACACAGTTTGTTTTCATGTGCTAATTGAGCGAAACGCAAGTACGACACCGATTACATGAGATATGGATTGAGAAATTCGGGTCTCGGCTTGTCATTAAGGGGTGATGGTGGGTTCCGCAGCCAGACCAGTTGAGAACCACTGCTTTAAGCCAACATGGATGATCTGAAAAAAGAGACTACAGATGGTTTCAGCCAACTCATGTTACACTGCTGATCTACTTTACTTTTATAACTGGTGACTTTAAAAACAACGTTTTAAATGCAACTTTAAAATGCCCACGTCCAGTTTATCTAAATACAATTTCAAGGAAAAAGACTACTTTAGTTTAGTTACTGTACCATCTCAGCTGTTACATGACATAAGTATAAAGCCGCATGGTAGATGTGAAATACATAAAGTATATTGCAAAATTCATGGAAGTCAAAGTCGCGCTCTAAACATCGTTTCCTTATGTTTAAAGAAAATAATGTCTGAAATTGAAACTTTTTTTTCCGTGTGAGGAAAAAGCTAACAAGCATGTACTTAACAGCCTTAAATGTCAGTCGAAGCTCAAGTCTTCATGTGGCTACTACCGTTAATAAGCTCAGTTGCTCACGGTTGGATGATCTTTTCACTGCCTTTCTATATTTAGATAATCAGGCTCTGCTGGCCTGGACTCTACTTTTCTTCTTCTGAAAAGTTCAGAGGATTCGTATTAAACTGGTGTTGTGTTTGTGACTCAACCTCGCCTCTTAACCCAGACCCAATCTGAATCAAATGCATAATGTATCCTTTAGTTCAGGTCACATCATGTGACAGTGATTGACAGATCTTCCTGCCAAACACAGTGGTGGTGGTTTGCACATTGACACACACACACACACACACACACACACACACACACACACACACACACACACACACACACACACACACATATATATATATATATATATATATATATAAATTCCCTGATCAAATAAAAGATTTATGACTGATCTCAAAATGTAAAACTGCACCACTGAAGGCCAGACCTTATGACATCTATGGTGTCAGTGTTGGTGAGTTGGCTGGGAGCAAGAATATTAAAGAGAAACTTTAATGGTTTCCAACGAGTGTCAAAAAGCCAACGCAGATGACAAAAACGAATCTCTAGTTTCAAAATGACATCTATATAGAGAGACTTCGCAATTATAATTTGGAATTGAAAAATGCAAGGTGGTTCCTCTTCTCTGTCGTCATTGCCAAAAACAACAATACTGACATGCCTTGTTTGCTACTGTCGACAGGCTAACAAACCCTCCTGTGTCAGAAGCTTCTATCCACCAGGGCCTGTATTGAATTTGCCTCGTTCACTGACAAAATTCAGAAGATTAGACAGTCAGTGCCTCCATATCAGGTGTAGGTTATGTGTTTTCCCTGTGTCCACCGAAAATATTTTCAAAGACCTTAACCATACAACATCTGGAGGATATCATACAACATCTGAAATCCTCCTCCTGCTGCCTTGACACCAACGGATGTTTTTCTTCTCTCATGTGTCTTCCCAAAGGCCCTGACAACTGCAGTCATCAAGCCACACTGGGAATAATAACTAGCTAGACATTATAGGCCCATATAAAACCTTCCATCTTTAGGTAAAACAATTGAAAAGGCTGTTTTCAACAAGCTTTTGATGTCTTCCAATCAGGTTTTCCACCACAGAGAGTGCTCTTGTTAAGTTCCTAAATGATACCCACTTAAACACAAACAGTGGCAGAATGTCTGTCCTAGTTTCATTAGATCTAATTGTTGCATTCAATAAGTTTGACCACGGCATACAATACAACTGGTTTGACTCCTACTTAAAGGACAGAGACTACTTTGTGTCTATAAGTAATACAGGTAACAACATATGACATACGGAGTACCCAAAGCTCCTTTCTGAGGCCTCTTTTGTTTATCATCTACATGCTTCCACTGGCTCAGATTATGGAAAGCAACAAAACAAGTTGCCATAATTGCAAATGACACACACATTTACTCAATCATAACATCAGTGGACTGTGGTCCAATACAAGCACTGGGTAAATGCATTGAACAAAAAACGAGTGGATGTGCCAGAATTAAACAAAGATAAAAACTGAGGTAGTTGTTGTTTGGAGCCAAGGAGGAACGTTAGAAATGGAGCGCTCAACTTCAATCGGCAATGTTAAAAACCACAAACCAAGGTAGAGGTCAGGTGAAGTCATGAACTCAGACCTGAAGTAGAAGTACAAAGTCAGTCTATGAACATTTGAAGAATATATCAAGGATTAAAGGACTTGTGTCTCAGCAGGTCTTGGAAAAACGTGTCCATGCATTTGTCTTCCATAGACTCGAGTGCTGCACCTGTGTCTTCAAAGTTCTCCTTATAAGATTAAATAGATTCAGAGTCCTCACTTACACCAATAAAGTGGATCACATCACATTTCAAAATACTCCTGTTTGTTTATGATGCACTGAATGGTTTAAGGCCAAAGTACATTTGTGATCTGTTGCTAGGCCTCTCAGGTCCTCTGGTTCACGTCTGCTTTCTGCGTCTGCTTTCTGCCCCCAGAGTCAAAGCTAAACACTGAGAAGCAGCGTTCAGTTATGAACCATATATCTGGAACAAACTCCCAGTAAACTGCAGATCAGCTGAAACTCACTTCTTTTAATTCAAGGCTGAAAGACTTTTCTGTTTGCTGCTGCAGTCAAATAAATGATGTCTTACACTGCACTGTAACTCTTGTATTTTATACCTTATTCAATAGCTTGTTTCTTTTATTCTCCTGGCTTTTAAATTTAAAAAAAATGGTCATTGTATTTACATGGCCTTTTATAATGTGTTTCTTTTGCACTTTTTTCTTTTGTCTGTGTGAATATGAAGCGCTTTGACTTGATAAATAAACTTGCTTTGCCTTGCCACGGTTTAGTTTAGATAATTTGCCTGTGTTTATTTAGAGTGATCAGGTTCAAGGTAGGTGCCATGTTAACATCATCTCATAAGTTTAAATGTAACTCTCAAGCTTTGTCATGTGTCCTCTTCCTGTCCCTCTCAAGCTTTCCTTCTTTCGGATGATGAAGAGACATCCGTTCAGCAGAGTCATTAATCAGTGGGTTTTTACCTTGAGCTCTGCGCTGCGCTTGGGGGGCATCACACCATCCAGCCTTCAGCAGCAGATGCATAAACACAACAGCTAATGCTGCTTCACATGGGTATTATTCAATTTGACGAGGCCCTTCCTCCTGTTACGACGTTACCCAACGTGAACCCGCCAAAAAGTTCACAGAGCCACTGGTTGCCTGCGTGAAAAGTACTGCATCAGGGCGGAAGAGTGTGAGCATGTTGAGCCACTGAGTGGCTCAACTTGCCAATGCTGTGAAAAACTACAGTTGAGCTGCAGCATCAGCAGTTTCATCACTGCTATTTCCGACAACAAGAGTATTTTTTTCTCCAATAAGGCTCTGTGTCTCTGCTTGCTTTCCTTTACCCACTGTGATGAATGGTGCTAGTCAAGGTCAACTCTGCCTACAGCTGGAGCCAGGGCTCACACACACACACACACACACACACACACACACACACACACACACACACACACACACACACAGTCATTCACCTACGTTGTGTCCCATAATGAATTAACAGATCCTTTTATGTTTTACCATGTATAAACTGTTGTTTAAGCACTACAGATGGCTTGAACAATTGATGATAGTGTTCAATGGCTGTTGTACCTACTGTATGAACAGGCACAGGCAGCATCACTGCGTCCTCAAGTTGCAATGCAGCTGTGCTGCATATGTATAACACACAAGCGACTTTGTTTCTGTCACTATATTCACAGCTCATGGGTCAGTGCCTTTCTGATGTGCTACATATTTATATTCTATGCAAAGGGCATTTGTATTCCATGTAGGGGCCATCCCTCTGGAGGAAAGGAATGAAAACATCAAATGGGGAAAAAGACACGTGGATATGCATGCAAATAGAAAACATGAATATGCTCCTATACAGAAATAATGATAGAACAAAGCTTAGGCCCCATTAAGGGTAAGATCCAGATATGATTTAACAAGCAGCAGAAGAGGATTAGATATCCTGAGGAGTGTCTTTGTTTTTTCCCCCTCAACACTTTTATTTGGTTCAATTTTATTTCATAACATAACGACAGCAGTGACAATTATTTGATTTAATAATAGCAGAAACACAGCGGGTTCAGATTTGCGATGAGGGTTTGAGCATTAGATTCAATTTGAAACTTGATTCCTTGTGTACACATAGCTCAGCCTAGACTGATAATTAAGGAAATTAACACTGCAATAAACAATATTGGTAACACTTACATCTTGAACTGTGTGAGGGACCAAATCAAGGCGGATATTAAAGAGAACAGAATGACAATGTTGAGGTTTCCCCTCCGATACTGTGGGATGCATGTAAAGCTGTTCTGCAAGGTGAAATAATCACATAAAGATCTCTTTGCAAAAACTGTAGATCATCACAACTGAAACAGTTAGAACAACACAGTTGACCACACATTTAGAAATCAACTAAAGAAATAAATAAATAAAATCTACACAAAAGAAACGACTACATTTAACACCACCAATTAAAAGATATACAAAGTTGTTTCAACCATATTATCAGAATACATATTCCCAAACTCAATTCAACAAAGTCAAAATGGGGGATATCTTAAAAACAATTCGCCTACCAAAAGTGACCAATGAGCCGAGTAATCAACTCAAAGCAGAAATGTTGGAGAAAAAACACTTTGCAGAGATTTAACTCATCTCGAATCAAACAAAGTCCAGACAGGTACAAAGCAATGAAGGATGCATTGATCTCTGTTCTGAAGTCCAGCTTTGACTGGCTCCTTGAGTAGGGTGAGATCCCGCCCTCTTGGAAGCAGAATAAGAAGACCTGTTAGTGTGCCAAACCAGGGTTATAACATATTTACACATTTAGAAGTAAAAAGAAACAGACTTTTACCACAAATCCTCAGTCTAGATCAGATAGGACGTGTTCACCACCAGACAGCATCAGACTGACGTTTTAAGCCATATAACTGAGTAATGTTTTAGAAGCTGCTGGGGCTAGATGCAGGCAACGTTTTTGATTGTGTGAGTTAATCATTTTTATATGGAGTTGTGGATACATTTGGTTTATGTAGTACAAGCTATTTTTTGAAAAACGAATGGCAAAAATGTATATAAATGGCGCAGCGTTAAAGCCATTTGTTTCAGAAAGAGGCAGGGCTACCCAATTATTCCTCTCTTATTTACATTTTTATCCAACCCCTGAGCCGGTGGATAATTATAATATTATATGAAAGGAGGAGAATAAAAAAAAAAATCTTATTTGCTGATAATGTATACATTTATCTATCCAAATCAGAAAATTAATTTGTACAATTATTCTTGCTTTCAGAACAATATGGTTCTCACTTTTAAGTACATTCCCTCAACAAAACTTAACAATACGAGTTTCAGAAAGAGTGAGAGGATCAATCTGCGAGATATGAGTGAATAAATATTCCAAAAGATGTTACAAAATTGTTCTCCATAAATTACCTCCCTCTTAGTTATAACATAACGTGAAGAGATGGGGCCTATATAACCTCTGCTTGAATTTGGTTCTCGGATTGAATCTGTTAAAATTACTATTTTGCCAAGTTGTATCTCTTCCAGTCCCTTCCACTGACAAACTTCTTTCAGGGTACATTTGGTAAGGGGAAAGACCTTGAATTACATAGCAGAGTCTACAGTTGGCAAAGGAAGGAGTCGCACTCCCATGTCTAAAAGACTGGCGTGTTTGTGTAATCCAGAATATTTGGCTAGAAGGAAGGAGATTGAGGACACTATAACAGAGGAGTATCCAATTCAAGATGTAATTTAGGAAAAGGCTTGTGTGTCACTTAAGCTGTGGAACAAAGTAAACAACATCATTTAAGAGAAGCTATCATTCATTTCAACAGTTTTGAGATAGTGTGCTTAATACCCAGATGTTGTACCATAGAGATTAGATGTAAGTTTTAAGGGGAAGGGGACTCGAGGCTTGAAAGCATACTGAGGAGTTTTCAAGATCTAATGATAAAGCATGGCTTGAATAATAGCAATTTTTACACATTTCTTGAAGTTCAGCACTATATTTATTTTATACACTATGTTCATCCCGGGAGGGGACATTTGTCTCTGCATTTGACCCATCCCTGTAACTAGGGAGCAGTGGGCTGCCCATGACAGGCGCCCGGGGAGCCGTTAGGGGTTCAGTGTCTTGCTCAGGGACACTTCGACACAGGACACGTCCCAGCCAAGGACAGAACCGCCTACCAGATGACCCTCTTAACCCAGTGAGCCACGGTCGCCCAAAATATTGAACAGTTAATGAAGGTAAACAAATAAAAGTACTTGGATAATATGTTATTCTAGGGGATATCTTTTCTAGGTATCCCCTATAAATGCTTCTACCAAATCTCCAATTTGGTAGAAGCATGTTTCCAACAAAAAAAAAAAAGTTCATGGCTAAAGAGGAGTACAAACACTTTGTCTCATAATGTATGCTTGAAGGGCATATCTAATATGTCTAAAACACAAAGTGGCAAAGTGTGAATGAGGTGTTAGTGACCTCATTGTGGATATAAAAGCATGATTGCTTTCTTCCAATACATATATCTGAGGCTCAAACATGATAAGCAGGCTTTTGTATCAATTTATGGGCAGAGTGTCCCCTCCTGGTGAACGTAATCATGATGTGAAGATGGAGTCATGTGAGGGGCGAGGGTCCTCTCCAAAGCATCAAAGTCCTACATATGCCTTCCCCACCGGGCAAAATAAGCCCTCTCATTAGTTAAATAAGTTGTGAGCATATTGATTAGAGGTGTTTAAATTACCTCACCTCTCATGACTGAGCAGAGGGGGCCTAAAGGAAGGAGAGCGAGACATGCTGAGTTCAAAGCATAGAAACAACAGAGCCATAAAACATGGAGTGCAGCTAAGGCTTATGAGTGTGTCTTTGGTTCTGCAGGTATATAAGCCTCCTTATGATTTGACCGTGGCACCGTCCATGGTTGAGATATTTCAACAAAAACAATGCAAGAGTAACAGGGTCACCAAAGTCAGTTAGTGGTATCTTCTGGTGACCCATCAGATGCCTTTACAAAATCCACTGGAAGTGTTGCAGAAGAGGAAATATAATCATTTATTTATTGTAATAAATACTCTCCTTCTCTATAATTATGAATATCTCTTGCTTGTCTTGATATTTACTTTACATGGCACTAAGAATATGTATAAAGGTTGATGTAGGTATTCTCAAATGCTAATTGATTTTCTGGAACAAACCTCCACTTTAAGATCAACCCTGATTCACAAAGTCAACCCATTCTCACCCTCAACTCACACCGACTTTACAAAGTACTATTGATGCCTGGCCCCAAAAACCAAGTAAACCTACGTAGGATGTTTATTTTGAAAGGGGAACCGAGATCATCAGTTTGAAGCAGCGATATTGGCGGAGTTGGGAGTGAGAACGTGTTGTTTACATGGTTAAGAACAAATCAGAGTCCATGAATTAGATGAAGAGTTTTTTTTCATTTCCCTCTTATTCTATTTTTACAAATACATTTAAGAGAAACAAAAAACAGAATACAGAAAACGTATGAATCAGGCCCGATTAGTGCTTTACAGATTTCATTGCATTTAGCATGCTGGGATATGATATTCTGGCAAATAATCGTCCAGCATTCACACACTGCAAGACACACACACTTCCCTGCCTTTCTTCACAAATTAAGCATGGCCAGCTCTAAACATTTACATAATGCACTCAAAATAGCACACACGGGTGAATTAGCATGCTGCAGCGCGCTAGTTGCATTATCAAAGCTTCATGCCGATCGAGTATGATCGCTCAATATTATCGAAGCCACACAGAAAGATTCACAAATGACTCTCTCCACAAAAAAAAATATGTTTCAATACACTCAAAATAGCTGTCTTCATTTATAAATGTAAACAAAATGTGTTCTCATTTTATTGTCAATGATATTCTCTCTGCTGGCAGTGGCATTTTTCCAAACTCATAGACTAGTTTGTTAAATTTGCAGATATTTCTCTGATTTATAGAACATGTTTCACCTCACATAGGGCAGAAATGAAGTTACTCTTGTGGTAAAGTGGAGTGGTATCACGCTTCATCGGCCTCTGTCTAAGTCCCTTCCTCTAATACATAGAAGCACACTCATCTTTTCTCCCTTGAGATGCAAGAAGCAACTTCCCTGCAATAAATGCCTCACACTGAATCATTTTTTTTCCTTTGAGTCTTTTACAATTGGTTGTCTCATATGTGTATATTTTTTCACGTTTGCTAAATGATGCATTTCATTGGAAGCATGCACGTTTTGATGACTCGAAGCAGTGGTGTGTGACCTTAGAGCCCCGTCTTAGATGGACGTTGCTCACCATCCTCTCTCACTCACCTATATTGTCACTGATTGAAGAGGTCAGGTTAGTGACACTTCTGTTGTGTATGTCAAGCCCTTTACCGTTCCTCTACAGCTTTAAGTTCGGAGACGCAGAGCATGCAGTACGGTCCCTGAAACTACTGATGTTGTCATGGGGAGGTGCTGTGACAAATGAGTCGTCACAGAGGCCGTTAATAACATATCCAGTTTATTCAAAATGTTGTTTTAGTACTTGTAAAGAGAAAATAATGGATAGTAATGCTTTCATGTTTTTCTTTAACAGGTCCCACAGATCACCGATTATGTTCCACCAACTATGGGGAAAAGTATGTGTGTAAAAATGTGTTTGTTATTTTATCTTTTGTGTCAATTGAGTAGCTCATCTGAGATGAAATAGAGCCAACAGCCTGGGTCTTTTCCCTGCCTGTAATATAAATGAGCACTTCATTGGACTTTGGACCAAGAAAAGTAACGTGAAGTTACTGTGAAGAGTGAGAGGGGGCTATGCCGTGCTTCTCTTCAGTGTCCACTGCAGCTAGGTGTCCACATGCCTCTGTCCTGTCACAGAATCCAACATATCTTCATGCATTGGTTCTTATGATATCTCACGAAAAGCTACATTTTACTTTGAAAGCCGGCAGCACGTGTCAGTTTTCGCTCGTTACATGCATGAAGCCTTTTCAAATAAACTTCGATCTTTACAGGAAACAACTTATTTAGGTTAATGCAACATATCTAGTTTGGTTTAGGTAAATATCATCTTTTGGGTTAAAATAACGTAGTATGAAAGTAATGTGACAGTTGAATCAACATTGACTGCTCATTTCACGAGGGGAAAGAACAGCTCTCTCCTGGGTGACAGATCAGTTTTTGTTGGACCCAGCCACTGCCCCTCCCTACCCGGCCGTGTGGATTTTTGAGGTCTGGTACATGATTACGTGGATTACATACGATTTGATTTTGTGGGATATGAACAAATTACAACGTATTGTTTTTCCGAAATGGTTTATCAGAATCAGAAACGGTTTATTGCGAAGTATGTTTGCACATACAAGGAATATGGTTTGGTGATTGTTGGATGATAATAAATACAGTGCAATAGCATAAGACAGTAAAGTATGATCAATAAACCAAACAACGTAGGTATAGCTATGCTGGATGAGAACAGCTTGCAGATGTAGGTGTGTAAGAATGCAGTGATGTGTTTTAGCAAATTGATCACATTCTCAATTCTTCAAATTGAGCTTTGTTACTGGACAAGGATGCAAGATGTTTGGGTTTTATATTGTTCTTCTGAGGAGAATGGAATAGAAAGCTTGTGCCGTAACAATGAGTTACACACAATACATATTTGTTCTCAAAAATGTAATATCCTTATGTCCACTCTTTGTTTCCCGTACGGATTTAAAGTTCAACATTCAAAGTTGAAGTTTGAGATCCACAGTCCCGTTCTGGGCGCTTTATTATTCGTGATGGTGGTAAAATGGCTGTAGCGGTTCCTGTTATAACCAGTGTTAGCTGGTATAGTAGCAGTTTCCTGGATTCCAAGTTGAATCCTCACACTGCCTGTTCAGCTACATGACTCTCTCTAGTTTCAAGATATTTCCAAAGAAACGCTGAATTAGCATTTTTCCCATCCAGTGTCTGCTTCACCAACAAAGACCACGCCACGAGTTAGGAACAAAAGTGTTTTTATTTGGAATGGCTGGATGACGTAAGAAAGACTGGTTAAGGGTTGAGTTGGGATGATGGGATAAGGGCCGTGTTCGGTGGATTGATGGGGGTCAAGGGGAGGGATGAAAGGGTTGAGGGATCGAAGAGCGGCGGTTGCCAGGGAATGATTGAGATCGGAAGGTTGGTCGGGGTTGCGTGTGTGGGAATGTTGAGGTTCAAGGGATGAAAGGGTGGTGGATTGGATGGTGATGAATGAGGCCTTCGTGTTGCAGCTGTGATGACGCGAGGTTGAGACCCAGGGTGAGGGCACGTCCTGATGAGTTGTATGCTTACAATAGAGCTCAATGGCCCCCCCTCTGCGGCCCTGGTTAAACTGTTGTAGGCAACCTGCAGCACCGTGGCTCATTGCGGCTGTGGCAGCATGAAGTGCACCATTGGTAGAGGTTGTTGATAAAGAAAAAGGAGGAGGACCTACAGGAGTAGGCCGGAGCCAGAGGTGCTACATTAGCAACAGATGAAGGAAGGGAAGAAGAAAAGATGCCGGGATGCATGAGCCGGGGTCAGATGTGCAGCCTGCAGATATAGGGATGAAATGAAAAAGGATAAAACGTAAAACAAATCAGACATATGGGAGCTGGCACAAGGGGAGATGTGACCTGGTCCAGAGCGAGAGCTGGAGCAGTTGGCTGTGCCCCTGTAGTGGGCTGCGACGAGATGTCTTCAGCAGGCCACGAGCAGGTGGCGCTGGTTAGAGAACCTGGAAGTGAGTTGCTGGCCGGAGTGCAGCTGCGGGTTGAGCGTCATATATACACAGCCCTCCATTTCTTTTGGGTAAAAGAGGTGTCTAATCAATCAGAAATTGAGTTGGACTCACTATAACAAATAGTTTTTCAACAAAAAATTGGTGAAATGTATTTTTAAAATCTACATTTGATCTACCCAACAAAGCACTTTTTAAAAATGATAGAATATTTCTGAATCATTTTTATTTATTTTTTATTTATTAATAAATACATTTATGTTTTTTCTGCATTGATGTTAAACATAATTGAAATATTATAGGACTAAGATTAATTCACAAAAAAAGAGATGTGTTTTTTCAGCATGGGAAAAAAATCTGGAGAGAAGCTGTCTATTATAAATCGTCTCATTTCACAATATTCACCATTTCAAGCATGAAATGAAACTGCACCTTAAAAACTAAAATGAAAGGTATCAAGACAATGGTAATTAAAATGCCTTAAACTCTTGAAGTAAAATATGTGTGTACCCCATTTCCGCCTCTAGTTCTTTATTCGTTCTAATATAATTTCTCATCGCCTTTGTAAACTTGAATGAGCATTGAATTAGGGGGAAAAAGTAGTGGGTGGCTTTGTTTTTATGACATGCTTATCAATTATGACAAAAGATTGACAGGTAAAGTTATCATGCAGTATAATAGACCTCATATTTGTGAATTCAGATATATGTATTATGCAGCTGAAACCCAAAGTTTATTATATTATTAATTATGTGATCCACTTCCCCCCCAGTACAGTTCTGTCCATCTTCAGACTCGAAGGCCCACTGCGAGCAGAAACATCTCCACTGGCTGAGTGAAACAACACTCCAAAGAAGTGTCTTCCTTCACCTGTTTCTAAAATAATACAGATATGATTTATAACTTATTTATAATTATGAATCTGCCCATCAGAGCCATCAGGTGAAAATGAGTTTGATGTCACATAATGAAATAATCTTAGATAGAAATATCTTAGACCTAAAGATCTACATTATATTTTAATTAAAAGACAATAAAAAAGGTGCTTCATAATCTTACCTTTACTTCAGAGGACGCCAGAGTGGCCGAAGCATGAGAGCCCAAAGTCACTCTGTTCCCTCTGTCCTTGGTATACAGTACGGTGTTCATGGTGGTTCCCCGGGGATGGTTAATTTACCCCAGTTGTCTGAGATGAGTGAAATGTTGAAACAGCAGCAACAATAGTTAAATCAACTTTCTCAAAGCATTGCTCTTTTACAGAACTCTCAACAGTGCAATCTTGCCCCTCGTCAGGGCCCCATAATATGCAGGCGCTGTCAACAGCCTGGTCACTTTGCCAGAGAGTGCAACAGGTTGCGCGTCCCTCCCCACCCTCGGTCCTTGCAGGCTCCTCCATAGTCTGGTAGGCAGTCCCATTCAGCTCAGGCTTCGGAAAATTAGCACCCACCTGACTGCAGAGTCACAGTTCGGTGGGCCCTCTACTGGCTCCGGGTTTGTTTTAAGTGGTGCAGGGGACGCCTCCAAGTTGATGTCCTCGTGTCCACATGTGGATGTGAATATGGTTGGAATCAAGGTGCCTTGCTTAGTGGATACAGGATCCATGGTGTCTGTCACAGAGAGCTTTTTCCTCTAGCATTTCGAGCCGTGGGGTCAAGAACAACTCTAATCTTGTCACTGGCTGGAGCTTAGAGCTGCAAATGGGTTGCCCATTCAATACATTGGTTACCTGGAACTAGATGTGGAGCTGTGTAGCAAGTCGATGCCACGTTGTGGTGTGTTGGTCGTAAAGGACCCCCCTGGTGATTTGTCCCGTCCGGTCCCTGGTGTGTTGATGATGAATGTGATACGCAGGTGCTACAGAGAGCTCTTTGGGCAGCACGGCCAAGCTTTGTTTGATTTTCCCCCAGTGTCTGAGTCTCTCGTGCAGGCGCTGCAAAAGTGCCATCGTGCCAATGTGCAGGCCCCGTTGGGTACTGCAGGTAAAGTAAAGATCCGGGGTAAGAAGGCTTATTGTATCCCAGGTGGCATGATGCAAGTAGTGACGGCTACGTGTGCTGAGCAATACTCAGGTGCTGTTGTGTTGTTCAAACCCCCTGACACTGGCTTAGCTGCTGGGCTGCTTGTGTCACCTGCCTTGGTTCGTGTGATAAGAGGCACAGCCTACATACCGATTGTTAATGTAGGCTCCACTGATGTGTTGCTCTATACCCGCACCATTGTAGGCACCTTGGATAATGTTGTCAGTCTGCCCACAGGAGTCACAGAGAGGCCATCTAGTGTAGCCACAGTAGCATCTCAGTCTGTTTTTCCAATGATGGATGACCAGATGGAGGCCATTGACCCGTCTTCATTGTCTGCTGAAGAGCAGGATCAGGTGAGGTCCCTTCTTGGGAAGTACACCTCAGTATTTTGAAGTTGTACCAACTTGATAGCCCATGACATTCCGCTCTTGGATGACGTCCCTGTAAGACAACGCTACAGGCGCATCCCTCCATCAGATTATGAGGTAGTAAAAGAACATATCAATCAACTACTGGAAACACAGGTAATCAGGAAGAGTAGCAGTCCCTATGCTTCCCCCATCGTTCTGGTAAAGAAGAAAGATGGTAGCCTGCGCCTGTGCGTTGACTACCGCCAACTTAACAGCAAGACCAGAAAAGATGCTTGTCAGGACCTATGCCGATTTCTCCTTACCCTTCATCCTTGAGGTGGATGCAAGCTTTGACGGGCTAGGGGCAGTGCTCTCACAGGAGCACGGAGGTAAAGTTAGACCGATAGCATATGCCAGTCGAGGTCTGAGGCCCACTGAGCGCAATGTGCAGAACTATAGCTTGATTAAACTCAAGTTCTTGGCGCTCAAGTGGGCCATGACCGAGAAATTCAGGGAGTATTTGCTGGGCCACAAGTGCATTGTTTACACCGACAACAATCCATTGAGCCACTTGTCGTCTGCTAAACTTGGGGCAACCGAACAACAGTGGGCGGCCCAACTTGCATCCTTTGACTTTGAGTTAAAGTACAGGTCAGGAAGAAGCAATCAGAATGCTAACGTCCTCTCCCGGCAGCATCCACCAGGTGAGCAGGACAGGGAAGCCATGGTCCCTGGCACCTCGCTTCCTGAACCGTTACAGCGAGCATTGCAGTTGGGGAAGGTTGAGGCAACCTTGGGGTTCATCAAGAGCACGGCCATCAAGGTGTGGAGAGAACGTTGGAGCTCTTGCGAGCTTGTTGTTACTGGCCAGGTATGTCCTGGCCAGGTGGCATACTGGTGTCAGGCCTGTGAAAGAAGTCAAGTGGCCAAAGACACCCAGCCAGCTACTCGTAGCTACTTGGGGCATTGATTGGCTCCACGGCCTTCAATGAGATTTTGGCCATTGGCTATACTTTGTTGGAACCTGCACTTAATGGATTGGAAAATGTTCTGGTGATAACAGACATTTTCAGTAAATACACACTGGCTATTCCCACCTGTGATCAACATGCCTCTACAGTGGCACAGGTTTAGGTCGCAGAGTGGTTTTTCAAGTTTGGTGTTCTCGCCCGTATACACTCAGACCAGGGCCGCAACTTTGAAAGTTCCCTGATCCAGCAGCTGCGTGGCCTTTACGGCATTGAAAAGTCTTGCACCACTCCCTACCATCTGGCCGGTAATGGGCAATGTGAACGTTTCAATAGAACTCTACCCGTCTCTCGAAAGAGATTGGAATCCTTGCCTGCCGCAGGTACTATACTGCTACACTTACCTTAGCTAGTTTGTTTCCAAGGTGATTTGGTTAAAGGAAAGACAATCATCTAGTAAACACATACCAAAGCTAACATTAGCATTTGCCAATATTTCCCAACGCTACCTGGTACAATACAAACCAAACAATACAAGTAAAATGTTAATGCACTTCCCTCAGCTGTCATATCACTATATATCAAACTATTACTGGTCATGTCTGGTCATGTCTCCTCTGACAAAAAAGCTAACTGAGCAAAGTGTGTTAACGTTTTACCGTCACTGTTTATTTAGCAAATATTGGCTCTGGTAAGCTTAGCTATTCAATTAAATTCAATTTATTTTTGTATAGCCCAAAATTACAAATCACAAATTTTCCTCAGAGGGCTTTACAATCTATATGTTTGTCTGTATAACAATTTCATTTTGGTTTCAGTCAAAGTCACTATGGTAGTTATTGCAGTCACAAATCACCTTGGAAACAAACACATAGCTAAGGTAAGCATAAGCCAATGCATGCTAGTGCTCGCCAGTAGCGATATTACTAATAAATCAAACATACAACAAATGGAAATGCAGCATATAATGTCTTCCCTGGCGAATTGTACCACCCACAACGCAATTGTATTCCTTCAACATGGATGTAACCTTCAATCCAGTTGATGTATCACTGTGTTGATTCTATTGTGGATCTTTACACACCCATTTGCTTGTGTTTGGTTGCTTATCCCCCCGTCCATGTCCGTCCAGTGGTCACTAGGACAAAATATAGCTCGAAGGGACAAATAGAAAGAAGAAAATGCTGTATGTCACCACTCTCCTGTCCAACTTTCTTAAGTTGCCACTAATCAACAAGAGCCTGGTGGGGTTACAGCCCAGGGAAAGCCTCTAGCTATTTTCCAATTAGTGTCACCAGAGAGACAAATAGGAATTCTACACAGTGCACTCAGGGTAAAAGAATGAAAACAAGAAGGGTGGAGGTGGAGGAGAGGGGGATGAGAGAGGGTAAGACTGTGCTTTGCTGAAGAGCACATTGCAAGGGCAAAGAGAGAGAGAGAGAGAGAGAGAGAGAGAGAGAGAGAGAGAGAGAGAAGGCAGGCCAATAGAAGACCAGTGAAAGATGTCGAGGCGGGTATCTCTTTTCTCTGGGGTGAGCAGATTAAACGATTGTGACAGCAATTTGGGCAAAACAACATTCGTAGCCGAGACAGATAGATAGACAGTGGGCCAAGGCCTTTCTCTGAGAATAGTCATTCATTACAGCGGACATTGGAAGAGAATGTGGAGACAGACAGGGCTCCAGCTCGGCAGCATCAATTAACTGCAGCTCGCTTTGTATGCCGGGGCTGTGAATGAAACTCGACAGTCCAAGTTCGTTGAGCTTTTTAAGATGCAAAACCCTTTCTATTAAGCTCGCTCTCACAGCTCAAAGGGCTGGCAGTGCTCCTCCAGCGGCTGCAGCAGCGCTCCACACACCTGCATCACAAAACAAAGGCACAGTGACTCAGCTGGTTCATTCAGAGGTGTGTGAGCACAAGATGTGAGGGTAAAATGAGGATGATGATGATGTTTCTCCTCCCTGCAACTTTAGAAGTTACACTGCATGTCACTGATAATTAACCTGTGTGAGTAATATGTGCTGACTTATGCAATGTGTGAAGAAGGTAATCAAGATGGCAGACCCCATATTTAACAGATAACAGTGGTTCAGAACCATCATCCACATAAGCATATTGATTATAGGGCAGTCCTAGGAAATCCTCAGGCTGGATTGATCTAGCCTCTTACACCTTGTTTCACAGACACATGGACTCAGGAGAGTATTATATAAAATCATGGAGATTGAATGTTGAACCACAAACATACAACTGTAAGTTTTATAATGAGATAGATCTTATAATAAATACAAAAGAAGGGTTAACACTTTACAATATAGTATTCAACAATGTGAGCAGTTACTAAGAAACAACCAGAAGGCTATTTGAGGGAAGATGCCATCCACTTTTTAATTAAGCAAAATGACCAAAATGCAATCACCTGCCATCCGTAGTAGCAGAGAGAGTGCATGGGCAGAGGGGTTGTTTAGTTGAACATGTTAGGATAAGTCTAGTCCAGCGATTGGTATTGTCATAGTATAAATTGACGTAATCTTCCATTGGTTTGACTACGGTTTCTAAGCCTCGAGGTCGAAATATTGGTCATCACCATCTTGGATTTTGGACCTCGCCACCTTGATTTTTTGCAACCAGTGAAAGTGAAGCAAAAATAGAAAAATTACTAGATTTGTTATCTCAGTAAACATGAGTTTATGGTCTCAATCTCTAGTTTCAAGTCTTCTGCAATACAGCATGATGTTCATTTGGTAAATGATGGTCAATTTAGAGTCAAATAGACCATAAAGCAGGGGCGGGGCTACACAATGATTGATAAGGTTGCTACCATGGCATTGTCCAATCTGTTTTCATCTTACAACTTTAACCCTTGTGTTTTCAGTTCATAAAAAAGTTACAAGTAACATTATTCGAGGCCTGAGAATGGCAGTCTACCAACCAATCAGTGACATCACTACGTCCACTTCTTATATACAGTCTTTGGTTACTAGTGTACAATATGGGAAATTATAAATAATAAATGAAAAATAAAACAACATGAACCAAATTGATGAGGACAAAATGAAAAAGATTTGCGTGGGGCTCTGGCAGAGAAAAAAGATGCTGAAGCACCTCTGCTCTCATATATATATATATATATATATATATATATATATATATATATATATATATATATATATATATATATATATATATATATATGTGAAGAAGAGTTTCATCTCACACAAGAATATCCAGCATCAAGCGGCAAAAATGGTCACTGAGCCGCAGACGACAGTCCACAGAGCCCTGAAGCTCCGCCCCCGTTGCAGCGCAGAGTTCTGTTTGATATTTAAATATTTGAGTGTGTTGATATTGAGCCGTGTCTAAACTGCACAAAATTTGACATGGCACTCCTTTGGGTCTGTAGAAGTACACCAGCCAAGTGTGAAGGAGACTGTAATAACTATTATTGAGATATGTGAAAGAAGAACATACCCACATGCACACAGACAGATGCCTTGCTTTACAGTTTGATACAGCGTGACACAATTATATTTGACCCATCTCACACAATGTCACATGCCATAAGATTAAAGGGCTGTTGTAGTCACACACTCTGAAGGCATCTTTAGTTTCTTGTAGTAGTTGTAACATAGCTTTGCTATTATTCTCAGATGCAGGCTCCCTCCATGTCTTTGCAAATCCCAACTTTCAGCTTTTATATGGTAGGGGTTGGTATGTCATGGTAAACTTGACGGTGCCTCGTACTCCATGCGACCAAAGTAGTAGTAAAATCTACTTTTCACCATCTCTTTCAGTCTTGTGAAGCAGGTGGGTGCGAGGAAACAAGGACATGGACCCGAATGCAGACAATCCAGCAGACAAGAACAACTTGGGGGTTTACTGAAGGTATGATACACAAGCTTACCAGTAAGTCCAATGACAAACATTGATTATCGGGTATAGATAACAGAATTATTATTTTCTCCGTAAAAACTCAAACAACTGTTATACTGCACAGGATCAACTGATACCTTATTAGAATGAGTGTCCACATCACTTACGCATATTAAAGAGCACATGTATTGTTGTTCTCATGGTAAACGCTTTGTCTACCTCTGTGAAATGGCTTCTCCGGTTTGTATAAGCCATCATACAAGATTGGGATTCCCAACTGTCTTTTGGTCACAGATATTTTATATTCACTGTCGTGTTGTGAACCTGCTGACTGGGGGGAAGAGGGGGTTGGCATTATTGCTGAACATAATTGGACTCCACCCTTCCTGCTCCAGTACACACACAGGAACTATTAATGGTTCAGTTTGGCCCTGGCATGGTCTTTTTTTTATGTCTCTATCTTTCTTGATTTCCTGTTTACTGTGAGAAACTTTAAAATGGTTATGAAACAGTCTCAATTTAAAACTCTTGCCTTTATTTGACCTACATAAGTAGACGAGACCATTGCCAATAGTTCTATATAGTTATTCTCTATATCGGAAGCACTACCGCTTTTGACCACAGGGACCGCCAAAATCAACACAAAATTAAAGTTCCTTGTTGTAGCTTTAATTATAGCTATCCTATGCAATCTAATGATAATCAATTTACCCGGCTGTCCGACAGCCCTTTCCAACAGGAAACTGAAGCTGGTATTGATGCTCTCATCAAAGTCACCAGACACATTTGACAAAAACAGTAATTTTATCTTGTAGAATATGGCAGTTGCTGGTCTACCACTGCCTCCATTGGTTAGTTTGTTTTATTGTAGGGCTGAGGTGAATCTGAACTAACCAAAAAAGGATTTAACGGCTTCAGTTCACCTTCATGAAGGGCTGTCTGACGGCTAGGTAAAGCAGTGTAAATATTGTAAATATAATGTACACTTAAACTGATATTGATTTTCTCAGTTACCTGAAATAGGATTTGCTGCTGACCCGTCCATAACACTACATTGTTTGATCCTGTACTTTTACTCTTCTCTGTTTCTCTAAACATCTACTGACTATGGAGAAGTACCTCACACAACCACACATCTAAAATTAAGAAATATCCACCGGATTACACCTTTTACATTCTTGCGCTCAACGTTCACCAGAAACTGGTCTTAAAGATTCCCTTAAAAATCAGAAACTCTAGCTATAAATCACACTGTCAGTGTCAGACTTATAATCGATACCAACACTTTGTCACTCTTGTGAATGTTGAGCATTATTTTATAGGGTGTGTGCTGTGCAGAGTGGAGCAGTGATGGGGATGAGAGCAGAAAATAGAGAAGGGAACAGGAGGTTTGGTGAAGCTGCCGAGCATCCCTCCCCTGCCTCTTCTGATCCCATCATCACGCCATGCATTAGTCAAGCCTTGTGGCCCCTCTGACGTCTGCAAAGAATATGTGAGCGAAGAAGGAATCCATCAAGAGTAATGGTATTGCTGTATGCCCTCAGGGCAGCCATCTTAAATCCTTACCCATCATGCCTCAGCCATAAACTATGCAATCACGGCCCAGTTTGCCGGCAACAGGCTGGTCCCACTCAGCAAGCGTGTGGTCTTCATGCTCTATTTAAGAAAGAGTCTGGGGTTTTACTTTGGATCTGCTTCTTTTTTTATGTTTTACCTTAACCAGATGTGTCAGGTCCCCAGCTTCTCCTCCATTCTCTCACTCTCTTCCTCCTCCACTCCTCTCCTCCCCTCGGCAGCTGTTCCCTCACATTGCCTGCCGTCTCTTTCTCTGCCTCCCTCCAGGTATGTCTTCACTCGCTCTCTGTTCTCACAATCTCTTCGCTTGCTGGGTTTTTATGGGTAAAATCATAATAAACTGCAGCACCACAGCATGCAGGTGTTACTACTGTACACTGATGTCCCTCCTAAATTACAAGGTGCTTCTGTGGGCAACAACCCATTAGTGATTTGCCTTATCTATGATGATTTCAAAAAGAAACATTTGAAGAAAAAGAGTTGTAACAGAGCACCAACAGAAAAGGAAAATTGGAATATTCATAGAGCTGCATGGCAGTATGTTTAATACGAGTTGTGTTGCCTTTAAAGGCATTTTCTACTTTGTTTAGATAATTTGTTTGTGCTTATTTCAAGACGAAAAGATGGTTATTGTAATGTTTTTCTGTTCACGTCATGTCACTTCCGGTTAAATCACTTCCGGTTTGGTAGCTTCGTTGACTGTAGCCAAACAAAAGAGAGCCGCATGCTCAGAGGAGTAATCCGCTCGCATCCACCTGGAAGCATCCTAGAAGCAATGCCGTAAGTTCATTTACTTGACATTGGACATGGTGGGCATCTTATATCAGTAAAGATTTCTTTATAAATGGGTTTGATGGGTCACTTGAATAAGTTTGTTAATTACATGTAAGTTTGGAGCAATGCCAGTTGGGTGTTTAATCAGAGTTTCGACACTCTGAATGAGAACACTACATGAGTTCTTTAAAGATGCACTAAATGGCTTTGTTAGTGCCTTACAGTGCCCCTAAATTCCACAATTCTCTTCTATTAATGGCTGCTTATTTGATTCAAGAGACCATGATGGCTGAGCGAGCTCACCTCAACCTAAAGCTGCACCATTCCATATCATTAGCTTAACAGTATTGGATGTATGGAATGGATCACTCGTAGTGATAAACCCACAGAGAAATCTGTAATAAACATGGTGTGATAGAAGAATAACGACCATTCCCATGCTCGATAATGTCTCATTGGATGTTTCTAGCATGTTTTGGGTTGATACCAATTGCATTTTTCGCCAATGGCGAGCACTTCCACCCCTGTGAGTTTCCCCTCGCCAAAATATAGCCTAAATTTGGAGCGTTATTCAGCCCCTTTCCTTTCCTGACAAGCTAGCATGATATGGCTGGTACCATTCATTAGGTTGTCTAGATTCATCTGATAACAGAACCTTTACGCTGTCACCTTAGGGGAGTTGAAGAGCTTAAAGGTTTCCTGTGGAATTTTGTGACCACAGGAAATGCAGACGCAGGCGGATGATATAATACACATTTCCAGCTATTGGTTTCATGCTTTTCCAATGATCAACAAGCTGGTAAACATAGATGTAAACAATAGAGGTTTCAAAAATAAGAAGGAAAGGCGTTCAACCCGGTTGTTAGACCTCAAGGACACAAACAGTATGTTCTTGTGAGTAGCACCGAAAGGAAAATTTGTTCACAGGAACACTCCGCATGAGCCCTTTTATGTATATGTGATATTTTAGTTTTGTATGTGTTGTCAAACCAATTTGTCAGAACATATCCATCACCATTCTCCTGAGCCCCAGGTGATGTTTCAACATTACTTGTTTTCTCCAACCAACAGTCGAAAACCCAAAAAAACAGAAGAGAGGAAAAAGTCCAGAGTTTATAATTTTTGCCTGATAGACAACAATTGTGCCTCAATACTCAGTAGTCAAAATGAATGTTGAACGACTAATTGTTGAAGCCCAAGATATTATTTCAGATTCCATCCAGAATGATTTGTGCAATGTCAAGTACTTATCTTTTAGCTCTTACAGTAAAATTATAACATTGTAATTATGGCCATACGAATGTATTTTGAAACCAGCACTGCCGTGCGCAGCAGATTCTTCGCACTCAGCATACCTCCTATCTCTACTGTATGCCTAATTCATTGGCCCCATTCTGTCATGTAAGCTCAGCTTTAAAATGGACATTTATTACATGCTGTTTTGTTTCCAGTTAGCGCTAACCACATTCAATTAGAGTCAGGTCCTCTTTCATCCTCTCTGGACCGCAGCTCTCATACATGTGCTGTGACAGGATGTGAAAGTGAACGAGCACTGCGTGGCGAGGGCAGGCCTAAAGCGACGCTATCGCAGCCGCATGACGCGAACGTCTAATTACAGTTTACAACAGGCATACAACAAACGGAACAGTTTCAAGTCATTTTTAGCCACAATCTTATTTTTCTTTTGTGTTTTTAATGATAATGTTCATCTTCACTTATATTTACTTTACCTTTTTTTTTTTAATCTGTTGATGCCTGTATTAACACCAGGAGGCAGTTACAATGAGATATGTGGAGATTGAGACTGAGATGTTTGCTGTGTACCGTTTTCCTTTCAGTGTACTTTAACTTAGAATACAGTTTTCATTTGATTATGCTACAGCATGAAGATCTGTTGGACGGCTTGTTCCGACTCTAGTACATGAACAAATCTGCCGAGGCCAAAAGCCCAGATCCGTTGCTTCGGTCTTTTGTTGGCATATGGGCTGCAGTTACAGGAAGAGTTAGAGGGAGCCGGTATCAGCAGCAGCCAAATCAAGTCAGGTTGAGTCAAGTGTACAGGTTTGTTGCAGTGAACGTTCTCGGCAGCGGTAAACCCATAGAAAACATGTATTAGTCACTGTTTAAAGCAAGCTCAACATCACTGAGTGAGTTTGTGACTTTGTTTAGGGTTTGATCAGATATAGAACCAGAGAAGGCAGAAGAAGGCAAGAGCTGTTATCATATGACTAATGCCTGGAGGTGGATATATACGGTTCAGGTAAGGCAGTAGAACTCAAGGCTTCTTTTTCTTCGTCACAACAGCTTACACTGACTCCGTTTGTTCTATTTATTATGTATAATAACTAATCTTAAATTACATAAATTTAAACAACACACAATATTTAAGCTTTGCAAACATTTGATCAACACTATCATGGAATATCACAGACATAAGTATTTCATTAAAGCAGCCCTTTCATTTCAGCTGAACTCTTGGTGTTCCAGACAGCAAATGGTACATGGACTGTACTCTTTTAGTCTTCCGACCACTCAAAGCGCTTTAAAACTACATGTCATCATTCACCCATTCACACCCATTCATTCACTGATGACAGGCGCTACCATGCAAGGTGCCACCTGCCCATCAGGACTATCTAATCATTCACACAACATTCATACAGCACAGCTACGGCAGCAATTTGGTCTTGCCCAAGGACACATCGACATGGACTAGCTGAGCCGAACCGCCGATCCTCTGATTGAAGGACGACCCTGCTCTCCACTGAGCCACAGTCGATTGTGTGTTATAACATAAGTAAGCTCTGTGGTAAGATGGATGCTCACTAAGAGCATGTCGAAGACTCAATAACACATTTTGAAGCGTGATATGTTTGCATATGGCTAAGATTTATGTGTTGTTGTAACAATTCCGAAAGATAGAAGTGGCACACGATGGCAGCTGGACGTGGAAACTGGAAAAATGTTTTAGGAGTTTTACTAAAAGCTGGAGCGTCGTCTACTGGGACACAGACAGGACAATTTCTACCGGTACATGCTGTCAGATAATGATGCATGTCATCCCTCAGCTGAAGAAGGTGGACTGAGAAGAGGAGCATGTCTGGAGTTTATGATAAGATTGGCATCTTAGGGGACTTTAAAGCTCATCCCAAAGACCTCATGGTGGTTCCCTGCTGGCTGAAGGCTTTCAAAGACAACACACTGCAGCGTCTAATTAGAAAGAAGAAGATGGTGGGAGACAAAACGATGACTCTGGACAGACACAACTTGGAGAAGAGGATCCGCTTCCGCTACAGACGCTTCCACTGGCAAACACCGCTAAGAGAAGACGTGTGTGTTTCAGAGCAGAGGGGCTACGCTGTGTTCTGAACGCTGCAGGGAGGCTTTTAACTAGACGACAAGACTGCTTTAGAACCTGTTCAGTGGTTACATTACATTACATTCATTTAGCAGACACTTTTATCCAAAGCAACTTACAATTCAGTATCTATCTATATACCGTAGGCATATAGGAGCAATTTTTGGGGTTAAGTGTCTTGCTCAAGGACACATTGACATGAGACTAGGAGCAGGAGCCAGGGATCTGACTTCTGACCCTCTGATTGAAAGATAGCCCTGCTCTCCACTTAGCCACGGTCACCTGGTTACCTGTTAACTATGGAGTTGGTAGATTTGGGTTTTTATTCATTACATTTAAGACCCTACATGGCCTGGTTCCTGCATATTGGCCCAAGCCTCGAAACTTTTCATGTGTCCCTGCATCCCAGCTGCAGATTAAAGGGCTCTGCTGGGGGAAATCTTGGGTCAAACCTTTTCACTTTTTGTTTGGTTCATTGATCTGTTCAGTGTTTTAGTCACAATAGCGGCATGGCACTCAGTGGGCCAGTTCACCGCTCTGCTCCGGCGTGAAATATGTCAAAGACAAAATAATTGAATGGAATACAACACGTTCCCCCACCAAGGTGGAAAATAGTCTTTGGTCAAGCTGGCAGTTCAGTCATGAGAGGGGCAGAGTTCTGGTTTTGATTGACATATCTTGAGTGAATCCTCACCTGCCACCAAAAGTTCAAGTTTTTAATTCATCCAGTAAGATATACTGTATTCATGGTTCCTGGATGATGCATTCTATTGACTCGGGCAAAACCCAGAGTCATTAGAATGACACCACGAGATTGACATTTTTAGTTGACACTGTCTTAAAGAAAAGCTTACCATTGTCATGCATCTGCTTAATTTCGGGGATGTGACTGCGTCAATCCTTCACCAGCATCACTGCCGTCTTTCGGAGCACGTACGTGAATGGCCTCACTCCAAAAACAACTTGTCACGGTTGTCTTCTTCCTCTTTTTCATCCCTGTCCGATATTCCGGTAAAATCCGCGGTGGCGAGAAGTCTTCAACAACAGAGAGCAGGCTGTTCATCATGTTGAGCCAGTAGCTATACTGTCACTATCAAAGTTGACGGGGAACACAAATCCAGCGATAAGTCCCTCCCGAGCTTACTGTTTTAACAGTAAACTGGTAAATATGTGGAGCCAAATAGCACTCTGCAAGCTGTGGGAACGTTGCAGCCTCACAAGGAGTGAATGCTATAGAATAATACTTAACTTGCATGTGCTTCTGTAGCTACTGCAGGCATCAATACAGTCATACAGCATTTCTTAGCACTATGCATAAATTGCGAATTGTGCAAACTGGACTTTCAGATTAATTACCGTGACAATTAATTTACCTTCAGGTCACTTCATCTATCTTTTTTTCCATCAATCTAACTCTCCACTCAAAGAGAGTTGAATTAACATTTCAAGCCATATTCTGTCTCCTGTCATGTTAGGGTTTTTTTTTGTCCTCCTTTTCCAGACCTACAATCAATCACAGAAGCTTTATTTCAGGGGATAAAGCCATATTTCTCAACCACTGGGAGTTATGTGGATTGACTGATCAAAGACCTCACATTTCTAAGAACAGGCAACCTGTTCTTCTAACCGTGCGGGAATATTCTGATAAAAGGGAATGAAGTCCTTCTAGCTTAGTGATCAGTGGATTGTCAGATTTACTTCTTCCTTTGACATAATTCTACATTGATTAGACACAGTTGGAAGAAGTTTGAGGCTGACTATTTTTCTTACACCTTCGGAGGTTGAGAAATATAGTTTAGCTATGCAAATATCACTGAGCTGTTTCTGTACAGTTATACGATCACTCAGCAGAGACCCTTATTGTAATAACTTTGCCTTCTGTTTGCTGTAAATCTCCTTATGATTACTGCGTGTTCATGCTCTATGATTGGTGGGCTTGTTAAATAGTAGTGCTGCTTATGGACTCTTGCCCTGTCCATTGTCCAAAATTTCAGGGAACTATTGCATCATGCTGCAGAAACTCTGGTCCATGCCGTCATCAAATCAAGAATTGACTACCGCAACAGCATTATTCATGGCGCACCATCCAAAGTCCTTCATAAAGGAACATCCAGAGCTCTGCTACTCAGCTGCTCACCTGTTCCCGTGATCATATCAGCTCTGTCCTCCAGAACCTCCACTGGCTCCCTGTCCCACAATGGAATCAATCTCAAAGTCCCTCTCCTCACTCACAAATCCCGCCATAACTCCTTCCGGCAGCCTCCGCTCCTCTGACTTATAACTTGTGTAAAGTGTCTTTGAGTACCCTCAAAATCACTCAGAGTGTATTAATAGTATGTGTGGAAATGTCTGAAACAAACTAAACAAAACTGCAGCCGTGTCAGCCAAGGAATAGACAAGATCCCTGTTCGGGTTATTATAACTGGAACTCCCTCCAGGCTCAGGTTGTTGCTCATCAGCTGACGAGCAACAACCTGAAAGACACATTAAAGCCAGCAAACAGGACACAGATCCCTGGTTGACAAAGGGGTCACAAGCCTGTTTTACAACTAATGTCCAAGAGAAATTTGATATCATTTGAGAAATTGAGAGAGATTTTAGAGAATGCCCGGGTTCAATTTATCAGTCTTTTGATTTGGTCTATAAGAGAAGAGCCTTTGCTCGGACCACACCCATCCTGAAATCCGGCCTTCATTTTGATCTCAACTACGCAAGGTTGTAATGCTATCACGGTGCCATAATCTGCCCATGGACGGATAGACATATAAACACCTGGCAAAGTACTCAAAACCTCACAAGTAATTAACAGTTTGTCAAATGATTATGTGTTAAAGATCGCGTGTAGTGAGAAACCCAGAGAATTATCACCAACTCTGCAGTTCCCTTCATTTCTATGGGCTTGTTTGCCTCTTTCAGTACATTCTACCTGTTTTGCAGCATGCTAAATGTTTTGGATCTGTCTCAGCACTCTCATCAACCTTGATTCCAGGAACAACAAACGGGCAGCTAAAAAGCTCTGTACAGGTCTATGAGGAAATAAACTAAACTGAAATTTGGACATTCATCATGTGGCACAAACACAAGTCTTAATGGAAGATAATGTTACTTTGTGTCTGCTACTGTTTGCCTACATGTCAGCCAACTGTATAAGGGGATAATAGGTCAGTGTAGGGTTTCCAGCTGCTGCCCCTAATTGGCAAAACAATCAATTGAAATAGCTTTAAATGTTTCTCCAAAAGTCGCAAAATATCCATACTTAACAAATCATCAACATGTCGCTGTCAATGTCTGTCAGTTGTTCTTCAATATCTGCTCTTTGAAACTAAAGCATGATTAGAATGTATAAAGACCTTGCTTTAGTTCAGGAAAAGAATGGGGTCTTGTTTTAATTTTCAAAAATTCAACAAGACAAGGCTTGTTTTCTTATTAATTCTTAACCTGAAAACACCTTAGTGAAATGCTTTAGTAGGCTCAACCTAACCATGTTAAGGCTGTGGACCCCAGTACTTACAAGTTTACTTCATCAAGATAATCTTCACAAATAAACACCACTTCATGATTGTTGAAGGGTGAATACAAACAGCAGAAGTAAAAAGCGAACGTTAGGCGTTATAAAGGAACTCCACCACGGTCACATGACTTCATGTCACCACCACTGAGCTAAAGGAGGACGAGTAATCTAGTGAGGACGTTTAGTTGTCTCATTTAGACGCCTTTTTTAACACACTAGCCAGTCTGACTTTTGATATTGTACAACAAAGCATTGAAATCCCATAACTCCTAAACCTAACCCTTGTTAACTACAAACCTTATTTCAGTTGTTGGGAATGAAAAGGAGTGTGTTTGAGTTATCAGCATGTAAGAAAGTAAATTATTGACATAAAAATGACATCAAATTATTAATAATAACGGGGCACTACCCTGCAAACAGGGACTAATAACCAAACTAAGTCTCATAATTAGTGTTCACTCACAATGTCAAAAGTCAAAGTACTATTACACAGCAGAGAAGGAGAAACTGTTTTATGGAAACAAGGCTGAACAACAGGGGTTCTGGGATGTCTGTGGCCCTCGGCCAATTAGATCGCAGTGTTGCATTTGGATGACGAGTTCACACCTTAATGTGAACTTCTTCGTAGTGGGGGTTTCATGCTATCAAACTCAAATCAGGATGAGCCTTGCCTGCCGAATCGGCAGGCCCAGATTTCTTTGTCTCTGAGCACACGGTCAGACCCCAACACAGTTATCTAACCATAAACATATTGACTTTGAGTCGAGGGAACCAGAAGTAACAAAAATGCTGACTCATTTCCTAGTTTTAAGACTCATTGCTGCAGCACTCTGTCTCCGTAGTCAGTGTCAAGTGTTTTGTACGCCCACTGCCAGCATCCCTATAACTCCAGTGTGATAAGAATGTGGCACTTTTAGGACTACAAGTGAACATATTTCATGTTACCTCCCTAAATGTATTTGGCTGAAGTATGACATGATATATGAATGTCATCTCTAAGTGACAGGGCCTGAAGTCCAAGAGAGTTCAATGCATTGCATATTCAGAAAGCACAGACAGAAAGAGAAAGCTTCAGTAAATTGAGGCCATGTACAAATGAGCATGCGTTGCTTTTTTTTTTTTAATGATAACAATTGTTCCAATAAAGCAGCATCAGCAGTGGACAGTGACATTGAGATAATAATTGCATACTTTAACAATGCTGCTCCACAACCTGCTGCAAACACTTCCTAAGGGCTATATATATATATATATATATATATATATATATATATATATATATATATATATATATATATATATATATATATATATATATATATATATATATATCATATTTGGAGGGTGGAGGATGAATTAAGGGTCTCACAGGAAGATGAATGAAGCTGTTCTGATGTCTGGTGGTTCTGCAGCTGATTCCTCTGGGTTTCTTTCCAGACGGCAGCAGGATGAACGGACTGTGGCTGGGTGGGTAATGTCTCTTAATATCTTTCGAGTTCTTCGCAGGCTCCTCTTCTCACCAATATCACTCATGCTCGGTAAATGGTACTTTAATTATGTTCTGGGTGGGTTTTAATCACTTCCTGTCCTGGCCGTGTACATCTCATGCCAGTTTGTAATGTTTGCAGTCAGGATGCTTTCTATTGCTCCTCTGTAAAAGTTGACAAGAACTCGGCACAGGAGTTATGCCTTCTTACGTTTCCATATAAGAAAGTTTATGATTTCTTTTCACCAGGATGGAGATGTGTGATGACCATGTCAACTTGTTTGTGATGCTGATTCCCAGGAACTTGAAGTTGTTAACTTGCTCCACTTTAGCTCCATTGATGTCGACAGATGAAAGTAGAGACCAAGTTATCAAAACAGACAAAGTGATTTTATTTCACGTGGACTGATGTAATGATTCAACCACAGATGGTCTTCCTCAGGTCAAAGTGAAGAAGTGAACACACCTGTATTTAAAAGGTAATTAACTATGACACATTATACAACATTATCTCCTAATTCTTCCAAATGAGTCATCTGATATGAGACTTGTCCTCTTCTCTAATTCTGTTGTCTTCATGTGAGAGGAGAGACCTGGATGTGGTCTGTACCGGTCTGTGATGGGACATCTATACTGGAATGATCAAAGTTTAAGGACTCTGTCACATGTTGGCACTCTTTATATTCACTTTGTATGGACTATTAGGAACATGATTTGCTGATTTATTTGCCAAATCATAAGATAATATAGGACACATCATGCAAAAAATGTGATTTACTTTTACTCATTGGCTTCCTTTCTAATAGTATAATATTAATGTCACATTTAGTCACACTTGAGAGATAGAGTTGGCGGTTTGCGAGTTGTGTTCTCATTACAGGGTATTAAAAAACCTTGCACACATCACTACAGCACACTCTGCTACGCTGGTCGCAAAACATGGCGATAGAAAGCCTCTCCAATCCCCCTTTGTATAGTTTCCCATGGCTCACTCATTAGCTGTCTAACTTGGTCTAATTATCCATTACTCCTCTAACACATCATCATCGTCATCTCGGTTAATGTCAATGTTCAATTTCACCGTCAGGGTACAGTCCAGATTGTTTTGGAATCAATCCCCGTTTTTGTGTTCTCTGTGTGAAGACTTAATTTCCCTGAGCTCGAATACCTCATGTGAATTCTGGTAGCAAGTTCATATCTTGCAGCTTCAAACAGCAGATCCAACTGGCAGCAATCACACACACACACACACACACACACACACACACACACACACACACACACACACACACACACACACACACACTGTTGTGTCCTCTGTGAACTGTATTGTAGCACTTGTGTTTACATTAAGGCTGTGGTGCTCTACGGGGTAGATGGGGAAAAAGAGATATAGATATGGATCGAGTGATTAACCAGCAGTTGGCATGTTTATTACAAAGCATTCAAACTTTTTTTTTTTATAATTTTCCAACATGAAGAACTCCTCTTTGGTCTTTATCAGAGACAGAGTCTTTGTCCATCTCTGTTTCACCGTTGTCTTTCAACCTCTTGGCTCAGTTCTCCTTTATTTTGTTTCATAGAATCAATGCGAGTTCCTAATCTCCATCAGTCTGCTTTAGCTCCTGTTCTCTGACCATTGGCTTGAGAAATGGTGGATCTGCACTCAACTTTTCAATGCACGCTCAGTTTACAGTAAAATGTTGCTATATCGGGATTATATCGAGATCGCTACATCCTGAATTTCAATTCCTCCATTAGTGTAACCTTGGATTTGGCAAAGACACTTGGCAGCAGGTTTTCTGTGATTTTACAGAGTGAAATACAGTATATTATACTGATCTGTATTCCCTGCTTTTTTTAGTTGGAAGGTGTTAACCGGCAACATGTTTGATATGTACCTTGAAGTTTATGTATCACAGTGTAAAGGACCACTGACGAGGGGCCTGTACTACGAAGCGATATACCCAGGGTATCCTTTGGTTATCTGGTTTAACTTACCCTTAGGGCCTTTACATAAAGGGGCGGTGTTTGCGGCATCTGACCAATCATAAACATGGACAAGTCTGCCGTTAGCAAGAGTGGCGCACCTAACAAATACAAAGAAAACTACAAAATACTGAGAAGTTAAATACATCTTTGAGGCTGAAAGTAACAAAGTTGAAAACAGCCAAATGCAGGAAAGTCCGCTGGCAAGAAATTAAATTAACTAAAAAAAAAAAAACATAAAACATAATTCAAAGCAGTAAGAAGGTTTCCTTCCATAATATAAAATCACCTACAGCATAAAACAAGTAACAGGAGCAAAGTAGCACTGCATCACGGCTCTGACATGCCGCACTGCAACACACGGCTTAAGAAGCTGACACACATAATGGATATATGATATGAATGTATGAAGATAATATATATACAGATTTGTGTTTTTTCTATTTGCTCCAAAGTCTGTTTCATACCGCCAGGGTTACAGCTGATAGAATAAGGCTAAAACATTGTCATATATGCCATCAGAATACATCTGCAACACATTTAACACAATAAACCCATGCAATTATAGCCAGATCGATCGTGCTCTAGATGAGACATTGATATTATAAAATATAGAAACAATAAATAATTCACACATTCACACAGTCAGTGATTTAGATCAGCTGACCTTCCTTCACGTCTGTTTTAACTGTGTTACTTTCAGGCTGGATTATGACTTTAACGTCTTTTGTGTAATGATCAATGAACCGAGCTTCGATTGGTCAGTAAGCAGCGCTTTACATAACAGTTGATCTCTTACCTCCAACGTAACCTTCCGGAGCAGGTTATGTGTTCAACCTCAAGTTAACCCCAAAGTTACCTCGCTAACCACAAATCCTGCTTCACAGCACAGGCCACAGGTGTCACAACTGTGTTTGGCTTCCTGCTCATACAGGGTGTGAAATAACAAAAAAAAAGTAATGTTTGACAGCTTGAAGACTTAATTGTGGTGTTTGTTTGTTTTTTAACTCAGACACATCTCCGGCATGGCGTCTGCGCCTCCATACTTTGTCAAAAAAAAAAAAAAAAAAAAAAAAAGCGTCTCACAACATTTGCTTGATGTATGGAGGGTAGATAAAACACATGCTTCACAAAAAGAGCCAGACTATCTTTACTTTGTTATTCCAATATCCTCTTCATTTCTGTCATAGCGTCAGGATGATAGGATCATTAGTCATTTGCGCACGTCTGTTGGAGCCAAAGAAGGATTGCCGTTGCCTGACATCATCTCAGGCTGGTATTTGAAGCAGAGATAGTCTGGCTTTATCAGAGTGAGAGAGAGAGAGAGACTGGCTGAGAAATAACAAACGAGGGACCACTTTCTCTTCTCCCCTACTGGAGATAATCTTGTTTTCGACTTGAATGATTGGCAAGGATTTCACAGGCGCTCCATCTGTTTTTGACAGCTTTGCCTTTATGTCAAAATAGGATTGCTTATTAATCTAATCTTAGTGGTTCTAAACTAGTGTTTTGTATTGTACCTCCCTCCCAGCATAGATCGCTGCTTGGGAACCCTATGCAAAGCGCTTTCTCTGATCCGCCCACAATGGACATCCCTCAATCACGATAATGGTCGGACTAAAGGAGCGCAATGCAAATTGCAAAAATGATATGATATAGGGCCATTGAAAATCCAACTTAAGCCCCCAGTTGGGAGTGTACACACACACACACACACACACACACACACACACACACACACACACACACACACACACACACACACACACACACACACACACACACACACACACACACACACACACACACACACACGGCTGCTCGATGAATTCAGCTGCCAGGTTAAAACAGAATCTACCGGATTGGGCAACAGGATCAGGTGGGCTTGACAGGGTGAGTAGGTTTTGTGTCGACCAGGATTAGAGGAATGATCTGTGTCCCGGATGTTTCTTAATGCACTGTCACATTATGTAAATCCTCACTCACGTATGAATGCCACAGCTACTGTATTTGTCTGCCTGCTACACGTTGTTTCCCCATGAGCTAGCGTGGATTGACCTCAATTTGTTTCTCAACCCCGCCCCCCCCCCCCCCCCCCCCCCCTCACATCTCACATTTCTGTCAGGGAGGACGTGGTGGTAAACGACAGCGCACATTTCCTGTTGCTGTGTGGGATACGGTGAGAAAGATCACAGAGCACTCTCGCTGCGAACGAGACAAAAGTTTAGACGGAGGAAGACGAATCGGCAGCGAGGCGCTCGCAGAGAGCAGTCAGCTCCTGCTCTCTCTTCTCCATCTGCCTTTCTTCAAAGACCAGTCAGCTCCTGCTCTCCATCCTCATTCTCTCTCCCCTCTGTCTCTGCCCCCCCCCCCCCCTCCTCCTCTCTGCCTCCTGCCTTTCTCCACCTTAAAAACCTTTCTGGCTGATGGGTAGAACCAGGCTAATTGACAGACTGACCCGAGGAAAGGTAGTGTTACTACTCCTCCTCCTTGCTCCTTTTGTCTTTGGATCAAATACCCTTCCTTGTCTCTCAGCTTTTTTTCTCCGCCTCCCCCCCCCCCCCCCTCTCTTTACCAGCGCCTCAGAGCACCGTGGCATTGAAGTCCGCCGCTCCGCGTTTTGTTATACGGACTAGGAAATGAATCACGGCCGTGAGCAGCGAGCAGTCGGTTGTGATAGATGAGGAGGGCAGGGCCCGGGCAAGGAGAGAGTGGACAGACGGTCTGAGCAGCTTCTGCAAGGTTGAACTTTAACAATGTGATGGCTACCACCGAGACCGACCTCCAGCCCTCCTGTGTCAAGAGGCTTTCATCTCATCAGACGCTCGTACGGCTCAGGTCTTTGCATGAATCCTCTGCCTCCACTTCAGTAGAAGGCAGCAGCTTCTCTTCCACTTCTTCACAGCCCACTCTCCCTCAGTGCAGTATGCCGTTTTGCCCACGGCCTACCTGCCTTCCTTTCTTGTATGTTTCAGACTCCAGTGAGAGAAAACAAGCCGAAGAGCAAACCTCAAAAGCTCACTGTTGAGTTTATCAACACTGTCACTCACCACAGTGGATTTTTTTATTTATTTTTTTACCCACCATTTCTCCCAGCAAAGTGCCTCTGAACGTTATCTTTACGACTGTGAAAAACCGACAGCTGCCGGTAGGAGTGGAATAATTGCCGCTGCCAGTGTGACAGACATTATTGACTCACTTGTACAATAGCGGCACAATGGCATTCTTTTCCAAAGTGCTTGGAAGCCACAGGAATTCCTCCATTGTCATTCTGTGGACGAGCCAGTCGTTTGCAGCGGTATAGCGAAGGGGTCTAAGATAACAATATAACGTTTTGTACTCTTCAAAATGCTGCTTTATTTGGATGTTGTCAATTGCAACAAAAGCGCTACCCGGATCCAAAGCGCATCTTGGCAAGATAATTCTCATCTTATAAAAATCCCTCCCTGCTGCTTTTCTGGCACAGAGTAGACCCAACATGTCATCACACACGCAGATCACAGATAGCCTTGCGGGCCTCACTGTGACATTCACTGCCAGCTATACTCAGTGGGCAGCTGGTTACGTCTCCTCAAATTCACCGAGAAAACCGACGTTTCCTGCAGAACGTCGCGTACAGTCAGGGTTTACTAATAGACAATTATAATGTACACAGAAATTGTTGCCGTCGAAGTGCTGATAATCCAGAACGTCAGCTATCGTTACACAGTCATTTTGCGTTCCGTCATTGTCTCAAGCAATTTCATGACGATGGCTGAGCTGATTACTTGTGATACAGTCAGTGTTTAATCTTTGCTTTTGATGACCCCGACGCATCTAACAGTTTCTCTCGGCAAAAAAAAAGAAATGGTAAGTGGACTGTACTGTAGCGCTTTCCCACTACGGATGGCCCATCAGACTATCTAACATTCACACACTGTAGGCACGGCTACGGGAGCACTTTTTGGGGTTAAGTTTCTTGCTCAAGGACACATCGACATGTGATGGAACTAACTAACTAACTGATGGAATCATGAAGATCTCTCTGTTGTGGAATACACAGACTCTCACCATGTCGCCACACTTTCCATTGTGTGTATGTCCTGAGAGTACCTTTCTTCTACCTGGCCTCGACTAACTTTTGGCCTGTCCCCCCCCCCCACCTGGTTTGCCGCTTGGACTGTTAGCGTCCCTGGTTCCGGATCCTCTGCCTCCACGACTAGCAGGGGGTATTCAGTTAAAGTTCAGCGAGGTCCAGTTAGAGAGAATTTACTCATTAAAGGTCCGGAATATTACAGTAATGTCTAACTTGTGCTATGATTTAGTCCCATATGTATTGAAGCAGCCAACAGTTGTATTAACGCCTGTATTTAGTCAACGACTGACAAATCAAATAATGACAATCGAATAATATCTCAACAATATTTATTATTACAGATTTCAAATTTGGACTGTATTAAATATAAATAATATAATAATAAATAAATTGTCTCTCATTTCAAGTAAAAAATAATACATAACAGGCTTTTGAAAAATGTGCATCTTAAAATAAAGTACTTAATTTTAGAAATGTTGCCCTGCAGCTTTAAATTCTGTTCATTCAGGTGTGAAGTGATGTCAATCAAAAAAGCCAAGATATTATATTCTTCTCATGTTCTAATAAGAGAAATGTGTGCAGGGACGTTATCTGTGGTTATTGAACCTCTTGTTTCAGCTCTATTCTCTCTCTTAACGTCATTGTTGTTCAGTGACACATTTGGTGTGTCTGCCTCTAGTGGAGCTGGGGTGAATAACATCGCTGAGTATGGTATGAAACTGCAGCCTCATCAGAGACTCCTTGCATTTTCTTAAGCTTCAAGTCTATTTTTCTCGCATTTGCTAAAGATTAATCTGCATCGACAGCCGTTTAAATCTCACAGATACCCCGCCGTCTTTGTGTTTTGAACTTTTCAACCTATATTGACGGATGCGGGCTCCCTGTCTGTCTGTTTTGCTAAAGGCAGATCCCCTCGCTTGCTATGGTGGGCGGGGAAATAAAATCAACGAATCAATACACACTGTAGATTTATTCCCGTGGAGCCGACATGGAAATTATTTCGGTCCAGCTAATGTCTGCTGCCAGTCAGCCTGTTGAAGGCAGGTGAGCGAAGCGCTGTCCATTCAGCTCCATAGGAGCTGCTGCTGACAGACGGGAAAAGATGCTTACGGAAGATGGAGTAAGTGTGGATCGGATGACAGAACTCTTACGCGTTGCTCGCGTCTCGCTCCCAGTAGGTATCTGACAACATCATGGAAAGAACCCTAAAGAGAACGTAACAAATTACAGAAGAGCGCCACTGGGAACCGCTGTTGTCAGAGTTTGTTGTGTTGGAGTACAAAAAAGTGTAGCTTAGTGTAATCAAAAAAAATGTCCAATGTCATGGCTGATTTTAACAATAAATCCACGAAATTTCATAAAGAGACTTCTCCTTGAGTGAGACTTGTTTAGGCACAATAACAAATAGACCGTATGAAGTATAGAAAGATGTTTTGTTTCCTTTTTTTTATTATACTATATTTATCCCTTTAAGGGGGACATTTGTCTCTGCATTTGACCCATCCCTGTATCAGGGAGCAGTGGGATGCCCATGACAGACGCCCGGGGAGCCGCTAGGGGGGTCAGAGTCTTGCTCAAAGGACGCTTTGACTCAGAACACGTCCCAGCCAACCGTCAAACCCTCCGGTTCCCAGACAACCCTCTTAGTCCAGTGAGCTAGTCGCACCCCTTCTTTCCATAATGTTGTCAGAAAACTGTAACAAAAACAAAATACTTTTTAGTTAAAGTACATTGATGGTGAGACAGTGGCCAAGAACAATTACATGGTTGGAAAAATACCAACGTTACCCTTTAAATAGAAACAATATATCTGATTTGATTAAACAATGTCAAACGGCAAAAATGTAGTTTCTGCTTCTCAGATATAAGCGCTGGAATATAGACATTGTTTTATTAAATTATTACAAAAGTAAGTTATCCATTCAGATCACAATGAAGAGATAGAAAATTAGTCCCTTAGAAAAAAAACCCACAAATCCAAAACTGCAAGGCCACAAATAGCTAGGCAGTGGTTAGCGACTGTGGCTAAGTGGAGAGCGGGGCATGTCGATGTGTCCTTGAGCAAGACACTTAACCCCAAATTGCTCCCGTAGCTGTGCCTACACGGTGCGATAGAATCTGAATGGTAAGTCGCTTTGGATAAAAGCGTCTGCTAAATGACTGTAATGTAATGTAATGCGGTGACACAGAGGGATGTGAAACTAGTTTTCTGTTCCTCCACTGCTGGAAATGTGAACCCTGTTACTGTATTGGGGGGGGGGGGGGGGGGGGGTCTTATTTGTGCAGTGTCGGACAATTTGTTCTGGCATAAATACAGACTAGTGCAAATACACACCGATCATTGTCAAGTGGACTAAGCTAGTTTGGAATCATGCTGAAGACACCCAGGAGAGGCATGCTGCTGATGAGCTGTGTAATGAACCCACGTTTCGGATGCGTCTGCCTCCCTGTTTGGGGAGGGTTTGCCTGGGATGTAGTGGCTGTCCAGACGGAGGTGACAGGTGCCATGTCTTAGAGGTAAAAAGATGAATAAAAAAAAAAAAAGATTGATGAATAGTGTGATCACTATGCGTGTAATAATGTTAAGCAGCAGCAGCAGCAGCAGCTCTTGGCTATAGCTCTGCTAATTTCCAAACAGGTGTGAAGAGGCCGCTTCCTGCCACTGTCAAGGTGTCAGAAATCTGAATCAGACACAGGTTTATTGCCAACATACCAAACATTTGCCAATAACCGTAATAAGAGTGAACGAAAAGGTGCATCGCGGTCTTAGTGCGTTAGGGGTGTTGGGTACAGTTATATTACTGACCTGTTCATGCTCTGATGACAGGATTGTGACCTGTGTGGGTGTTCAAAACAATGTATCAGTTGGAAAAGCCTTAGACCTGGCTATGCACTAAAGGTTAAACAAAACAAAAAAAAGTTGTGTGGCATCTAGTCATCTCTACAAACGTATAACAGTGAAGGGTGGGGGGTTGAAAACGTCAGGCCAGCCTGCGTCTTGATTCCACCAACCAAAAGCTCCCCTTTAGCGTCTTCATGAGACTAACTGTACTGTAAAGACATCGACGTCGAGAGCGAAGAGTAGGGTCCCGTGTCAAAGCAAAATTGATTGATTTTTACTGACAATGTTACGTTACGCGACGCTATGCCACGAAGTGACACGGCGTCACGTCCACACCTTGTATTACGAACGCGACCATTGTCACAAACCAAACATGACAAAAAGGGAGATGCATTCAATGAAGCAGTTTAACACTTATTCATTAGGTTTAAAGTAACATAAAAGACAAACATAAACTGACATGTGAATTTCAGCAGTGTAAGTGAGTGGGTGCATGGAAAGTGTATATGCAGTGTTGTATAATGGAGAAACAAACCACAACCACAACCAAAATGGGTGTCTCAGGTAGGAGAGAGAGAGCCAAGTGAGGATCCAGAGGGGTTTTATAAAGGGTGCACTGGCACACAGGCCCAGTGTTGTTAATGGCCTCAGGTGTTTCCACTCTGCGTGACGATCCTCTGCCACACCCACCTCCACACCTGCAAGGAAGGCAGCCAAACGAACAGGCAGACAGTCACACCGTGAGGTTTTTTTTCCAAACACAAGTTACAGCGCTAACCGCGACTTAGAGCGTTAACAACAAATTAGAGCGTTGACCACAACGTTAACCACGTGTTATAGGGCTAACCGCGACTGTTTCACAACGTTAACCACGTATTGGAGCGGTACCAATGAGGTTCCACAACGTTAACCACTTGAGACTGGGTAAGAAGCCAAGCTAGTAAAATGCGTTAATGGGACATGAATGTATTCAGACAGAGCAGTGTTTATGTCTTTTGTATTGTACAAGGTAAGAGCAGAAGAAGTGGAGCTGGTCATAGTCATAGTGGAAACGAGTAAGAAAATCTGCCATCTTTGTTCGGACTACGTAGCCTCCGCGTCCTTTATAAAAAAAAAACTGTCCACACTCTGGGAAAAAAAAAAAAAAAAAGGTTGTTGTGTGAAAAAATACATTGCAGAAAAATAAATAAAAAATGCCCCTGGTGTATAAAGGCTTTTATTCAGCAGCTTCCCTTGGCAAGCAGAGGAAGACTGCACTGTTATGGGATATATTTTAATACATAGATGTGAATCAGGGTACATCTCAAAAGGATCCCAGACAAGCCCTCAACAAGACGGCTTTAAAGAGACGCTTGAACGTTGGGCTCATGCAGGATGGCGGCTTGGGGGCCGTCTTCATACAATCTGTCTATTATGGGTGACAGAAGAATGAGCGGAGGAAGAAGAGCAGCTCTGAGCCAGACAGAGGGAGAGAATATTGCCTGTAGCGTTGCGGATGTAGGCAGTGATGCATTTCCACCAGGCTAGTCTGGTCACCGGGGAGCTTCTGTCTCCAGCGTTCGCCACTCGCTCTCAACGGCCAGAAACTTCTCCTCCTCGCCTTAGTTTCCCAGTTTTCTCCTTTGCCTTTACTCCGCCCGAGGTAAATATAACCGCAGCCTCTAGAGAGTGGGTGGGTGTACGCTTCCAGCTTGATGGGGAGTTTGTGGAATGAGTTTGTGTGTGTGTGTGTGTGTGTGGTTTTTCTCCCACCCTTCTGCAGAGGGCCAGCTCTTTCAAGCTAAATCAGCTTGCTCGCTGTGAGCCTGTCTCTGCTGGGCATCTGCTAATGCCTGTTCCATTACATCCAGCCCATCTCTGGCTAGAAAAGCAACAAACGCAAACACACACACACACACACACACACACACACACACACACACACACACACACACACACACACACACACAGCCTGATTTGTGTGTTTGTGTGTGGGGGGGGGTAGACAACTTTGAAGTCCTGCGATGCTGCCCCGAGATGCACAGCTGAATGTCGCTAGGAGGTAAAAAAAGAGAAAGGAAAAAAAGCAGTAGATTAACACACACAAACCTGTCAGAGGCCAAAACAAGCCGACCTCTTGGTTCAATGCCCTCAGGGGAGGCTGGGTATGTACTGGCACATTACTGCGTGTGCTCACAGGAGGTGGTGGAAGTGTTTGTCAGGGTTAAACGGTCAGGAAAAGCCTTCAATTTGGGCAAAATGTACTTCACTAGCTGTGCTTCATTAGGCAGCGAGGCAGGGACCCAAGAGACCCTGTTAATTACACCGTTCAGACTCCTTGATGGGCCCAGGTACAGATACGTGTGTGTGTGTGTGTGTGTGTGTGCTGTTGGGTGTAAACACACAACAGGCTCATTTGAATAACAGAAGTTGTCCTGTTGATTGATTGTGTCTGACTTCCTGTCAAACCAAGACCTAAACTCACCACACCTCACCGACACCTAGGGCTGGGCAATAAGTCGATTTCATCAATTAGTTCAAACTCATGGTTTTAGGACAATATTCAAAGATGGAAATTGATTTTCACTTTCACAGCTCCCCTGAGCTACGGTAGCTGATCGTAAACACGACAGTTCTCTTAGCGGCGCACGCAAATAATGAAAGTGAAGAGTTTGTTCCCCAAAAAAAGGCACAAAACACTGTTCGCTGCAAAAGTTCTTTGGCAACTATCAGGCAGCAGCACGACTCTTTTATTCCATCAGCTTAAAGAGGCACGCAGCCGAGTGGGAGAAGTGTGAGGCATAAAAAGGACCTGCTAAAAAGCTGGCGACATGGGAATCATTTTCTCATTGTATCCCATATGGGAAGCATGCTAGCGTGAAGGAAAACGCTGGAAGACCTGTCAGCTACAGCCACGTCAGCTACAGCCACGGAGAGAGAGAGAGAGAGAGAGAGAGAGAGAGAGAGAGAGAGAGAGAGAGAGAGAGAGAGAGAGAGAGAGAGAGAGAGAGTTGTTTTTAAGGAGTTTGGTGAAAGTTAACGATTCCTTTGTCTCTTGTTGGCCTTCAGAAGAAAACATAGATGTAAATTGGATACTGACACTATGATGATAATGTGATATATCATATAATGGAGGCAGAGATCAATTATTCAGTCGGACCCTCTCGTTGTTTCCCCCTCCCCGCCGGCCTCCTCCTCCCTCTCCTCATTTTGCATTTTTTAAATAATCAGCTGTAGCGTGCTTAATTTTTGACAGCTAAATGGATCGTTTTGTAAAGCTGTTCACAACAGCAAAGTCACTATATTATGTCATTAATAATAATCATGAATCAAATGTTCATGAAATAAAGGACATTTCTGAGTGAAGTTTAAAGAATGAGGAACACAGACATCCGTCAGTATCAGTCATTCCTCCTGTCTTCTGTCCACCTGGCGGCTTCGTCTCGGCCGGCAGAGAAGTTTACTGTAAACAAAGCGGCGCTGGCTGACTAAATTAGGTTTCACTTTTGTTTACATGTTCACAGATTTGGCTTTTTACTGGCAAATATTTTATAACAAGTGTATAGTTGCCGTCAACTTGAGTCTCCTTCTCTTTCACCTGGTTCACTTCACCACAGCGGCCTGTCTGCTCGCGCATGTGTGTGTGTGTGTGTGTGTGTGTGTGTGTGTGTGTGTGTGTAGTTGGAGGAGCTCAGCCCGACAGAGGGAGCAGAGCAAATGTCCGCCGTATCGTGATAATAAATGACATCAAAACGATAAAAAAGTACTAAAAAAGAACACCAGTGTAACGTTGAGGCTTATCAATACAATTATCTTTAATCATTTTAGCACCGAGGTCATTTAAAACCGGGTTTCTGAACGCATCCCTTCTTTCAGATAACATAAAAAGCGAAAGGCTCTCACTAAAGCCAGTGTGCTGTAGAAACATGGCGGTGTAAGATGCCAGGCTCCGTGGAAGGCGACCTTCTCCCGATGTAGATATAAATGGTCTTTTCTAAGAAAAACACAATGATTCTTAGTTTCAGATGATTATACACTGATTAAAACATATTTATGAATATTATCTTCAATATTTGCCCCCTAAATGTTACACATTGTTCCTTTTTAAGATATAAATGTTTAAATTATTACATCTATCGTTTTTTTTTTTTAAATTTTGACTTTTGGACTTTCCAATGCTCTGTAAAGCTAGTTTGGATCACACGAGTGGGAAACAATCTTACGCAGCCGCCGGGTGTCAGATCAGAAAGGCGATAAGACGAATTCATCAGATTGTCTGTGTGTTGCTTCTGAGACACAACCATTTTATTTTCACAGCAGCTCTTTGAAATATCTTTGATTAAATTAACAGATTCACTCAGAAGGTGTAAATATAGTTAGACGTGGGATATAGACACATTTAAAAAAATTGCAAACAGCATAAATCACAGTTCAAAATTGCTAATTTGTATGGCACACAGCTCATTACAAATTAATAAATTATTCTTTATTTTTTTTATCAACACCTTTTTGCAAAGCTCAAATAGCCAGAGCTGTAAAACAAAAAAAAAGTGATGATCACAAACTTGATTATAGTAGTTGTGATCACACACACACACCTTTGCTCTCATTATCACACTGGGTTTTTATGTCACACTTCCCACAACTGGTGTGGTTGATTATATTTAATTCTAAAGCAGCTGGGTTATATTCATTTATTTGTTGTTTCCTTCTCTTCATTCATTCTTTCTACACTTGACTTTGAGCAGGGCATGTACACATGTACACTAAATTATATTGCTACATATTACACGATATTTCTTGCAGTTTGTTTAAACTCTTTCCAGTTTTTCACAGCTCTTCTCAGGATAATATCACAGCTGTGTCTTTTTTTTTTTTTTGGTCCAAACAGCTCTCCATTTAGTTCAAGTTTTACCTGGCTAAATGACAGCGTAGTCAAAGTGTTTGACATTACATCAATACGCTAACTTATAAATGAAGCTGACTTAACAGCCCAGCGCTGTCGCTCTGACTTTACAATTACAAGTCAGCACAGGCAGGTAATTAAACGTTGCGAAGCTGTGATTCCTCCCAAAATACACCAAACCCCTTCCCAAAGACGACATGCAAAACATGATTTTGCACCGTGATCAGCAGTGAATATTAAAATGATCGCTGTAAATAGACGGCTAAATTAGAAATCAAACCTGAAGACACAATTTGTTGTAATGACAAGCTCCTTCAAAAGACCACAGCATGCCAGCCTTCCCCTGCATTTTGACAGCCTTTCTTCACATCTCAGGCTCCTGACAGGGCTTTGTAGGCGCCTTGTCACCTCAAATCTGTCTGCTACTGCTATTTTCTACTCCCCCCCCCCCCATGCCTGCATGCTTGTCTTACAAAAGCACTGTTAATGTTAGATTTCATCAGGCAGCGACTTCCTGGTTGATCAGGTGGGATCCCAAACTGAGGACTCGTAGCCACGTGTTCTCTTTTATTCCCTCCATCGTATCTGATACGGATCCCGTTGACATTACTGATCGTAAGTTTAGCACAGTGATGTTAATTCCTGCTGATGGCCTTTTCCTCTTAGCTCCGATGTAACCTGATTATGCCAATCAGAGTGTCTAACGAGCGGAGAATGTGAACTGTTGGCAGCTTGCGAGCCCCGTTCCAGAAGCAAGCTGCACCCCCCCCCCCCCCCCCCCTCCCACCACAAAGTAGATGAAGATACAATACAGTCTTGGAGCTGAAAGGAGATTCAGTGTGGCGCAACATTAACCTCATCAGCCAGTTTCTATTACATAATATAATACATATCATACTACAGAGTTATGCAGAAAAGCTCTGTAACTGTAAGACTTCAAATGTATGATCTTAGCCCTGAAAGATGTAGCCCTAACCAAGCCACCTGCTCCGAAACACACAGGGTAGCTTTTCACCTCTGCTACTGGGTCCATGCAATCTAAATTTACAAACACCAGTTATGAAATAAAAAAGTGAGTGATGAAGAGCTGTATCTAGCCTGTATCTGGAACAGCAGAAAGTTTGCTTATCCGGTGGGGAGTCTCCTGGGATCAACCCCCTACCCCCCCCCCCCCGCCGCTAGGGGTTGCCAACGGTGGCTGAATTGGTGCTAAGTATCGCCTCTGGAGGTACACAAGTGGCATTAACAGACAGGACGGGCCGGTTGTAGCTGGTTAGCGTGCTCATTTCAGCAGATAACTCTGCAAAACAATGCATAGACGTCTTTGACATGACTGAAATCTTGGCCAGATCTTACACATTGCACCAAACTTTGTCCCCACAACCTCATCTCTGGACTGAAGAATGTAAGGCTACAAGGTGTCTGTACAGTAGATGTGCTTTCTGAAATTCGGAATTAGTCAGAGACAAGTTGCTCCCAGAGAAAATGTGCTGTTAAACAGTAAGAAACTGACTTCTGCTGTTTGTGGGGCAGGATGGAGGGGACTGATCATCAAGTGGACCTTTTGTTAATTCAAACTATCCTAGAGGAGATCACAGCATAGTCAGCCATATGCTCACTTGAATGTATTTCAACTGCAGTATAATGGATGTGAAAGTCAAAATGAAAATATGAATAAAGGTCTGCACACCGAAGCTTGTTTAAGTGCAATTTATAATCACTTCTACAAAGAGGTTTCGAGCAGAATGCGTTTTTTCTAGACTTCTTCAAAAGTCTAAATGAAACCCAAGATGGAAGCGCATCACTCATCCTTCATAATAATGAAATACTGTTCATATAGCTTAACTATGCACAATGTCATAATGAATTCCTCCAGCATATCTCTCCTATATGCTCCTACTGTACATAGCATGGCCAGAATACAATAAGTTGCCCATGCCGATTCTTTCAAGACTACTATTACCATTTCACGCTCACACAATATATTCCAGACTTTATGACTTAGCCTGTCTGCATTATGGAACACCTTTTCAAATTGTTCTACTGACTTAGTTTCTTAGGAATGTTGTTTCTTGGAAGGACCAATTATGTACTGACCAGAATGCAAATGAAGGACAATATAGTGTACAGTAGGCCTGACCTGTTCAGAGGCTCCCTTGTAGCCTCCATCATGTAACTTTCTTCAGATTAGAAAAAACAAAGGCCTTTTGGAGACAATTGACATGTATACCATCAGTGGAATGTAACTAAATACATTTACTCAAGTACTGTACATATGTGGGGTACTTGCTGTTTTTAACATTTGGAGCATTAATATAGCAGAAAACACCTGATGTCTATTTAAAGGTATTGTCTACCTGAGCAGAGAATGTGTGTGTCGGGTCGGCCACGTACCGTTTAGTGCATGTTAACACATGTGAGCCTGCCCCATCGGTTAGCTGCTCCTCTGCACTGCTCTCTCACTGCGGGTACAGCTGATAACGCCGTCCAGACGTGGAAGTGTAGCACCTTCCCTTCGGTTTCTCCTCGGGTAGACATTGTTAGCTTTGTCAGAACTTTTGCTGTAGTTCGGCGCCGATAGCCGCGAGCCGTCAGCTTGCTGCCGACATGTTGAGAGCCATTGAGAAGCAATCAAAATGCTCTTAGATCTTGCACTTTTAACTTGAGTATTTCTATTTCATGCTACTTCAAACACCCTCTACTCAACTACATTTCAGATGAAAATTATTAACAGTTACTTTGTAAATTATTAATAATAGGCAAGTAAAATTTTTTTATAAATTCTCGTGATACATTTTCTATGTCTGATCTATCTATTTTCTGTCCTTTGGGGATATTATTCATTATAATGAAAAAAACATTGGCTTGGTTGTTATTGGTTTACCAACTTCACAAGGCTGAAGTGCACCTTGCAACCCTGTCTCCTAAAAATTGCGTTCCCCCAAAACTAAAATGCATTCTCAATTACGTTTGACTAGAAACGTATTTTCTCCCTGATCACGTTTGTGTTTGACGTATTGCAAATACGTTTCTAATCAACGCATCTTTGCCGCACTCTAGTCTTTATTATCTTTCTGTGATCTGCCTCGCCTCTACCCCCGCCACCCACAAGTTGTTGCCCCGCGGCCTGTTCCGAGGGCTGACGGACCTGACGTGGGGGGGGTGCCTTGCGGCGGGGGTGGCTGGAGGCTGCGCGTCCGGCGCCAACGGGTGAGCGCCCCGCCACTTGGAACCATAAATCCAAGTCCCGGATTTTACCCGGGGGACGTTCTGGAGGTATTGTGGCTGGGTGATGTGCCTCGTTGCTGGTGAGGAGTGAGCTGAGAGTGGCAGGGTGTTGTGGTGGTATATTTTATTTATTTGTATCCATCTAACTCTAACCCTGCCCTAACCCTAACCTTAACCTTAACCATAACTTCCACCAGGAAGCCACGACCCCATCCTAACCTAACCCTTAAGAGAGTCACGGTTACTCCCAGATTTTACCCGCGGGCCTTTGTGGAGGTATTGTAGCCGCGTAATGTTGATGCCTGGATGAGACAGGCGGCGTGTTTTGGTAGTATTCTGAAGGGAAAAAAAGGTTAAAGTGTTAAAATGTTGATTAGAAACCTATTTGTAATATGTCAAACACAAACGTAATCAGGGAGAAAAGGGAGAAAATAGGTTTCTAGTCAAACGTAATTGAGAATGCATTTTAGTTTTGGGGGAACGCAATTTTTAGGAGACAGGGTTGACCTTGATCCCATCTTCTAAATAGGACTAAAAGCATGCATGTTTTCTTTCAAGTGAGTTTTTGAACATGGGGTAACGATCCTGGCAAAGAACTCAGAGAGATTATCCTGCCAAAACCTCACTTAGGGCTACGGTATTAATCTGTACCATTGTATCATGTTTTATACTGTAAAATGACATATATAGTATATGTTAAATCTTAATTTACAAAGTAACTGTCAGATAAATTGAGTGGACTAATTGATTTTTTTCTCACTTGCATCTCAGAGTCGCTCCATCTTGACCAAGTAAGAAAGTAATAAAATACTCCTTACACAGTAAGTCATTAGTAGGCTTTTATTAATAATGTGTGTAAACATTTTCCTCTGGGAAACATGAATGTACAACATTTCAGTTTGCCCAATAAGTGTTTAACTTTATCAGTAATATTTATGTCGGTCAACATATATACATACAATATACATATCCTGTGTAGTTCCAATGGATTCATTCAAGTTTCTTGGGACAAAGCCTTTCAATTGAAAATGAAAAGGTTAGAATGGTGCCATTAGTTCCACCAGTTGTGATTTCAAAATTGGCACTTCACTCTGGTTTTAAACTGCCCGTGGGAAGAATTAACCTTTAAGAGTCTGTCCATTCTTAAAGGTTCTTGTCCACATTTCTCTTTTTGGAGAACGCCATATGAAATAACTTCTCTGACTCATGTACTATTCCGAATGTTCGGTCTCTCGTCCCGTCTCTCTCCTGTCTGTTTATATCTCACTCAAGCCGCGACGCTTATCAGAATACACATATTTGATTGGCTGAGCAGCGTCACGTGATGTGATTTACAAAGCATATGATTGGTCGGTGTGTTCCCTGGACTGCTGAACGAGTGTCGGTTATAGGTCCAGGGTTCAGAATCAACGGCGTCTGGGTCCGTACCCGGACTGCGGTCCGCCTATTAGTGACCTCTGCCCTAAGACCTGTAATATTAGTTGTTGTTTTTTACGTTTTGGCACGTCTTCTGCTCAACAATTCCCACCTGGAAAACACTTCTGCTGAAAACCAACAGTTGTCAAAGCTTTTACCCACACTTATCCAAACAGAATCTAATAGTCTCACTGCTGACACAACAATTGAGGATTTTAATTGGGGGAAACCGTCAACTCGAAATAAATATGTCTTTTGTTATTTTTCTTCGGTTATTTATTTTTTAAATGATTGCAGCATGGAGCATTTAAAGATCTATGAAAAACAACAAAACGGCATCACAAAGAATCTATATTAAAGTTAAAAATATGACATATTTATATATAAATATATATATATATATATATATATATATATATATATATATATATATATATATATATATATATATATATGACTTATATGTTTTAGGAAAGCACACAATAAACACAATTATGAAATGTGAATATGATACAAAACCCTGAATAATACATGAGACTGTGTTATTGAATGTTCTGTACTAACTGTTTTTGTATTAATCAATTAAATTACTATTCTTACAACATCTGCATGAAGCTAGATATTGTCAGCACCTTATGAACGCCGCAAACTAGTCCCTTTTCTATGCAAATACCATAACATTTCAAGACATTTACTTAGAAACTAAAAGGAAATTAGTGCCACCTGTAATAGTTTCTCATTAAATACTGTTCCTGGCTCTTTCCAGCAAACACACTAACACAGACACTCTGAGAAATGATTAGGATACTAAAAGGCCTGGAGACTGCAGGGTCAACCATGCTGACTTAATGAGCTGCTCAGTCTGGAAAGATTTCTTTAACTTGACTTTCACGGGATGGAGTGTTGCGGTATGACTCTATGATGTATATGATGTTTCAGAAGCTTAAATTAAATCATTAAAAAACGAAATAAATAAAAAAATGTATTAGCAGTAGGATAGGATTAGTTATCAGCAAATCAAGTCAAAATGTCCTGCGAGCCTGCATATGTATAACAGTATAGGTAGGAAAAAGTAATTGCAGCTGCAAGAAGCCTTCATCCCACTGCACATGTCCAATAGTTACATGAGTAACCTGTGTTCTCTGAGTGAAGAGACTCCATCCTACATAGTCCATATGTACAGGGACTGACCCCCATGGGGGCAGATGACGTGGATACTCTTTAAGACACATCATTAGTGGTAGCCGTGTGCTGATTACCAATGTTTGGTTACAGAAGCATCACCCAGGCGAGGCGCCTCCTGTTAACCTTGATTGGAACATGTATCGGAGCGACTTTTAGCCGGAGACATAGATTCTCCAATCAATTCCACATGTACAGGGACTCAGTAGGACAGACAGCTAGGAAGCCGTGCAGACTCAGCTGCTTCTGTGGGATCGTGAAATGGCAGTTGACTTTGATTCATCCTCAACACTTTGCTGTTTTCAGATCATTAAAAATGGTTCCCCATTACGTTACACAATACTGCTGTTGTTGTTGCAGAAGCATATTATAATTGTTCCATCATTAGCTGCAGGTTGCAATAAATGTGTAGAAACCTACAGGTAAAGTCAAGCTAAAATAAAAAGGGGCATATACGTCGTCTGCACAAGCAGCTAATTCCGACCCATATTTTACAATTTCTCTTCGGAGGTCATAGTATTTATGACAGGAGCAAAGCAGTAGGTCCGGGGATGTAGTATTAAAAATGACAAAGTCTGCAGAGGGAGCAGGGTGAAGGGAGGAGGTCACGGCATACAATACTGAACTATTAAAATAATGGACAGATTCATGTTTGGGAATAAAAATAAAAAAATGTCTAATCAACCAAAAATTGTGCGGACCCTCTGCAGACCCCCTGTTGAAGACCTCTGTCATAGATGAAATACAGTTAATTGTTAATTGATGCATATACAATGACAGAAAAGGTTCAGAAACAACTTTCTCATGACTGCATTGTATTTAGAGTGGTCCCTACACCTCACCCATGTTGACCACAATCTTTTTCCCCCCCAGAAGAACATAAAATTCCCAAAGCTCGAATGGAAAAAGCAGCCCTCAGATCTCCCACAGCGCTAATCTGTCTGGCCACTAGCAGAGAATCCAAAGCTCTTTCCCAGCTCCAGCCAGTGGTTCCCTGGCTCTGATAAGTATCTTCTCTCCCTCAGGATGAAAGCCATTGGCCATCCAATTGGCCGCCACACTGCTTTCCATGGTCAAACTGATTTCCTTCTTGCTGCTGGGATTCGGTAATGTCCTGTGAGCTGAGTGTCCAGCTCTTTGCCTCAAATCCAATTGTACTGGAAGGCGAGCAGAGGTCGTTTTTCACCGCTGCTGAGCTAAGTAAATAAAAACTGGTGGATTTGGATTGGCATTTGCTCAGCGCCAAGAGGGGGTATAGTAACAGGGAGACATTAACAGCACGGCAACAAACCATGAGTTTAGTCTTTTGAGGGGGAGAGATGAAATGAATAGTACATTTCTGGATAACAGAGTGCCGAGCAGAGCGGCTGTTTTCACCAGCTTCCCCCGGTGGCTGCTGTCTTTGTTTCCTGCTAAACAATCAGCAGAAAACAAGAGACAGAAAGCAAGAGAGAGAAAAGCCAAATGACAGATTATTTTAAAAGAGTGCGCAGACAAATGCATCATGTGTCAGGGGCAGAGTGGGTGTACTGTACGTGCGTGTTTATCTGTGCACATTGGGGGTGTCTGAGCAAGTCTTATTGATTGTTGGAGCTGGGATGGAAGGGTTTGGGGTTGTGGAGATCAATGCTTAGACAGTTTGGTCAGCCGTGAAACTTTCCAGAACACTCGTGCGGCCCGTCAGCGGCACAAGATATCACACCACACAGAAACAAGCTCAGTCTGGAACACACAATGAGCATCACTAGTTTCACTTCGAGCTAGTTTTTCGACATTCTTGGATTGAAGTTGCCAATAGACGTTTCTTGATTAACACACCGACTTTGCACGGACGCTGGATTCTTACAAAATCGGAAGATCACACGACAATCACCTATCACACAAAGATCTGTCTTGTCAAGCTTTGAGTAATGTGTTTGTTTCCGGGTTAATCAGTGTTGTGTGAGGCGCTACTGGCAGCTAGGGGCGTGGCTTAGGAGTGTGCAATGACATGGAGAGGTTGACCCTTCGTTCTAAATTTCAGCTCCTTTAGAGCAGTGGTTCTCAACTGGTCTGGCTGCGGGACCCACCATCACCCCTTAATGACAAGCCGCGACCCAAATTTTCAACTTCTCAAATGTGTTTAATGAAAAGATGGTGCAAATCCATCTCTCATGTAGTCGGTGTCGTAGTTGCGTTTCGCTCAATTAGCATGAAAACAAACTTTGTGGGTGTCCTTCTATACTGTGAAATGGGTGTCTATTAGCATTACAAGGCATTAATGCCAAATGCTGTTAAAGAGTGTGAATAACTCCGCTGCATTAAAAATCCCCTTCAAAATAAAAGCAAAGGATTTAAATTTTTTTTTTTTTTTTTTATTCAGACAAAGGCCCACTGAAAACGGGTCCACGTCCCACTTTTGGGTCGTGACCCACCAGTTGAGAATCACTGCTTTAGAGGTAAGCGTTGATGCTGCAATAGCATCGGTTCTATCACAACCGGGGCGTTACTGTAACATTACATTACATTACATTACAGTGATTTAGCAGACGCTTTTATCCAAAGCGACTTACAATAAGTGCATCAACATTGGTAATCAAAAGAACTACTAGTCACCAGAAGTCATAAGTACATTTCCTTTTCCAAACAAGCATCTAAGAGCATGCTTTAAGTGCAGAACAGCTTTAAGAGCCCCTGACCTTTCATCTATAGCTCCATCACACTTCTGTTAGTGACGCAATACCTTTCTAAGATGGTGTTTAGCAAACGTTAGGATATAGAAGTCTGTACACATTACATTTTGGGGTTATTTTACTGACTTAAGTTTAGCACATATATTATGTTGTTATAGCACACTGTGATATTAGTCTGAATAATTCCACATTGTCTTTTTGGATTTACAGGATTAAGTTATATTAATATACAGTTATTTAAAAAAAATATAATTTATGGCACTTTCACTAATCATTTCTTTATCTACATGTGTAACATGTATTTGCTCTTTCTAAGTAATTCTAGTTCCTACCTGTCCATGTGTTGCTGGGCACAGATGTGCGTGTAACAGAGTATGAGATTGAGTTGAGTTGGGAAGTCTGCTGTGAACCCAGAGGAAGTCGAGTTGTGTGTACACTAAGCATTAAAGGAGATTAGTCAAAGAGAATAATACCCGGGGGACTGGAGAACCCTTCCAACCAAGAAAGTGGGGTTACAGAATCACAGGCTCTAGCGTTGCTGTGGACCCTCGTGGGCCGACCACATTAAGAATGATAACCGGAATGGTAATTGTAACAAGTGTTGCCAAGCACGACTTGTTATTACTGTACGTCGTGCAGAGGAATAAATGGAGATAAACATGACTTAGAACAGCTGTGTCTTTCAGCACCACAGTAAAAGGGAGGGAGAGAGGTTTTTTTTTCAATAAGTACACTTTATATCGATATGTATCCTGTGTATCCGGATGGATTTTGATTGGCTGTCAGTGTTTCTATTGTCCATTATATCGCCCTGAAAGCGATCCTAACGAGACTGCTTACCTCTGTCATTGTCGTTTTTAGTTGCGGTGTGGACTCCTACCATCCACTTCAGTTAGTACGATTTTTACAGTCACATATTTGTAAATCATATTTCAATACATACAGTTATCTTTATAGTTATTGCTCTCTGTGGGGGATGGCCCACATGCAGCCAACATGCATCGAGAGAGGAAACGATCGAACTGAATGAGGAAAAGATCAAAAACTTGTAAAAAATGACATTAGTTATGAATATATAACTCCGACTCTTATCATTAGCAGATGGAGAAATCACAAAGAGGTGTGAAGGCCGATTTATTGAGAACATGGCGTCTACAAGTATGCTGAGGTTTTCATTGAATTCAGGGTTGCAACAAGTACACTACAGTCAACAAGTTAAGGCATTCTATTTATACAGCCCAGTCTGTCGTATCAAACATAGACGACAGTTGCAGAATCTGCATCCATTGAAAGATAAAATTGGTCTCCTATGATGAGTGTGACAGCAGGTATTGTTAATAACTTGTCTGGTCTGTTTATTCAAAAGACATTTCCTTGTTGAGTGGAATTGATAGAATTAGATTACCCCCTCTGTAATCTGCTGCAAATCATAAACTCCGCTGTGACTAATAATAAACATACCAATATCAAAACCAAATTGTCATTGCTTTAGTTGCATAACAAAAAAAAACAACAACGAGATTGTCCAAAAATCCTCAGAGATAGGATCTGTGGGGATGTCGGGTCTTTGCGGAAAGGACAGTGCTGCAGATGTGTTCATCAGAGATAGCAGGGATTAGCAGGTATTACCAGCGTGGAGCTGCTTTGCCACGGCTTTACAGCCAGTAAATAACAAACACAGTTTAGTTGGCCTGACCATAAAACAGCATGGGGAACTAGAACTGTGACATAGCAACAATGTGCCGCAGCAATGGGGCACATTGTTGTGTAGACACTTTAAACCACTTTGAATTGACGAGTTCCAAGAGGAAAGTAAGACCACTTAAAGTACTGTGAGGCACTGGAATGTTTCTCTCTCTCTCTCTCTCTCTCTCTCTCTCTCTCTCTCTCTCTCTCTCTCTCTCTCTCTCTCTCTCCGTCTCTTTAAACAGTACCCCACTCTTTTATCGAACGCTCTCCTGGCAGGTTTGAAAAGCCGGGTTGTAAAAGGTAGCTTGCTCCCTTTGGCAGCCAAAGTCATTCGCAATAGTTACGATGGTGATCCACAGTCACAGCCAAAAACATGTCCACGGACGCTGAAATCAAAACTCTCTCCGGCAGCATAATTCATAACCATACTGTTGATCCACACGTTCAGTATAATTCAAACGCCAAAAAAAAAAAAAAGACTTCCGAATGGTCGCCCGATGACAATAGACTAACCCGCTGTGTCAGCACTTCTCTACCATCGATCCGCATGTTTTAGATATGCACGGTCGCTCCACAACGAGCTGAACAAACGCCCCCTGTGTGTTAGTGTATTATAGGTGATTTATTGGTGCTCTCCCCCCCCTGGTTACTGTTGCTAGGCATGTCAAGCTTTCCCATCCAGCACGTCAATATGGCATTTTCAACAATACCAGTGAGAGATTTCTGAAATACAAGCGTCAGTCACAATGCCGGTGACAGACGGCCCACGTCTCATGTGACAGACAAACACAGCAGGGTTAGTCAATATAGTGTTTGTTTTGAAGCTAAGTTATCAACTTATTTAGCTGCGGTCTCCATACACACCGCTGACGGCTGGACAGGACTCCTGTGGCTTGTAACGGATGCTAACGAAGGATTGGATTTTAGGGAGGGGCTTAGCGAAGGGTCAGTTTGGAAGCCACCTGCCTGTCTGAGAACCCCTCTTCAAGCATGCGGGAGGCGAGTATTTGACGTTGAAACATTGCTTTTCAGTGAGGTAGATAGTAGTGGAGTAGAGGTCCAAATTTAGCACTAAGCACAGAAGTGTGGACTGTTAGCAAACGGCGTATTCATACCGGTGCTCGGTCTGACATCCATCACTTTGGCTGCGTGGAATGAGACAGCGTGACTTCAAGAACAACACGGTGAATTTATAGGCACCGGAAAAAAACGCCGCACTGACCAATGCATCAGGACTGAGGTTGTCAGGAGGCTATAAAGAACTGGCATCTGCTGAAACTGTGCCGGATGCCAATGAAGAATGAAATGAAACACAGCACAGGCTCGTAAAAGTGCCGTGCCGATTTACACCGCAGTAAGGATATTAACCGCTGTCACTTATTTCGTTTAGCTTTTTTTTTTTTTTTTTTAACAAACCGACAGGCGTCAGAACTCATAGGAGAGTGACAAGGCAGGCAGACCTCCGGGCGGAATAACAGGATGGAGATGGGGGGGCGGAGGCGTGGGGGGGGGGGGGGGGGTGATGATGCATCTTTTATGGCGTCACTTTACTCCTCCATTTGCTCTACTTTGTTTCACGCATGTGTGTGTGTGTGTGTGTGTGTGTGTGTGTGTGTGTTTTTTTTTTTTTCGTTTTTTCTTGGTCTCTCTTCTTCCTCTGCTGTTTGTTGTTTGGTTTTGAGTGCTCTCCCTCGGGGATCGCCTGAGTAAGCGCCTACGCGAGCGTGACAAGCACTTAAGGGACCATTGAACACCCGCATGGATATGAAAACTAGCCGCTATCACACACACACACACACACACACACACACACACAGGTTATATAGGCTCACTGTCATGCGACAGTCATCCAGACTGGTCACAAATCCCACCAAAAACATTTTTTGCTTGAGGAGAAGATACATAGTCCTGTGAGCCCGGCGACCCGTCCAGGTCTGCTCTGCCTTCACTCGATGGCAGCTGGGATCGGCCCGTAGACCTTGAATAGGATATAAGCAGTTCCAGATAATGGACGAATGGACATGATACAGTTGATCTAATCAAGCACAGGTTGACCTCTGACCTTTTGTGAATCCTCCATGCCCTCCACGCATTCATTCTCATGCCTCTCTCTCTCAGTCTACTTCTCCCTTGTTTTCTCTCCTATGACATCTGATTGCCTCTCACAGAACCGGAGGAGAACGGATCAGTGTGGAGCTTTAGAAGGGCTTAACCTCGCTCGTCCTTTCTTTGTTTTTAATATCATTTTCATGTATTGCTTCCGTGGTTTCATTCTTTGGATTATAGGAGCAGCACCGTGCAGCTACCTCTGCGAGTCGAGTCGAGTAGTCCATTCACGTAAACACCTGGAGAGGATCACTGTCCGCTTTCCAAATCTGGCACATGTGGCCAGCAAAAGTGTGTGTGTGTGTGTGTGTGTGTGTGTGTGTGTGTCCATGTGCTTGTCTGTGTGTGTTTTTTTTCCTCTGTATATTTTAAAGTAAATATAATTTAAATGCAGTAGTGGAACTCAAATTGAGTGATATTGCTTTATTAAATAGGATGTTGACAAACACATAACTGTGAATGCAACTTCAGAGCAGTTTGAGAGTACATTTGCAGCTCAAGGTCCTCTTCCTTGGTGCTTCCATCCATAGATGCTGGCTTTAATAATTTTTTTTCACTTGATGTATTTTTTTCACGTTCATTTTCATAGCAACAGTTTTATTGGAAGTGATTTTTATTTTATTATTTTGATTACAAAAAGTCTTTCACAGTGGTATTTTCCCCAGTATTTCACTTATCTTTTACTTAACTTTTAAATGTATTTGTGCCGAAAGGCTCTTTTGATTACCTTATTCACGTTGTATTGTGTTTCCACTTGTGTATTCATATGTGCATGCATATGTGTGTATAAAATCAGTAGCATGTATGTTTGTGCATTAATTCATTAGAATGTTTTAGTGAAATACTTCTTCTACTTCTAACATTATAAACAGCCCCCCCCCCCCCCCCCCCCCCCGCTTCTTTTATCCTTGTAAAACTCTTTGTAACTTTAGTTTTGATATATAAATAAACTTTATTATTATCATTTGTTTTTTTTGTCCATTCATATGACTCATTCTTGGGTTGTAAGTCCTCCTCCTCTGTTTTTAATGGTTGTCCCAGCAACATGTGTCCGTCACATTTAGGTTGTGGGGAGAGAGATGACAAAGAATCCCAAAAAAAGATGGTTTTATACATATATGTGTATATATATATATATATATATATATATATATATATATATATATATATATATATATATATATATATATATATATGGACTGTGGACATTGATCTTCGAAAAAGAGTCAGAGCAAGGAAAAGTGTCAATAAATTCACACAACTCGGTTTTATTCTGTATTGTCCATTAATTCATAATATAGCAGACTGTGATACACTGATGGAATCTGGCTGTAGTCTACACTTTAAATATATATGTTCAGCTTTAATCTGACAGGTAAAAATCACAGGGGCCAACCGTAGATGAAAAATACAGTCGGAAATGTAAAAAATGCTATAGATCAATAGACATAGAAGACATGAGTGCAAAGTCACAATCTTGACTCAGTAAGACTGTTTTGAGTGATTTAAAGGTTTAAGTACAGTGGATTTTTAACGTTACACTTTCTACTTGGATCTTGGCTCGACAACACAGCCTATTTCAAAACTCACTTTCAAACTCCATTTAGCAGCTGCACCATGATCCTACTCACCCAGAAAAATGATATATGTACAGTATATGAATATATATATATATATATATACAAAACTCCCACTCTCAAAAAGAAGGAAATACAGCCAAGCCTGTAATATCTGAACGTGAGAGCAAAGAAACGCAGTAACTTTAGACTTTCCTGAGGCACTAACTAATATCCAACCAGGATTTAAATTCTACAGATGGTAAACCTCGGCTTATTAATGCGCCGCTATAGGCGCTTTGATACGGACTGAATGAATGAGGAAACGAAACGGCATGTCTGACTCTGTCAGAGGAAGGACACGGAGAGAAACTCAGGGTTCGTTAAAGACCTGGAATAAGGGTTCCAATTGAGGTTTTAGTTGTGGTTTCCATTGATTAATTAGAAAACACCACCAACAAAGAATAGTTGGCCACGAAGAAAAATATTTCACAATCTGACTAAACTATTTTAAGCACGGTCAGCTTCAGCTGCAAGAGACACGGCAATAACAAATAACAATTATTTTTACAATCGACACTTGAAACGATGAAGGCACTTACACATGACAAGGTAGTACAAAGTGTACTTTAGTGTTTCATTCTGTCCTTTTTACTTAAGGTACTCATATTTGTCTGATGTCTCTGCTGCCGGCGGCTTAAGCTGCTGAAGTCGACGTCCCCGAGATGTTTTGTAACTCTGTGACCGCCCTTGAACACTTAGAGCTCTCGAACGCCCCCCGAGCCAGTTAGCGAAGACAGCGGAGAGAGGCAGCAGCTGTCGGCTACAGAGAGGAAAATTCATAATTCAAGCCTGGTTTTATTTACCATTTGGGTTGTCTTATCATGTTACTCTTCAGTTACAGGACTTAGTAGATTTTCTGTGTTTGCTGTAAGCTGCTGTAGAGATAAAATGGAATGCTAGAACTGTGCTTATGTACACATTTCTGCATCAGTTCACGTCAAATTCCAGAAGAGATTAAAAGTAGGATTTTGATGGATTTGTTTTTCATAGCTCCATTTTTATTTTTCAATTTGTAATTCCCTTTTTAAAAAAAAATTCAAATTAAGTTTTGCTAAACTTTTCCACTTTAATAAGATATGCAGTCGTAGAAAAAGAGAGACTTGCAACGAATAGTCAGAATTTGCGTGCAAAGCTCATTCTTGTCCTTGGAAATAATTTCCAAGGACACATTTCAACCACATTTCAGGCTCTTCACTGGATTAACAACTTCAAACCAGTCTGCACAGAGTCCACGTACGATCCACACGGTCCAACATGTTGGGCTGCACACAGACATCTCGCAGAATAAATATTTCTACTCTCCTATTAGGTCTTTTTATCCCATAATCTGATCTGCATAGAATATAAACTACAATACCTACCAATGGCAATAAATACAATAATCCCAGAACAATGTGGATTAAGGTGCGGAGAGCACCAGCCTGGCAAACAAGAGACTACAGGCCAAAGCAAACAAAACTCGACCGTGGATAAAGCTGGAGAGAGCTCTTCCAGGAAACTTGAATTCGAAAAAAATTGCCCTTACTCCCGATGTTTCACCGCGTAGGCCTCAGATCTACCAGTCTCTGTTCAGACGGCAGTCGTTTAACCTCGCTTATTGTCGAAAACACTTCATTCAACTCGACAGAAACTAAATAAAACTCTTTATTAGTCTTCCTGCTGCTCCAACAATCAACATCTCTGCTTTGAGAGTTTAAAGAGAGACTGAATAAGTAAAAGATATGAATGAGAAGTTACATTTTCACCATATACTAGTCCTTACCTGCGCATTTGTGACACACCAGAATACTTGCTTACATACTTTACTGGCCATGGGAAAGGAGTCTGTCGCCTATTTATTAGCAGGTATTATAGGTGGAAAAAGTGTATTATTTTGCACATTAATTATCAACCCTTCTTCTCCAGTGAACATTGATAAAGGTCCAACGAATCCATATAAAAATATTAGGAATCCAGGATTTTGCCTCATAATCATCCAATTTAGATTTTGGGTTTAGGCTCAGCAAGTGTACTGACTACATTTCTATACTAGTACCAATACTCAAAGTGATCGACATGAAGATATCCACAATGTTTCAACAATGGCCAAATAACCACTATTGCTGCTTTGTACATGTTGTGGAAGTCCAGATACGTTGAAGGTGCTTGTTTTGTTATCTAAACCACGTTTTGCTCATTTATTACAGCTGTATGGACCCAAAATAAACACGTGACTTAATTGTAATAGACGTATCTACATAATGATGCCGATTTGTAAAATGTCTGAATTGATGCTTTGTCATGTCTGTCCACAAGACGACAAGTAAACAACTTTTAGAATGATTGTTTTCGGAAGGGAGTTCAGAATAATCGGTGCTAGGCTATGCTAACATTGTAGGCGCTCCATCAAAACCCGCTGGCGGGATGGTTAACCATGTTTTCTTTAAATAATCATCAAAACTGAACCATTTATCACAGCCAGAAGCTGGGAAAACCAACATTATTGCCACACTTTAATCTTTCCGAAGGTCCTTGAACACATCAAGTGTGACGAAACGCTTCAATCAGAAAAAGCATCCGAAAACAAACATTTAATTATGCATGTGTCCTTTAAAATGTTGCATCAAATAAACAGTTTACTCGAACCAGATCCTGTTGAATACATTCAATTGTGAGCTTTTCATCGAAACTGGGGAGCCATGATTGACCCCGCTGAAAAACCGACAGTTATGTGAAAAGAATTCCTTGAAACCTTGACTAAACTGCAGGCTTCTGAACACAGAGCAGAGGGAACAGGGGAGGCTGCATATATATATATATATATATATATATATATATATACATATATATATATATATGCACTTGGAGCCTCCAATCTTTTCCTTGGAACGAACTTGTACATATAGGTTCTGTTTGTAAAATGAATTATTTTAAGAAATTGAACTTGCTTTTTATTTGTTTAGTATTCATTGCAATTGTGTAATACTGCACAAAAGACATTTTTGAATTCTCTCGACTTGTAGCCACGATTGTGCTGTTTCTATAGAGGAGCAGGACTTATATTTTGCAGTGAAAATCAAGGCCACAGAGAGACGTGAGCCAAAAAAAAAAAAACGCACAGGAACTGCTCGGGGTTCAGAGGGTTCAAATACCGTTATCTATAGGCATAATGCGGGGCAACTTTTTTTTTTTTTCATACCATAGACAGCCTATGGTTTATACACATACATTATTTTTTTTTGTTCGACTATTGCAGAGCTCTGGGTGACCACGGCTGCTATAATGTTTATCATCCCAGGGGAAGACTCTCAACACAGGAAGGCTTTCACAACACGGCGGTCACGTGAACATATTTTAAATTACTCGATTCGTTTCGTATTCACGTCATTCAAGTCATGTCACTTGCACATTGCATGCTGTGAACATTCCGTGTAAACACCCCTTCTTTGTAAGGCAAGAGGCGAATATGGTGGATGTACTTCTATTTGTATCGCACATCTCTGGTCTTCCGACCGCTCAAAGTGCTTTACAGTACATGTGCTTTTGCTCTACATGTCATTCACCCATTCATCCCCAACACTGAACATTCTCAGCGATGACCTTGCAGCCAAATATGCAGCCGGATATGTCTTTATTGCTAAATGCAATGCAATGAAAAATACAGTATATTCCACAGGAAGGTTTTCTATAAGTTATTCAGTTATTTGTGCACAATTGCATTGCATGTTTGCTGTATGTACTAACTCCCCAAACAACTTATGAAAATGTGTTTTTTTACGTTTATATGTGTGCAATTCCAGTTGCGTACTGGTTTTTCCGCGACAGAGACGGGACAAGGGGTTCTCGATGACGCCTAAACTCTAACCCTAAACTCTTCCTTCCACCGTTAAATCAATTTCGCCCGCTCCACGCAGCGCCAAGTTACTTTACGACATTCTCATGAGTCGATTTGCATATTTATGTTCGACAGGCGACGCACGGATCCCGGGCTCAGGGAAATGTGTGCATCTGTGTGTTGTGTTGCATGAAAGATATACAATACCTTCCCCTTTTATGGAGGTCCCTCGTGAATTGTGCGCCCAGGACATTTTGTGAGTGGCGAGGTAGGAAGCTGTATAGCCCCGCTAGAAATTAATTGAGCGTCACTTTAAGAATCTCAGACTGCTTGTTGATAAAGTGCAAAGATTGATGGCCGCCTGGGTCACTTTAATGGATGGCAGCATCATAAAACATTAGATCATATACAGAGACAAGCTCGAGCTGATACTGATACTCCTGTACTGTGGGGTTTATGTGTATGTGTGTATACACTGTGTGTGTATGTATACTATATCAGGAAAACAAACTTTATTCGGCCATACTGAGGCACGCTTGAATAAGTGTGTCTCAACTTGTAGGCTAGTTCAAACAGCTGTCATGATGATGATGATGGTGACGATGACTCTCTTTGTATCCATTTGTCACAGGTACATTTTAGAAAAATATCAAACATGCACGATACATATAAACTAGACAACCTGACCCTCCACACACACACACACACACACACACACACACACACACACACACTCATTAGCGCGATGTCTCTCCTACCATTCCTAGTTGTCAGTGTGGCAGCTGGGGTGTTTTTGGTATCGCGGCCTGGCCTGCAGACACAAGCAGGGACTGTCAGTGTGGATTACACCCTAACACTGATGCCCCCCCCACAGTTACCCCTCTCCCCCTCCCAAATCTCCCAGAGTCCTCAGCATATTCTGTTTGATGTATCCTTGAACAGGTTTAATCATGTTTTCATGGAGGCACATGATATCACTTTCATGTCTGACTTGTCTTTAGGGCTTGTTATTTTGAGTTGTATACACATTATAACGAGAAAAAAAGATATTAATCACAAAAATAGAACGGAAATAATCTGGATTAAAATGTGATTATAAAAATAAAATGTACTGTTTGTCAGTGTTTTTCGATTTATTTTTAATAATTTGGTATATTACTCAATCTACAGTACAACTGGTTCTTTCCATTTTTCTCCACTTTTTTAAGTGAAAGCTAGACATGCACATTTTAAATAATTTAATCCATAAAACTGCCTCAAGACTCCATTGAGCTTGGTCTTCTCAATGGACTGAATGTTGATGTTTATATTTTTGAGACTCAAGGCCTTAACACATCAGGGGCGTGACAAGCAAGTGACACCAAAATGAAAAATATTCACCTGCAAATATTTCAAATCTAGGCTTTTAATGTGAAAGGAGTGGATCTGCTGCCTTTGTCAATGTTGAAAGGAGTAATACAGTTTGCCATCTTATTTCAGGCTATATCGCCTGTGCATTGTTGCTTAACATCCATAATACATAGTTTTATGGATGATAAGCAACTCAACTCAGCGTTGATGCCTCTAATCGCGGAGCGAGGCTCAGTCCGTCCTGGTAAACTGATGTCACATGAGCACACGTGAAGGTTTGAACTGAAGTCTCCGGGCTTCTTCATTTCCCTTTGCCCTCTTCTGACCACCATTCATTTTTTCAAAGTCTCAACTCTGATTTGACAACAAATGTATTCTAAGGGGTCACATTCCCAGCAGGACATTCCTCCACTCTCACCGACTGAAACTTTCAGTGTTCGGGTGTAAAGAGAGGCGTGGAGCTGTACGAATACAAGTCATTGATATGGGCTCAGGTGTGAAAGTGACGGTGAGAAAAAAAAGTGTGATTCCATTGATATTCACTGGCAGTCAGCAACTGGTTCTTGATATTGCGTTTATTGCTTTACAGACTGGACTGAGGAGAAAGAGCACGGAGAGCGATGGAAGAGAACTGATGAAAATTGAAAACAATAAAGTAGTGGATGGAGAAAATGAGAGAAAATAGAGAGACAAGAATGGAGGTGCTTCTGAAAAAATAAAGAGATAGTAGGTTCACATGTGAGGGATCAAGACAGGAGATGGAGGAGAATGAGTGATATGAGTAGAAGGTTTTCGCTAGATGTTACCACACTTTTTGGGAATAATTTTAGGATTTGCTTTTTGCTGATAATCAATATCTCTTCTAATTTAGCCAAAACAACCCCCAGAATTCAAATGCTCTCTCTACCGAGGACAAACCAAAACTGAGTGCCAGCAGTTGAAAAGAAAAGTTGTCTGATGATTTTTGTAAGCTATGCTGAAAAATGTGAATCATATTGCGTCTTCACAACCACTCTTTGAAGGCATGAACATCACGTCTTACAGTTACTTACGGCAAAATGATCAAGAAGGATTTAATTGCCTGAAACTAAAAAAAAAAAAACAATGTAGTTCATGACCCTAGCTTCATGTCTTTAAATGTTATGGAGTAAAGTTAAGTTGTTACAACCAGCAGTTGAAATGGGTCAAAGTAATCTGCTCTATAATGAGACTGTTAAATTAGCATGCCAAAGATTGTTATTATTAAAATGCATCTTCTCAGCAGCTGGGAGCAGTTTCACCTGGAAAAGGTAATTACAGAGAGGTGAGAGTTTGACTCATTATGTGAAGAGTGCAGCTGTGGGACAAGAGAGAATTCAGTCACCCACAGAAAGACGGTCGTTTTTAATTTTTTTATTAAACCACTGCAAAAATACTGATTTTGGTAGATTAATTAATATTGTTGGATAAGTTAGTTCCATAATCAATGAAATGTTAGGAATATGAGCATATCAGAGTCTTTCAGAACATTCATACTGTGCATGTCGAGCCACCACAGTGTGGTAAAAGAATGTTAATTACTGTAAAAAAAAAATGCCTATTTACAACTTCAACTTGTGAAGACTTATTCATCAGGTGTGCATTTTTGTCTCCAACTCCTAACAGATTTATCTCTTCCCTCTTTAGCTGCTAAATGTTCTACAAATACTAATGTTCTGCTGTTTTCCAGTCGTTATGCTAAGCTAAGCTAAGCACCTTCTGGCTGTAGCTCTTATTCTGCGTTTCGACTTTAGAGTAGAATCCATCTTCTCATCTAGATTTCAGCAAGAAAGAGTCTCTCCAAATTGTTGGAGTATATAGTTGGTTTCAGATTGTCCGGTTTTGACAATCAAGGTCACTGTTACTATTTCCTACAGACAGAGGGGCTTTTTTTACCACGCTTATTTATGCTTCCTTGTGTCCTCTCTCCTCGCTCGACCCTGAAATTGTTCTTCGTTGACCATCATGGAGGATCTTCCAATCCCTTGAATGCACCTCAATAGACAAGGAGAGAGGAGGCTACCAGAGTATCCTTTGATGAAGCCTATTTGGCACCCGCAACATAAAAGACACATGCCACACAGCTGGAATAAAGAAAGGATGTGAATAATAAGCTGTAGCCGACATTTACCTCCATGGGGTATGATTTAACGTTTTAGGTTCTGGATTCAAACTCCAGCTACGGTGCAGCAGAGGTGCAGTCCAGTTTACAGTCCATCTCTCTTCAAAAACACTTCTACAATACTGAGGTGAGTTGTAAGTGCATAATGTTTGCATAATGAATTTCATTGCAAGTCCCTATCCACTTGAGAAAACAACAACCATTGTGTGTATAAGCTTACATTAATTAGAGTGTCTCCTAACTCGGCTCCATCATATAGTAATTAGGTTAGTGTAAGCTCCATGCCCATTGCGAGGGTACAACTCATTTAAGCAGCTGGAACGGCATGCACTCTGCTCCTCGGTGCAAACAATGTGAGTGGGTTTAAAGCTTTCTGGATCTTCCTATTCCCCATGTTGAACACATGCACACAAAAAAAGAAACGCAGTGGATCGTGGGATGTTTCTCTATGTTGGGTTAAAGCCTGTATGTCCATAGTCAAGTGCCATGGAAATCCTGTTGGGACTGAGCATATAGCTCCATTCTCTGTGGCCTAATCAAGTGGTATCTTAGCTCCAATCCTCTTATGCTGCTTGACTGGACCACACTCCTATAAAGCTGGATTGTAGTTGCCGGCTGGAACTCCAGAGAGAGATGGGAGGGAAGAGAAGGAGTAAGAGGGGCTGCCTTTGTCTCGTTCTCTTTCTCCACTCCTAGACTTTGCCCCTCGACATGTTAATGCATGCGTGCATTGGTGACACGCTGAGCATCTGCTGCTGCTTTTTTTTTTTCCATGACTTAATCGATGCAGAGCAAGAACAAGAGTGGAAATAAGTCCAAAAGAATCCCCTCTCACTCTTTCTCTAAGTCTGAATGCCTCCTCTTTCTGTCGGGCTCCAATTACCTTTGTGCGAGGTACAAAGGTTGGCCCCGCTTCCCCGATGAGCTCTTTTCACGCAGAACGCCCTGACCCTAAAAAGCACAAGCACAGAACACGGCTCCAGAAAAAGCTCCAGGACCGAGGCACTTCAGCGAGAACAAGCAAGCTCATTTCATGACGTTTTATTGTGTGGAAATCCAGGCCTTTGATTCTTAAAAGGCAACAGAAAGACACTGTGAGGTTTAGGGCCCCCTGTTCATAAAAGATGATAAAAAGACAAATCAGGTCCGGATCGACGCTTGGATGAATTGAAGGAGGTAATTAGCATTCCCTTGGACAGGGACTACGGATCCCATGTTGCGTCCAAATATCCGGGCCAGTGCTCAGGCTGTTAGCTCACTGGTCCATGAGACTTGATCCATAGATGGAAGACAATGACCCCAGTCCTAATTAGCTCCACCAGTCAAGTGTCCCTAATTGGATTACGGGCCCGGCTTTTTGGGACGCCGTGTATCCAACATTGAGCAGGAACCATTACGGTTCACAAAGGGGCTCTCAGAAACTCTCAGAAATACAGACAAATACTCCTAATAACCGTTTGGATTGTTCAACGCTTAGACAGTTGCGTATTCTGGCCAGATTTCAAAATACTGGAAGGACAAAAACCACAGAGGCTGCTCAAACCTCTCTTTTCATTTGTCACTGGAAAGCAGATACTTATCACACGTTGTGTGATGACATTCCGGTGAGGCTTGTTTGGCATGCATGCTAAGCTTCTCTTTGCCTCTACAAAACAAAAGGTTTTTCACTGAGCCACAATACGCTGAGAAGGAAACAGCTTGCACAAAAGACTGAACAAACCATTGTATAGCATTGCATGCTCTAGTCATCATTAATTTAAACAGCAAGGTCAACAACGGAGCTGTGTATCTATTCAATGGACCACAGGAGAAAGAGATTGATGCAGCATGAATGTACAGTAGTTAAGAAGTGTTGCATATCCAGACCCAGCATTTTATCGTCGGATTAACAAGATCTCAATTATTCCTTTCAATATAAACCATGAATGAGTTAAGGTCAGTAACAAACGCTTCACTCAGCAAGTGCCTTTCTCTGAATACTGCTGTAAATATGTGCATATGTGCAGTGTAGGGTATGCACCTATGATTTCTGACCAGCGTTGTGTTGGTCCGAGTTAGACCAAACCTCATAAAAATGTAAGTCTATAACGTTTGGTCTTCCAAATTAAAATTCATAAGAAATCAAATAAACCCTTTCTTAATTCAATACTGGGTTTATAAATTGTCTCTAACCAGGTAGCCAAAATGACCTGGCCCAGATCTGGCTTAAGCTTGGCACGCCGGAAGAAATGTGTCGGGCCGGGTTCGGTTCGGGTCCGTTTTGCCGACTCGGCTGAGACTCGGGATGAATGACGCCTCAGAATCGAGCCAAATACAAGCTGCCATGCAATGTCTGGAAAGCTGCCTTTTGTTTCTGCGGCCAAAGTGCAGCCAAACTAAAAGTTGCGGCGAAGTGCGGCCAGAAAGTACCTGCAGCCAATCAGTGAACAGAGCAGTGTGACATGTCGACCTATTTTACAAAGAATTTCTTACCGCCTGAATCACATGAACACAACTTATTGTTTATTGCGGCGAGATGCACTTCACCGCTGCCCGGTGTGTTTTCATCCTAACGGTGAGCAAGACATGAAAGCTCTGTCTATTGTTGAAGAGGAAGAGGCAGCTACTGTAACATCCAGGTGTATCTGAACAAGCCGTTTCTGTCAGTCGGTATTGCTCCCTCACCTTTTGAATATGCCAACTTTTCCTCCTCAGGCAAAGGTCAATCCTCCTCTGTGATAATAAGGCTTTTATAAAATATCCTATTGCATACTGTTTTTTTATGTGCAAATTGGAAGTGCAGATAAAAAAGGTTTTATGCAACCAGAGTTTCTCTTGAAAGGAAATGAATATTCCCATAGAAAAAAAAAAAAAAATCCTAAACATAAAGATGGACGGAAACTACTCATCTACCAGACATGGGCATTGGTCCAACCCCCCGTCTCATTGACACGAGGCTGTGTTAACTGTCTGTATCATCAAACCCAAACTAAGTAGGTAAACCGATGAACAGATCAGCAAACAAACCAAGCAGGCCCTGGTCTCACTGTTGGTGGATCTCGCCCACCCCCTTAATGTTTAGGGAGACTAATAAAACCTGTAGCCCACCCCATTACACCAAAAGCCTCTTCAAATAACATGTACAGGCTTGTCGAATTACTTAAACCGACTGCTTCATTCCGCGCACAAAGGTACATCGTCTCTTGATGAGTGAGTGACGGCATGCTGGGAGGCCTGAACTGGCCATAACATGGTTGTAGGGATTCTAACGTTATTCAAGTTTGAGTACAGGTATGTCATTGTGTCTCGATCTTCCCGAAAGGAATTGATGTGCTGACAGAGCTACATGTCTTCCCAGTTATTAGCAGACCTCCACACAGGGATGTTCTAGACCGAGATGGATCGTCTCCAGATTCAGAACAAGTTGTCTGATCCAAGTGTGCCCGACTCGCCTCCGAGCGGGTTGTGTTGACGTCTCGCCGGCCTCAGCCAACCCGTGAGGACCCTTCTCCTTCTCAAAGCAGCAGGTGTTGTGAGCGTTTGCTTGACTCCATGTCTTTGGAGGAGACCAGAGAGAAGCTCTGAGTAATTTATCAATGGACCATCCCCTTCCGGCACAGCTGATCAAAACAGCCCTTTAAATTACTTTTTCACAATGCACTTTTTATTATGAAGAGATTTTTTTTATTCACACTATGAAATGTGACTCAGAGCCATGACGTAATGGACACAGCACCTGAGATCGGCCTTCCGGATGCTCTCCACATGTTTCAAAGAGCAACTATCCATTTCAAAATGCTAAGTAGACGATTCGCAAATAGATGTAAGGACTGTTAATATTATTAAGTGTAAATGGGGATGTTTTATTGAAAATGTATCTGTACAATTGTTTGTGATCGTTTACAAATGATCAGAGTCACAGATGCAGATTTACAGATTTGTGAATACTTAATTATTTTAACACCATACTCCTGCTCATATGGGCTAGTTCTGACCCTCGTTAGACCCGATCGGCTGGGTCACCAAAGCCTGAGGCGCCCCCCTCTCACCCACGAGAAGCCCTGGAAGAGCAAAGAGGAGGAGAGCTGTCATGATGAGGCTAAACTGCAGCATGTGCAGCAGAGGGACTGAGAGAGCAGTGGGGCGTGAAAGATTTTTGGGAGCCACCGAATCTTTCAACTGCCTCTCAAAACCTGTGGATGTCATCTCTGGCACAGCTGGGGTAAAAGAGGCAGAAGTGGTAACAGTCACACTCAGGGGTTCCTTACTCAGCCAAGTGTGAGCCACAGATTGTGACAAGTCACAACTAAAAAGCCTGTGATCCTCCTGACATCTCCTAACATGGGACTGGTAAGGCTTTCACGTCACGGAGAGTCATTTGATTCACTGTGAATATAAAATAGATCGGCTAATAGAGCTGAGACACGACGAGGTCCTCATTCTCAAAGGGTAGATGCATCACAGAGGACATGGCGTTCTCACGCGGAGAGCAAAACAATATTTTCACCAACCAGCCTGTACATGCACTAACTAATCGAAGAAATCTGCAATGTGAAAGGACTATCCACCGACCGCATCAGTGGCTTTTAGCAGTGGCCTCGGTGTTGACTGAGAGTGCTGTGATTCAAAACACTACTTCCTCATTAAAAACATATGCAATGACAGAGAAAGTCACAGAAACAATCATAATGTGATATCCCTGTTGTACCGTATTTTTCGGATTATAAGGCGCACCGGATTATAAGGCGCACTGTGAATTAACGTGTCTATGTTCACACATAAACCGCACCGGATTATAAGGCGCATTAAGCAAAACAACACAGTCCGGTAAATCAAACTTTATTCAACTCAGTTGTAACAACAAATACCGGTACAGAAAAATACACTCACTTATCGATTCGTTCCTCTTCCACAAATCCATCGAATTCTTCATCTTCAGTGTCTGAGTGAAACAGCTGTGCGATTTCGGCATCAAGAATGCCCGAATCCCTCTCGTCATTTTCCGAGTCAGTCTTGTTGCTGTTATTGGTACTTGGCTGTTCAGTGATGATTCCAGCTTTCGTGAAAGCTCGGACGACAGTTGCGACCGATGGTTACTTGTTGTGCTTATTGATCGATTTTGACTTTTAGTTCAGACATTTCATTCCTGTTACGGGGCCGATCAGGTAGTGACACAGCGTACCGTAATGCTCCGAATATCCATTGAGCGGAGCGGCTTCGTCGTACTTACATATTTCGACAGATTTTTGAGCGCATTGTACCACATAAAAACGATCAATAAGCACAACAAGTAACCATACATAAGGCGCGCTGGATTATAAGGCGCACTGTCAATTTTTGAGAAAATTTAAGGATTTTAAGTGCGCCTTATAGTCCGAAAAATACGGTATATAGATAGGCTGCTGAGCTATTAACCCTAGTTCAGCGCTTGGAAAGGCTGAGTTTTGTACTGAACTGAACTTGTAGAGTGAAACCTGCGTTAGTGGGGTTGATTCAGGTACGATCCAGGGAGTCCACTTTGTTTAATAGATTAATGCCTTTTAAAAGGTTCATCAGATGCCGCAAAAGGTTTGTTGCACCACAGATGGGATGTTACCGCTTATTTTATCATGTAAAATAAGCATGATAACATGCATGATGGTGTGTGTTGTGTGCTTGTGGACTTTGGTGTGATAGCTGGGCATAGACTACAGCAGCTTCACCCTCAACCCAAAAGCAACAGCTCTCAAAGGGCAACATCCTAAACGTTATAGAACATCAGTTACGTTATTATAACTCCTAATTCTAAGAGTGTAGGCGTAGCCGACTCAGCTGTGGTTCCCTCTGGCTCCACCTTCGCCAGCTGAAGAAATGCCGAACGTAAGGTAAACAGTAGAAATGTGGCGCTCACATTATAAAGTACTGCATCAGGAATGTGTGCATGCAAGGGGCAAAGTGCTATTTGTTTAAGTACTGTCGTGCACGTATGCGCTAATCAGTGCATATTAAGGTTGAGTTGTAGCTCATTTCGAAGGTCATGTGACCGCTGTTCCCACGCTGGCAAGTTTACATACATTAGCTATTTATGCAATTTCTTCCCTACATTTTTTGGTTCGCATCTCCTGCATTTTATAAGCTTCAGAAACCGTTCAACTATCACCATGTTCAGCTCTTTAAGGACATGTTGCTAACCTTTAAACACAAGGTTAGAAACATGTATTAGGTATTAGCACTATTATTATTATCACTAACTATTGTGAAGTCCACACACACAAACTATAAAGGAACTGAACATTGATTGCCCTCCAGAACGACAGAGACTTCAGTCACCAGCAGAGCAAAGTACCAAGCACGACCTTTCATTATTAAAGACTCATATTTTTTTAACAAAGCGACCAATCTACTTCCTGTTTACACCGGCACCATCGTGCCCAGTGTACGTGAATAGTCACGTGATATTTGTTTTCAGGCGTGTTAGTCTGGACGAAGATCATCTCGAAAACGATGCTGAAACGCCGCGCGGACGGAGATCGTTTTCGTTTTAAACTCCACTCCAGTATTAGTGTGGATGTAGCCTCAGGGAGCCGCAACAGAGGGGCTGAAGAGCCGCATGCGGCTCCGGAGCAGCGGGTTCCTGACCCCTGGTGTAGGTGATATGTGTGTGTGTGTGTGTGTGTGTGTGTCAAGAATTATGTGTAAAATTGTATCTAAACCATTGTATGCTTAAATGTGTAATGTGGACTCTTGTAAGTAAAGGTAATTTAAAAAACGAGCTTTCAAAGGGTTAAAGTGCTATTTTTGCAGTTGTCACAGATCACAAAAAAAGGATTTAAGACAAGCAGAACCACACATGATAGGAAAATAGGGCTTTGATATCGCCAGCAGGCTTCTCAGAACTCAGGCGTGATGTACCAGAGATGACACCTGATATTTGTGGTGCAGCTTATGCTGCCTCCATCATGTTAGGGAGCCACCGCCCTGCGGAGTTATCCTGGTGGGCTGTGGATGCTAGCTGTCACAGCTAGGGGCCGCTGTTCAAACAAAGCTCACAGGATGCTGTGTAGATATTTCACATGGAGTTCATTTTGCTTTTGATAGCCTGACACCCACTAACTAACTAACTAGTTCATTTCCAAGAAAAAAAACTCATGATGACACACACACACACACACACACACACACACACACACACACACACACACACACACACACACACACACACACTGTAGGGCTGCATTTAGGGTGGTTTACATTAGCCGGAATATGCCGGTTTATTGCTGGAATCACGTGTAGTTGTTCAGCAGAGGAAATTATCAACAGCCCAAAAAATTGTTGGTAGTGAATACATTTATTAATAGCATATTAACTGGCCTAATATTGTCTGAGACATAAGATACGTTGCCAAGACAACTTAAATATAAACTTAAATTATACAAAAGTCATTTTTCTAATTGTGTACACTTTTTTTGTCTCATCAGGGTTCACTAGCTTGTGTGTGCGCGCTGAAAATAAAAAAAGTTGGTGTTCATACACAGCCCTGGCTCTGCCAATAGGAAACAAAGTGTCAAGATATCAAATGTCATTTTGTTTTTACACTTGGAAGCTTCTATTGAGCTTTTTGAATGAAGCTTTAATAAATGTTGTATTTGAATGGCCAAATGCCAAAAATTAGGGATTAAAAAACACTATTTCTTTATCTTTTTTCAATGTGTCCAGCCGTTCTATATCGTATTATCTGCTTCACCCTCTAAGAGATATCACTATTGGGGTTTCCCAGCGCGCATAGGCTGTGGTGAAGATTTTTTTTTTTGCCCTGCACTGGCCATCTCATATGAGATGTATAACAGCCGCGCAAACCTAGCTCTGCTCTTCAGGTCACTCACAGCGCGGCTTTGTCCAAACAGCGTTCGTCTCACCGGTCGTGTGACGCCATCACAACAGCCTACAGTGCAGCGAGAACACAAGCCTCCGCAGGGTGGCCGGCGCACTCCTGGAGAGTTTCATCCTCACCCGTGGCCGTCCTCAGAGGGACGACAGCGGCAGACATCTGCACAATCGGCATCCCTGAACTTCTCCGTGCCCTTCCGCTCGTTCCTGCAAGATATATCGTAAGCCTCCCTCAATCATTCAGTGTTAAATGTGCTAGACGGCAGAACGTGTTGCCCAATCTGGATCTTTTTACGTGCGTGTCTAACAGTGCGCTTCTAATCTGATCGTCGGGGATTTGTGGGCTGCATTGGAACCATTGTGAGACATGATCTTTGTCCCACAGCAGCAGTGCTGTGTGTAGAGAGTGTCAAATATGTTTTCTTCACACAGAGCTGACGCGGCGTTAACCGTGGCACAGTCGGTGCCTCCCTGCTTTATTATGACGCGCAAGCTGGTGTGTGTTGTGTGCTTGTGGACTTTGGTGTGATAGCTGGGCATAGACTACAGCAGCTTCACCCTCAACCCAAAAGCAACAGCTCTCAAAGGGCGACATCCTAAACGTTACAGAACATTCGTTACGTTATTATAACTCCTAATTCTAAGAGTGTAGGCGTAGCCGACTCCGCTGTGGTTCCCTCTGGCTCCACCTTCGCCAGCTGAAGAAATGCCAGTCTAAATTGGGAAGAGAATAATAGTCGCAGCTAAATAACAGCCACAGATGTTATATATCGCAAGTGCGACTGTAAAGTGACTTGCAGTGCAGAGCACAAAAAGGTGTCAATGGGGATAAACCCAATAGCAACAGCTCTTAAAGCGCTACGCCTATACTCATAGAATATGAAGTTACAATATACACACCAGGCCCGGCGCCAATGGAGCATTGTAATTTGCTTTTTAAGCTGCCGTTGATTTTTTTTTTCTCCATTTTGTGTACCAGTCAATTACGCCCTCTCTTGCTGTGCCAACACACCCAATTGATTCCACCCAGCTGATCCTTGTTTTGATGTATAATCATTTATTTTCCTTTGGAAGTTCAGAAACGGGTAAGAAAAGTACAACAGTGCAGCTTATTCGCGGGGTGCAAATCAAATACTAATTTTCTGTGTGAATCCAGCCTCAGTGGGACGTGTTGTAGCCTCTAAGAACCAAACTAATGCACAGACTTCTGTTGGTGACAGCAGGAGCGGCAGCAGCAAACCCACGTAACAGCTCCCGTTTACGAGCTGTTATATCTTTCCCGTTTGGCTGAAACTGTGACAATTTAAGGACTTCTTTTAACAGGGAGCCTGAAGCAGTAAATATGGTTGATGCTTGGGGAAAGTCAGAGGTTTCTTGCTATAATGAGATTTGTTCCTGCGGATTTGTGGCTCTTACAATTCCTCCTCACAGGTTCTTCTCTAGTCCGTTTGATCACCTAACACGAGATTATGTTATGGCTCGGGATTAGCTTCGGAGGGAGCGGCCTGGCATCCTAGGTGTGTCTTTCTGCACCCTAAGAGGCTTATGGGAAAATATGTGCTGGCTAATAGTCTTATATTTTCCGAGAGAGAGAATCAGATTTCTCTTCCACTTCCCTCCCTTAAAAGTTTGTCACATAGACGCTGATTTGTCATAGACACTGCAAATCCAGTTTTACTGTGTAATACGTCTGAACATGCCGATAAAGCTTTGGCTTTAGTCTGACTTCACCACAGGAGAGGAGCTTTGCGACAACACAGGCCTGTCAAAAGGGTAGCTGGAGTATTCTCATGCAAGCAGAGCAGGTACAATGTTGAGTTGACTTCGCAGAGGGAAAGATTCACTCCCTTTCTTCGTTATGGCAACCTTGTTTCTGACACTGTACAGTGAGGAGCCCCGTTTCCACACGGGCAATAATACAGCTACAACCGATGTTCGACACGCGTCACGGCACGCGGCAGGCCAACGTCTTGCTCTTTGCTCGACGCAGTGAAAAAGTCGCCGTGGCGCCGCACGAGTGGGTTCGGAGTGCGGCGGTGCCGAGGTTGTGTTCCGAAGGGGTCTTCAGAGAGAGAAACGGGAGCGTACTGAGAGGAAGACGTACTCAAAAATGAAAGAATGAATTAAAAAGGGATGACTATTAGTTTATGCCAGATATTCATGCAGGTTCACACATTCAATTTGTTTTATTTCATGCTTTATACAACTTCACATTCGCAGTAGTTGAAGTGTAAAATTAGCCATCTGGCAAACACACTTTGTTGGTAGATTTCTTTGTTGCACGGACTGTGTCATCTTGTTTGTGTCTCTATCGTTGGACAGTTAAGGTCATCGATCTCTTACTCAAACTGGGCTTCCTCTGACGCGTTCAACTGTCTCACCACTACTCTCATGAAGGCCATGAAAAACATCCCATTGCTAAAATAATGAACAGGATTGTCTTTTTGGTTTATTTAAATATATATTTCTTCTCAATCATCTGCAAACTCATTTTCACCTGATCTCCACTCTTCCTTCTTCTTGTCATTTAACTTTCTTTTTTTTTTTCTTTTTGAATGGCTGCTCATGTTTTTTCATTACAAAGCCCTCTCCAACCCCCCTCACTTTCAGCCTCACCATCCCTCTTCCCTCTCGCCGCCTTCATCTCTGCAGCCGGCCCGACTGGCTGGCCATGCAGCGAGCCCACCTCGTCAGCAGAAACAACAATGGCGGGGGGGGGGCATTTTGCAGTGGGTTCCCATGCATTGCTAATCAGCCTCATTCAGCATGGATGGAATTAGGCGGGCAGGTACAACGGAGCCCTGTGTTGTGAGCAGCGTAAATCAAGGTCCTGTCTAAAAAGCCGCAAATTACCGGCAAAGCGGCGTGTTTGGTGAACCGAGACGGTGCGGTCAAACCGTCGAGCCTCGATGTCTTCTGAGCTCACGGGCATATTTACTCGGGGGAAAAACACAGAAAGAGCACACGGGCACAGTGCTGTTCTCCACCTGCAGTCGATGTTTTCGTCAATAGAAGCTCATAACGGTGGACATTTACGAGCCTATGAAAGATATGATGGCCTCTCTCTTTGCTCTCAAAGGCATGTTGGGAGAATGCAGTTATAAATAGGCACATACGCGGGGGCTCGTGTCACAGCGGGTTTATAACCAGCCAAGGATGCCGGTGGGCTTTTGTTCCCGTTGCTTTCTTCGTGTACGCTCACCGCCGTGACATTTATCCTACACGGTGAAACAATGGAGTGAAAACCCCCGCCGCCCTCAGCGAGCACCTCCACCACCTTCAGGTCACGCTTCCATCCTCAGTCAAAACACAAATGTCAGCCGTGCTCTCTCTTTCCGTCTGATGACTGGGATCTTTTCCCCACACGGACACTGATGCGATAAAGTCTTTCGTCACTGACGGGAGGCTCACTTTGACTGATCGATGCAGCTAAGATCTCAATAACATTTAAAGCTGCACAAGTCGATATTTTGATATTGCCAGTGAATTAAACGATTACATGTAATGTGAAGGGGCTCACTTTTCCTCAATCATCTTGTTCCTTTACTTATTCAGCAAGAAGAAGTAGAACGTTTCGAGCTCAGCTACATCAGGTGTGTGTCATTGAATGAACCCTCCTGTGGGTGTGGCCACAGTGATGGTGCATCTCCAAGACCAGACTCAATGAAATACACCACCAAGGATTATCAAACAACTCAATGTAGGGCTCGACGATATAGCCAAAATGTATCACATTTCAAAAAAATAATATTGATTGATGTTGATAATTATTAACAAAACATATTTTATAATAATAACGCTCAATTTACAGTTTTAAGATGATTCTCCTCAGGACAGAACCTTAAACAAACCAGAAGAAGAAGAACACTTTATAATAACTACACACTATGAAGCTTTAGTTAAGTGTGAGTAAACACTTAATTCATCATTTATAAAGCATTGTTCCTACATTAACACTCATTAGTATACAATTCACAACACCAGTTATAAATGTTTTATTCTTGATTAATAAGCTTGTCTATTATGTGTTTCATGATTGTGTTTATACTTTATAAATGATGGATTCCCCATTTGTAAATGAAGTATTATATATATTACAAACCAATTATTAAGGAGTTGTAGATGATTAATGACATCCTTTATAAAGTGTTCGTAAATGATTAAGAACGTATTTAGATGCACATTACTCGTGCATTTATCTATATAATGAGTTGGATATGCACTAATGGTTAGGCGCTATGTTAATATATGCTTTACTATCAGTGTTCTGTGTTGCTGTGGCCGTACTGTTAACATCTTTCAGGAAGTGGATTGTTGAATTCACCACCTATTAGAAATAATAGGATAATCACAGTTTTGCATGCATGTGTTTTTCTACTATTTAAATTATAGCATGGTGTGTAGTGTTCCAGCAGTAAATCAATGAGTCATTGTAGAGGGAATAGAAATCCTCAAGCCCCTGAAAAAAAAAATGGAGCCTCTGGATGTAACTGCACCGCTTCATATGAGCAACAAAATCTTTTGTAATCAGCTCAATTAACTGCAACACATATATTTCACACGCACTGCAGGAATCATTGCATATAGACATTTTATATTGTTTTCTCCAGTTTTTCAGAATCATAAGTGACATGCATGATTAATGTGAAGAACTGCTTTCTTGTTGGAGTGAAATTACATTCAACTGCACAAGATCAAAATGTGATTTCAGATGTGATGCAGACAGAAGAACACGAGAGTGAGAAGTTACTAATAATAAAAGGTTGTTTTATAGAAGAGACCTGTGCCGTACGTATTGTAGATGTCACTGTATAGCTTTTATTCTCCTGAATATATAGCAGTTAAAGTAATACATTTTCTTCAGTGTCCCCTAAATCAACTGGAAATCTGGCGTCGGTCTGTACTGCCCCGATGGGGAGCAGTATCAATAACAAGGAACTGCTTTCATTTTACACTACTAGTATATTTTAATAGCCTGATAATAATGCTCTGTCTGTCTTATTTGCCACACTATGCAGACTTAACACTTAGTAGATGGGTTTCTAGGTATTGCTGTTCCTCAGAGGATGAATCCTACTGACTTGAGTGATCCTCTGACTTTTCATGTAGTGCTACCAGCAGGTCAACGTTTCCCTTCGTCCTGGTGTATCAGCCTCAGCTGTGCTTTGTGTTTACTGCTACCGGTGAACACGGTGACGTGATAACTGCTGAACCTCAGCATGTTAGCGTTGCCATTGTGAACATGTTAGCATGCTGTCAAAGCACTGCGGTGCCCAAGTACAGCCTCAGAGAACAGCTGTTTGTCGGACCCAACTGCACATTAGGGAGGGAATACTAAACTTGTTTTAAATTTTCAAAACAGGTACTGATACTGATCATTTCCTAAATGGGTATGTGATTGGTAAAAATGATGTTTAAAAAAAAAAAAAAGATGATTACACTTAGAGGAAAATCACGACATGTACCAGCCAGTAATAACAGATTTATTACAAAAGCAAATGTAAGTACAGTTAAATAAAAATGTTCAAGCTACTAAGTATAAAAATAGTCCACTATTTTACAGAAATACTATAATGACATAAAATATTTAAATGAATAGTTATAACGTATGAATATGAATATTATAATAAGCAAGAATAGCTGCTTGTTCTGATGTCACATTGTTTCCACAGTCATGTGACACGGGTCAGCTAAATGTCAGGGCTGTTTTGACACATTATACAAGAGTGGTGAATACGTTTGGAAGTGATGCAGCCACGTTTGTGTTTACATGATTTCATTTTACAGATTTTTTATTTTTTTAAAGGAATCAATATCAAATGAGTAGTTTACCAAATACCAAATGAGCAACCAGCAATCCCTACTGCACGCTCCTTCTAAGCAGGTTTGGACTCCACAGTGTGTTCATAGAGTGGCAATCCAGACAGATCGCTGTTTGATATCGGCCAACAATTTGCTTTCGAAGTTTTAGACCAAGTAAAGTATGTGAAATTATTGTATAGTAACTTAAAACACTGCGGACTATAAAGGTTAGTACATATAGTAATGTGTATGATTAGTATGTAGTATGGAATCTTGTTTAAAGCAAAAATTCCAAAACATGATTGGCTCCAACAGAAGCAGAATTCCAACAGAATTCTCAAAACAGAATATTTGCTAGTTCTCAGAACATCTGTTTATTGGGGAAAAAAACAAGAAAAACAAGACATAGATAAACATTTTGATCAAAACGTGTTTATGTCTAGTAATGGTCTGGGAAATTGTGATGGACATTTTAAAATATTTATTGAGAATTTTTAATTCAAGCCATAATTTAAATAAGACAATGATTAGGTAAAAAGAAATCATGAGCTGCAGCCTTAATTTGAATAAATGCATACTTCCTTTCTCAAAGGTTAAAGCACACACACACACACACACACACACACACACACACACACACACTGGGGCAGTGTGTGTCACACACCATTTCAAGAACACGTAAGGAGGACGTCGTGGAGCGTCGAGTTTATGTGGACCACAGTTCACTGATCAATGTGTCCAACACACAGTATCACTGTCAGCTCTTCACAGTCTGTGTATTTCAGTGAGTGACACTATTCACCCCCATGTCTTCCACTGTGAGGAGTGAAAAGCTCAGCAGCGCTCATTGTCAGGATGCTTTTCTTTTTCAAAGAAGTCTCTCGCTCCGGCTGACCAGCAGGTCAATGATTTTTGAACACGGGCCTCGTCACCGCTGTGTTGAGGGAACACAGATCCAGAAAGTAGGTCATTTTTTCCCCCTCGACGCTCCGTCGTGCACGCCGCTCCATCTCGTACATCATCCTCCCACAGAAGCCGCAGCCATCCCTGTGTACAATATGACTAAAGCATCTCGGATCAAGTGAAGGATGACAAAAGGCAGGAAAACAAGGAGGATGTTTCACTCCAACATACCAAGGGAGCTGCTTTGTTTACCTGTGTGGGCTTATTACTCCATGGTAGGTGAGGCATAGAAACAACACCATGCCCAGTAAAGCACACAGGAAAGTTGTGCTTTATTCTTGACGAGCATCCTCCTCCTCCTCGCTGTTTTTTTGAAATGCGTAATTAATGTGTGCAGAGTTTGTTTACACATAGGTTTATTTATCTGCTCTTCTGCCTCGTGTATTAGTTTTCATTCCCTCTGAATTGTCTGGAGGTTTGAATAATTGAAGTGATTTGTATTCTCTTAAAGGCGATAAAGGAAAGGCCCGGGGGAATGGCTGAGATTGAAAATACACAAGGCCCTAAAGTTTATCTCCAGCCGCCTCCTTAAACTCCCCTTTTACTGTTTAAATATGTCTTATGAGTTTTTAATATGGAGGGAAACAAAGGGGAGAGAGTAAAGGATTGTAACTGACATGTTTTTCAAGAGCCCAGATGATAAGAAGGAATAATAAACATTTGTTTTAAAAATAAATACAGTTTATCCTTGAACCCTAAATATAGACACTGCTATTTTTTTTTTTGATGTAGTAAGCTGTATATCGTTGACTGCCTGCAAGCCTCTCCCTAAATGTTGGCAGAGAAAGTATTATTCAAATGTTGCCCGGAGCCTCGGTAGCGTTTTGAAAGGTTAAACAGCACTTTAAACGTAGGCTGTCCAAATGTTAAAAGCGCAAAATGATTGCTGGTGCAGCGTGCTTATGTAAGGCACAAAAAAACAGACGAGTGCCCACACAAACAGGCGAGAGCTGGGAGTGTAGACAGTGATGTGTTCCAGCCTCTGACAAAGGTAATCACATTACACCTTCTGTGTAATCCTTTAGTAGAGACGTGTCTGAAGTATGGAGACTCATTTCATACAACAATAAACAACAGCTCCTTAACCGGCTTAAGATTTACGTTTTTCTTTTCATTGAGCAGTAGCTAGATAGTTGTTAGCCAACGCAACAGTTAGCTTGTCGTAGAAGCACTGAAGGACCCGTACTGGGACTCAGTCTCAGGTTAGTGGGTGTTGTGGTGTTTTCTTGGAGGCCATTGTTTGGATGCTTCATTTTTAGTTTGACAGAAGAAAGTAGAGATAATTAGCCAACTAATGTAGTAATACTACTCATTTTATTCCTACAGCACTTTCCAAGCTAAAGCACAAAGTGCTTTCTGTATTCAAAGATTTTACAGAATTTAAATTTAAGAATAAGAATAAGAGTACATGTCTCCAGCAGAATGAACCCTCACAACTAAATATAATAACAGGGGGTTGGTTTCCTCCAATGATTTGAGTCACCAGCCGCCCTTGATCTGTAATATTCTTCTCGCCTGAATATTACACTCATGATTGTTGTGATGACTCATTTTAGCTGATTAGGAATCTGCTCGCATTGAAGATGGGCCAAAGCTTGGACGGGAATCTATTAGATCACAAATGCTATTCTACCAATTAGAATGATGAAGGTGTAATTCTATCTCGCCCTACAGGTTTAACAAAGCTCAGTGGAAACTCAGGAAGATGTGACTCACTTAGTGTGACTGTGTAGCAACCACACAGTCCTGAGAAGAGGTCTAATCAGCCTGATCAACCTGTGAACAGGTGTGTCCACTTAATGTAACATGTCTCTCCATGGCAATTATGTCTCCAGGTGGGAGTAAACCTTTAAAGAGTTTTCAGCCTGCGCCGAAAGATGGACAGCGACTCTGATGTCCTGACGTCAGTGGGGAGTTCATTCCACCACTGTGGGGCCAGGACAGAAAAAAGCCGTGACCGGGTCGATTGGCCTCAAGGACCTCTGAGCGACAGGGCAACCAATCGCCCTGAGGCAGCAGAGCGAAGTGGTCAGGCGGGGGTATAGGGCTTGACCATGGCCTGGAGATAGGAAGGACCTGTTCCTTTCATTGGCCTGTAGGCTAGCATCAGAGTCTTAAACTGGATGAGAGCTCTTACTGGTAGCCAGTGTAGAGAACGGAGAAGGGAAGGTGTGGGAGAACTTGGGGCGATTGAACACCAGTTGAGCTGCAGCTTTCTGGACAAGATCCAGAGGTCTAATGGCTGATACCGGGGCTCCGGCAAGTAGTGAGATGGAGTAGTCCAGGTGGGAGATGACAAGAGCCTGGATGAGCACCTGCGCCGTCTCATCAGTGAGGAAGGGGCAAATCCTCCTGATGTTGTAGAGCAGGAATCTGCAGGAGCGTGTAACTGATGCAATGTTTGCTGAAAACGACAGTTGGTCGTCCAGGGTCACACCCAGATTCCTCGCAGTTCGAGTTGGCGTCACGACGGTATCATCGATGGTGATGGACAGGTCTCGGTGCGGGCAACCCTTCCTCGGTAGCTCGGTTTTGTCCAGGTTGAGCTTCAGGTGGTGTGTCGCCATCCACTTTGAGATGTCAGCCAAGCATGCAGGGATGCTTGTCTCCACTTGAGTGTCACTGGGGGAAAATGACAAGACCAGCTGGGTGTCATTGGCATAACCATGGAAAGAGAAGTCATGAGAGCGAATAACAGAACCCAGAGATGTTGTGTAGAGCGAGAAGAGAAGGGGGCCCAGAACTGAACCTTGTGGAACCCCCGTAGTCAGCATGCGTGGTTCCGACACGGCCCCCCTCCATGTCACCTGGTAGGATCAACCTGTCAGGTAGGATGCAAATAGGGAGAGTGCAGAGCCTGAGACGCTCCCCTCGAGGGTGGACAGGAGGATCTGGTGGTTCACCATATCAAACGCGGCAGACAGGTCCAAGAGAAGAGATTTGTGGGGTCACGGCACCCGGGAGTGACCCAATGTCTACGTGACCACCTTACAGAGGAACAGAGAGAAATAGGATGCAAACACATGGCATTCAATATAAACAGATTACTGACCCGCAAGTACACTCTCGAGAAGTCTTTGCTTGACAAAGTCTGGCTTGAAAAAGTCACCCTGTTGCCTTTGTTTGCCCAACACTTGGAAGCTGACGCTTCCAACCACCAGCAGTGGTTAAGGACAGGTACCTACTGATTGCTCATTGTCTGCCAGGAGTGCAAGCCACTCCCCTGGCACTTAACAGGGCAATTGACCTAGTGAAACTAAATCACACCTACCTTACACAAACAGAAGGAGCCTAGGTACACATCGTAAACATGAGTTTATGGTCTCAATCTCTAGTTTCAAGTCTTCTTCAATACAGCATGATGTTCATTTAGTAAATTATGGTCCATTTCGAGTCAAATAGACCATAAAGCAGGGTATGCTTTAGGGAGGGGCTACGCGGTGATTGACCCTCTCGTGGCACTTCTGGTGCAAAATTCAAGATGGCAACGTGCAAATTGCTGAACTCAAGGCTTCAAAACTGTATTCCACAAACCAATGTGTGACTTCACAGTGACTATGACCACCTCTAGTATACAGTCGATGGTGGGACCTTATAATTGTTTACTTCTGCTTTCTGCTTTTTAAACATTTTTTTTTCCTTTCATTGCTGATCTTTGTGCATTTGTGGCGTGACGAGGTCAGAGCCTCTCGGCCAAATGTCAACACTGTATGTAATCTACATCCTAATAGTAATCTTTTCCACATGATTTCGCTCTCTAATTTGGAACTAAGTGGCCAAGCCTAAACCCCTAAAAACATCCCCAGAGGACCACATACTTTACAAAACATAGTGGAACTGTAATATTATGTTGAATCGTTTGTACAAGGAACCATAATCAAATACCAACCACACTGTAATGGCACATTTTACAACTTGATGATGATGAACATCATTTTCATGTTAGTTGTAAAATGTACAGTAATGTAAAATGCATTGAAAGTTGAATTCAAAGAATGTGGGATAACTGCTAGTGCTTTGAGCACACAACAAAAACGCTGATGCAAGGCTGTATGCAAGGCATACATAAGGAGGATGCCAGAGCATTGTGACAATGAAGCATCTCCCATTGATTTCAGAGGCAACAATTCCTTTTGGATGGCTGACGTGCAGCCTGGCTGTAACCCTGCGGACACATCATAGAGCCGGCTGTCTTCTTCTGCTCTCCTCTATGAAGCTGATAAAGCACCTTTGGTCCGAATAAAAGACAGAACTGCTACCACTGGGACCATTGGGATGAGTAAGGTCGTTCCCTGTGTGCTCCCCCCTGGATAATCCTACCCACAATTCATAGCCTAATGGGACACGTAAAATATTACAGCACCATGATTTCTATAGTTTCTGGCAGCCGCTGCTTCCCTCTTTTTTGGATCCTGTCTCAACCGCTAATAAGGAACACAAAAAAGTTCTATTTAGAATATTAAGAATATTTTGCTAGCAAGCTGTCAGCGAATCGGATGCACAACACTTCTCGATGTCTCTCAACGCATCATCCTCAATTTTCTAAATCACTGCACGTGGCTACTTTTTCAAGAATGAACACGCAGTCAGATGAATCTGAACTATGAATGTTACAATTTGAAATTTTTATATCATGATTATTTGAAGAAGAAATAACACAGTGTTGCTGTTTTCACAATTATTAGAGAAACTATTTCGAATAGGCCTGTAGCAAATAAACAAAACTATTTATTTTTATGATTTTCATCACTAATAGGTCATAATTTCCTCACTAATATCTATTTTTTGTGCTGTATTTATTCAGGTTTATCGCCAAAAACTTTCTACAAGATTACATTTGAACACATCATGATTACGTTACAATATATCTTCATCCAATAGTCACTTTGCTGAAAAGGAAGAACGGCTGCTCTCATTGAACATTAACCACACCATCATACAGCACATTGGTCAGCATGATGCTCACCAGCTTGTGTCATTGACCACCTCCTCGCGCGATTGACTACCAACCTCACATGAGCCAGGTGCATTCTTCTCTACCCCTCATAGTTCCCCAAGCACCCCATGCAGTAAGCCTAAGCATAGTGGCACCACAGGCTCTAATTCATAAATCCGGTCATAATCACTACAAAACATAAAACCAAACTAACTTATGCCATGAATGTAAACAGTCTCGGACCTAAATATACAGTACATATACCTGAATATGACACTTTTGAATGTTAGATCTAATTTAAACATCTTAGGTTGTTGTATTGATTGCATTTTTTTAACCACAGATTAATATGGACCAGCTTCCTTTATTGAAGCCTCACCCCCACAGTTTCCCATTCTCCTCCAGGGAGGTAAAAGAGTTGCAACCATCCTCTCATTATTTTTAGCAGCCCTCCTATGATGTGTTTGATAGTTTACAGGCCAACCAAATGATGCTCTTCTTTTATTTTTTATTTCACCTTAATTACTGACACCAAGTTTAGTTAGACCTTGAAATAACCCAGAGCTTATCTGCCAATATCTCGTCAGTTGTTGGCATCTCTGATCATTTGTTTCTTTTTTACCATCAGTGGTTTTATACATCAGGATATACCTGAACAAATTGTCAGGAAGCCTTACTACTCAAGTGGCAACACAATTTCTTTTTATTTCTTACTTGATACTCCAGACATTTAACCCTCCTCTTGTGATTTTATTGTAAAGGTTGTAAGTGACCTCAGGTCCAATATAAATGATCCAATATGGATATGAAAACATGTTTTATGTTAGTACTACTTGACTCATCCACAGCCTTTCATACAGTAGATCACTCTATTCTTTTAGAATTTGATTGGTCTCTCTGGTACAGTTTTTCATTGGTTTCAATCTTATCTTACAGAGAGATAATTGTTTGTAAGTATGCAGGTATGTTCCTCTAAAAGCTAACAAATTACTTTTGGTGTTCTTCAAGGTTCAATTCAAGGTCCTTCACTTTTTAAACTTTACATGCTGCCACTTGAAAACGTCACCAGGAGCCATGACACGTATTTCTATAGCTATGCTGATGACACACTGCTTTATATTATAGATGTATATGTCAAAAAAAAACCCATGGTGAGGTATCCTTTTTTCACTGTGGTCCGCATCTCTGGATCAGCCTTCCTAAGGACCTGAGGGCAGCAGAGAATGTTGGTATTATATACTGGCTTTTCATTGAGCATTGTTATTTTTTTTTACTTCATCTTTTTAATCTTTTTTCTAATTATTTATTGTATTACCAATCTTTAGTCTGGCTTTCTGAGTTTAATTGATTTCTAATCCTACTCCTGGTGCTTCACCGTAAATTGATGAGATTTATTTTCCTGTTTTTCTGTTAGTATTGAGTGTTATGAATTACTGTGTATATGGGGGTACTGTGTGAAGTGTGTAATATTTCATATGTATGAAAATTACTGAACAAAACAAGTCTGACTGATGGATAGCCACTGCTGGGTTGCTATCTTCAGCAATAGTTTTGGCATCTGGTCGATTTTCTCCACTTGCTGTGAGCAAATCTGGCAAGAATACACACTGATAATCTACTATAAACAATATAAATGATATATTATATGAAATAAAAGATCTCATTCTGTTGAAATATGCATCCCACGCTTTTGACTTCTCTCATCGCTCTCCCTGCTGTTCTCCTGGAGTTTCAATTCCCCCGATTCCCCTCCCACATGATCAAATTTCAAAATCCATCCACCAAATTTATAAGAATTAGCCCTGTGTCACCGCTGTTTGTGATTGTGGTTTTTAAATGATGTACTTATTCCACGTATTTTGCAGTTGTGTCCAAAAAGACATACACACACACACACACACACACACACACACACACACACATACAAACACAAGCAGACAGAGATAAGTTCCATAGAAAACAGCAGAGAAGCAGAATTGCTAGTTGATCGTCGCTGAGAAATGCACTCGTGATCTGAAGCGCCAGATAACTGCTCAAGCAACAGTCCAGTGTGAACCTGGCATTACTTCGTTTAAGTCACTGCATCTTCCAACAAGGTTAACGACACCACGGCTGTATTTCAGACTGCATGCATGTTCATTTCAGCACAACATTGGTAATGGGAGCAGCCAATATTGGTAGCGAGAGCGACTTGCCAGTAGACTGCTGGGTGCCGTCTCTCAGCTGCGTACAGAGTGTCTGCTTGCTCCAACTTCAGTGAAACGCAGAGATCAGAGCAGAGGAGGGAGGAGAGGAACTAGTGCAACAGTTAATTATGGTAAATAAACGTGAAGACTCACACTGAGCTGAAAACAAACCAAACTGAATATATGTTCGGTCACTCCATCGTCGATCACAACGCGTCTCAGAATGGAGACATTCCCACACCTCTATCTTTTACCACAGAGGTTTGGATTAGAAACAGCCTCAGTTTAATGTTGGAAACCAACACACACACACACACACACACACACACACACACACACACTTGCAGACAAATGGAACGACACACACGCACGCTCGCGCTTTGAATGATAGTTTACCTGCAGTGCAGCTTTTTATTGAGCAACACAGTTTCAGTCATCTTGATTTCTAATGATGAGCACTCTATCTCAGAGAGGAATAAACAGACACCGCAGATGGTGTTGACTAACTCTGCTGATGATGGTGTGTATTTCTGTGTGTATGTGCCCACACTCGTGAGCCCTGATCTACAGTGATACAGTGTTTTTTGCTGCTTTCATCTCAGATCCATCACAGTAAACAGGACAAATTAGACCCTCACATTTCACAGACTTTCACATTTCAGCTGTGTTTGTTTGATTTGCTTCACAGTGTTTTTCACTGGCACCGCTCCCAGCAGGCAGCCGGGGAGCAACAGGCACCTGGCACCACTCATGGAGTCTCTAAATGTATTTACAGCTAGGCCGCCAGTTGTTACAGTAATGTGGTTCTATTGTGACGGACCCCGGGAGGTTCAGCGGCACCTGTATCTCTTCTTTCTCTAACGGTGAAATGGGAAGGTGTGGAAATTCATAAAGTTTCATTTTTACTGGGACTGCATCGATCAGTAAGGACTGTGTGTAGTCATGTGACCTTTAACAAAACACTCATTGATGTCCATTCAATGTGGAGGTGCCTTTTAGTGAGACACTGAACCCCAAGTTGATCCCCGGGCGCTCTACAGCAGCCCACTGCTTCTGATGATCAGGTCATAGTTCATGTATGCAGATGACAACTGAAATAAAGTTTCTTTACCCACGATTCAAATGGGTCTTGTTTTGTGTTCATTTACATTTGTTTTCCAGGAAGGATTTAGAAAATTGCCCAACCTGGCTAGATTTCATGGGCATTAAATTTTCCGCCCCAGATTGCCGTGGGGGCGTCGACCAATCAGGGACCACCAGGAAAATCCAAACATATTCCAAAGACACACACACACACACACACACACACACACACACACACCATCGGGCTGGGAAAAGTACGCCCTTCGGCACACAGACAAGGGTTCACTGAAAAAAGTGAAATAGCAACATAATATATTTATATTCCTTTTGTGAACATGTTTTAATCAAGTAGACTTCACTTATTCATAGAGAATGGTGAATGGACTAGTTTCTCTCGTGCTGATTTCAATCAAATTAAATTGAAAATTTAAATTATTGTAATTGCGTTTGATCACCTCCAAAATTGGAATATAATCAATAGTGTTGTAAGCATTCTGAAAAGGGTGTATGCAAGATCAAAGCACTAGCTCTAATTTGCTCTCTTCACTTTGTGCCATGTTTGGTTTACTTCAGTGAACAAGCAAAATATATTGTTTTTTTAATTTTAAATATACTTGCTCTTTTTAATCGTTTCAGAAGATACGTTTTATGTATAAGTGCTTCTATTGAAACTGGAAATGGTTTCTGCAAGGAGACATTATTGTGACTCCATTGCACTTCATGCAGAATTTAAAAAAATGTGGTTGTGAATCTGTAAAACAGTTGAGTGGTTTGCATTATTATGTATTTGTGTTTGAATCCAATGTTGTTGATTGTGTCCAATTTTGAGTTTTGGGATTTTTTTTTTGTGAAATCCGTTCAAGGCGACTGCACTGAGTCCTCCATTTTAAGTATTGTTTGTATGTTCTGCAAGTGTTAGGCCTAGATATAGCAATGTGTTAGTACAGAAATCTGACTCTTTGACTTTTTTGTCAATGCAAATCATTTTTTTTGGGGTATTATGGTAAATGACAAATAATATGTTGAATCAACATGAGTTTTTAAAATAAACAAATGTTAATCAAATATTTTGGTTTGACGATTAATAATTTAATTGAGAAAAAAGTTGGCCACATTCTAATCATGTGGGACTGATGTACACATTCAAATCAAGTAAATTCAGAGGATTTTTTATTTCAGTGCTGTAGGCAGAGCTTTTACAGTCATCTCACATTTTAATAATAATGTATAATTTATGTGAGTAACAACTAAGTTCTATACACACACACACACACACACACACAACAATAACAACAATCAAGTTTTTTTTTTATTAAAATGTGTATTTCACAATTTGAATTGAAGGAAGGGTGGGGCCCCAACAGCCTTAATGGACCGCATGCCACTGCTGATTGTTTATGGCAATACAGCCCACGCTCTCAAACAATCTGAATGGTGATGCAAAACTATCATTCAGTGTGCTAATCAGGCTAGTATGAATACCCACTGTCCACAGAGAATGAAGTTGTGTGGTTTTGTTCACCCCAGGCAAAGCAAGTGGACAGTGAAGGCGTAAGCAGCATAATAAGAAAAGGAAATATAATGGAGCAGTGTGTTAGATATTGCATAACGCACCTACTAATGCTGAACCTTATGATCTCATGATATGTGGAGATCTTGCATGATTTTTTTGAACAGATCAAAAGGACTATCTGTCCATCCATCCCTCTTTATGTTTATTTTTGGAAGCCTGTGTGTGGACTACCTCTACTTTCCCTTGTTTGTCTCACACTTCCACTGATATAAGACAAACCTTAAAACCTAACAGTGACACAGACATGGCATTTGAGGAGCAATTTAGCTGGTGCTTTTAGGGAGAAAAAAACAGTGTAGTAAAAAAAACATTTCCAGACAAGGCTAGGATAGGATGAAATGTATTAATCCCCAAAGGAGAAACTGGTATAACAACGTTTGATGATTTTCTTTAGATGGGCCTCTCTTTTATGTGTCTAAAATACATCCACAGCAGTATATTGCTTTGCTCCCGTGCTGGTACTCCTGTCTGTTTCTCCAAACTCCATCTACTGTAGTAATACAGTCACTTTGGAGAAGAACCTCATACAACCACACTTCAAAAGACCCAAACTATCCCTTTAAGGAGCCTGTTGGCTAAAGTACTTCACTAGCCACAGATATTTGATCTGATCGGCACCGTGCATGTTCTACATGAAAGAGAGGCTCTGTCAGAGGCCTGGAGAGAGATGGAGTGAGAAATGAGGAATTAATTTTCAAGGCACCAAATCATTAGCAGCAGGCTGTTCTTCATGAATTAATAAACACAACAACGTGTTGCAGTTTGAATTCAATTACAAACTAGGTCAATAGTGCATCCCAAATAATTAGACCTGCACAATAATAGATTATCAACTATTTCAGTGTAATTTAATCAAGAGCTCTTCGGCGTGTCAGACGGAGGTTGATAGATCGTCAGAGGAAAATGTCTCTACCTTTCTTTACACTTGGAATGTTGACAAAGTGGGTCAGGTGGGAGCTCATGATAATGTATCAAATGTCAGATGGGATTTAAACATATCGCATCGTAATTTGGGCTAGTTCAGTTTGTTTTTTGTGGGTGATTTGTATCAGGTAATATATAGCCACAGAAATCCCATAGAAAGACTAACAATTTGTTAGTTTGCTCACAAAACTTGCCGACCTCTCTATCCTGTCTGTGGCTCTCAGCCTTAAGTTTGTGTGGAACATGTCACAGAGTGCAACAGTGGGGCTCATGGAAGTGATTTAATGGAGCTCTATAGCACAGTGGAAGGATGTATGTTAGGCTTCGATACACACACAATACTTGTTAGTAGGATTCATTTGATTTGGGTTTAGGCCTCATGAAAAGAAATACGATTTCACTGGATTTATCAAGGATTCAAGGATAATGTATTGCCATTGTCATACACAGGGATGCACAACTAAATGCAGTTGTGTTTCATTTGCAACACAAGAAAAACCTGACAAACAAAAAGCAGTAGTTCATTCCCATAGTGCATTTTTTTTAATTTTACATCATAAGGAATGTAAACAGCAGCAACAAAAACAATTCTCTGGGCAGATAATATGACCGACATATTAAAAAGTGGACATGAAGAAAACATTGTCCATCAACTTCCACGATGTTTGAGCACCAAGCGTCATGATGTAAACACATCTTCTCTGGTCCCACCAGAGTCCTGCTCTCTGTCCTGCTGTCTGCCCGTAAAGTGCAGCTTGATCTGGAATGCCACTATGGAGTCAGGTTTCTGTGAAGATGGAGGCTTTTTTTCCTGCGACCGAACATCAGACAGCCAGCAGCATGCTGGGTAGTGGTAGTAGCCTCAGGTCCTAGCTGGGTTAGCTTAGCTTCCATCTGGGCTTTCCCCCCTCTCTTCTCTGGGGCAGTTTGGTGGCTGGTTGGTCGGCCGTGGGAAGGTGATCGTCTCAAGGGCCGATGCGTCTTTTCAGATGTTGAGTGTCTTCAGTCATATGTCATAAGTGCTCCAGTAATAAACACAAAAAAACATTACGAAATTCATGGGAGCTGCCAACCGCAGCATGTACATGCGCCTTGTTGCCATAGCTAAGAAAGTCCTTTAGGAAAGTGCTACCCGACCGTCTTCACTCCAAGAAAAATGGTCCACAGTTCTGCAGCTCCTTCGTATGAGTATACTGTTGAATGTGTTTGAACTTAATGATATTATACTGTAGTTCCAGCTCAACAGTCTCAGTCAAAATAGAAACTAAGTTGGTGACCGATTGAGGGAGAAATCAGTGAGAGTGACATTGAGAGTGAGACAAAGGAAACACAATTGGCCTGTCTTTGAACCACAAGAAGGTAATAATGTAATCAGCCACACTCACACCATGCTGGTTATTGTGAATTAGTGTGTGACAGTGTATGTGTGTGTGTGTGTGTGCATGTGCACGTTTCACTGTGTGTTTATGGGGGTTTGGTTAGTGCAGTAAGAATGGCAACTAAATAAGGCTCAATAAAACTGCTTGGCAAGTGCACATTTACCTGCTCTGCTTTGATAAATGCCACGGCTAGCTGCGGGAAATTGGCTGCAAAGGACAGGGTGACTAATTCCCTTGCAAAATGTTGTAAGGGCTTTTGTGCGCCTGTGCATGTGTTTATGGTTGTGTGTGCGTGTGTGTGTGTGTGTGTGTGTGTGTGTGTGTGTGTGTGTGTGTGTGTGTGCGTGAAGGACTTACAGGTTGTTTGAATGAAAATGAGAACTGTTCAATAATACATAAGGCTGTCTGCAGAACACGATTACCAAAGAATATGTTTTATGAAAGCCCCCATAAATGGTGGCGCTGGATATTTGCACGCCACCATATATTTTACAGATTTGACAAATTGCAGACAGGAGTCGATATTGCATTTGGGTTTCACGCTTGGCCGCTTAATGTATTCCCTCAATTCAGAAAACATTGAAAAGCGGCTTGGAGAAAATATTAGGCACAATTTTTTTCATTACATTACATTATTCTGCTGGTTTGTAATCTATGACATCACTAAACATTATGAGTTCCCTTACAGCAGGATATGGATATGAAACTGCTGGTTAGCCTTCTCGCCTGGCATGTAAACCTGACACATTCCTGTCCTGTTAATCCACACTTGTATCTACTCAGTTAAAACACCTTGCTTGTCTTTTTGTCTTTGAACCTGTGGTCACTACAACTCATGTTCTGTGCACAACAGTATGTGTTGTATGACTGTGCTGTTTCTCTGATGAACTTCAAAATCATTCCTAGAAAGCTATTAATTGAAACTCTCGCTCTTGTTTATTTTAACCAGTATGAATATTTCTTGAACAAAAAAACATTATGCTATTGAAACGTATATCAATTACATATTAATTTGATCTAGCTCCGAGACTGTTAACAACACTCGTTTCACGGCACCGTGCATACAGACACAACGGCTCTCTTCAGCCTTTGAAACCCACCTGCCTGTCAGCGATGAGCCTTTTGTCGATACTGAGAAGGAAAATGGATGAAAACTAAACAATGATAGGTGGGGACACTTATTTGGTAGGCAGCAAGGTAAGACAAGCACACCCAATATGTGCAGGAAGAAGAGAAAACATTGTCAGTATGAGTTAAAGTGAGGTCTTTGTTTGACAAAGTTAGCAGACACTGAGCGCTGACAATATTCACAACTTGGATACATTATTTTGAAAATGTTTCTTTTTTGATCGATGAACTGATACGGACTAAAGAAATATAAGTTATCGAGGAATGGACGCATAATCGGACTTAAGGTATAGTCACCACTTTTTACGTTATCGCTCTTGTTTACAATGCTGGTAAATCTTAATGAATAATACTTTGGTGCTCATGGTTTCTGTAAAATGAAGTGATAAATTGAATTGTGGAGGATCAAACCGATCTAAAGGTGTGGAGCATGTCCTTATTGACAGAGGTTACAGGGAGTATAACTGAGACCTGCGTTTATATGTCAAAAACATGTAGCAATCCCCAGCAAGTGAAAGGGATTGGCTTTCATTTGACGTTTTGTTCTCAGCCTTTGAAAAAGATTACTTTTAGTCATTATAGGTTAAACATTTTGAGTTTTTTAAGTGAAATTTGGACCTCATTCTTTTTAATTGTCTGGTGAGCTGTCTGAGGCTACAGTCACCTGTCACCATTTTTGACGAGTATAATTACAGTTCCATGCAGGGCTGTAGTCAAGACCAATGTAATCAAGTCCATCTCAAGATCAGGTCCAGTCGAGTCCAAGTCAAGAACGGTTGAGACCAAGTCAATACCGAGTCCAAGGCAGAGTCCTGTTGAAGACCATAGTAGGCAATAGTGTCCAATGCCAATATATTAAGGAGTGAGGATGGACAGAACTATTCTATCAATAAATAATATTGATCTATCTTCTAATATCATACCAATCTATTCATAGAATTAAGGTTTGAGGACCATACTAAACTGACATTGTTTATTATACAATGTGAACAATGGCAAATAATGATACTTCGTGCACGGAACCTTCTCAAAGGGATCTACATTATCTCTGGGTTACATTTAAGTATTAATGTGTGGTTTTTGACTTCTATTTCTAGAGTTCAAATTGAACGTCCATCTACCTGTGACTGTTAATGCTTTCAGGGGCCTGCTACAGAGTGGCTGACTGTAAACTGCTTTAAGAAAAAGTAATGAGATTCAAGGTGTGCTTCTGTTTGTAGTGACTTAGCCTTGGGTGTTAAATAGCTTTGGTAGAAGGAAGTTGCACAGACTCAAGGCTGCAGGTACCGGTGAGTTTATCCTTGAGCAATGGTCTGGTCTGAGAGAACATTTATCAATGTCTCCTGTTTCTCCCTTTTCTCTTCTTTGGGCTTAAGGGAAGTATGTACTGCGGTCTGTGCTTTGGTCTCTACCCATTGGTTCATTTGTTTGTAGATTCATCCATAGTGTTTACATTTTCAGGTTTGGAGCAGAGATTTTAAAGGGTCAATCCAAAGGGTAAAAAAAAAAACATATGTATATACTGTATTTTCCTATAGTGGTATCTAAACATGCATATAGTCTTACGTGTATTTGTCTGGGTTTTTGAGATACCTGTGTCACTCAAATGTGATAGAGGTAAATGGAATATCTGCAGGAATTACAGCAAAAAAAACCTAAAGAATAAAGAGTAACAGCAATATCTTCTTCCAGGATAATCAACACTGTGAACAATTTCTTAGAACTACTTTCTTCAGAAGAAATAGACACAATGAAATATGTCAATATGATATGATAATTCTGGTGAAGCCATATGAGAGAATAATATAACGATTGAACTGTAATTGAAGTTCAATCGTTGTCGTTGAACTGAAGTTGATTTTAGGTAGAATTGAAATGATAAATGTTCTACTAAATAGGGATGAGCTTTAATAAACATACATTCCTTTACTTTATATTGATATTAAGAGATGTGAACAGTTTGATTAAAACTGATTTATTTTGATTTAGACAGAATCAGTTTGTAACAAACAGCCTTGGTTTAATCAAACTTTGTGTGATTTATCATTGCTCGGTTTGCCATTTATTACCGAAGTTCACTGATGCTCCCACTGAGTCATGTCAGCACTGTCAAAACTTTGGAAGCCAAAGTCGAGCTTTAAAAGTAGCCCCAAGAGGAGCAAGGACTGCTCTGTGGTTTCTGAATGGCTTAGGACAGGGGTATCCAATTAACATTCCAAAAGGTCCAGATTGAGAAAATCTCCTCAGGCAAAGGTCCGGAACATAACGCACGCTATTTAGTGCCATATATATATTCAAGAAGCCTAGTCGTAGTAACAACATCTCTGTGTAGTCAACAACTGTCAAATCAAATAAAGAAAGTACACATCAATTATATTTTAACAATTATTATTCTCAGTTTTCACATTTAACTGGATGGATTATAAATAATACATAGAAATACATAAATAAATGTTCTTCTCATTTCAAGTAAAATGAAGGCTGGATTAAAGAATAACTGACATATCAGAAAGCTTTTCAAAAATGTGCATTTTAAAATGGAGTACTTCATTTTCGAAAAATGTATTTCACTGATTTGCTCTGCAGCTTTAAATTCAGTTCATTCAGGTGTGAAGTGATGTCAGGTGTGATTATGTTTTTCTCATCTTCTAATAAGAGAAATGTGTGTGCATGGACTTTATCTGTGGTTATTAAACTACTTGTTTCAGCTCTATTATCTCTGTTAACATCATTGTTGGACAGTAAATTCATATGATAGGATTCTGATCATATTGGGCTCTTAGGTTTGTTTGCTGTGTCTTCATTTCAGATGTGAGTGGGTACGTTTGCTAAAAAGAGTTGTTCTTTGTCTCGTAGTGGCTTTTCGATTCATTTTTACGAAACACGTCTCTGTCCAAATATCTCTAACGAATCTGTGTGCCCTTAACAAATTCTGCACCATATAATAGGGTTGTTCAGCTTATATTTCCTGGGGTGTAATTCCCCAGGTGGTGTTGTTGGTTCCCTTCATTTCCCCCCCAAGACCCCGTTACATCTAGATCAAAAGAGGTCCTTATCAGCAGTGAGCGAGTGTTCTGTTGACAAGAGGGGGACTTTACTGGTGTCAGACATTTTGCTGTCTCAACTCTTTGGCTTCCGTTATAAGAAGACTGGCTTGTTTGGCACACATGCTATCTGCTGTTGACTGATCACCCCAAACATGATTTCAGTGTATTTGTAGCAGGACAAGTGAAGTTGTTGCCAAGTGCAAATACTATTTGTCCACTTCTTCTGGTTTATTATCTCAGGAGGATTATGCAATTGGTCGCCTGTGTGCATGGCTCGTAATATTGTGGGTGTCCAGTATTGGCTGCATGCTCAAGGACCTATTGTTGCGGTGACTCTGACTTTCTCAAAACACCTTTTATTGCCTGTTTAACACTGCTATTGACTGCCTGCTGACTCCTCACTCACTGCTCTTAACCGACCCCTGGCCAGTAGGGGCCGCTAGTCATAACACAGCTGAGTGTGTAGCCATCCCCCAACTGCTACTCTGCGCCCACAGTGAGCAAAGTGTTACCCCCCTGTAACACTTTGCTCACCTTTATTATTATTTGGTGTGTTTGGCTAACAGCGGACGGAACTACCAGTACATACACTGCTGCGTACCTTTCCCTTGCTGCTCTGCGGCTAAGATTTATTGCTTTGGATGGTGTGTTTGGCTAACAATTATCAGCTAACGGAACTACCAGTACACACACTGCTGTACCTCAATGTAACTCAGCCGCTGCTATACGGGCAGACACCTTGCTGAGTTTAATGTTGTATTTGATAAGATTGTATGACTTTATCTTATACGACAACTTCAAGCCGTTTACCTGCATATGCCATTTTTAGTTTGAGTTAAGTGTTCAGGCACACAATTGTTGTATAAAGTAAGCGATATCTATTGGCGCATGATTTTTCCATAAGCGGAGCTCTTCTTGATGATAGGATTATAGTTGGTGCGGAAGGCAGTGTCCACGCCCCTGGGCACGTGACGTCTTCGGTGCGTTCAATGTAACTGGACATTTTGAGTTTTCCCTTAAACCATATGGCGGTGCCATGAGGTATTACATTGAATGGTGCATTCAATGTAACTCATCATTTTGAATGTCTCTCTGTCAATGAACGTGGCGGTACCATCAAGTATTACACTGCATGCATTTCTTTATTAATTACATAGTTTTAAATTCCTGGTGGTACAATGGAGTATTATACTAAATGCATTTCTTTATTTATTATTATTATTATTATTACATAGTTTCAAAATCATAGTGGTACACTGGTAGTACACTGAATGCATTTTATTAATAGTAAGATGAATGAGCCGGGTTATAAGCTTGTTTATAATATCCTTCACAATACAGCAATGGTCGTTGAAAACACACCTAGCCTTCTACTTGCCTGTTTTCTTTCTATTTCTTCCTGCTGGCGTGAGTTTCAGCCCTGACACCTCAGCAAGCCTTCAGCTGTTGGTGCTCTGCAGCAGTGTGTAGGGCAGCAGTGGAGCTGCTATGTTGGTCACACATGGCTGTGTTTCCTTGATGGGGTTTTAGTGCCTCGAAAATGCCAAAGAACATGTCACAGCTAACCTTTTCGGTAAATGCATGTGTGTTTACATGTGTGTGCACTTCCCAGCAGCTTCCCGCAAAACAACAAGCTTTTTGTGCAGCTACCCTCGGGGAATGGAAGTCACACAGAGAGTAAACGAAGGCTGCTTTAGTTTCTGATGGTGAACTTTGGTCTCTCATCCAGGTCTATGAGAACATATTTTGCGATTCATTACTTTTTTTCTCAAACTGGTTTTATCCTCAGGAAATTAAGGATTTTGTTCATATTGCACAACAATTTTTTTGTGACATTTTTAATCATCATAAAAATACACTCTTTCATCTATGAATGATGTTCTAATGTAATTTGATTTGAGAAGCAACAATTGAAGCCATGACAAAATAATAGGGAAATTAATTGAAGTAAGAACTGAATGCAGGGGTTGGCAGGGGCCACAATTGTGTGAGTGTTTGTGTGTGTGTCATAATTTTTTGTTATTTATTTTTGTTAATGCTCTCAAGGTTGTTTTGGGTTATTTGTGGTGGTGATGATTTCTCCTTGAGAGAGGTTATCTGCACTTTAGTTTGTGTGGTGCAAAAACATCACCATTATCCTACCTCGATATGGCTTTCAAATGGATCATTGCATGTTGAAGTAAGAGGGATGGACTTTGGAAGGAGGTGGGGGATGAAGGGATGAAAGTGAGTCTGCCATAGAGTTTTTGTAAGCTGGGAAGTGGGAGGCTCGGATGATGATCTGGTGACCCTAACCCGAAACCAAGGTGAGCCTCCACATGAACTGCAATATATCTAAACAATTTCACCGTCATTTGTTAATGAGTTCTACCACGGCGCTGCTGTCTGAAGATATAGCTGCTTTGACTACGTGATACATTTTGGAGATCGTGGAAGGAGTGAGGGATGAGAATTCGGGTAGCCATTCGGCTGAGAACGAGTACCGGCGTAGAAGCCAATGGAGGGGGCTGCATCTGGGAATAGCTGGATGTCTTTCGGCTTGTCTTGGTCATCGTAAAATGAGATGCCATTCCATGAGGAGAGGAACTGGTGCCACAATTTTAGCGCCGTTTTGCATGCTTTGTTAAGTGTGAAGTGGCCATGGAGAATTGAAACGGAGGCAGCAACTGAAAGGAGGTATGACAAGAAAGATCAACTTTGGGGGATGATGGGGATGGCGTAGTTGACAGCAAAAGTAGAAGTAGTTGAAGTTTGGCGCATTTGAGTGGCAGGAGGAAATCCAGAGGACACCGAAAGGGTGACAGTAGTCAGGGTGGATGGGACGTATTGAAGGCGCCGGTGATGTCTGCCTTAGACAAGCAGGCTCCTTGACCTGCCAGGCTGATGAAAGATGTGGGGTGATCAATTGTGATGTACTGTATGAAGTAGTCCGGGCTGGGAATTAGGCTATTGATGCTTTGGACAGTAGAGCCGTGTGGGGATGGGAGCTCTATGATAAGTCTCTTCACATATATATGTAGATAGATAGATAGATAGATAGATAGATAGATAGATAGATAGATATAATACCATCCTCTCAATTTAACAGAAAGTTCTGATAATTATTGGCCCTGCAGTAACATCTGTTAATTCCTCATTGTCTACAGGAATTGTCCCGTCCTATTTTAAACATGCCACTATCCAGCCTATATAAAAGAAACCAAACTTAGATCTGGCATTGCCTGTGAACTATAGGCCAATATCAAAACTGCCTTTCCTTTCAAACATCTTAGAGAAAGTGGTGGCCAACCAACTTACTGATGCACTGGAGAGGCACAATATGTAGGACAAATTCCAGTCTGGGTTCCGTAAAAAACACTCTACTGAAACCGCTCTCCTGAGGGTTTCAAATGACATTCTCATGTCCTCTGATGCAGGTGACTGCTCTGTGTTAGTACTTCTGGACCTCAGTTCTGCATTCGACACTGTAGACCATAACATCTTGATTAGGAGGCTACGTGATTGGGTTGGCTTATCTGGCATAGCATTAGACTGGTTTACATCTTACCTCGCTGACAGAAGTTTTAATGTCTCTGGGGGTGATTTTGTGTCTGTTATCTCTCCATTGTCTTGTGGCGTACCGCAGGGCTCGGTTCTGAGGCCTCTGTTATTTTCCCTGTACTTGTTACCTTTGGGACCGATTATAAAAAGTTACAATGTTGCCTATCATATATATGCAGATGATATCCAACTCCATCTGTCATTCAAACCCAGTGAGGCCTTCACATTAACTAGGCTCCTGGACTGTGTAAATGCTATCAGAGACTGGATGGCAGAAAACTGCTAACAACTTAACGACAATAAGACAGAGGTTCTAGTTATTGCACCAGATGAGTTTGTCCCTATTATCAAGCAGAGTATTGGTCCACTCTCCTCTGCTGCCCATTGCAACCTGCGCAATCTAGGGATTTTCTTTGATTGATCCATGTTGTTTGACCCCCATGTTAAGCAGCTGTCCAGATCATGTTTCTTCCACCTAAGAAATATCAGTAAACTGAGATCTGTAATATCAACAGTTGAACGAGAGATGATCATACATGCCTTCATTTCTTCACGCATTGATTACTGTAACGCACTTTTCTCATCACTCAGTGTATCTGCTCTCAACCGTTTGCAGGTCATCCAAAATCCTGCTGCCAGATTACTCACTAGTACAAATCGACGGTCTCACATCACCCCTATCCTCCGATCTCTCCACTGGCTCCCTGTAGCATTTAGGATACACTTTAAAATTCTCACTTTTACAGACTTTTATATTTACAGAGCACTACATGGTCAGGCTCCTGCATATGTAGCTGATCTACTTCACCCCTATTCACCCGCCCGCGCTCTCAGGTCAAACGTTTTAAGTCTTCTGTCTTTCCCACGCACTCGCCTTAATGTAAGCTACAGACTATATAGTCGTCATCAGTATGAATAACTCATCTTTGGAATTTACACAGGACCAGAAGGCTGGTTCCCTGATTTGTAATCGTTCTTAAGTGGCTTCTATGAGCGATTTAAGAGACGTTTCACTCATGGTCTGTATATTTAATTTCTTTGAAACTATTTTGAGTTTAAAAACCCTTTAAAAATAACACAAACCATGATTATGTTGCTATTATCCTGTTTGATTTAGGTGAAAAACGACTACGTTTGGGTCAGGAAAAGATAGTGGTTGACGCTGCACAGCACTGAACATGCGTGGGTATTTGGGAGTGAGAACGGGTTGTATGTGTCTATATATTTGTAACCTATAGGAGCGTTTCTTTGAATGCTGGTGCTGGGCCTGCTGGTGACTGTATGATGGAAGGAGAGGAAGGCCAGTAAATTCTCCCTAAGCGCTCATAAACAAGCAACACTGTCACATCAGATGAGTGAGTGAAGCCACCGTAACTCTGCCTGTCAGGCTCTTTAATGGGCTTCAGCCTGTGTAGGTGTGTGTGTGTGTGTGTGTGTGTGTGTGTGTGTGTGGGAGGGGGATTTGTGTCACAGCTTGCTTGTGTAGGTGCTCCTCAACATCTGTGGATGTATTGTCGGTGGTGGTTCACCCAAACCATTATCACTAAGGTAAAGGGAAATGGGGAGGCCATTAGCTCTCATTAAACACCTGTGCTATTACAGTGCACTGTGTTCATGTACTGCTCAACCTGAATCATAGCACACACCTCCACACGTCACCATGCTCTGCTCTACTGTACAGCTGAGCACCTGTTCACAGATACTGGGCTTCTACAAGTCTGAACATCAGCGCTGAAACCGATGCCCACTGGCTTCTATGGGGTATATAAACAGTTGATCATTTGTTCAGAACATTCTATTACACAATACAATACAGATACAATGAATTGTATCTCCCTACAACTACGTTATAGTGTGTTATAAACCATGTATTAATTCATGTTCATTCTTCACCTTGAGAACAGTTTAAAAAACAATCTCACCATGAGATTCATTTAGTAGATGCTCTGGAGGTTTTGATCATATCTCATGGCTTTGATCGGCAGGTAGAGTTTGCCCAGTTGTAAAAGAACTACTGCTCTTAAACATGCACCTTAAACATGTATTGATCATTTATAAGCTGCTCATAAATTGTCAATAAGGGGTTACAAAAGAGTGCAACCCAATGCCTTTTGGATCAAAGCTGCACATAGTTTGTTTAAAATATTTATCTCATTTTTTGGTTTTCTTTCTTTTATGAGTTTAACCTTCTCTGGTTAGCACTGGGCCACCAAAATGTGTTATAAGTGCCAGTTTTAATCATTTGCATATATTGAACGTTCTCTTAGCTTGTGATTGTACATTTTCCACAATAGAACAATGTGATTGCCCATGATTAGTGTCGTCTCTAACAAGCCCACCTATAATGCATCACAATGTATTCTGTCCGAACCAACCCTATATCCAATTACGCCACATGTGCATCAGGTGAACCTGGCAACCACATCACCAGAAGTCCACTGGCCCCGATGCACTGGGGAGGGTAGAGGGTCTGCACTGCGTCACAGGGTTCACCAAAGTGGAGCTCCCAAGGTGTGAGGAGAGCATGCGTCCTCCAATCTGCACTGAGTTTCAGTTTTCGGTCATCCAGCATACCAGCTGTTGTTAATGACAGATTCCATCGAGAGGAGTCATTATTGGTGTTAATCCAGTATAGCGTTGTGTGATTGAGAACGTTGAGTCTCAGCCAACGAAACCAAAGAGGAATACAGCATCAACATGTGAGCACTTTGCATGATGAGCTTCCCATGCATTTAGAACATTAGTTTTGTATTGTAACTCAAGATTGTATGAGTAAAGGCGAAGCCCTCTAAGTTGTGGGCCCCTCTGGGTCCACCTACTGTACCACCAGATGAAGAAGTGCTGGTTTAATTGGGAGCAGAACTATGGATGCACAACTGATTTATGTCGCAAGTGCAAAATGAAAGAGGCATGTGCACGACACAGGGGCACAAAATAATCTTCACAACTGTGCATGCACGTGGGGATGAACCCAATAGTGACAGCTCTTAGAGGGCTACGCCTATATTCATAGAATTGGAGTTTCAATACGTAACTTACGATTTAGGGCTTGTCGGTGTAAGCGCTTTGATACAGCCACCAGGTGGCCTCGAGCAGACAGAGTTCCCTACAGTGCAAGTCAGCTTCTGCAAGATGGCTGCTGTCTCCTGCTTAACACTCCCTGTGTGTGCAGCGCAGGACGGATAAACTACTGCTTCTGTCACGCCTGTGGTGTCCACACTGACGGAGTCGCTGCTGCTGCACTCTGCTGCTGCACTCTGCTGCTGCACTCTGCTGCTGCACTCTGCTGCTGTCACCCCTCTTTGTATAGAGTTTGCCTTTCATAATTGGCAGAATGTTTCATGTCATTATATGAATGTAATTCACATTTATTTTATGCAGGAAAAGGTTAAGAACCATTCGCTCATTTGTAAATAATAACAAAAGAATCCGCAATTATTGGACCGTACCCTATTAATTAAGGGAGCAGTGGAAGTCATATTTCAGAATGAAAGTCTTGTGTTAACAAAAGAAGAGATTCTATCCACAAAAAGATGCTAGAGGGGCTTTTATTTTGATTCAATGAATATTATATTTTGTCATGCCTGTGGCGTGTTCTACAGATATAGACATTGGACGTGGAGTAATGTTGCTGGTATTATATATTATACTGTCAAAAGAGGTTGATGGACCTTTCACTGTCTGTTTTTGTGGGAAAAAATGGACGAGACCTCGCTCCTCTAGAAGAAACACAGCTGACACGCAGCCGAGCTGCACCTGAGCCGCACTGCTAATCCAGGCGTTGTGGAAGCTCTAACCTGTCAACACGGGTGCAGCCTGTGGCACGAGACCCACAGGCCCGGAAGTAACTCAAATCTGCCGTCTGCCAATGTGTGTTTCTAGTAGAGGTGCTTTTAAGTGCTTTAGAAAGATGGAATTTCCAGCATGCTATTTTAGACTGACAAGAAAATTATCCTGCAATCTCTTGATCACAACTTGCTGTTATATTTCCAGAGATTACATTCAAACGACTTTTACGATTGTTCAAATACTTCATAAGAAGACACAGTTTGTACAACATACATTTGGAAACCTGAAGACGCCATGGTTTCAAAACAGTACAACATGCATATCTTCTATGAATAGATCGTGTTCCATCGCAACTTTTTCTTTCTACTTCACAGGTGGGGAACTCCTCCGATTAGAACACCTATTTTAGGATTATTTAGTCTGATGTTTTAAACAGGGACACGTACAGACATGTTGAGGAGCTGTTGCCCTAATCTGAAAAAAAAAAGAACATCCAACTCCAACAAATGTGTTTTAGTTATCTTTTGAATTATTAAGACCAATAAATATATGTAGATTTTTAGGACTTCAGAACATTAGGGGATTGGCCTGGACTTCATAAGGGGAGTCCTGTTTTTTTTGTATTTTTTTTTTTAAAACAAGCTCTATTTTGATGCTTTTTGATGTAACACTTATAAGTTTTACACTGGAGTGTTAATACTTTTAAGCAAGTAGAGCTATTAGGACTTCTTCCACCACTGTATATTAACATTATCTTGTTGTTAAAAAGGTTTTCTTTTACTCTCACACACACACACACACACACACACACACACACACACACAACGTTCAGATAAAGTTCATGCAGTGTAGCGCATGCATCGTTCACCTCTCCATCATCTGACGCTGTCTGTCTCTCTTTTTCCACGGTGACAGTATGTGCGTTCTGTTTTCATTGATAGTAAAATGAGTCATTTCACACATTTTACCTTTTTTTCACAGCATTTTAGCTCCACTAAAATCATTCAGGGACAGAGGAGTGTATGCCGGGGCCACGGAAGAGAGAGGCAAATGGGCTGTTGCTCAAGCAGCTTGAATCCGGCCTTGTGCCCATTCCTACTTTTAAATGTTAGTTATAATATCAATGGAAATTAGACATTTAGAGGATTTATAACAACTTCCGGTACAGATGTCTATAAGTCAGAGCATATGTATTATTGAGGAAATAAACAGATACTTATTGCCTGAAGCTTAAATTGTTAAAAACAGTGGAGTTTTTTGGGGGGTTTTTTGGGAGGGGGGGGGTTGTTTCTTTGTTTGAGAAAAAAATGATGTAGCTTCTGCTGCCTTTGGACTACAGCAACTCACAATATGATCCACACAAGGAGCTAAAGTTCAATAAGAGAACTGGAGGAATCCAATCATTTTTTGCAGTCTCTCTGAAGCCAGTAGCTTCTCACTCTCCACTCTGCCAACACATTTAGTAATAAACCAAATCCTCTTTTGCTCACATGAATGAGTGAGTGGAGGTGAGTAGAGGTGTTTCTTTTTTCTCTTTATTCTCTGTTTAAACATTAAATCTTTGGTTCCCGGCGCTCTTAGAAAAACATAGCAAAGGGACTCTACAGCAAAAATAAGAGGAGCTGGGGAGAGGGAGGGCCAACTTGAAACAGGCAGAAGTGAGTTTTCAAATAAGACAACTAAAGTAGAGTTTAAGGCAGGAGGCAAAGAACACACGGCGTGTGTGTGTGTGTGTGTGTGTGTGTGTGTGTATGTAAGAGGAGGAAGCAGAGGAGGCGACAACCTTGATCTAAAGGGAAGAACACATCCTCCACTTCCTGAAAGGCAGGGAGTTCCACGGCAGAACAAAACGCTCAATGGCAAACGTCTTCAAATGGACTCAATAATTCATTTGTCTGTGAGGCACTTCTGAAGCGGCGGCTCCTTTGAAGTGGCGAAGGCACAGACGGCCCGACCACTGCAACACACACACACACACACACACACACACACACACACAAACAACACGGTAAGAACACTAAATCGCTGTACAAGCCCACACATGCTCAGAGGTGTTTGTACCTGACATACGGCAGTTTACATGCTCCCGTTTCACACCTCTATCTCTAGCTCGCTGACACACACACACACACACACACACACACACACACACACACACACACAGAGACAGTCACATTATCACCTGATACAGGGAATAATACATGTTACTGAGGCTTAGATCTACCTGTATCTATTGATGTATGGATGTATATTACACTGAGAGAGTAGGTAGGTAAGTAGGTAAGATGGCTGACACTTTCTAGTTGGGTTCATTTGGTCTTGACCAAGGGAGAAAAGATACAATGTTGCATTTCAATTCTGGTCCGGTTCCTATTCACACAGACTTTTAACAAATGAACCAAGAGGACAACTTGTTTATTGGACGGTTTCGGTGATTGTCACTTTGCATCATCAGGACCCACGTGGGGAAATCCAGTTCCAGTGTCTGACAGAAGCTTATGCAGCACTGTATTGCACCTGTTGCGTATATTTATGAAGAAATAACTGATTATGAGCATTATTAGTATTACTAGGCTACAAATGAGCTGCATCTTATGAGTAATGACTAACATCTAGAGAGAGGACTGTAGAAAGCCCCTTTACCTTCTCTCAAATGACTGGTGTGAAGGTGGAGGAGCGCACAGACGCGTGCTTTAGGTGTCTGTACAGTAACGATCCAGAAGGATTATTGTAGGATCACTGTTACTCATTCTTTAATGAGTTTCAAGAACTCAGTCGGATACAAGCGCAGCAGTTTTTGCAACTTTTTACCTGTTATTCAAGGAAAATACCTGCGCTGATGTGCGAATGTGTTACCATGGTTACCAAATGATTTGTATAAATAGGGTATGTATATATGGCCTCATAATGATTCAATTATAGATTGCTTACTGAACTGATAGAAGATGGATTTTTTTAAATCATGCAAAAATCCCATATCTGCTTTCATGAAATAATCCTGTGGTTGCTTTCACACCATAAACAAACTCACCAGAGTCCGCTTAGAAGCAGACCAAGACCCACCTTTTCAGGATTGTGTCTGGATCAGGGTTCAATTCACAGCTTTAAAAAAAAAAAAAGCCCCAAAAAAAACAAAAACTGACTAACTGACCAAACAGCCCTGAGTTTGTTTTAACCAGACCAAACTGGTTTGCTGTTTACGCTGTGATTTAACCATTTCCTTTCAAATGTGAACACTCCTCACACTCAGCTGGTCCGCAGGGAATTATCCAGGCCAATCTGTGCCGACCCCCAGTAAATAGAAGTACACTTTAATAAGCTACAGTTGGTATCTTTAATAAAAAGAACTGTCATATATGCTGTCCCTATATCCTGACAGTCGTACATGAGACAAATAGCATTTACAAGATTCCACCTGCCTGAAGATAACCACAAATCAGAGCAGAAGGCTGTGTTTCTGCATCGCATAACTAACAATAGTACATGTTCATTATATTGAAGAATAATCTGCAATTACAACAAAATGCATTTTCATTTCAATGGTTTACAGAGTAATTTGACAACATGCCTGAAAAGGGAACCAAAACTCAATAATGAATTTGTTTCTTCATGTCTTACAGAACAAATACACGCTTTCAGTTTTCCCTTAATTAATAATTGTTCTCTGTCTTTGTTTCAACAGCTTACACTTTGTAGTTCAGCTTACATGAAAACCTTAAGGCCATCCTTTGAGGTTTCCTGATATTGTCCTAGTCCATGTGAATGCTTGGACTTGTAAGGATCACTTCTTTGACTGCTGACTTAACATAACTCAGATCTTTAGGATTTCTGAACTGACATTTTATGGTCAACCGTATTCATGTCTGTGAGTAAGCTCAGGGTTACTGCAATTACATGAGTTGCCTCAGCAACGGTATTTTCCGCTTTAACAAATTCAAATGAATGAGTGACTTCACTTGAAAATTGTGAGGCAATCGGTTTCCTTATTTGTATTAAATAAAGTCAACTTATTACAATTGAAGTGTATAAAGACAGAATGACAGTTTGTTAAAAGATACAAAATATTAAATTGCAAAAAAGAAATGTTTTCCACAGTGTAGGATTCTGGGGGATATATTGGTAGAGATGGAATATATGCATAATTCTTCTTTAGTGTATAATCACTTGAATTGTGTTTTGGGGTTAAAATGAGTCCTATGTATACAGGGCTCTAGATAGAGACGTTCATGTTTTTATGTAACCTGAAGGTCACTGTTAATAACAACCGACAATGTAATTTGTCATGGAAAACAATTTGTTGAAATCAATGTAAGTCAGATGTTGTTTTTTTTTTCTTTTTACCTAAATACAATACTCTGGCCTAAATATATCTTTTGTTAAATGTATTCGTGCAAATGTTAATCCTATCATTGCGTAATGATGCAGTTCAAAGTCGTCCTTGTGCCAGTGTGAAGCCGCTGAGAAATAAGTTGTGAGAAAAATCAAACCAGAAGAAACAAAGCAAACACGGATGTAGAGAAAAGGCTGCTGCTTGCTAGCAAACGACTTAGTTATTTGACGGTATTGTCTGTGAACTGATGGGAGAGGAAGATAGAGTTGGAGGATGAGAAGGATGTGCGGGTACAGTAGATGCAGTGAATCCCTGCTCGCTGCTTTGACTCAAACTTGGGTGTATTCGCCGTTCTCTCCTCAGTGTCTCTATCTGTCAAACTCGTCATGTAAATGAGCTCTCTACGCTCTCTATATTGTCTCTATCGTCTGCTCTCTGTCCCAGAACAAGGTGGGATTCCTCCACCAGGATTGAAGCCGCTTCACATGTCAGCAAACAGACGGGATCATTGCTTTGTACTGGAGCCCTGTTATCTCTGGCTGTGTGATAAGGAGCTCCACAGAGTTTCTCAATCTGGAGGAAGAAGAAAGACGACCCTGAGGTAAACTCAGATTATGACAAGAATTTATCATTGCCATCGCACCTATTTACATTGACTTTGTTCCTTCTCGCACACGCTCGCAGGAAGACGAACATGTGCACTCTGCTTTGGCTCACGTGTCCACACTAGACAGGCTGATACATCGTCGTATTCGCCACGAAGACAGTTCTTCAGATATTTTAAGATATGTTAAGAAATAACTTAACACTGAGCATGTGTATCATTTTATAAATTAAACATATTTAGTCTACTTCAAACGAAAAGTTGAATGTATGGGCAACTCATCATAAACAGGGCTTTGTTGCAGTGGTCCTACTTGGTTAGGCTATCTCATGCCGGGGGTCAGGCCTGTGTTCCTTCAGCATCATCCTTGGCCATGTTATCAGACTATAACGTTTTGAGGTATCGTGCTAGCAATATTCAATAACAGACAGACATTCTTGCCAGTAGCCTAGCCTTCGTCTGTTGGGTTGGTTAGGTTTAAGCATTAAGAGTGAGATTGGTTAGGGTCAGGGTCAGAATATCAGGGAACGCCAATAAGAGTCGGGTGGGAAAGAATGACTGCGACCAGGAAGGTTGCGACGTCAAAGATGACATCGTTCAGCATAATAATTATCCACATGCTTCCGTTTGTTGTGCATTTCACAATGCTTTATTCTTTCTCACTGATAGAATACGGCTGAGATACTGTCATACACCCATAATAATACACCTGCAGCACATTAACCTAATACACATGTAATTATAGTAAGATCTATCATGCTGATGATTAAGCGGTAATATTACAAATCTTTTAATTTACACATTCACACAGTCCGTTGTGCATGCGTCATTAAACGTACTGAGCTTTCAACGGTGAGTAGGCGGGGCTTCTACACGACATTCAGTTGTTCAGCATCAGTTACCATGGTGATCCACCCCGGTAAGAAGTGAACCTCCGTCCTAGGAGAGTTAACCCTGAAGTTACCTCGCTAACCCCAAATCCTGCTACATAGTACAGGGCCCTGGCCTTGAAAAGTCTCAAAAAAAACGAAGTGTTCATTTCATGTCTGATTGTCTGACATCATTACAGAGGTCAGAGCTGCTTTGTAGAAAACTCCAGGGTCTACTTCTTAGACCCCTTTTCACAGCAGTCCTTTGGACGTGTCACAGCAGGGTAAACACAGGTGGAGTCGATCAAACGAGTCATGGTCCCGTTCTACTTAGTGTCACAGTCATTCCAGTGAGCCAGATTAAACAACACCATAATTAATGTAACAATCACACCTGTGTTTACCCTGCGATGACACTATTGGCTATTACACCAAAGGACACACGCAATGATTTTAGGTTCTTTTCAAAGACTGAAAATGATTGCAACGAAACATTCGTTTTTTGATGAAGATTCTCTGTCCGTAAATTATTACTTTCATTATGATAATAAATAAAATAAGACAAATATTCCAGATTTTATTGCAGAATTTTAATTGTTGTTCTAGAACATGCACAGACTATAAGCATATACAAATATGTACATGCACACATACCAAAAAGCAGACCCAGAAGAAGCAGGGGATCCATGTTAGACTAACACACCTTTATTCTCAATAGAGGCAACAGAGACCATCTTCAAATGTCAGCTAGATTTCCCAACAGGGTAGCATTGCTATCTGTCCCCCCCCCCCCATTATTATCCTCCTCTTTCCCACAATCCTCAGGGGCCTTGGCCTGACCACCTCACAGGGCTTTCTATGTTAAAGGAATGTCGGACAAAAAAGAATGACCTTCTGCTTCTCTCTCGGGTCAGCGTAACGCCTATCAGACTGGGGAACAAGGGCTTCTATTTTACAACTTCAAAGTGACTGTTACGTATATGAGGCCTCTTGAAACGCTGATTCCTGATGCAGGGAAACAACTTCAGCACCTGTGTCTCTTTGAAGATAAATATGAAGATTGAAGATAAATAATGCTTTTATTCCGACACCGTCAACTCCTCGCTTCCCCTGTTTCCAAACCTTTAAAGCAGGTCATCTTGATTCCAGATCTGTCTTTATTCAACGTTATCGGACAGGTGAAAGCAAACAGTTTGACCCATGAGATGAGGATCATGACTGGAAAAAATGAGGAAAAGTGAAAATAGAATGAGAGGAAGGAGCTACAGTGAAACACAATTCTCAAACTCTGCCTCTCAATTCTGACATTTTCCCTGGAATATCAAGACATCTCAGTAATTTCCCTGAAATATTCAGCTCCCTCAGTGCAGTTATTGATGTATCGCGAGGTCTGTTTTCATTGTAGCCTGGAGTAAAAGCACAGCACCCTCTCACTCATACCCTCAGCGGATTTATCACAGAGATACAGCGGGCTTTTGAAAAGACTGTAAATCATGGTGGAGCTTTTCCAATATCCTGTGTCTCATGCAGAGCAGGGGAGCTGAGCGTAATCATCGAGTTTGTGGAGAAGTTGAAGGATGATTAGGATGTTAAAGGCTTTCTTTCAGATCAGCGTGTGCAGTTCATTTAGTGCAGGCTTTGCTGGGGAGAGCTTAACTCAGACACATGAACTTCTCAGAGACACTCACACAACCAGGCACGTACACACACACACACACACACACACACACACACACACACACACACAAGTTGATTGGAGAAGGAAAGAGTTGGGCTGGGTAAGAGCACCATCAGTCCCCGCTACGCACTAATGGCTCCTCCAGCAGACTGACGTTCCGCAGCCTAATTACTGAGAGGAAGGGGGGAACTACACAACCAGCCACCACAGCTGATAAAGTTGAAAAGCACCCACTAGGTTGTTATCCATTTCAGTCCACAGCAAACATCAAGAGGGTCCTCTCCCCAGTTTGTCCCTTTCATCATGGAATTATCCCTATTGCTGTTATTTCCAGGCTTGCTAGCAGCATGGCTACATGGAAGTCCACCACAATGTGCTGTAAGTTAGAGATTAACACAGTGAGTGTAAATCATGTTTCCTTTATTAAATGATCTCTCCATGGCTTTCATCTGTAGGGTAAGTTATGAAGCATATTTGTCTTTCTCTGGGTTAATTCCTCCTCCTTTTCCATCATTGATGTGCAGTGAGGTTCGTGGCTGGTGAGGCACTGACTGCAGACTACATAAGTGAGATTTACAAATATATGAACCCAATAGAGAAGCTTAAATCACCATTCAATTGGTAGCTTGCACATTGACTACTGGTTGTTTTTCATATCAGCATTCTTTACACACACATAGGTAAGGTACATATTTGATTCCACCGGGAGCGTGTGCGCCGCGACCTGCGCCACCAACTTGCGCCACCGACCTGCCCCACCGGGAGCGTTTCACAAGCGGAGCGTTCGCGGGCACCACCCGCGAAAATTGGGAGATCTCGCGATAATCTGCGTAACAACCATAGATGTATAAAGAGAACACATAAGAGGTTACTTTACCTGTCGTTGAATTGCTGTTGATTTGGTCATATTTCCCTGTTTTTTTAGACATTTTTAAGCTTAGATATTGAATCTTACATTTTTGCGGTCAAAGCAAAATATAAGAAGAAGAACAGAAGTGTAGAAGAAGAGCAACGACACAACAAGCATAAACCCGACACGTGGGCTCTCGCAGGCCCTGACCGCACGTCCCTGTTTTCCATGCATGCGCATGTTTTGCGAGTGGTTTCGTAGTAGGCAGTTAAAGCTCTAGAAAAAGCTAGTAAATGGACTTACAACTTGTTTGAAATCTATTAAAATTGCCAGATGTATCAAATACATCACTCTTCAACGTTTGAGTGAAGACGAATCCAGAAAGTCATTGAGCTATTTGGGTTGTTAGCTAATGCTAATTAGCAGCTAAGCTTAAGCTAAGTAGCAGCAAGATGCCTCCCTTCTCCATGGACGACTACCACAAACTCCTGCAGAAGATTGCAGTCTTGGAAACAAAAATCCACCGACTAGAAGTCAACATGGAGGTAAATGGACTGTGTGGGAATGATACCACTTTACCGTGGACTCAAAACATTGGACAAACGCAAGTTAAGACACAGCTAACTCCCACCACCAGGCCTACCAAGAAACACAGTGCGATCAATCACTAAGTCAATGCAAAGACACAAATAGATATGGATTTGCGTCAGGCAATGGGAATGGAGACGAAGCACAATGCATCATACTGTAAAAACCACGGGCCTAAATATGCAACCACAGATTATTCTATCACCATATGTGCACCAGGGGTGCAGTTGGTATTTAAAATGATGATGGGACAAGGTAGTATAGCTACTGTATGTGTTAGTAAGCTACTAGTTAGCTAAAGCACTTGCACAAATTCGACTACATGGCTTTCTGATGTATCCACATTCAACTATAACACAAGTTGCAGACTGTCAAAATGCTTTAGTTTAACCGACAGAAATGTAGTTAGGATCCCACAGCTTTCCCATTCTTTCTGCTGATGCCTCACTTTTGACTTAAAGACTCAGTTTATCGGTTCGGTAGCTTTTTGTACTTTAGGCATGTGACTGTTGTTTTCTAGCAGACGGAAGTGACAAGGAGGCACCTACACACAATACAAATCCATGGAGAGCGATGATTTTTTCTCCTCTGGTGTGGGCAGAATTCAAAACGCACAAAGCCTATCAGTATGGAGAGTCGTCGGATCAAAAATGGAGGAATAAAATACTGTAGCCATCTGTGGTCAACAAGAGCTCCACGATAGGACTTCATATATTTCCACAGAGACCAAACCAAACTACATGTATAAACAATGTCACCACTGTATTTATGCTTAATTTAGATAATGTTATTAGTGTCGATATGCATTAGCATAGCAGAAAACAAGCATTCTTAAAGTTGTTGGCATGTCTTCTTGCAGACAGACCTGACAAAGCATGATATCAGACTTTTTACAAATCAACATCATTATGTAGTTATTTTGGCATCCTGTTTTATTCATTTATTGCAAATAAATCACAGCAAAATCTGTTTAGTTTGGGTTCATTTCGCTGTAATAAACCAGATAATTCAGTCGTGTGAAGTGGTGGACAGAGTGAACACAGCTCAGTGAAACGCCTCCTGATGATGTTATGAACCCAGCCACGACGGCGTTTGGTTGTCCAACGTCTTTGGGACTTGACAGGCACAAAGCAGCAACAGTGGTTATTTTGAACTTGGTTGATGATGGATATGAATAGAGGAAATTATCGTTATGGGTATCAAAGATGCTCTGAACCACCTGTTGGTATCATGGAGGTAAGTCCCTTCTCCTCTCTGGCACATGTATGGAAGTGGAAGGGTAATAATCAAATATCTTAAATAGCAATGTACTATCCTTATTAACAATCAGAGACATTTTTGACAGGCAAATGTTTTGATTGAAGCAGGACATTAATGTGATGCCCTCCTATTTTTACTCTATTGTGAGTAATTAGACCAAATGCACATTCCTCATTGACAGGGAGATCGTGTAATTGAGCTGTAGAAGCTTCCAATATTTAACTCCCCAATACTCAGCTGACAGCGCTGACAACATGATTAGAAAGTCATTTGACAATTTTCAGGTGTGAGAGTTGGTACAAGAGTTGGACTGTGTTTCACTATGAGCGGAAGTTTTGCGACAGGAAAACAATACACTTATGGTGTATGAGCTGTGCTCGTTTAGCCCAGTATCTTCAGGAATATTTCACATTTCTGAACCAAATGATTTATATCCTCTGCCAGCATTCATCACTACACAGGAAGTAGTGTGTGGTGAGGCAGAGAGTAAGCATGTGGAGGTCCGGGTGGTCGATGGTTGTGAAATGCATGTCTTCCATGCATTTAATGCATGAGACTAGAACTCTGTAATTGTAATTGAAGTTAACCTGTTAATTGTAACCATGATCTCTCCCAAACCATATGTAATTACAATGTGCATTAAAACTTTGGCACTGGATGTTAAAAAATGAAGATAAAAACATAATCTGGACGCAGTTCGTCGCCCGTAGCTGTTCAATCCAGTCCCAAGGTGTAGCAACATGTCAGGGTATGACACCGTAGTCCCTGGGTGGGTCTAGCCAAGACCGCTGAGGCAGCAAGGCCCAAGTCCGCGCCAGCCGAGCTCACCATTCACGCTCCAGAATCCTGCCACTGCTAGGAGTTAATCGATCGTGAATAGCAGTGTTCCATCAGACGGATACAAAAATAGAAAAATGCTAAAATGGCTATATCAGTAAAACTAAGGGCAAAACGTGGGCAGTCGTTATTATACCTGGGTACCCTAACCCCCCCAAGTAACGTCTATGTGTGGGAAACTGCATACACAGCAGCACTGACCAATACACCCCTGATTCCCCCACCCCCCTATCTTACCTCCTTGTTGCTTACAACCTTGATGTGTCCAAGTTTTACAAATTCAAGGGAAAAAATAAGAAAACATTTGTGGGGCTAATTCCGGCCCAGCGTGATTCTACTACTGATCAGATGTCAAGGGCCAAACAGCAGTTTTATAGGTGACAGCATGATAATGTTGATCGAATAAGGTCTGGACCTTTTGCCCATTAGATAATGCACACCACAAAATAGAGGCCTTGCAGTGTGAGGAGGACTTATAAATGAAGCCTTTATACGTGGGCATTTCCCTGTGGACGGAGGCAACGGGAGGCTTATAGTATGTCCACCAAAGAAAATGAAATCCCTGTCCAGACAACAGCTCCCAGTGGGCGTCATGGCGTCTGGAGATACTGCTGCTCTGCTACAACATAGACAGAGGAGGAGGAGGGAAGAGAGGTCCCCTGAGTTAAGGATGTTTTCAATTTTAGAGAGACGTGATTTCAGCCAACAGCCTGAAGCTTTCAGTCAAAATGACAAGGCTGTGTTTGTGTGCACGTATCAGAGCGTATCACACACACACACACACACACACACACACACACACACACACACATAGTCAAGAGAGCCATTTAATCAATCTCCTTCCCTGGGCCTCAAGCCTGCACACTCATATACATCAGGTGTGGCGTGTGCATACTTCATATCGCCCACCGAGATAGATTTATCATCGGAGGTGAGGCCATGCTTCATATTCCTCTCCAGCCATCGATCGGCCAGAATCCTGCTGCCCCGCACTTCCACTGGGAGCCACTCCATCTGGAGATGGAAGTCAGGAGCTTGTCACCCTGCCGCTCTGAGAGATCAGGAGGCATTTTCTATGGGTGCTCTCAAACCTTCTGCGCTCACTAGCTGCTGTGATGTATTAGCTGGATTTGATTGTTTCTCAGACCGAGACATCTAAAAGATGCTATGCGTTAATTCTTCTTTCAAAATACAATTGTTCAATTCAGTGAACTGATGGGTTTTGATGCTGCAGTCTTCCTCAAAGCTATGATTCAATCGGCTGGCTGTCAGATGGTTACAGCTGGGGCATATGACTTCAGTGTCCTGCATGAACTAAAGTGATGCTTCATGAATTGGATGAACTAAACAACATGTCAAGTCAAAGCACGTTGCATAGGAGCACAGGCATTTAGGAGTGGGGACAGGGACTTGTACAAAGAGGCAAAATACAGGTTTAGTAAGGCGGTGAGAAACTGCAACACCAGCTCTCAGCAAGTGACTCTGCTTCTGTCTGGAGAGGCCTCAGACATTGGACTGCCTCCACCCTGAAGCATTATGCTGATCAGCTGTCTCCGGTGTTTACAGACGTCTTCAACACCTCCCTGGAGACATGCCACGTACCAGTCTGCTTCAAGGTCTCCACCATTATCCCCGTCCCCAAAAAACCTAGGATCACAGGACTTATGACTACAGGCCCGTCCGCCCTGACCTCTGTGGATATGAAGACTTTTGAGCGGCTGGTCCTTTCCCACCTGAAAACCGTCACTGACCCACTACTGGACCCCCTGCAGTTGGCTTACAGAGCCAACAGGTCTGTAGACGACGCAGTCAACATGGCCCTTCATTTCATCCTCCGGCATCTGGACTCCTCAGGAACCTACGCCAGGATCCTGTTTGTGGACTTCAGCTCTGCCTTTAACACCATCATCCCGTCTCTGCTGCATGACAAGCTCTCCCAGCTGCACGTGCCCGACTCCACCTGTAAGTGGATCACAGACTTTCTGTCTGACAGGAAGCAGCACATGAAGCTGGGAAAACACATCTCAGCCTTCCGGACCATCAGCACCGGTTCCCCCCAAGGCTGCGTTCTTTCCCCTCTGCTCTTCTCCCTGTACACCAACAGCTGCACCTCCAGTCACCAGTCCGTCAAGCTCCTGAAGTTCGCGGATGACACCACCCTCATTGGACTCATCTCTGGTGGGGATGAGTCCGCCTACAGGTGGGAGACTGACCATCTGGTGACCTGGTTGCGGTCTGACCAACTTAGAGCTCAACGCTCTAAAGACAGTGGAGATGGTTGTGGATTTTAGGAAGAATGCAGCCCCACCTGCCCCAATCTGCCGTCCCTCCAGGACTTGTTCGCTTCAAGGACCCTGAAACGAGCAAGAAAGATTGTAGCCGACCCCTCTCACCCTGGACATGAACTGTTCATGCCCCTTCCATCTGTCAGGAGGTTGAGGTCCATCAGGACCTAGACCTCACGACACATGAACAGTTTTTGCCCGTCGTCAGTTGGGCTCATAAACAAAGCCCGGGACCCCCACTGACTCTGTCATCCCCAGGACAATTTTCCTAACAGACAATCCCCTGCTCATCCCTGTTTCTTTATTCAAACACCCTCAACACTTTTAACATTTCACTTACATTTCACTTGTTTACAGTCCTGTTATCTGTTTTTTTGTGCACTTTATTTTAAATTATTTTATATTCTATTGTAAATTTGAATATGTTTCTATTTCTTGCACTGCCTTGATTGTTGTTGATTGTTGGATGTTATTTTTTGTTTGTTATTGTCTAATGTTATGCACCTTCTGCCATGACAAAAACTGTAAACAACATCAGCAGCCCATCGACAACATTTTACAGGCAATGAGTAATTTGCCTGTAAACTGTCATTCAGTGAGGTTGTAAATGACAAGTTTATTATCTTTTTGCATGAAGATCCTGTGTTGACATCCACCAGCTTTGTCCCTTAGTGTGTGTGTGTGTGTGTGTGTGTGTGTGTGTGTGTGTGTGTGTGTGTGTGTGTGTGTGTGTGTGTGTGTGGAGCTCACTCTTTGCTGTTTAGGAGACTAGAATCCTTTGGATTCATCTCTTAAGTTTTAATTAGGCTCTTCCTTTGCAGAGAAGAGTTCCCACAAGTGACCATATGGGCACTAGAATTTAATTTGGACAAATTGCAAGCATGTACGGCATCTCAAGTGTTAGCGATGCCGCGCTGTTCAGTGCTGCAGAGAAAAACAAGGCTGTTGTACTTTTATACATGAATGTGTTTGGTACAGACTTGACAGTGTGTCACATTGAGACAGTGTAACCACGGCCACAGACACCAATATCAAGGAACGATTTCAAGTCAAGTCATCTTCATTTGACACATCCAATTTGTCAAAGGGCTCCCAATTATCCCAAATATTTATTAGCATTATGACTATCAGAATGATGAGTGTAAAAGAGAGTAAAAGACCTCATGTTTTGACCAGAAAAAAAATTAAATATCCAATCAAAAAGATGATTAATACTTTGGTTTATGACCAAATGAGCGCAAAACTAGTTACATCCCCCATGATGACTGGAACCCAACAAATATTGCTATACACAGTGAGCAGGCCTGAATAATAAATATGTGCAGATGCCATTGCATGTAAGACTCTTGTAACTTCATGCAATCTGATTCAGTCCCTAAAAAGATAGTGCAAGACAAATGTAATATTTGTCATGTCACTGAAGCTTGGGCCTTAGTGACACAAAGAGGTGCCGACTTTGACAGATCATTTATTTATTTTGTTCCAGAAAGGATTTCACCTGAAGGCTACATGATTTCAGAGCTGACAAGCTAAACATGAATGGGCCTTTTCAGATGGAGGGGACCAGTATAAGCTGTTTGCACTGGTTAAGCCCTGAGCACTGCGATGTGGCAAACCCGTCAAGTCAGTCGGACGTGAATTACTTATGAAACATTGATTTTCTCTCGCTTCTTTGCTCATCGACGGGGGATATTTTGTGTTTTAGCTTGAATGAGTTGGTGTCATGGAGCTACAGGCGGCTTTGGAAAGGCCTGTATCCTAAGCCCTCACTATGTGTCCTTTAGAGCATCTGTTCCCTCCTCACTATAGAGCGTCTTCCCTTGACAGTAATCAAACGTCTGTGTCCATGAATACAAATTCCCTCCTCAGAGATCCGGAGACAACATGTGTGTTTTATGTGTGTTCCAATCCTCTGTAAAGGAGAAATAAAGCTCAAACGCTCAAAGTCACACTGTGTTCAGCCACCTAGTGAAGACCGGATTGGGAAGCAGTCGTGTTACCAGGTAACCAGTAGAGCCAGACTGATAAATCGGCATTTCCAATATCGTTGGCTGATTTTCAATTATCACAATATTAAATAAGCTTTAGATAAGAAGAAATTACAGTATTGGAATGCCAAAGAGCATTTTAGGAATTTAGGAATGGTGTCTTCATCATAGTTTGCCCATCAGACAGCACTGACAAGTTAGATTACTGCAATATGTTCTGCTCAACATGCGCTGGTCAAATTCCTTTGATTCCAATCAAACCGTTCTCATAATTACCACGTTCAGACAGTTTCTTTAGTATCAGAAGTAATCCAGAGTTCATGGTCAGTGCAAACAGGAACTGCTAGCAGATGATGCTAGCATCGACGACTTTCAATTTAACAAATAACGAGAAAAAGGGTGGTTTCCATGGCAACAATATAGGTCTGTGAGCGTGGAAATCAAGTCTTGACTTTGGCAACAGTAACAAAATTAAATTAAAGTAAACGTACCAGCTTTTTTTCTAGAGCTTTTATCCACTTAAATATAATGGTCTTCATCAGAGAATGGAGTTATTGGTCCGGTTGTCACAATATCAACATGTCATATATCAGTCATTAAGACAGTGAAGATGGAGACTATTAGACATTCATTTGACAAGATTCTATTCATAAAAATCCACTTCATCTTCTTCCAGAGCTTTCGAGGAAGATATAAGGCCTTGCTATAGGGTCGTGTCTAGATGGTACCTCCTTCAACAGTCAGACTAGGATGCAAAGCCAGCTCCTCAGGCCTGTTCTTATGCGGCCCAGTGGTTAAGTTAGAGCATGGGGCTGGATCTTATATCTACTCTGGCTACAGGCAGTCTGCCTTGGGAGTACAAACCAAAAAACAAGGAGACAGGGATTGCGGGAGAGAAGTCCCTGCAAAGGTTTCCCCAAACGATACCAGGCAGTTCAAAGCAAAACGAGTGGCAGAGCAAATATTCCATATCCCAGCCCGAGCCTTTAGCTTGAGGCAACAGCAGCGCTGAGATCTGGGGAACTGGAGAGCTTTATCGATTTGGACGTTAAAGGTTACACCATCTCACATCTGCCTTCCCCGCAGACAAACAGAGAGAGAGGCAGAGGGTGACTTCCGGGAGGGCTCGCCAAAAAGCAGCACAGCCAGGATTATTTTGGAGGTTTTTTTTTATTTCATGCACGACAGGTCTCATATTGTCACACACACACACACACACACACACACACACACACACACTTTACCTTTTCCCCCCTTCTTCCCATCTCCAGGGTTTGAATTCAAATGACGCTGCATCCTGAGCCATCCGGATGGGACCGAGGCACGGAAACAATGTTAATTTTGTACCTTTCCTTTATGAGCGAGACACTTAGGCCTTATGCAAGCAATTTATTCTGCAGTGCTGATACAGCTGAGTGATGGGATGCAGCTCGTACACAAAAAATTACTAGTCTTTTGAAACCCGGGCCTCCCAATTTATATAGGTATTAAATGTCATTGGTCACCTATAAATGCTGCATCCTGTCCTAATTATGCGCACAGTAATAACCTTCTCTAAGTTATGGTCTCTCCTGAGTTGTATTCTCAGAAGCCTCCGGGTGAGAGAAAAGCTGAGGATATGTGTGAGGATATGCGGCATGCTGCAGAGCCGGGGACAGGAGGGGGGGGGGGGGGGGGGGGGAGCAGTGTGTCAAATGTGATTACAGGGAAAAAATAGGTAATTAAGTGTAGCGATTTTGGCTGGAAATTCAAGTCGAACCTTTTGACCTGGAGTGCTGCCAAATCGCCCTCGATCCACTCGCCAGTCAATCGAGCAGGCAGGATCAGGAGGTCGCAGGGTCGCTCCGGCGGGGGATAAGAAGTCGGACTATGAGAAGCATGTTTGACCCCTGACCCTGGTGAGTCAGACTATGAGAGGCTATTTAACAGCCATGAGTTGCTTTCCAAGGTTCATTCTCACGAATGGAGGAAAGTGGAGATGACGTCTCGCAGAGAAAGCTTGATGTGGTAGAAAGCTCTGTCACTGAATCCTCGCAGAGCTCATTAAGAGACTTAATCAGTCCAATATGGCTACACTGATTGCTCCACACAGCGTAGAGCTCCAGTTTCACTGTGCTTATCAAAGCCAGCACAAGGCCCCTGACAGGTACGCTTTTCTCCCTTCAGGTGCCCTTTCTGTTTGCCTGTCAAGCTCGTGCTAAAGGGCCTCCCTCCTCTCTCTGCCGATCAAATTTCGCTCAAGGACCCCCTTCAACTGTGCCTGTCAAATTTGATTTTTGAATATCACTCCAGCGCTCTGGGTTAAACGTTTTTACAAATCCAAGTTCCCGACAATCTGCTTGTCACATGAAGCCCCAACCGGCGCGTCGTTCCCCTTTATCCCCTCCTCTGTCTGCCGTGAAAACAGATAGCAGGGCTCGTGCATGTATGAACACAGTCACAGTGCTCTAACGGGCACTAGTCCCACTGCTCATCTTGCCCCGGCGTTTCCGTGTGCAGGTCAATCTCAGGCCGCTTCCCACTGGCTTCCCTCTAGCTCTACTCTGCCTCTTGATGCTGCTGCTTTGCAATAAAGCTGCCACACCGCAGTGTGAGCCCTCGCTGCCGCAGCGTTGGCTTCGGGGGTAATTGCGCTGGAGTTCTCAGAACGCTCCAATTCCCTTAATTATTAACGAGTGTTATTGTAAATTATGGATTATTAGCCCCCCTCCACAACCCAGAGCAGCCGGGGCGCCGCCTTGCTATGCCGGCAAATAGCAGGAACAGGTGACAAAAAAAGAAATACGGACGAGGACGGAGGGAGCTAGATGTGGACAAAAACTGCACCTTATTGAAGGGGATGTGTGCAGAAGCAGGGGTAAAAATGAAAGATGGTTCTAAAGAGGAGCCAAGGCCGCCTCGACTATTTAATCACTCAGCTCCTCGGTCTGCGCCGCCTATCCCAACAGCTGAGCTCGCTGCAAAAATGACTTGCAAATCACTCGTGTGATTTTTCGTTAAGATGAGAGAGACTTATCGGAATGGGATGGCATGCCTGCTCGTGTGTATGTTTCGTGTTTCTGTTGATTTTCCTGCCAACGCCCCTTTCATCTTGTGATGTGGAGTTTTTTTTTTTTTTTTTTGGGGGGGGGGGGGCGGATGTGGGACTAATTGAGTGGGTCAATTGCAACGCGAGATGGCATGCGTGGCACGCAAAGCCCTCATCATTAAATCATTACAAAGCCTTGAATATGGATTTGTGTCATTTATTTCACAAGAGGAGGGAGGCTTGCCGAGACGCTAATTGAATACAGTTCACGCTGATTGCAAATAGTCCATACAGAGAAATAACGGCTTTGTTGGGGTGTGTCTGCATGCTTGTTAATTGAGTTATAAGTCTTGCATCTTCATCTTATCATTAGTAGGATGTTTAGTTGAGCATCTTCACATTTTCTTTGACTGAATTCGGTTAAAAGAAGAGACCATCTGCGTACACAAATCCACCGGGCACTTGGTCCTCTGTCCAAACCACTTTGAGCATTTTGTCAAAAAACCCAGGGGAAATATTTGATCAAGTCTTTGTTTGATTCTCCTTACAGCAAAACCATCTCATCATCATCGCCTTAAGCGCTCAAGTTTGGAGTTTTACAGACACTGAAGCCAAAGCACATGCTTTCATTTCCTCATGTTTATACTATTAACTTCAAACTGTGCCGAATGTGACTCCCGACACAAACGAAGACGAAGGAATGGAATCATTTTTAATGTTCATAGCTTGCCCCTAAATTACAAATCTGAGTGGCTCCTCCCTTTTCATGCTGCACAAAGTCTGAGCTTCTGCTGGCTGTTAATATGTCAGAGTTTGAAGACTGAAGGCCTTTACAAACAAATGACATGGAAATGCAAAATGCTTGTGTGCAAGTTTTATACATCTGGGGCTTTTATTGTGGAGGGTTAGAATACAGTGTTTGGGATTACTGTGCCTCAGTGTTTCATAAATATAGGAGCAACTGAACTTGTTTCACACATAATTGGTTGATGCCTTTATTTGCGCTCAGAAAGCTCAGGAAAAAGTCACTTTTTGCAGTATAATATTGACGTTCTGTGAGAATATTCGTGACAAACATAATGCATCATACCCCCAGAGTATAGACGGAGCCAAATGACGAAGTATCGTTGTTAAGGCTCTCTTACATGGGAATGCCTTCATTTAATCACGTTAACTTCTATTGTATTTGTCTATTTTATCTTGTGAATTACCATATTCATATATTTATCTGCTCTATGACGCATGTTGTAACTGATAATTAGAATTGCATATGTATCTGTTTTCTTTTTTTTAATCATAGCTTTCTTAGTTTTCCCTCATTTGTTTTCTTGCTACCCGATGAAAAATGCTATGTTCACATAGTTCGTCTTAATGTTTCATTGATTTTATTTTTGACTGTTGTAATGGTGCCGGTTTTGGTAAGTGCTATAAAAATGAATTTCGTTGTCATTATTATTTAGTTCTTGCGGAACATAAGCAGCTCGGTTGGGTCTAGGCTTTAGCACGGCAAAAGATTCTATACCGGATTAATATCTCTGCAGCCTTCCTCCTCTCATAAGACGTATGAAGTCAGACTGGTTGAGAGAAGAGACAGAACCAGGAATGGAAATATGGGAAAAAAAAGTATATTAAATATGTTGAGAGAGTCGAGAGAGCTGAAGGGAAGATGAAAATCAGCTTGGAACACAGGTACAGACTAATAATTTTCCAGACGAGATTAGGAATTAGAAATGATATTAGTCACGCAGGAAGCCCGAGACGTAGCGCTCATTTTCCACATCCGCATCAATCTCTGAGCCTTTGTCTGCCAGCCTCATTAGAAGCACGGTTTTATATCGTATTACATCAGCTGCTTATTGGTGAGAATCAAAGGCAAATCTGTACCACTGCTTTCTCTTTCATGTTTGTCCCTTTAGTCCCACTTCTCCTTTTTTTTATCCCCCCCTCCCTCCCCTTAGTCTCTCCAAAGGATGGTAAGAATTTTAATGACAGCTGAGAGGATTTCAGAGATTTAATAGGAAATTGCGACTGTCACTCAAAGCATCTGGGATTATTTGGCAGAAAGAAAAAAAAAACAGGGTGGAGGAGGAGAGGGAAAAATCCTTGTTTTGTTTAAACAAAGAAATTAACTGCTTTTTGCATTCAATAGCTATGTGGGCTTGACTACAGGAGGCAGCCATCCACACACACACACACACACACACACACACACACACACAAATGCAGCACACACGGGAGGTCTGCAGCCAGTAGATTCAGTAGATTACAGTGTTTCCGACGAAGCAAAACCGTTCTCTCTCACATTCACCAGCCTCCGTTGGGAGATGTGTGTATATTATACGTATAATGTTCATTATTTTAAGCCTCCCAGTGGACAGCTACACTTCCCTTTAAATGTTACCGTTACTGGATGAGGACTGGATTGAGCCCGACAGCCGGTACGTCCTGTTCATTAGGCCGAACAGCCAGCCTCCCGTGGAGAGTTATGTTTACCGTCAGCGCGGCAACAAGCACACATACTGTGATTATTACCATGGAGACCCATGCTATGGGCCGACTAGCACAACGGCACACGGTGGAAATTGCCACTGAAAATGATGCTAAACAAGAGCCATGGGTACAATCATTCCCTAAAAATGCAACATGTTGCGGCGAGTCCCATTTGAAGAGAGGGATGTTGGCGTATGCAGGGATAATAAGGTGGGAGTCAGTATCTGTGCACATGTCAGCCACTGGACTGTTGGAGGGTCATTGAGCCTGGATACCGGGCCGTGTGTTTGCATGAGAGAAGCATGCAGCCAGGCTCACACACAGAGTGCTACTACCACCTACTGGACCAATGCAGAACAGAGACACCCACACGGTTTAGGGTTCTCTGTGTGTCAGCCTAATGAAAGAGGAATACTGTCTCTCTCATGAACAACTATAGAGCTCATTCATTGTTTTTGCAATACCATATGACTGAACGCAGTAAGGAAGTCACTTATGGCTGACATTGGCAGGGGGAAGAGGGGACAGAGTGGGAAGGAAATGTCCGTTCTTTGTGTACCGGTAACCAACACTGCATGGACCGGTATACCATCACTCATCACGGGTCTATCTGACATCAAATCCACACTCAGTTCATACGTAGACGCACAAAGAGTAGCACATAAAAGCAGCCCGCATTTATGAAACATGGAAACAGCCAGCACATATCCAGACCAATCATGTTTTATGCATTATTGATGGAGATGAAGTCAGGAGTTTACCTTTCATTCAGTATGAATGTTAGAGAAGTTCAAACCCGGACTAAATGATGCATGGAGAAGACCTGATTGTCAGTTTTAGAAAGTTAGATTCTCAGTTTGACGCATACTGAGGTCTTAAAAAGGCAAGATTATTAAAATATGGAGTGACCCAAAACTCCATGTTTTTTTAAGAGTTTCATCATTCTATCAGATTGAAATATTCTACATGTCTTGTGCATTTCTTTAGACACATTTCCCCAAAATTCAGCATGACATATTTGGTATTGTTGGTTATTTCGGCATCTCCAATACAATAAAATATAAAGGTCTTTTTTATTTGTTAGTCCATTTGTGATTGAATCGTGTACATTATGTGCTGTCTATGCAGAGTACCAGACATAATCAATCGTCTTTTATTATCTCTGCCTGATGAAGATCCTGTGATGTTGACAATGGTCTGCGTTTTGAAATGATTAATATATCTGACCAAATTAACTGTGTGTGGTGCCTAAGAGTGTCTGTAGATCGTTTTAATCATCAGGTTCTCTGGATTTACTGCATGTGAAAATGCATATTTGGTGATTTCGCATCACGGACCAGACGTTTTTCTTTCCATCGTCAGCCTACTGCAAACAGCTTAAGGCAGTATACGAGGAGAAAAGAGGTACCATCACCAACTCAAAGTTCATCAAAAGGACTTCAGCAGAAGTGAGGTATCACATGGTGCTAATGACATTTGATTGACAGGTAAAGTGCAGAGCACAAAGACACTCCTCAGCAACAAAGATGGAGAGAATTAAACGTCTAATTAGTGTAGCTCTATATGAAGAGGAATCGCTACTCTGGGGATGCAATACAATAATTAATAATAGACGTTAATTGTCCAATTAAAACATTTTGACGTAACGATTACAAATATGTTTAAGGTTTATGGTGCTGGCATGACTAAATGATTAATAAAATATTCAAAACTAAAAAAAATAATGTAACGATTGATTATGAATTTGATGATGGGGTCATTTTTACGAAAAAAACAATTTTCTCCAAATTCATGATTTTACAGCTTTTCTCAGTTTTAACATTATTATAAAAAATAAATATATTTAAGTTTTACTTGGTTGGACAAATAACATTTAAAATTGCTAAATTTAAAATTGCTGAATAAAAAAAAATGAACAGGAAGTCAAAGAAACAGTCACTTCCTGTTAGATCCGATCTGTAGGCTACTTATAGTTTGTAGACCTTGTTCTATTTATTCATATGTGTTTGTAAATATACTGTATATTTATGTGGAAATGTGTGTGTATCTGGTATTGTATGCTATCCTTTGTTCTTTTTATTCTGCCTTCATTGCACATATTGCATATATATGTATGTACATATATATATATATACATATATATATATATATATATATATATGTACATATATATGTATATATATATATATATATATATATATATATACATACATATATATATATACATATATACATGTATATATATACATATATATACATGTATATATATATATATATATATATATATATATATATATATATATATATATATATATATATATATATATATATACACACACACACACACACAGTATATTAGTGCTGGGCAAAGATTACAATTTTTAATCGCGATTAATTGCAGAAAATTCAATAATGAACTCAAAAGTAGTGTATTGTGCACTTTTATTTTAAAAGTACTGCCTATATTCTTTTTAACAGCAGTATTCCCTTTACACAGTAGCAGTTATATTTATTGCACTACCTGTGCTCAGTGTGCTGACTTTATTTGAAACGTTCCACTGCTGTGCAACATGAATAAAATGTTCTGTGTACGTTTCAGCAAAATGACAGTCTTCTGTTTTCATTAGTCAGAGCATGTGAATGCAGCTCCCACTGTTCATCAATATAATGCACTGTAACTCCGAGGTGATTGTGGTTACCCAGCGATGTCCAGTAGTCTCCAGTGAGAGCAACAGTTGCTGCACTTTGTAACGCCGTCACTTTTGTAGTCCTCTCCTTTTCATACAACTCGTGTGTTCTTCTTGTGATGGTGCGTCTTGAGGGAGGCTCATACGTTCCGTCATTCGTTGCGATCCTAAGAACGTTCTTCAGACCAACATCTTTCACAATACTAATTGGCCTGCAGTTTGTAGCTTCTGTGGCAATTGTTAGCTTGTCTTGCTTTTGTTTATCTATACTTCTCTCACACGCTGCATCCAACGTAGTCTGCCGAAGACTCACTCCACCGCTGCCAGTGAGCAACGGACGTTCAAAATAATAATAAAGAAACTGCGTGAATGTGCGATAAAATAATTGCCGGCATTAATTAATGAATGCGTTAATGCAATAATAACGCGTTAACATGCCCAGCCCTAATTTTATATATAATTTTATATATATATATATATATATATATATATATATATATATATATATATATATATACACACAAACATGGTCCTGTTTATCTATATGCCAACATGAAATGCAGCAAATTAGAGCTGAATGCAAGAGAATGTTATTGATATAATAAATTGATGACAGCAGATGTTTGCACTTGTAAACATGTCAGGATTATAGCAGTTGAATTGAATGTAGGATAAAGACATTAGTACCATTAATATCATGGTGAATGTCATTATGGAATGTGGTTAGAACAGCGCCATTTGATTGTTCTGATCATCTTGAATAAAAACAATGTATGAACACAAAAAGGAAGCGTTACATTAGTAGAGTCCCACCATGGCTTGAGTTTATTCCAGCTGTGTCACGTGTCTTTTATACGTCACAACTGTTCAAAACACTTCCTCAAAGGATACACCGGTGTTTCCTCGCTCATAGCTCCTACTGCAAGCCTCCTTAATCCTTAATCCTCACTCCTTAAGATGCATTTTAGGAATCGAGCCGTCCATCACTATGGAGCGCTGAGATCGATGTCCAGGTCACAAGCTGGAGGATTGAGGTGCTAGGAATCAAGGAGGCACAACATCTTGAAATGTGAAAGAGACACTATGTATACCACCTCAGTTCCTTTGTGCTTTCATCACCATTGCTGTTTTGGAGTTGTGTTACCTACTGTGTCACCAGTACCAATCTGCACCAGTCTGCCTGTCCGCAATAAAGGATTATCTCAATTCAAAATATTCCTTCATTACCAAGGATGAACTGAATAAAAAAAGGAAGATAGGCTACCACTGTCATACATATGATGAATACTGAGTGAATTGTTTGAGTTATGGAGAACACGTAGGACCATATAAGTGTATATTTCTTACTCCTTTTGGTATTCAATATTTATTCATGTTGATTATTTACGTTGTTTATGAGAATGTGTTTGACAGTTTTCAATATTTACTTTTTTAATTTTTTTTTTTTTTACATATTTGTTATATGTTTATAACACATTTATATATTGTTCATTTGTTATATGTTGGAAATAAAGAAACAGGGACTATTTTCAACAGCAGATAAATCCACATTAGTGAATATTTTTGGGCAGCAGGACGATGGTATTGTGTTGATGGTGAAGAAGCAACATGTGTCACCTGGTGCAAAAGTCTTGTTCATTGATGTGTTTTTTTTTTATTGTTTCTCAACAACAATGGAGCTCTGAGGAAGACGATATGTCAGAGTTTAATTCACAATACTTACTAGAATACTTTCATGGTAGTTCAAGATAAACAGGAGAGCAGCAGGGGAAACATGACACTAAGGGGTTACATACAGTTGTGGTCAAAAGTTTACATACACTTGTAAAGAACATAATGTCATGGCTCTCTTCCCCGTTATTTCTACAACTCTGATTTTTCTCTGATAGAGTGATTGGAACAGATACTTTTTTGTCACAAAAAACATTCATGAAGTTTGGTTCTTTCATGACTTTATTATGGGTTAACAGAAAAAGTGATCAAATCTGCTGGGTCAAAAATATACATACAGCAGTGCTAATATTTGGTTACATGTCCCTTGGCCATTTTCACTTCAATTAGGCGCTTTTGGTAGCCATCCACAAGCTTCTGGCAAGCTTCTCGTTGAATCTTTGACCACTCCTCTTGACAGAATTGGTGCAGTTCAGTTAAATTTGATGGCTTTCTGACATGGACTTGTTTCTTCAGCATTGTCCACATGTTCTCAATGGGATTTAAGTCAGGACTTTGGGAAGGCCATTCTAAAACCCTAATTCTAGCCTGATTTAGCCATTCCATTACCACTTTTGATGTGTGTTTGGGGTCATTGTCCTGTTGGAACACCCAACTGCGCCCAAGACCCAACCTTCGGGCTGATGATTTTAGGTTATCTTGAAGAATTTGAAGGTAATCCTCCTTCTTCATGATCCCATTTACTCTCTGTAAAGCACCAGTTCCATTGGCAGCAAAACAGCCCCACAGCATAATACTACCACCACCGTGCTTGACGGTAGGCATGGTGTTCTTGGGGTTAAAGGCCTCACCTTTTCTCCTCCAAACATATTGCTGGGCATTGTGGCCAAACAGCTCGATTTTTGTTTTGTCTGATCACAGAACTTTCCTCCAGAAGGTCTTATCTTTGTCCATGTGATCAGCAGCAAACTTCAGTCGAGCCTTAAGGTGCCGCTTTTGGAGCAAGGGCTTCCTTCTTGCACGGCAGCCTCTCAATCCATGGAGATGCAAAACACGCTTGACTGTGGACACTGACACCTGTGTTCCAGCAGCTTCTAATTCTTGGCAGATCTGCTTTTTGGTGGTTCTCGGTTGACTCTTCACCCTCCTGAGCAATTTTCTCTCAGCAGCAGGTGATAGCTTGCGTTTTCTTCCTGATCGTGGCAGTGACAAAACAGTGCCATGCACTTTATACTTACAAACAATTGTTTGCACTGTTGCTCTTGGGACCTGCAGCTGCTTTGAAATGGCTCCAAGTGACTTTCCTGACTTGTTCAAGTCAATGATTCGCTTTTTCAGATCCATGCTGAGCTCCTTTGACTTTCCCATTGTAGCGTTTGTGGGCGTTTGTATCCAATGAGCCCTATTTAAATGGCCTCAGAGAAGTCACCAGCTGTAGTCACTCATAATCACTCACAACAAGTTAAGAGGCCATGCTATGAAGCTCATTTCATTGACACAACTTTCTAAGTCACCAAAATTGCTAATTCATGTTGCTGTATGTATATTTTTGACCCAGCAGATTTTGTCACGTTTTCTGTTAACCCATAATAAAGTCATGAAAGAACCAAACTTCATGAATGTTTTTTGTGACAAAGAAGTATCTGTTCCAATCACTCTATCAGAGAAAAATCAGAGTTGTAGAAATAACTGGAAACTCAAGAGAGCCATGACATTATGTTCTTTACAAGTGTATGTAAACTTTTGACCACAACTGTACATACATTTATCAAAAATCAAAAATTTTCAATCAAAAATATTGCTGTAATCTGCCATAAAGTCTCATTAGTCATCATATTGGCATACTTGTGCCATAGTTTAGAAGAAGGTAGGCAAGATGTGCCTAGATTTGTGTTGTTTCATAAAGTTAAACTGTAAAGGAGTTCACTGAAGCATGTATATATACACAAACCAGAATATATCATCATCATTATCATCATCATCATCATCATCATGCCACTTCAGGAGAGAAGCAGGCATTACTAGTGACCACAAGGACAAATGAAAGGAGAACTAAGGAGGGGAAGGGTCAAAAAGGTTTTCCTGGACAAAGAAGCAAAGACAAAGAATTGAACAGGGTTTTTATATGTGGAGAAAAAGGAACAAGCAGCCTTCCAGGTCATGTCATTGCATAAACAGTGCAGAACTCCTGCGTCTGCTTCCTTTGTTCTCCACAGCATTAAAGCAAACTCTTTCATACAGCACCAGATCCCCTGCAGAAACACTAGCATGCATGTGCTTTTGAACATTTTCACACACAAACACACACACACACACACACACACACACACACACACAAAGGCTCACGTACACATTTTACTTCAAATTCCAGCCATTTAGCCTGAGTACCTCTCCTGCAAAGTACCTGTGTTGCCATGGCAACCGCATCCCAGCATGGGGGAGGATGGTTGGATGAGAGAGAGAGAGAGAGAGAGAGAGAGAGGGATGGAGTGAGTTGGAGTTGAGCTGACTTGAAGAGTGAAAGCATTAAATGCAGAGAGAAAGAGTGAGATAGAGTGAGAGAGTAGACAGAGAGTGAAAGTCTGAGACTGAGTGTCGAGGAGGGCGAGGGTGGAAGAACTTTAGAAAAAAAGGCAGAGAGAGGGTATAAAACCAGACTAAGCATACAGAGAGAGAAAAAGAGTTCAATACAGAAAAATAACACATTTTTTGGTAAATATGGTGACATCAGTCCTTCCTTCAGACATGACAGCTGAAGCTGTAGTCTGTGTTGGGCTGAGCCTGCGCTTTGTGTCTTAACCAGAAGTTCTTACCTCTACCTCCTTTACAGAAACCAAACTAATAGAATATGTTTGGGTGCTTCTCATCAACTAGTGAAGTTAAAGTTAAAAAAAAAAAACAAAGGGATTTGTTCACATTTAACTAAATCGTCCATAAACAAAAACAGTTTGCAGCATATTACATTTTTTAACCTAATTATTTTACACTTAAATAATAACAACAGAGTCAGAGTAAACCACTGGCCATATTTATGTAATTTAATAGCACAATATGTTGCAAGGGGATGCAGTTGAAAACAAAACAAAAATAATCGACTATTTTTTTGCAATAGGCTATGACAGTTCTGATAAGTTCACAGCGGAGGAGGCTGGTGCACAGAGTAATTGGTTGAAATGAACCATTTCTAAATCTCAATATAATTTACACATATTCATCTACCAGCATACATTATCATTGTGTTTGTCCAATGATGGTTTTCAAATGTCATCTCCAATTATCTAACTCAATTTAAAATGTGCAAATTGTGATTTTATTAAGGAAAGTGCAACAGCGTCCATTTATCCTTTTTTTTTAGATTTCCGTTTCCCTTTTTTATGGAGCAGTATCCATCAAGTTGCGCAAGCCATTGCAACAGAAAGCTGGTTGTGGCAGCCCTGAAGGACCTGTGCAGCAGTCCAACAGTGGGCAGAGTGTAGCAGCATGTCAGGCCGCCGCACACCACCGTAGTCTCACTATAATGATTTAAACCACTCCAGAGTGCCAAAAACAGTGCTTCACAGAACTCTTAAATTCATGACTATTGAGTCGCCAAAAATAAACGAGGAGGGGTCAGGACTGTCTGATGGAGACTGGAGGACTGAGAGAGGCTCCACACGTGTAGTGAGATGTAGCCCAATGCCAGGTACTCTGTCGCTCCATCTCACCGGCTCCCTGATGGGGGGGAGGAATGACAAGACTGAAGGTCCTTGTGAACTGGGTTGGCGATGGAGCTGCAACTTAATTTACACCACCCAGGGGGACAGGCATGAACAATATAAAGAAATAGTTACAATATCTCTAACCACAAGCCTGACAATAATCTGATTACGACTGATTCCACAATCCATATCTGACATTTTTGATCCCAACAATACCAATGCATACCCCCGTATCGAAATTGATCACAGCAATACTTCTGGTTTCCTTTAAACAAGATACACAATACACAGTAACCCTGTAATCCTCTTGTTTCTGTGTGGTCTGTTTCCTCTGCATGACTTATGGCCTGTACAGGCAGGCTGCTTTAGTGATGGAAAACGGCTGCAGAAGCTGCACTGCCTCCACTAATGTCGAGTACATAATGGGATGCCTCCAACTGTATTCAGCCCATAATTCTTTAACCCATGGTGAGTTAATACAATTTGCACCACTATACCGATTCGTCCAATGTTGTTGGTCAATGAAGAATGAGGCAAGCAGTAATGGATTTCATATGCATATAACTGTATTCTATCTGATATTAGACCCTGCTTGGAAGATTACACTATTAGAGTATGATGATGAGATCACTGCTGTGGCAGGAGGTTTAATAGCAAAGGGAGAGGTTACACAGAGAGTCGATTAAATAAAGGAAAGGAAATTAGTATATCGTTTCCATTGGTTCCCGCCAATAACCACTGGTGCAATAAGGCCAGTCTGTTGATCCTCTAATGGGGTTGTGTGCAGTTTGCCTTCATAAAGTTGCTCTTGCTGTTATGTCTTCCAGCCTTTCAGCTGGACTGGCTGGACTGCAGTGAAGTGGCAGTCATGGGGAAATGAACCCCTCTGTGCTGCTCAGGAAATTTGATTTCTAACCCTGAGACAGCATATTATTTTTGATTATGTTCATATTTGTGTTGATAGCATCTGTCTTTATAGAGGGAGGGGAGAAATCCCTCTTGAAGTGTGTGTGTGTGTGTGTGTGTGTGTGTGTGTGTAAATCACATTGCCTAGAGAAGAAGATGAGAAAAAAATCATCTCATGTAGGGGTATTTTAACTGTTGCTCTCTTCAGCCAGGTGTAATGCAAAGTAACAAAGTCTCAATATTCAATTCATGCAGGATGCCCTTCCTGACGCAACCCATCCATTTATAGTGCTTGAGGGGGTATACATGTTTTGGAGGTGAGAGGAAACCCACGCAAACACTGTGAGAACATCCAAACTCCACACAGAAAAACCCAGACTAGGGATCAATCCTGGGACCTTCTGGCTGTCAGGGACAGTGCTCATATAAATATTCAATGTGAATAAATATTACAAGTTTGAAAAAGAGTAGTTAGAAGTATACACTTATATGATCTTACCCCTTCCTCATAAGTCAAACAATTAACATATTTATTTATTATATATACACAACTCCAAAACAACTACCTCAATGCTATTATTAGCTATTAATAATAACTTAGGTTGGAGAGGTTTGCAGAAGATCTGACACACACACGTAACTGAATTTCAATAATGCATTGTGAGGGGGTCATTCTGTTTGAAGTGCAGCGCTGCTTCCAGTGCAGCTTGTTTTAAGTAGAGCTTTTATCCAATCAGATTTAGCCTCTATGTCTCTATGTAAGAAGAGAGGCCTGCTGGATAGCCTTTGCAGATTAAAATAAATGGGGATGATATTGTTGAATGTCATAGTCATAGTAGAAACGGGTTTGGGAGTTACTGGCAACGCTTTTCTGGAGAAGGACATTTCCAGAAAAGCTGGACATCATAAGAAAGGGTCGACCAACCCCACAGCTAGCAGCCCTGACCCAGCCAGGAAAAGGATTTGTACGAACAGTATTCCTGGCTAACAGTGTCGGAGAAGCGACATGTTATGGCTGGGAATGCGTTTAATTTGCAACTGAGCGTCTTGGTGTTTGGAGCTACGCTACGCTAACCTGAGTTGGCTAACCAAGGCAGCAACAAGACACCATAGCACGGCAGGACACTTACAAGCTACAGTACTTTTGAAAACTTTTGCTGAGTGGATCTACAACTCAACGAACACGTTTGCAGGAGGACCTCTGGCTGGAACTGAACCGCACCGATGTTCTGTACAACCGCGTCATTGAACTCTTTGTTAACAAAGAAAGGAGAATGGACTTTGTCTTTAAGTGAACAGCAGCTTTGGTAAGTGAACTGCTTTGTTTTTACATCTGCAGTAGCGTTACTACTGTGTTAATTTGTCTATGGTGTTGTTTTTAAGATATGGTTAATATTGTTCCTCTGATGTGAATAATATTTGAATAGCTCGTGCTCTTTAGTGTGTGGATGAATACGTGTTCTAGCGCTGCAGTGTTGCTGGATTGATTTGTCATGCTTTGTTGTCATATAAATATATGTGTCTGGTTCTTGTGAGTTTGTTCTTGTCGTTGTGTTAACCATGAGTGAGGATACACATGAGCAGCCTTCACAGAAATCACGCAGCACACATTTGAATGAGGAGGCGGAGAAACAACACAAGTGTAAGTGCCCGTTATTTGATGTTACGTTACACTAATACAACATATGCTTTAGTTTATTCTATCAATGCATCAATAAGATTATTAACAATTATTATTGATAGCAGGGCACCACCCTGAGATCAGGGACCAATAACCAAACTATAAATTATGTCTCATAATTAGTATATTCACTCACAATGTCAATAGTCAAAGTACTATTACACATTCAGAGTGAACAGTAAAGGTTTGAATTCAAGCACAGGCCACATATCCAGCTATTATCACAATACACATGCACAAAGTAATGACAGAAACGGCTACTTAAAATATAAGAGTTTATTAAATTCAAACAATACTGATCAACAACAACTACTTTACAATTATGAGCCTACTATATGACATTAACAATCACCTGGTAATTAACTCTTCATCTATTGACTTCATTTCTATTGTCGAATTATGGACATTTTAATACAAATAACTGTGTTGGCAGGTGGTAGGGGCTATTGTTCGTGTGTGAATGCAGCGGTAGCCTGTGTTAAGGCAATAAACCTACTTGGTCAGGTTTAGATCTTAATGCGATCGTAGACTGACATTTTACTCGTCTTAATGTGGCTATTGACATTCAGGTCTGAGTTCATGACTTCACCAGACCTCTAGCTTGGTTTGTGGTTTTTAACATTGCCGATCGAAGCAGAACTTCATCCTTGTCTACAAAAAACAGCTACCTCAGCTTTGTTTAATTAAAGAGAATTCTGGCACATCCAATTGTTTTTGTTCAATGCATTTACTCAGTGCTTATATTGGACCATAGTCCCCTGGTGACTTGATGTCAAGTTTCATCTGCATAATTATGGCAACTTGTTTTGTTGTTTTCCATAATCTGAGCCAGTGGAAGCATGTAGATGATAAACAAAGGAGGCCTCAGAATGGAGCTTTGGGGTACTCCGTATGTCATATTTTGTCCGCCCAGATGTGTTACCTGTATTACTTATAGACACAAAGTAGTCTCTGTCCTTTAAGTAGGAGTCAAACCAGTTTATTGCTATGCCAGAAAGTCCCACGTTAGACTAGTAATACTTTGACTGAAATTCTGCCATTGTCTGTGTTTAAGTGGTTGTTATTGAAGAACGCAATCTCAGAGCAGTGATGAGGTGAAAAACCTGACTGGAAGACATCAAATCAGTTGTTAAGTGCCAACAAGTTGTTCAGCTTTTGAAAAACAGCCCTTTCAATGCTTTTACTTAAAAGCGAGAGGTTTGATATGAGTCTATAATTGTTCATTAGTGACCCGTCTAGATTGTTTTTTTAAAAGTGGCCTTAGAGAAGAGACGTGTTTACAAAAGTGTGTGTGTGTGTGTGTGTGTGTGTGTGTGTGTGTGTGTGTGTGTGTGTGTGTGTGTGTGTGTGTGTGTGTGTGTGTGTGTGTGTGTGTGTGTGTGTGTGAGAGCCCAGGGGTTCTGTCAGGATGCTGCATAATGAAGATACAAACGCTGCTGCTTCAATCATACAGACATGACGAGAGGAAAACAAAGTAGAGGAGTAGAGAGCAAGAGCCATATGAATAACGTAGAAAGCAGGACAGAGGGAGGGAGGTGTGGGGGGGGGGCTGACTGATGGCTGGATGGGTATTCTCATTGACAGTGTGTTTAGTGCTTGTTGCCTGTGGCTTCATTAAGAGAGACAGCAAGGCCAGAGAGCAGGACTGCCGTGGAATAAAGCAGCAGTAAACCCTTCACTGTTGTCTGACTGGCAGATATGTAAAACATCTACTGACAGCTCCCAATAAAGACAATTACAAGGCAATTATGGCAAATGGAGTAAGACGTTATGGCATCGAAATGACTGTCGATAACTGAAAGGAGTGCTTTCGACACCTGTTTGATGCGGCACAGATGAACACACTTGGTCTGGTCTGTTTAGGCTGGTGCGAAGGCCATTATTCAAACAACTGCACCATGGGGGTATTGCCATGCTTCCAGTTCAATCAGGAGAGACGACATTAGAATGGACAATAATTTACTACACATGCATAAGAAATGAATAGTGCAAAGTCATTGGCGATTGGACTCCATCCTGAAGTAGAGGGGTAGTGATGCTGAGGTCGGATAAAGCAGTGGTGATGAAGGGAGTTGCTGCAACCCGCTGGTGAATGAGGAGCATGACTGTGGCCAAATCCCAATGTCCTCCCTAAACCCTAAGCCTTGAACCCTCAAGGACTTAATTGACATCACCTGGTAAGTGGTTGAGTGTGAGAGGCTGCAAAGGCTCGAAATGGTATAAATATGAATGGGACAGCACTTTGCTGCAACATATCATGTTACCATGAAAAAAAAATATGATGTATAATTGTGGGTATTTATTTTATTCTTTGTACTCCCTGATTTGAACATCTTCAGGCTCTTTCCTGCCGGTAATTACATATATGTACTTGTTTTTGTCAAAACATCTTCGATGACAAAATCAAATATTTGATAGATAAATAAATAACCTCTGATTTCAAGTTTATTTTATGTTACATCTTTAACCCTTAATATTTCTGAGTAAATATAATAAGACAGGCTGAACACATGTGAGCCGTCCTCTTTGTTTACCTTTTTTTTTTTTTACGCCTCCATGCATCCACTGGTTACGCTGTGTTTAACGTCACGGTGCTATGACTTGTGGGTAATTCCCTTAGGCTAAGTCAGCATACTTGCGGTAAGGGTTCATAAAGGGCTCAAAATGTCTGCCAGAAAGCCCTCAAACACTTGAGGATTTGACAGTGGGACATCCCTAAACCCTCACGGACTTCGCGGGAGCGTGTCTTAAAGTCCGTGAGTCCGTGAGGGGGGACATTGGGATTTGGCCAGAGATGCCGACTGGAGGTGACTGGGGTGGAGGAGGGTCACATCTGATTGTGCTGCAAAGACAACTGACAGCAGCAGAGAGGAGAACATTTTTTAAAGTTTGACAGCAATGATGCGATTGGCTCAAGGAAACCGTGCAGAATCTGGTTGGTTAACTTAAGGTGAACGCCAACAATCAGCTGATAGAGTAATCACAGGGAGAGAGAGACAGAGATAATGAATGAAAAGGAGAGTAAAGTCTTCTTGACTAAACTTCCGCTAGTCTGGAATGCTTCGACTGTAGCTCATACTCAAACCAGACCAACTCCATGATATTAGATATGGATATTTGAGTGTGAATTCAAACACGTATAACTGTCCAGGACGTACTCCAAAGTGAATTTTGCAATTATGCGAGATGATTGATGATGTTCAGATGCCTTTTCACAATTTCATAATATTTGGGTTCTCGGTGAAAGTATTGATGACAAAAACAGTTGAAAATATATATTGCCGTGCACATAATTCACAGAAAAAGAATCACCCTGTGGTGTGCAATGGCCTAAATTGTGATACAATTTAATTTAAGGTCTTTTATAATTAAGATCTGATAAGGGTTTGTGCACCACAGTCAAATTGCCAACTTTTAACAAAATTATTTGGATATAAAATGTATCATTTTGTTTCATGGTTCAGACCAAGTGAACATACCTGTGTGAAGGCAGCTTTAAAGTTCTCTCACAGTGATGTAATGAAAGACATAGTTAGATTAGCATAATGAAACAGTGTAACATCTTTCTTTGAACTGCATCTTTGACAGACCTTAGTTCAGAATCTTGTCATCTGATGAATACAAATATTATCTGTATGTCTTTGATTGAACAACTAAAATCCAACCTTTGCTCACTATCTACTCGTACATAAGCTAGTAGCTCTAGTTAGGCTCTTCTTACTTATGTATGCTACTACATATAGAAGATCAAATGTTTTTTTGGCTAGGGATTAAAATTGAGGTTGAAGAAATCATGGAGTACATTGAACCCACAGAGAAGGACGTGATAAGAAGGAAATACAAGTTATTTGCAATGAAGGCTACACTTGATCTGGGCATACTGCTGACTGGTGTGTTAGGACGTAATATGTCATATAGTGACAGCCATTAGAAAAATGTCTTGGGGGGAGGGAGAAATAAATAAATCACAAGACAAGAACAGAGACACGTTTTTTGTCTGATGCAATTAGAAGGTCATTCGTAATTTTCACCAGAGCTGTCTCTGCGCTATGATGCTTTCTAAATCCTGACTGACAATCCTCAAATAACAAACGTAGGAAGTCTCACAACTGATTTGCGACTGCTTTCTCATGGACCTTAGAGAGGAAGGGAAGGTTAGAGATCGGTCTATAGTTAGTCAACACCTCTGGATCAAGAGAGGGCTTCTTAAGAAGAGGTTTAATTACAGCTACTTTGAAGGACTGTGGTACATGGCCTGTTAGTAAAGACAGGTTGATCATATCTAGTAAAGAGGTGCTAACTAAAGGTACAACTTCAGGATGGGGTCTAAGAGACAGGTAGATGGCTTAGATGTTGACATTGAAAAAGTCATTTGGTGAAGGTTGATCAGTTTAAATACATTTCAAATTTTACAGCCGTTTCAAAAGGTTCCAGTAGTAATAAATCAGGACCGATTGTGGGCAGGAGGTGATTTAGTCTTCAATAGTTACAATTTTATTAACTCACTCTCATTTGGAGAATATTTCTCCTACCCATTTGTCTTTCCATTTTCTCCTCTGCTTAAGGGAAGAGAAAAAAAAAAAAAAAAAAAGTAATTACCGTCCATGACTTAATAGTCTACCAGCCAGCATTGTGAACCCAGAATTACTGAGTAATTAAACCAGAAGTGGCCATTTTACAACCTTCATTTTCAGCCATTTAGAAGCTAAAAACATACATATTGCAGCACAGCCTTCTATAACAAAAAAAAAAGTAAAACAATTAAAAAATATGTAAATAATGATGAGCGGTTCTTTTAAAAACATCTCCTGGAAAAGAACAGAGCCATACCATCTGGCTCTCTTCAAAGAGCTGTAATTGCCATGACTACACTGAATCATTGGATTCGATAGATAACCTATTTATACTCAAAATAACTTAAACTGTTATAAACTGCAAAACCTTCATGAACACAATTATCCCAACGATGCAGAACTTGTACATAGCATGCACATTCCCACACTGACTCAAAATTGAGTATTAGAGGTGACAAATGCAATTAAATTGCCAAACTAGAATCATGATAATATCCTCAACAAAGCAGAGCAAAAATAGTAACACACTGAACTTTTATCAAACTTCTTTTGTGATCTGTCAATCACAAGCTCCCTCGTCTCTGATTAAGTGAAGCAGGTCACAAGGTGATACGCTGATGGCCTTTAGCAGAGGAACACTGGAAAACAGGGGCCGTTGGTAGTAACTTATTTTCACCTTCAGCTGGTACCAGGGCAAACAAGTAGAAACACAGTTCAGTTCAATCTTGAGACATAAGAGTCCTTAGACTGGACCAGGGGCTCGGACAAGGTGAGCTGAACTGGGAGACAGGTTAGCGTAGTAAGGGGGTGGCACATGCACAACATCACATACGGCGATATAGTGAAGGCAGGAGAAACGGTCGAGGAAGCAGCGGGTACGGAACCAGATAAGCACTCAGTAGAAGCAGACAAACCAGTAGAGAGCAGGTGGAAGGCAGGTCAGGGCCAGGCAGCTGCTAAATGTTCACAGGACGCGCACACAGTAACCGTTGTGGCGACACAGTGAAAGTCTTTGAGCAAAAGGAAACCACAGGCAAATAGACTGGAAAAGTCAAACTGTGGCGACATCGCAGGGAAAAGCCAAATAGCAAGGAGAGAAAAAACAGAAACCAGGTAGATTTCGTGGTCGTGGACAGAAGGCTGAGGGGACTTCCGGGATCACGACTAAGCATGCAGGCGCGGTCGGTAACAGGAAATCAGTCCAAGGATAAGTGCTGGAGAGTCTTGCATAGAGATGGCGACAAACAATCTGGCAACGAGTGAGTGAGCATAAGAGGCTTTAAGTACTGGCTTGATTGGAGATGGGCTCCAGCTGGGAGCACAGGTGAGTGGGGTGAGCTGATGAGGTGGGAGTGGCTGGCAGGCAGAGCGGAGCAGAGGGTGAGTGGAAAACTACTGGGAAGCAGCAGGATAGGAGGTGGTGTCACACCCAGAGAGTGTGATTCTCTTCTGTCGATTTGATTGTGAATCACAACAGTGTGTGGGCTAATAGTCCGAATCGTATGATATATGTTCTGCATAATTTTGATAATTGTGTTCATAAATATCCTGCAATTTATAACCAAGTTTTCCACTTCTGGTTTAAAATGGACATTTTGATTTGAAAATGGCGGAAATAGATTCAACATCCTCAATAACCCCAAAAAACACTCCAGTGTTGTCCACATCTGTTAAACAGTTGCTAAAATACTGTCCCTGCATGTAATTATGCTAATAATGTTAAATACGCAAATAGCCCAGCATATGCAAGTTAGCATCCTGCAGTTTCTTAATCCTGGGGACCAGTACTGTACATTCCTACATAAAACTTCGGGGTACTCTCCATGTCCGGGGTTGACAATAGACTAGCACGTAAACTGTAACCTGACCCACTTATTTGAAGCCAATCAATGTTGTTTTACTAAACCTAACCAAGTTGCTTTTTAGCGTCTTTGTTTTTTTTCATTTTAAACATTAATCTCATGTTTCAAGCTGTAATCCGGGAGTAATCATGTTTCCATTGGAATTTAGGATGCAGTTTAGCTGTATGGGAACGTCCTTGTAAGGGGTTTGTCTAGGACAACTTTAACATGACCGAAATGAATGATTTCACTAGACTTGGGGAGCTTTCTTATCGTTTCACATTTTTTTACACATTGCATCTTCCTTTTTGTGCTGTAAAGAACTTTCTCTCCCACTGTTTGACAATTCCTAAACGCTAAGACAACAGCTCGATGTATGAGGTACTATGAATACCCACACATTTTTATTTATCGTCACATTACAATAAATTTGACCTCTGCTTTTAAAACACCCTAAGCATTAGTGGGCTGCTGTAAAGCACCGAGGGAGCAGCTTGGGGTTCAGTGTCTCTTTCAAGGACATAAAGACAAGAGGAGCCGGGAATCAAGCAGCTAACCGTGTGGTTAAAGTTCAACCTGCTCTACCTATTGAGTCACAGAAAGCACAAAGAAACCCTTGCCAGGTGGGTTAGGGTAAAGAACAATGCACCTCCTTGGGAGGCTCTTTGTTGTATGTGCAGTTGATACGGTGACAGGGTTGTGGGATTTCTAAGTGTTTGAATAAGATTTCTCAGTGTTGTCAAACTGATACATTGTTTTTGACAAGCAACATTTTCAATGTTTGTCCTGCACCCGTACCCTTTGGTACTCGTACGATGTTGACTGGGCTGAACTGAGAACAGAGGTGAACCAGTCACCATGTGGCTAGGTGCTATTTCAGTTATTTGACTGTCAAGGACCACTCTGATTTGCCCTTGCTTCGCTGGCCCGCTCAGACCAGGTCAACGGTGCGTGGTTTTAGAGCATTCATGTACAGTCGTGTCTTTACAACATGATGAAAAGACCCTCTCCTAACAGTTCAGTGCCTTTCTGTTGATGATTGCATGAAATATTATTCCTTCAAGCAGGAGGATAAAAAAAACTGCTTCACATTTTCCTTTGGATTGACTGACTCTCTTCTCGTAGCCAAACTGTTGCTGCAGTCCATAACTGGTTCTGCTCTCTATCTTATATGAGTGAATTGTTTCTTTCAGTTCATAAACTGTTTCTTGCCAAAAAATCTCCAAAGAGCAAACACTGTTATCAAATGTGTTTTCTCCTTCAAGCTAATTTAATTTACGGTGCTGTAGATTTGCTGCTGGTGATTCTGCACCACCCACACAAGGACATCCGTTTTCATGAGCTCCAGATTGTTATCTCAATTACAATTTTTTTTTTTCCAGCACTGTGTTGCAAACAACGGTGCTTTACAAGGAAGTAAAGGAAAACCAATGATTCACTTGTTCATAACCAGTAGTGGAAAAGTATTTAGATCCTTAAGTAAAAGTGCTAACACCACACTGTGAAAATACTGCACTACAAGTAAACATGTTCAAAACCTTACTTAAGTCAAAGTCTGTAAGTATTATCAGCAAAATGTACTAAAATTATCAAAAGTAATAGTATTCATTTTTCAGAGTTTTATATGATGTTACAGCTGCGTCAAATACCAAGGCTTTGTCACACTTGACAGCATCTGATACCGACACCCTTTAGCGTCATTATGAGACGCACCAGGCTTTCAACTCACTACGATGTAAACCCATCTGCTGTTTGTGTCTGGTGTGTAACCAACAACCTGTACTAAAACAGCTGTTTGTGTCCCTTACGTCACGTGTTTCAGTTGCAGGTTAATAACAGCTGATCTATGTGTTTTAAGTTTAATTTTCAATTTAGAAACGTAGTATTTGAACGCAAACCATGTCTTGTGCAAAGTAAGAGTTTCTCGTGTTTACTGTAACCGTAGTGGAGCTGAGCTACTCAGTTTGTTAGGAAGTGACACTAAGGGCTACTGACAGAATGACAGTATGTGACGAGTTGGGACGAGAACGTGTTGGATGTTTCTGGATTAATATTACTGCTGCATTAATGTTGCATTTGTAGATGTTTTTTTTTTTAAGTCCTTGATTCACTGTTGGCTAGTTTAATCTACAGCAATGCATTATCAGATCATTTGGTAGTTGGTAACATCTCTGTCCTGTAAGAACCACTTATCTCTACAAAGAACAACAGCCGGTTTCCAGCTTTGCGACGATCCAAGAGGCTTTTTAAAGAAACGGAGTGTTTGGAAAGAAACACAGAAGTATCACCTGCCAAACCACGAGACTTCAGAACAGCTTCTCTCGAGCCATTATCTGTACTCCACCATTAAAAACCCTCACGTTTAAAACCTAAAGGAACTACAACTTTCATGTTGTTTGTGCAACCCTGTATTGTAGAATGTCAATAAATGAACATTGAACCCTGTAAAGTGTGATTGATGTTTAAAACAGACAGGTTTGGATAATAATCAAACTGTTTGCTGATATTTGAGGAGCAAGAAAAGATCCGTTGGCCCTGTGTGGAGCTTACTGCCACAGAAGAGAAGCCAATCATCATCATCACCATGTAAAGTTACTAAAACTCATAAAGCATTCATCACTTTCATTCATTCATCTACTTTTATGTACTGAGCATAACTTTGTTGAGCAATGCTAGCGCCGAATATCTTACCAATTGGATGGATTGCCATGCGATATGGTACAGACATTTATTGTGCCCTTAGATAAGCCATTCTGTCTTTGGTGGTCCCGTGGCATTTCCTGTAGCGCCACCAGCAGGTTGACTAGAGTAATACACTTTCATGCAATAGCTGAAACACAATTCCTGTAACAAGGGCCATCTATGTCTAAACTCTACACACAAAAACCCAAAATACAAAATATCTAAAATATCTATCTCACTCTTAAAGCAAACACTACATTCAAAACTATATAATAATTTCAAAAATATTTTTGTGTCACAACTTTAAATGCAAAAACTAAAAATTACAAAAATTAATAGCAATTGCCATATGCCTATGCATATTGATGTGCTAACTATAAAACACTTATCTAGAGTCTTCTTCATTTTCATTTGTAGAACGCTGTACATACTAACACAAATGCAATGTGTTAATTCTTATAACAGTATCAATACAGTACTTTATTGCACAGTACATTGCAAGTACAGTCCTGTAACTCTCTCTCCATAATTGGCTTGAATTCTGAATTCAACCTGAATCCTCTTTATTGTGTTCAAGCTCTGATTTCTAAGTGATCTAATTGGTTATAAGTGTTCTCACAGGTACATTATAGGTGCAGGTGATTGATAATTGACCCTTCACTAAGTCCCGCACCTCCAACGTATTCGGGCCAATCATAGTGTTGGAATTTTATGAAGCAGACAATGTGCTTATGGTTTACCATAACTGGTCGATAGAAACATGAGTAAGTGGTTTCAATAATTGTCAAAAGTACCATTTTTTATGTCTTTGCAATTGCAACAAAAAATAACTAAATGTGTATTCCTAAAAAAAAAAAGGTTTTGGTGTGAAGTTACTCTTTTTAACGTTTTACTTTTTATTTACTTTTTATGGTCTGGTTAGCGTGACACTGTGCTAAATTACTGACCCGCGTACAAAACAGGTTCCAAAAGAGAGCAAAGCCCATAAAAAACAAAGACGATGATGTGTTTCTGTTTATTTATATTTACAGGTGTGTGCATGGATTTAGCTGCAGGATAGTGTGGGAGGGTGAGAACCTTCTGAAGAGGTACATTGTGTGCTTGTTTATGTGTTCATACCCAATTGTGCACTGTCCCCAAAAAGCTGCCTGAAAAAGCTCCAGATCCAGAGAGAGAGAGAGAGAGAGAGAGAGAGAGAGAGAGAGAGAGAGAGAGAGAGAGAGAGAGAGAGAGAGAGAGAGAGATGAGGTGAGGTGTTGATCTGGCTCATTTTAATTGGTGCTATATGCATACAGATGCAAATGTCCATGCATGTATACACTTTCATGCCCACAGAAACACAGCTGTTAAATGCAGCTCTGGTCTGTTTCTTCCATCTCCTCTCCTCCACACACTCATCCTGTTCTTCCTCTCTTATTACAGAATGAGCAGTGTGGGCAGCTCAACCCAATCTGGAACTCTCAGTCACTGACATTTACCAGCACAGATAAAAACAGCCACCAAAATGTTGTTCGTGTCTGTCTGTTCCTGTTAGAGTGACCGAGACTGACAAAGTAATCCCTCCAGTCATGTATGCACCTGTTCCTTCGTACCTCCATCCATCAATGATATCACTACACCAGTAAAATACCAAATAAAGCAAAGCATGAATCCAAATCAAAAGAATCACAAAATAACGAAACAAAATGGGCAACAGCATTCCTATAGAGAATAGTAGGTATCACGAGGGGGAGAATGTTATTTTAAAAACAAAGTAACAATCGTTACAACAGGGTTATCATTTATACTTTTAAATAGCTTCATTTGTTCCTTATAATTTATATGAATTATTAACTAAAATGAACAGAACAGGACCAATCTGTTATCCTGTTTAAGGAATGTCAGAGATAACACAGCTATGTGTTCGACAGTCAAAACCCCATAAGGAGTCTATCTGTTCTTCACTTTTCTTCACAACCGTTCGGCTGATCGACTTCACAGTTGACGGGTGTATTACTGAAGAGCCAAGAAGGTGCAGTGTTGAGCGCGAGATCTCGAGATCTATGGGACATACAGTATTTATTAGTAGTGTGTTACGTACACAATCTGCAGTGTATATAAGAGGGAACCCACATTAACTCAATGCCTAAAGGCCTGCTGGGTACAGCTTGCACTCCGTCGATATTTGTGTGAGCCAAATGAAGCATGTACACTAGCAGTAATGAATACATGGAACAGCTTTAAGTAAGTAGACTACCAAAAAAAGTTAACTGTATTCTGTTACAGTTACAAACATTTTTTTTACAGATACATTTGGTAAAAATGTGTATTACTAGCAGGGTTACACATTTAAAACACATTTAAAACAGAATGATACACTACGCACACATCATGTTTTTATCGAACAAAATATTCTGCTTCAATCCATGTTTATTGGCATTTGGCCACACAATTTCCAATGCAGTCAAATTACAGCACCTGTATTAACGGGGCGCACTCGCAGCAATCTAATAGCACCATAAATTACATATATTTCATAACCACAATAACAAAAAATCATATTTTTAAATTGTGTTAGGGTGATGACAGTACATACATACATTGAAAGCTTCATTGAAAAACCTCCATAGAAGATGCAAAAAAAGACTACATTATTTAACAGGTAATTAGTAATTGTATGAGATTATACTTTTAAAGAAACCCTCCTAACCCTGTTGCTAGGGGACACAGCGATGTCATGCCAGGTGTCCTGCTGAGGACACAAGGAAGCACGGTGTTGAGTGTGAAGTTGTTTGCGTGAGCGGTTCTCCAGAAACATCACAGACCAGACATTCAGCCAGCACTGAGCAGGCATGTGTTGAACAGGCACTGCACCAGTCAAAATAATAATGTGACCGGACAACTTTCACAACATAATTATAAAATAAGAAAAATATGTATCTTCCTTTCTTGGGTTTATGAGAAAAACCAAAAACACATTTACCAAGTATACTATGAATGTATTAATGAATCAACTGCTTTCCTGCCAATTTGTGTGTTGCTATGGAAGATTCTGGCTTATTGGAGCCAGAAGAGGTAAATCATCTCAACTTTCAGTCATGATGAAAACAATTGAAAACCTTAAAATTGATGACACAAATGTGAATGAAGTAGAAGAGATGCTTCATCAGAAATTTAGAAAAGTGTTCAAAGAGTTTGAGGATATTAATGCTGAAGTTATAGCTTTACTGGATGAAGATGAAAGACAAGCAGATCAGCATAATTGGTTTGAACCAAGATCAGCACCCATAAGAGACTTTGTGGAAAATACTGAAAACTGGTGTTCTGCAATGTGGAAGAAAATAACAGATCAAATGCCAGTAGAATTCATCTTACAAGTGCATCTCAAGCAAGCAAACCTGAACAAGGTGATGTTAATGCAGAAGACAGCATATCTCAAGTTGAAACAAGACGGCATTGGAGTAAGACTAAATCGGGCTCATCTGCTAGCTGTAGCTCAGTAGCTTCATCTGCAACCACAGGCTCCTCAGTGCGCATTAAGGAAGAAGCAGAGCATGCAGCACTGATTATTTGCTTATTTCAGCTGCATTAAAAAGGAAGCAAGCGCTTGAAATGGAAACAGTGCAGCTAAAAGCTAAAATGGAACAACTAGAAATTGATACTGCAATTGCGGAATCCAGTGCAAAGCTCAAGGCGTTTGAAGAATATGACAATGCTAAAGACAGCGTCAGCAGTTATGTATCGTAGAAGTGTTCTCAAAGTAAGAAAAGGGAAGAGAGAGATGAGGCTAGGCCAACTTTGAATACTGCTGTAGGAAGACAAGCAGCACATGATCCAAGCATAGCGGTGCTGTCCGCACAAGACATGCAACACGTCCAATCTCATGATAACGGTCACTGTCAGTCTGGAAACAATGAAAACGGGCTGTATCAAGTAATGCAGAGACAAAATGTGATCACTGAAATGCTTGTGAAGCCGCAGACCATGTCTTACCTCTTTTGCAGGGACATTCCAGTGTTTAAAGGTGACCCTCTCACATACCAATCTTTCATTAGGGCCTTTGAACATGCTGTTGATAGCAAAACTCACAGCTATCATGACAAGCTTTACTACTTGGAGCAATATACCAGTGGGGAACCACAAGAGTTTGTTTGCAGTTGTGAACATATGTCATCAGAAAGAGGCTACTCAGAGGCCAGAAAGTTCCCCCAAAAGCATTTTTGGAGATGAGCTGAAGATAGCCAACACATACATGGATAAGGTATTGAAATGGCCTCAGATCAAACCAGAGGATGGTAAAGCATTAAGCGCCTATGCTCTTTTCCTGATTGGCTGTAGGAACACTATGGACGAAATAGAATTCATGGAAGAAATGGATAATCCTACTAACATGCAAGTTGTCATTTCAAAGCTTCCTTACAAAATGAGAGGAATTGGAAAACAACCGCATTTGAGATCCATGAGAGAGGAAGAGGACGAGCAAGGTTTTCTAACGTAGTTGACTTTATCGATCGGCAGGCAAAGGTCGCTCTGGATCCTCTTTTCAGAGATGTTGTGGAGCGTTACCAAACCGCAAAAGAAAAGGATAAAACTACAAAAGAGAGAACCATCAGGAAAACTGGTCAAAGCGAAAGCACCTTTGCTACAGGTGTACAGGATACAACCTTGGAGACAACAGTAAATAAAAGCAGCCCAGTAAAAGATGTTGTTACAGCTTTCCACAAACCATGTTTATTCTGTCAGAAGAATAAACATGCGTCTGCGATAAGATTAAAGAACTGACGAAACAGAGAACGGATAGACTTCCTGAAGTCTAAAGGTATTTGCTTTGGATGCCTTACACTGAGGCACCTTAGTAAATATTGCAAAAAGAGAATGAAGTGTCAGACCTGTTCTCAGTGGCACCCAGACATACTGTACTCCATGTCCTTAAAGATGATAATGCTGCGACATAAAAAGTTGAAGTTAGGCACTTGAGATAGCGTTGCTCTCAGTATTGCTATGTGTCACTGGGTCAAGAGTCATGTTGAAGCACTGGGGCTGGAGAAGGAGAATGTGTTCTAGCTGCGGTACCAGTAAAGCTGAAATCCAGAAAGAGTGAAAGGTTTGTTGAAACATACGCCTTCATAGATCCTGGGAGCACTGCAACCTTTCGCACTGAAGAGCTACAGAAAACACTAAACCTTAAAGGAAAGCGCACCCAATGGGCGCACACAATGGGCGCACACAATGGGCGCACACAATGGGTCAAGACAATTCTAATAATCACAAATTGATGAAGAGTTGTGTTCTTTCAGACCTAGAAGTTTGGGGAATTAAAGAAAACACACACATTGAACTGCCAAAGGTGTTACACACAGCCACGTCACAGTAAAGAAAGAAAACATCCCTCAACAGGAAGATATTGCGCAATGGCCTTATCTGAAAAACGTGCATCTGCCGCACATTGAAGCAGAGGTTGGTCTGCTTATAGGTGCCAACATCCCAAAAGCCATTGAACCATGGCGGGTCATAAATAGTGAAGGTAATGGGCCATATGCTGTCAAAACTGCCCTAGGATGGTTGATCAATGGACCTCTCAGAAAAGGAGAGGACCTTAAGACAGCCAGCGGTAAACTGCAGAGCTACACCGCTAATCGCATCTCAGTGGTGGAAATAGAATAATTGCTAGTGAAGCAGTACAATACAGATTTCCCTGAAAAAAAGCTGTGAAGAGAAGGAAGAAATGTCTCAGGAGGATCGCCAATTCATGCACATAGTTACAAGGTCAGCAAAGTTGGTTGATGGACATTGCTGCATGAGTTTGCTACTGAGAAATGAAAACATCAGAGTGCCAAATAATCATTGCTCAGCAGCGAGTTGATACTCTCAAGAGAAAATTCAAAAGAAACTCAGACTTCCATGATGATTACAAGACCTTCATGAAAAGCATAATTGAAAAAGGCTACGGTGAGAAAATACCGACTGAGCAGCTCAGTCGCAGTGATGGCAAAGTGTGGTACATTCCTCACCACGGGGTGTACCACCCAAAGAAAAGGAAGATATGAGTAGTTTTTGACTGCACTGCTACATAACAGGGAACATCTCTAAAAGAACAGTTACTCCAAGGACCTGAACTCACCAACACACTCATTGGTGTCCTGTTAAGATTCAGAGAGCATCCAGTGGCAAAAAAAGGAACTGGCAATCAGCCTAGTACAAGACCTCCAAGACTTGTGCTCCAGAGGAGGTTTCCATCTGACCAAGTGGGTGAGCAACAACAAAACAGTCTTGTTGTCTATCCCTGACAAAGAAAGAGTTCCTGAAGTCAAAGACCTGGACTTAGGTCACAACACACTTCCCATGGAACATGCACTTAGGGTTCAATGGTGCACAGAGACAACCTCAGGTTCCAGATAAATGTGCAAGACAAGCCTGTCACTAGATGTGGGATCCTGTCCACTGTTAGTTCTATTTACGGCCCTCTTGGGTTTTTGCCGCCACTAATGTTGCCAGTGAAGATCATCTTGCGAGACCTCAACTGTACCTGGTAGTTGATTTGCCTGGTGCCGGCTTGAAGAAGGTGGCACCATTGCCTCTGGCTGATTTGAGACATGAGCATGCAGATTTGGTTGGCAATCGACTGGTGCAGTTGTATGTCCAGGAACCAGCACAAACCATTCACCATCCATGACTCATCTATGGGAGGGGGTTCTATCTCTTGGGTTGGCTCACTAGGAATATTGATCACACGAGCCAATTTACTTTTTATTAGTGAACGATGGACATGTTTTACCTTGTGAAAGTCGTTCAGCGGGGCAATAGTGTACACCGATCCTCAAACTGTTGGAGCCCTCAGCACTTTGTACTCTACCGAGCAGATGTCTTGGATCTTATGACGGCCTCTGACTCCAACATCCCGGAGGTAGACCAACTCACCTTCTTGCAAGGGGACATCTCGCACACATTGATCATAGTGCTTCTTACGCTGAGCAGCTGTAGCCTCAAGGTGTTTGGTAGTGCCCTCAAAAGCATGTCATAGTCGGGTTTGGTGTTCCACAATCCAGTCATGGGCGATACCAGCCACAGGTTCCTGAACTCTGCCCAAAAGGAAATCGACAGGTAATGAGGGACTTGCCCAAACATCAAGACAAATGGAGACTCGCCGGTGGATTGGTGCGCTGTGGTGTTGTAGGAGAAAGTCACTTGTGGCAGATAGCACAAACAATCCCTCTTCTTGGTGACTGGCAGGGTGCGTAGGAGGTTCCTGTATCAGTACTGTCTGTTGGCACTGGATCTATGTATATTAAATGTAGCTGTTCAAATTACAATATTTTCATCCAAGTTCTTTCAACCATCCCACCCAAAATCATGCCTGTGATCACATGTTCATTCTCCATGACATTCAAGCAGGCACAGGTTATTGCTGAAAGGACCAAACCTAAAGTTGAAAACTACAGGACGGTCTTGCTACTACCTTTCCTTTTCAAGATTCCAAGGTTGAGAGATTTCTCACAAGACAATCTATTTCATTCAAATTGGTTTCAAGATCAGCATTTCCACTGACACCGCACTGCTCGGTGATAGAAACCCTGAGGTCAGGGTAGCTGGACCTGTCTCTTGACATGCTGAACCATCAAATAGTGCCCATCCTATCTTAACTAGGCATCTCTGGTAAAGCGCTACTCTGGTTGAGTCCTAGCTGACAGGGCAATCTTTCAAAGAGGCATGGCAATAAGAGTCACTTCCGCAACGATGCATTTGGTCCCCTTTTCTTAATATACACCTCCTCCTTTGGTCCAATTATCCGCTCTATCTGTCCTTCCCGTCATCCGTCCTTCAGCACAGATCTCAGCCTGTCTCAAACTGGATGATGGTGCCACCTTCAACTCAGTCTCTCTGTGAAGTCCTGGTTATCCCAGCCAGTCCTTCTGTTCAGCAGAACATTAGTATCCAGATCAGCTCTGCCTCGCTCTCTGCAACAAAGTCTGCAAGAAAACTGGGCATCCTGATTGATGACCAAAACATTCACTAAGCATGTTGCGTGTATCACTCACACTTGGCCTGCAAGGCAGAAAATCTCAATCCAAACTCTTTTACTACGTGTTCCCTCGGGGGTGGAACAAGTTACCGAGCTTGATTGGGTCAGCAGAATCCCTCTCTTTCTTCACAAGTCGTTTGAAGACCTACCTCTTCTGAGAGTACTTTGAGAGTATTTATTATTCTCAAAGGCTTCTCTTTGATCTACCAGGGCTTGGATTGTACCTCATTTGTACATTACTTAGGACAAAAGCTTCTGCCAAATGAGTAAATGCAAATGTACTGACTACTGGGAACCAGTACAAATGATAAGGCCTTTCATAGTTAACCATGTTTATTATGTAAGTATCTGGCTATTTATATTTGTGACATACAGTAACGGCAATTCATTTATTCAATTGTACTGACCTGCAGTGGACAGAAAATGCATCCTTTGTCAAAAAATATTGTGTGTATTGGAGTTTGTGTGGGGGATTTACAAATTAGTATAGAGAGTACATTTTTGTGTGTGTGTGTGTGTGTGTGTGTGTGTGTGTGTGTGTGTGTGTGTGCACTTTGACAAAAGGTGTGGATGTTTATTTACCTCCCATTGTCTCGACCGGCAGGCTGAGTCTCTCATCAATCGTCTCGTGTGAACAATGGGAGCCTCCCTGCTCTGAATTATCTCTGTGAGGAGGGAGGCAGGTGCTGCAGATGGAGATGGCTCCCATTCATTACCAGCACCTTTATTACAACCATTACCACAGCACACAGGCAGAGGGATCGACGCCAAGCCTGCTGCTCTCATCAGCAACAAGGGTACATTAAGTCACTGACCCACTTTTGCTTTGTGTAGGAGAGAATCCTGAAGGATGGCAACCAGAGGTTGGTAGAGTAGCCAAAAACAGTACTCAAGTAGAAGTACTGTTACTTTGAAAAACAAATACCCAAGTAGAGGTGAAAATAGTCATCAATATAACTACTTGAATAAGAGTTTAAAAATGTGGTACATGAGGACACACAGCAGGAGTAGTAGTATTTTTGAAGCATCATATACCATGTTTATGTGTTATTAAACGTATTAGCATTAACACAACAGAAACACTCTCTAATGTACTGACTTCAGACCAGCAGTCACAACCGCAGCCCAGTGCTCTGTAAATTGTTCTGTAAATATGAACTTCTGATAGCTCTCTTTTAACTTTGGGGGCCATTCACATGTTGTATTTAACAATGCGTGGATAACATCAGCCGTACCTCTTTCCTCCTCTGAGGCTTCTTGAGGCGTTGCTGTAGTGGGATAACTTGGGACCAGCTAGTCTCATAGCCAGACCTCCACAGCACAGTGTCAGCGCTGGAGGAGACGAGCTGACCACCTGCCTCCTAATGGATCGTACAATTATGAATTGCTAAAGTAGCAGGACAAATTTATCTAAATATAATGCAGTAAAAGTCTTTATTTTTCTCTAAAAATCTACTCAAGTAAGAGTAAAAAGTATGCTGCATTAAAACTAATCTGACAAACGGATTACAGGTAACTTGCTGCTACCCACCTGTACTGGACGAAGGTACAGTACTGAGACTGAAACAGTGTTCTTGAGTCTGTTTCTAAGGCATCTTTACTTTAAGAAGCTCTTTCAGCCCGCAGATGAAATTTCTGCAAGTGGGGTTGGATAGATTTTCAATGGGTCTTTTTTCCAGGTGGGGTTCAAATGTATTTTAAAACAGGTCTAATTATCCTGGGTTGTTGTTTGGACCAGTTGTGTTTTCCTTCGGGTCCCTTTCAGATCGGGTACCTTTTTTAGTTTTTCAGAAAATGAATTTGTGCTTGTTTATTTTGGGTACGTTTATAATTTATTCGTTTTGGGATCATGCCCAGATTTTTCGACTCATAAAGACTACCCCATGTGCTGCTGTAAAAGGATCAAGGAAGCATGGAAGAATTCAGAAGGATCTTCACTCCATTTTTTCCCCATTCCCACCCAAACTCCCACTTCATATTGAGAGGTGAAAAACGACACAAAGAACAAGGTTGCCTATCTTTCTCTCCCCTCTGTCTGTCTCTATCTATATCTATCCCTCCCTCTGGCCCCAAGGGGAATCAATGCAATCTTATTACCTATGAACTGCTATTTTTCTCACATCAAACCACTATAGCCCGTAGCGTGGTGGTCTTCCAGCTCTGAAAGTGTCGGACAAGTGGGATGATCGATGTTTACAGCCAGTAAAACAGCTACTATTAGACCTGTGTTTTACTTAAGCCTTGGATTCGGTTGTCAGCTGTCTGTCTGTAGCCCTCGGGGGCCGATAACACTATCTTCGACATTAGCTTTTCTCCGGAAAGGTCTGAGACGGCCTCCCTTCAAAACCAGGCCGGCCTCTAGGGTTGGAAAAAACAACAACAAACAAACAGAAATCTATTTCATTCCTCTTCTCTTTCTGTTTGTTTGGTGGATAGGAAGGGTTAGGGAGCTTAGGGGAGATGTGTGCCCTGTGGAAACGTCAAGGCATTTCATCAAAAACTAAAAAAGAATGAAATACACCTCCAAGCAAGATGAATGCGTGCAATATGTGGGCCCATATGGTGCAATCCCATTAGCCTCTGCAGCCTTGCATGTTAAAGTTTGTCACGAACAGACGGCGTGTAACAAATGTTCATGGCGGGAACAAGGCTTCTGTTTACTCTGGGAAACTGGAGCGAAGCGCAGGCTTGGACTGATACAAGTTGTGGAATGCCGATACTGGTATTTCTTTAATTATAATGGCATTTAGAACAGCTTGAATTATCTCTTATTTTACATTCCTACATCCTTTGATGACTTACACTAAACCAGTTAAGGAAACTTGCTCAGGTTATTATTATAGCATTACTCTCAGTGCAGTGATCGGTAAAATGCAATAAAATCATGGGAAGTACTACAACTTTAAAAGAGCTGTATTATTATTGCAGCCAACACCTGTTATCTTTGTAAAGATAAAGTGTAGTAATGTCTACTTGAGCAGAGAATGCTCAGTGGCACATGGACTGTTTGTAAGAAGACGTAGTCAGGGTGATGTCACCCATTGGTTTGTGAACTGACTTATTGAAGTGTTCAGGTGTAAATGTGAAGGCCAGCAGATCAGAGGTCATTATCCAGGTAATGTATTTGAATACAGATCACATATCAATGCCAGGGGGCCTCATTCCACATCCTTTTATTTTATACATGTTTTCATAAACTCTGAGGTTCATATCTTTAAGCTTCATTGCATAGGCTCAATTTTACATCTGGGTCTCTTATGAATGATTTTCATTTCATTCAACATACAATATCATCATGAAATCTAATTAAATGTGTAATTGTTCTTCAGAATTTCAACAACGGTCTTCCATACCCAATTACTCCAGTGCTGATCAATTCTTCAATAAATATGTCATCAAACAAGCTTGGTGACATTCATTATATCAGAGACACCATAGATATAGAAGTTGTATCCGGTCAAAGAAGAGAGTGTGGATTCTTCTGGAAAGCTTCTGTTTATGAAAAATGGCTTTTTATTAGAGGAGGTGATGATGCACAGATATGGGCTACCTCCATACGACAAGCCAGGAAAGCTTTCTTCCTCTCTCCGTTTCCCTCTTTCGCTGTTTCTCCTAGATCCCAATCTCAGAGAAGATGCGAAAGCTTTATTAATGTTACGTCTACTGCAGGAAGACAAGCCCTGTGGCGGTCGATAGCAGGGCGGTAACGTGATGCTGTCATCCCCACAACCTCCCTTACACATACTCTCATTTGCCCCAGCTGACACACACACACACACACACACACACACACACACACACACACACACAGGCATGTGTGTGCTGCTAGATGTTATTTGAAGGGACATCAGTTTCTATGAAAGATAATAGCCTTGCAGCTGGGAGCCAACAGTCATGATGAGCCCTGCAATCATTAGAGGTTGGGGGTGAGATATCGGCTGGAGGAGCCATCCTGCGCTTGAAAGGTCACAGGATTGAAATCCATTACAGACAATCTCCATCTTCTTTTTACTCATTATGATAGAGCAAAGCAAAAAATACCCACTAGTGATATGATTGGAAGACATGTAAAGATTCACTTCAGAAGACCAAAATAAGGTTCCCCCAATATAGTTTGGTGGCTTGTCATCAGAATCCTGCAAACCCCTGTTCTTAAGGCCTGTACAACTGCTCTTCAATGCTACAAATTAATAAAAATGGTTTCAATGGATTATTTTCACTTGCATTTATTTCCAAGCACATTACACGTTGTCAAAATTAGATAAAGTTGACACATAACGTATACAGTTTACCCCCATTATTTGAGGGCAACAGGGAGTTAATAGTGAAGTACCACCTGTTCCTTTGTGATACGATAGGATAAGAACTTTCTTGACTCCACATTGGGGAAATTCAATTGTACGGCACCTCAATAATCAATGACGCAAGGAAGAGACGTGAAAAAGAGGTAAGATTAAAAAAACATTTAAAAAAATTAAATAGCAGTAATATACAAATATACACTATTTACAATACACAAATTTCACTTATTCACTTATTGTACTGAATAATTGCACAGGATAGTTGTGTCCATAGTGTGTAGCATTGTGCTAGCAAATATATATATTTGCTAGCACAATGCTATATAAATTAATAAATATACTTGAACCGGACACAGAAATTGCATAGCATAGGTTGTCTGGCAATGTGTTGGTGGCGGACAACAGCAGTAATTATGTTGTGTTCAAAAGTCTGATTTCCGTTGGAATGAAGGAACTGTGGTAGCACTCTGTCTTCTACTGTGGTTGTTGTAATCTGGACAGTCTCATGCAGGGGGTGAGAGCTGTTGTCCATAATTTAACATCAGCTTGGCTAACATCCTCTCACCCACTTCCTCTATGGAATCAAGAGAAAAGCCCAAGACAGAGCCAGCCCTCTTAAGCAGTTTGTTAAGTCTCTGTATGTCCCTCCCCATGCATCCACCTCCCCAGCAGACACAGTGGAGGATTGTGGATGCCACCACATTGTCATAAAATGTTCCTCACAGTGTCTTCCTCAGTCTTCACAGCAAATGAAGTTATCTTTGACCCCTGTTTTTTTACAGAACATACCAGTTGTCTGACCAGTGTAGGTTATTGTTGAGGTGAACACTCAGGTACTTGTACGTTCTCACCATCTCAATATCTAATCCCTGGCTGCTTACCGTGGTAACCATCTGGCACCATCTCCTGTCTCACTGCCGTTTAAGTGAAGGTGGTGAAGCTCACAGTCAACAAAAACCTTGATGACCTGCCTGTATTCCAGCCTGCTTCCTTCTGATCACATCACCAACCAGCATTAGCACATGCTACGCTAGCTACTGAAGGTATACTGCATGTCTACCCATGCTCCTTTGCTTTTTAATGATTGTGACAGTTAATAAAGATCTACTCGGCTTTACAGGAACAGGGTTGTTTCTTAATTTAATTTCCTTCTGTCTCGATCACCAGGTGATGTGGTTCACTTTTACACTGTTATCAGTAGCTTTAGCTTCTATCTTTATCTTTTTAACATGTGTTTACTGTTGAACCAGTTTGAGATCCTGGATATATTCAAACACATATTGTAGACCCTTCTGTCTGCTTCTATCTGAAATAGCTTTTTCGTTTAAAAAAAAAAAGAAGATAATATTCATTCAGTGAGTGAAGTTAGTGACAGTGTGGGCTCCATAGTAAAGTAGCTCTGACAGCTTGACAGAGTAGCAGCGGCGGGCAGGCTTAGCAAAGCTTAATATAAACTTGATACAAGCTAATATTTGCTTTTCATATTACAGTGTGGTATAGCATGTTATAAATAATTTACTGATAATTGATATACTGCAGATGGAATATACAACATATGGGTCTTGGGTAGTTCTGAAAGTATTTTCACATCCAAGTAGACAGAAGTTCCCAGTTTCCACTGCTTTTCAGAGGCCAAGTGCGCAGACCTTAAAACCTGCAGCAAGAGTGGAAGCGAAATGGAAGTAAACTTGGCTTCTTTTTTGTCTCCTTCCACTTGCTCTTTAAACAGTGTGTGTATATGTGTGAATAGCTTTTGTTTTGCTGCATTTTAAGAAACTCTTCAAAAAGTGAAGAACCCTCATCTCAGAGATCACTGCCTGACAGTCAAAATCAGATCTTCTCACCCTAATCTTGGCAGTGCATAACAGGAACATCATGTTTAAGTAGAAGAAGACAGACAAAAATGGCCCTCTCTGCATTGTGATAACCTTCTGGTGAGGAGAGAGCATCTATCAATCCCTGAAGATCTGAGGGATGCCCATGTCATGGAAACACTGTTTGGCACATGGAGGTGGAGGGGGACAATGGATAAAACAAAAACATGATGGAAAAACAGAGAGGGGGGGGGGGGAAACAGACAGTGGATTTTAAAATTGCCTCGTGCCAACTCTGCTTATTATATTTCAAATCGCATTATGTGGCGGGGCTTTTCTCGAGATGGTTGTTTGTCAGCCACTTTGACTGGAATAACAATGATGAAAAGCTTGTGTTTCTGCTTGATTTGCAGAGAGAAAAGCTTGAATGCTGACTCCGACACAGACAAGGTACATTCGTCAAGCACTTGAAGTACATACTGTCCCTTTGTCCTTACGCTGTTTAGCAGTTTAGGCATCTTTAAGCTAGTCAGTAATGTAACTGTTTCAGGTGAATGTTGTTCTCTCACTGTAAGTAAATTGTGGGAGTGTGATCCGGAAACCATAATATATATTCTCTTATAATGTACATAATTTATTAAAACTCATATACAACTTCTGCTGCCTATTGCAGGGAACATATTGTGAAACACTTTTACAGTGCTTATGCACATATATGGATGAAGAAAGAAGAGGCTGTAGAAGAGGGAGAGAGGCAGAGCCAAATGTACAGATACTGAAGAAAACACAATGACTCTCAAGCCCTGGAGATATAAGAAGCAAATGTTTTTTTGCCATGGACATCGGGGATAAGGACATTGGCGCTGATGTCTGTGTGTTCGGATTTCAGTTAAGCCTGAAACTCTAAGTGACAACAGGGCATGCCATAGAAGAAGTAGATGAAAGTACTCCAAAATATACAAAATATTTGCAATATGTCCCCCTTTTTTTTCCCAATTTCAGGACTTTATACCCATGTATGTTTCAATAATTTAATTAGAAATGCATTCAAACCCAGGTGGACAAACACATACAGAGTTAAAGAAAGGCACTACTCCCTGCTTGTCTTTTCCTTGACCTTTATTGATGGTGGCACACTGTTTGATTCCTGCAATAAAAGGATAAAAGCAGGGCAGGCTGATAGGCTGTCTCACCCCTGTTTGTCAGATAAGGCTCTTGCTCCCAGTGCTGATGAGTACGATAACAAAAGGTGCTCTGTGTGCTGACTGACTAACAGCTGAGCCGCAGATGTAGAAAAGACTCTATAGAAACCCCTTAGGGAGAGCTGGCACCTCAGCGAAGTAGCTAATTCCTGAGTCCTCCCCTTGTCTGATGGACAGCTATGTAAGAGTTGCAATGAACTTCCTCTCCACCTGAAGAGAAGCACTGCCAGACTGTCTGTCAGTCTTTCGCCCAGCATCTCCAACAGACCGAGGGAGAAAAAAGTGTTGGGCTGCTTTTGTTCTGCCAGTGAGACACGCTGGGTGGCTCGGTTTGTGAAAGACGCACACGATGCAAAAGTTTCTTTCGCATTGTCAAACCTGGCTGTTTTTCACACCTCATTGCTTAGTAATTTGATGAGCTCTGTGTGTGTAGCCTGAAGGGGCTCAGCTGTTTGGGGTATTGGGCATGGATATTACAGTGCCGGCACAGCCTCCCTGACTCGAAGCAAACCTGCCCAACAAGCTCTCCCATTAGACATATGTTTTTTTTAAATTGTGTTCATTATAACTTGATGCTAATTTTATGCTACAGCAAATTTTTTCAACCGCTGTCATAGCGATGGCTCAATTGTTACCACATGATTTAAGTATGGCACTCATGTCTTGGATGGTATTTGGTGTGATTATATATGAATGTCCTCCTTTCCCCAGTGGTCCAATGACCCCAGGGTATTGATGTTTGACCTCTTCCCATTCTATGAATAGAATTCTGGCCCACCTTGAGACCAGGGCAGACATACTGTAGGTAAATCTGTGGGGACCACCAGGAGCATCCCAGTAGGAATCCCTCACATAACTGGTCTGTCAGAACATCTCACCAGTGTCTTCAAGTCACAAGAAGTTTAACAGTTAGCAAAAACCATGCAACGCCATAAAAGAGTACTCTGCCAATTCATCATAACAGTCCTATGACATCGTCAGACTCACAATGCATTCTTCGTCCATATCAAAACCTGCTTCTGGTTTCAAACTTGTCGTCTTCAGACCCAACCGATGCTGACTCAAGTGACATCACTTGAGGACATTTATTAGACTTCACACAGCTCCCTTTGGAGACACAAAAAGCATTACACTACATTTTAAACATGTGCAGTAGTACTGACCAAAACTTGTAAAATCTGTGGATTTCGGCTATGACAGCTGCATTCTGTCAAACCAAATCATAAATCAATAAATCCAGATTATTTTGTGCATCACTCACAAAGCAGTTCAACAAAAGGTTAGATAGTGAAAGGATACGTGGATGACATAGGGGTAGTATTTTGAGAAAGAGTGCACTACAATCTTTTTTTTATCATCATGTATATCTGCTCGTGCAGATTAATGACCAACAGATACGACTGTGGTTTTACTGGGAAGAAAGAAATACTCACAGGATAAACATAGGCTGGATGATTATGTACAGTATGTATGTACATGTCAAGATGTCTATATACTGTTGTGTGTAGGTTTCATATTGACAGTGGCAGATTATATGTACAGAGTAAAAAGACAAATTGTGGTTTCAAAACTGTAACATTTGAATCTATAACGGCAGCAGTGGATATGTTGGTGTTGGCGGGTTATTGACTATGAATGACTGATTAATTAACTGTTAATCAGAGCTTTTCACTGGTTCAGTGAAGATTCAGAAGCTGTATCCAGCCTGTACATGCAGGGTGTAAAATGTTACCACTTCCATGTGTGAATGTACGTAACTGAGTGTGAGCAAGGCCTTCCTCTCAGAGAAGCTTCTCATTGTTTGAAACACAAGAAATATATATAATATATAATATTATATATATATATAGATATATATATAGATATAGATATATAGATATAGATATATAGATATATATATAGATACACACACACTATACTGAATTGCTTCACAGCTGTTTCCTCCTCCACTTAACACTTAACTCAGCACTTTTCCCCTTTCATTGAGTTTTAAACGAGCAGCCACATGGAGGTAAATGCCAGCTCCCACCTGCACCCTCCAATTTCTGCTATTCCAAAGACATAACAATAACAGCTTGGCAACTTCGTAGTGGCTCGGCACAGTCTCATGGTGATAGATCTGCCCCGGCATATTTAGGAGAGAAGGGATGGGCCGTTTTCTGGGAGAGCTTAACTAAAGAGTTCCAGTTAGCTAGAGGCGAGTTCCAGTCACTTCAGAATATATTCATTAATCATAGCTAAAGCCTTTTACTGCAACAATGGAAGAGAAGGAGGGGAGGGAGGCGGGGTGTCTCTGTTCCAAAAAAAAACGTATCAGTGCGTATGAGTGAGCTGGGACACAATTCTATTAATGAAAATGAAGGAAAAGACGTGTTTAAGCATTATTGCCCCATAATGCCTAAAACTATCTGGGATTTATTTTTCCCGACCACCCAAATGGCTCCCTGGGTGCTGAGCACACCCAGATAATGCCAGCGAGGAAGCAGAAAGCCAATAATTCTTGCTGGGCCATGGAGCTCAATTGGATTTACTGTCAAGCTCCTTCATCAGTTTAATAAAGTCCCTCTCACCATCCTTCCGTCTCAAATCCCTGGGGTCTGTGTACCTACAAGACCACCGGCATCAATAAGGCAACTAAAGGCCCTGACTTTACTCCCACTGCCATTCATTAGTTCTCATTAAAAGTATTGTGTTGCAAAATATTGAACTCATGGAAGGAGTTGTAATTTATTTATTTATTTATTTATTTTGCAGGGACAATGCACACCAATCAACAGTGAAACTGTAAGTGAGCCAGAGTTAGCCAGAGAGGGTAGTTTTCATCTGCTGTCCCCGGCCAGATGTTCGAAGGCTGCCTAATAATTACAAAATTTCAAATAAAATGGAATTGAATGCCCATCAAATCATGATCTGATGGGCTGTTCAGTGTTTGTTTTAACTGAGGAAAGGGAAAGGAGGTTGCTTTCCATTAAAGGAATATTTGAACATTTTGGGAAATATTTTTTGTTTTCCTTTCTGAGAGTGAGATATGAAGCTTGATACAACTCTTAATGTCTGTGCATTAAGTTCGTAGCTACAGTTAAGGACACTGGGATCTGGGGGTTTTAGGAACCTAACTGGAATGTAGCTACTTCAAACACAACACAACACAACATCTATGATAAGAATCCCTTACATTCGGTTCTTAAAGAATTCAAATTAATTTAAACCAAGAACTGAGCAGACATTTTACAGTTGAACATATTAATGTTTAATCAAATTAAAATGCATAAATTCAATGACCAATAACGTTTAATTAAATATCACCACGGCAATTACATCACATCATCTACATGAGTGACCACTGTAAGCTAGCTAACATTCCCTCAGATGCAAAGATACAAAAGTGATCATTTATCAAAATGAAAAAGTGTTGGGAGAGGCAACCTGCATTAGTAGAAGCTCCAAAGTGTGGTGAGGGAATATGACCCTGAATATATGTGGATTCTTAATGGCAGGCAGTGATGGTGAGGGTTAGCAGAATATTTAGTTTGGTCATTACAGCAGACAGAGGCCTCACACGTATTTACAGCGCAGTTTATTCTAATCTTAATTTAATCAAAGAAGATGACTCCAACTGGCCTCAACAACTACCGACCAGTTGCCCTCATATCGCATGTGATGAAGGTGCTGGAGAGGCTGGTCTTGGCCCACCTCCGACCGCAGGTGAAATCATCACTGGACCCTCTGCAATTTGCATACCAGCCTCATGTGGAAGTGGACGACGCCATCATCTACCTGCTACAACGAGCTCAGTCGCACCTGGATGGAACCGGTAGCTCTGTGAGAATCACTTTCTTTGACTTCTCCAGTGCATTTAACACCATCCAACCACTGCTACTGAGTGAGAAGCTGAGGGAGGTGGGGGTTAACGTGTCCACTGTCTCCTGGATCACTGACTACCTCACAGGCAGACCACAGTTTGACCGACTGGGCCGTGTGCTGTCTGATACGGTGGTCAGTGATACTGGAGCTCCACAGGGAACTGTTCTGTCTCCCTTCCTGTTCACCTGATACACCACTGACTTCCAATACAACTCGGGGTCATGCCATCTGCAGAAGTTCTCTGATGACTCTGCAGTGGTCGGGTGTATAAGGGACGGACGGGAGGAGGAGTACAGGGCAGTAGTGGATGACTTTGTTGAGTGGGCCGGTAGAAATCACCTGCTTCTGAACGTGGCCAAGACCAGAGAGATGGTGGTCGACTTCAGGAGGAAGACGACGGATCCACTACCGCCGAGAGTTCTGGGAGAGGACGTGGACATGGTGGAGGAGTACAAGTTCCTCTGTGTCTCCAAGGCCAACATCAACGCTGTGTACAAGAAGGGGGTGAGTCAACTCTTTTTCTTGTGGAAACTTCGAACAACAGACTCAATAAACTGATCAAGAAGGCCGGCTCCATCATCGGCTGCAAACAAGACTATCTGGAACAGGTGGTGGAGAGGAGGACACTGAAGAAACTATTATCCATATTGGATAACCAGGACCACCCTCTCCACCACCTGCTGCAGGGACAGCGGAGCACTTTCTCCAACAGACTGATCCAGCTCCGCTGTCACAAGGACAGATACAGGAGAACATTCCTGCCCTCTGCAATTAGACTTTACAATAAATCACCTCTGCTACACTGTTGTTGTTTGCTGTTGGTTGATCTTTGCACTACTGTTTAGTTTATCTAGTTAGTTAATTTAACAATATTTTATTTCATTGTATCTACTGTGCATTTCTATTGTTATTTTCTTTTAATATGTTTTACTATATCTTTGCTGCTGTAACAACCAAATTACCCCCTGGGGATGAATAAAGTATCTATCTATCTATCTATCTATCTATCTATCTATCTATCTATCTATCTATCTATAAGGTTACGTTATGTAGAGCACTGAAGACACACATACAGACTCAAAGATTGTCAAGTGAAACTTAGCGCACATGCTGTCGTCGCCCAACGAGCTTGTTCACATAAATAAAATGCTTTTGCTCACACCTCCTCCCTTCTGGTGTAGGTGGTGCATTGGGGCAGCTCTGCATAGATGCCTGCGGTGCACTCAGAGGAGCGGGGGTGGGCCTCATGTTCAGTTCAGTTGACCCGAGCTGTGCTGAACATTGTGGGGCCCCAGATGGTGCGTTCCACAGAACCATCTGAGGAGCCGTCATTGCTGAAAAAGGAAAGGTACTTTTAAAAAAATACATGGCAGGTGATTGGATGAACCATCTGTCAACTAAACTCTTGCCGGCATAGCAAAAACAAACAAACAAACAAACAAGACGCTTGTTTTTCTGCTGAATTGTGAATAAGCCTTACGTCAGTTGAAGGAGTTGAGGAGTTGAGAAACAAATGCAAAAGACAGTGAGATATGTGTGAACATATCATTAGCAAGGAGCTTGCGGTGGTTAGCTCAACAAAGTGCATGACCACAGTATCTCCTACCAACAGTCACGATGGATTTCTTTTAATCCATGGCCATGATTTTTTCCTACTCTTAACTAAGTGTTCCTAGACCTTAACCACAGAGATAGCAGATCAGAAAACTACTTTGAATTATATGTCTGTAGCTGTTTCGTGAAGCAGTGAAAATGATGTCCTCCTGCAGACTAGGCCATCAGAAAAGTGGAGGGCCAGTTTTGAGGTGATTCAGAACTGCATATGTTGCCGTTTAGTCTGACAGACGTGTTGCTCCTACCAACTGTCATCAATGGTTTCTTCAGACCATGATCTTTCCATAACCATTACCAAACAGTTCTAGCTGCCTTAACTTAACCATATTTATAAAATAGAGGTGAAAAAAAATCTGAATTTTGTATCCTTTTATAATGATTATTTGTAACAAGTAAGAATAAATAGTTGTGGCATCAGACAATACTCATAAGGTTTGTTTTATGGCCTTTAACACCGGGGCAATGATGAGTAAGGCATATAAAAATGCCAAATACATGACTTTGTATTTGGCAGAAGACAAACAACCAGAATCCTATTGACTCAGAGCAGCATCTGGCATTCAGTCTGAGGTTAATTGTTGTTAGTGACTCCAAGAGATTGGAGACACGTTGGTGGTAGGAACAAAATTGGCCGGTGCGCACATGTCATGAATCCAATGGTAATATTGCGCATGCACTAATTTTGTGAGCAAAGAACATTTCTACCCACATATTAGTGAATAAGGCCCAATGATTTCGTTGCTGAGTTTGGAGGGCTTGCTGCTTCTACTAACAATCAAATGTTGATTTATTTTAATCATTATTGTGATCCTTCCCTGACCGAGAAGTTTTACTTGTGTTAACCAAACATTCCTTAATAAACCTAGAGGTGGATAATCAGAAAATGACCAATGAAACATTTTGTGACGGTCATTAATATACATATCCTTCTTATAGGGGTGTCAGATCAGAACCAATGTCCTATTTTGTTGTTTAGTCCGACTGAGCAGTAGGCTTACAACGATATGTATCCATCATAAGTTGAAATCAGCAAATAATATAGGCCCCGGCCCACGAATCAGTCTGACTTAAAGGAGAAGTATGTGTTTCTCTCAATTTACTGGTACATCACTGTGGTACTAGATCCACGGACATGAAAATATAGTATCTTCCAAAACTGTGGCATATCATGTTTCTAGATCTTGATTTTCTATCTTGTTAATCAATTGTGATGATCAATAGCGTAGCAGAGCTTTTTTTAATTGAACATCATGTTTCCAAGGGGACTATATATCAGTGTAATCAACATGGAAGAGAAGCAGACAGGGAACAGAGAGAAGGCCGCCTCTCCTTAATGTTAATGAATTAGGCGAGCTGCTTGTAACACATCACAGCGTAATTAAATGATACGGGGCCGAGCATCGATGGGCACAGGGCGTATTAGATGTACTACTTAATGTGACCAGGCAAATCCAAGTGCCGTATTGATCCGCCGCTTAATGTTCTCAGGATCAGCCTCAACCCTCAACCTCCATTTCATTTTCCAGTCATTACAGTCAGCCCGCAGGATTTAGTGCAGCTGCAGGCAATACGATGATACATCCAGGGATGGAAAAAAGGAGGTATATTGTCACCTTTATCCCTCTCCTCCCAGGTTCAAATCAATGAGCATTGCTAATGGCTAAATGCTAAATATACCTGTCTACTGCTGGCAAGAGAGCATTTCATCCCGGCCCCGCCCCATCAGGCTGGGCCTCCAAAGCAGCTACGTCGGCAGACATTTCGGAGCCCCCGGTAGATACGTATTGATGAGTCCATGATTTGGGATGGTGGAGGGCACAGGAGCAAAGGTGGAGGGTTGATGGTGAGAGGGAGAGAGAAAGGACAGGTATTGATTAGCACTCCCATTCAGAAGGTTCAACTACAGTGACTTCTTGGCTCTGCATTAAACAATATGATGAGTGGAGATCAATGAGGTGTCAGAACAGGTGCTGCTTTAAGAGAGAGGTGGTGCTGCTGGGATGGGGTAATAGAGCAAGGACGGCACCGTGTCTGTGTGTGTGTACTTGTACAGCTATCTCTGTGAGGACCAATTTGAGTTCTAGACCTTCAGAGTGAGGACATTTTGGAATGTGAGGACATTTAGGCTGGACCTCACTTTGGGACCAACCTTGTTTGACGGCTCAGACTTGGTTTTAAAGTTTACGTTGGAATTGGGTTTAGGTTAGGTTTAGGGTTGGGGTCAGACATTTGGTTGTGATGGTTAAGGTTAGGGGCTAGAAAATTGCTTTTAATGTCAATGACAAAATTGATAGATAGATAGAAGTACAAGGTTGTGTGTGTGAGTGTGTGTGTGTGTGTGTGTGTGTGTGTGTGTGTGTGCGCTTGTACACCTGAGAGAGTCATTTAGCTTTATTCATTAACCATGCTCCTCTTTTCAGCGTGGGTTCTCTCCGGGTTCTCCGGTTTCCTTACACAGTCCAAAGACATGCAGCTTAAATTAATTGATGACTCTAAATTGCCCGTAGGTGTGAATGTGAGTGCGAATGGTTGTACGTCTCTCTATGTGAGCCCTGTGATAGTCTTGCGACCTGTCCAGGGTGTACCCTGCCTTTGCCCTATGTCAGCTGGGATCGGCTTCCCTGAAGTCCCATGGTTCATTGACAGAAAACCTACAGATGTATGCTGCTGAAGATCAGCACTCAGCAAACTGTTTGCCGATCTCCACATAAAATCCATTGCTTTGTACGGTAAATCATGTGGGTGCCGACAGAGACTTCGTGCTCATGGTGCATTCAGGTTTACCTTGTAAACTCCGTAAAACTCAAGCTGTTGTTATAAAGTCTCAAAACTCAAAACAAGCTTGTGTAAGTCTTGGATTTGACAATAAAATGTAAAGCCAAATTTTTGTTCATCTCCTCAACTGTGTTATAAGAGCAGCAAAATAGCAGGGTGAACTGGCAACAGAAGTAAGCCTTTTTAGGCATCCACATGAATGCAGTTCGGCTGTACACCCCCCCACACACACACACACACACACATATACAATCCACTCTCCTCCTCATTCACCCCTCTGCCTGATCATCAACGTGGCAGTCTGTCCCTGTTCCTGCCTGTGCCGTGTCACCTCACCCCAAACAAGAGGACATCTGGAACATGTATTAAAAATATTAGGGGGAAAATAAAAAAAACATGCATCTTTCAGGAAAATGAGCAGAGGCGCTATTACACTCAGGAAGTGCTAGATGTTAATTGAAGGAGGCTGGTGGCTAGTTTGGTCCTTTTTCTAGCTACTAGATTACATCACAAGATGTGATGGGCCAAGTTTACCACCATGGCTGAACAATTTCCTGGAAGAAATATGTAATCACATGCTCAAGTCAGTGTAATTCATGTAGCTCAAAGATTTGTCGAAAAGGGCTTTATGAACAACATCCGCCCTCTAACCTTAGACATATGCCTTACAGTAATGTTGCTGCCAGTCGTGTGATTACATTTTTTGTCAATTTACATAAATGATTCCAAAGCAAAGGCCACTTAGCCTTATGGATACTGTATTAAGGCATGGTGTTGTGTTAGTCAGGTGTGAAACATTTGAACCATACTGTAGTTTACGAACGCCTAGAAATCAACTCTGTCAGATGACTCCAGTGTTACAGAACATTGTGGTTGTTCGAAGTAAACTTAAAAACAATTGTAACAGGAAATAATGCTTTGCCCAACCAGCTCCTCTTACTTCTTCTAATTCTGTACGGTCAGACAGGTTGAGAGATGCTGCAGCAGTAATATCAAGTAAGTGGAGTGCTTTCCACTCTGCAAGATCACAATTATTAATGAGGCCCCTGCAGGCAGGTACAGCATGAATGTACAAGTGTCTCTTCATCGGCTGAAAATCAAAGCTTTGAAGCAAACTTTGCAGCTTTTACATATTAATGGTGTCTTGTGAAGAGAGCAATAGCTGTTGACATCCAAAAAAGCTTGTTGCTGTCGTTGACTGAGAAGTCTAGTGCTATACGAGGTCAACTTTTCAGAGACGAAGAAAAACACATTTAGTTTTATGAGTATTGCTTTTATTCCCTCTCAGAATTCTCTCCACTTGAAGTAAAGTGAGATGAAAATGCATTTTATGTTGCCCTTACATATCCATAATGAGTAATGTATAACGGCATTGTTTGTTGGGCGTTATGCTAGTTGTGCTTGCCACAACAAAGAATAAAATATGCTGTTGTTCTTGTAAGTCGACTAACAACAACCTATACAGCTGTGTCAATCTCATCCATGTCACCTAGCTGTGATATCCCCATTCTTAATCGCACCTAAAACGCCCTGATCGGTTGACTGTTTTACTAACCGTCAGAAACAGTTATGAGCACCAGACCTATAGTGTTGCAAAGTGACAGAAGCTATTATAGGCGTCAGTGGTTCTAGAAAGAAAAGGTCAGCAGTAATATCATTAGTGGACTGACAGTTGTAGCACTTGAAGGCTTGAATGTCATTGGTTGAATTGGCAGTAAATAACAAGTCAAGAGTACAAGCCTGTGGAGAAAAAACAACACAACGTGATAAGTTAACTTCAATTCTCACTGTGCATTTCGGCAACAAATATTCAATCACAGGTCTTAAAATGTTAACTTTTCCAATGTTGAAAAAAAATAAAAATTGGTACATTTTGAATGAATTCTGCAGCTGTGTGGTCTTGATTTGTTCTCAAATTCAACAACAAAATGATTTTATGACTGCTCTGATTCATACCTGGAACTGTATTTCCCTCCATCAACAGCACCTGAGGCTCCTCAGGTTCTTTAGGCACCTCCAGAACCACTTCATACCTCTATCTGAACTAACTCAATATTTGGGCAGTGATTCAGAGAACTGGAACCGGCTAACTAACAAAAATGTTGTCGATAAAATTATGAAGAAAATGTCCAAGGAACAATATTTTTTCCTCCAAACCTCTTGTGTATCCCAGCATGTAAAAGTATGAGTCAGGGTACACAACAGACTAACACATTAATAAATGTGAGCAATTTGGTGTTGCCAATGCAGCTATCAATGACTTTGCTGCTTCATAATAAAAACTTTTAAATAACAAAGTAAGCGGGGACTTTTATTGTGAAGAATATATAGGAAATTAAACATGTTTAGCACTGAATTAGCAGAGCTTTGTTCGTAGCTATTCTTCAAGTCACCTTTGTATACAGCTCACCTCAATGTTAAACGACTTATTTTACCTGATGTGCTGTTTGATGGAAAAAACAATTGCATAAAAATGACAGGGGACTTAAGTTGTGAGGATTTTTTTTAGGAAATGTAACCTGTTGTAATTGAGATGCAAATCCCTGCTGCACTGCCGTGCTGTTTCAAACCAAGTCAAGCCCAGCCAGCAGATCTACGGAAAAGGAGTACATGTTGACTCCACACAGCTGGTGGCTACAACCCTGGACCTTCTTGCTGTGAGGCGTCAGTGTTTTCAACCCCCGTGGCCATCAGCTTGAGCAATCGCATGCTGGTGGCCGCTAGATTGCAGTCCTCTTGCATCATATATAGAGCTGAGACAATCAAATCATTACATGGAAATGTTGTAAAATAAAGCTGTGCAATGACTTGCGTTTGGTCACACCTCTTTGGAGTCCTATAGCACGACAGGAAAGCTTCATTAAAGGCATGAAATTAGAATTATAATGAAAACACAAACAGTCAAATGAGATCTTGCTGAGCTCAATGGAAGCATTAGAGCTGATGTAAACTCCCTCGCCTGAGTGGCTTGTGGGAAATAAACAAGGATCGCATCCAATCTTCAAGCCAATTATCGTCCTATCTATTTTAGTACAGCAACATTTCCCAAACCAGAAACAACTGACTCAGGAAGAAGAGGTGAGAAATATCTCGACAATCCCCTCCCCTTTCTGCACCAATTTTCCAGCAGTCATCCTGTTTGACAGGAAGCTGTGAGAGCGGTCATGTCAACCAGATTTTACACAGAGAATAACACATTGAGAAGTGGCCAGAGTAAAGATACAATTTACAAGGCGGAATGCTGTAACCTGCCTTATTCTAACATGATAATTATCTGTTATTTGTCTAGTTCTGGCCATTATTCCTATCAGTAATAACACTGTACTTGCAAAGGTAATTGCCGGAATATGGAAACTTGGCAACGACGCTAAAAATAAGTTTGATATTTTGAGGTTTTAAACAAACACAGTTAGACAGACTGATTTAAAAGAGAGAACAGTGGTGACCAGTCATTTTACCATCCAAATATACCCATCACAGTTTAGTAGGGGTGTAACAATTTTGTTTCTAAATCAAAAGGACCTTTTGATTTGGAATGCTAACACGCTCCCAATGGCAATACAAACATTAAGCAGGTACAATGTTGAACTTAATCCCCATTTTATTCATCACGTTAGCGTGTTAACATTTGCTAATCAGGTTCGGCAGAGTATGATGGAGATGTCATTAGTTTTGCAGGTATTTGGTCATAAATCAAAGTGTTAAACACGTAGACATTGGGCCACTCCCAGGTGCTGTGACCCCACTAACCTCATCTATCCTCTCTCAGCTCATAGCGAGCAAGTGGTGGCGGGGGGGGCTTTGGAATTGCCAGTCGGCAGTGCCGAAAGCTGAGTTCATCTCAGGCTATGCTTCCTTGCTCTCCCTCAACTTTCTTGCTCTAACTGAGACCTGGATCACACCAGAAGACACCACAGCTGCAGCTCTGTCAGATGTGTACTCTTTCTCTCACACTACCAGAGCTGAGAGGCGAGGAGGTGGTACTGGCCTGCTAATTTCCCCAAAATGGAAATACTCTCTTGTCTCTGTTCCACAGTTCTCCCCATGCTCCTTTGAATTTCATGCTGTTACTGTCACTTATCCAGTCAAGCTCACCATTGCTGTTGTGTATCGCCCACCAGGGCCTCTTGGTGAGTTCCTGGAGGAGCTCGACACATTAGTCTCGCACTTCCATGACGATGGCTCTGCACTCATCCTGCTCGGTGACTTCAACATCCAGACTGATAAGTTTGAACCTCTTCTTTCCTTCCTCTTCACCTTTGACCTTTACCACTGCTCTTCTCTTCCTACCTACTAGGCCGGCAACCAGCTGGATCTCATCTTCATACTGTTCTAGTGCTAGCCTCTCGGTCAATCCCCTCTAGCTCTCTGACCAATATTTCATGGCCTCTCCCTCTCCTCTCCCCCTTACTTCCTCCACCTACCCACATGGTTTCTACCTGTAGTCATCTCCGCTCCCTCTCCCCCGCTGATTTTTCCTCTTCTGTTACCTCGGCCCTCCCTGACCCTGAATCCTTCTCTCTCCTATCCCCTGATACTGCTACTGACCTTCTCCTCTCCACCCTTTCTTCTTCTTTGGACAACCTCTGTCCTTTCACTTCCAGGCCTGCACGGCTAACTCCACCTGCCCCATGGCTGTTGGACTCAGTGAGTACTGATAGACGGAGCCTAAGAGAGGCTGAGCGTAAATGGAGAAAAGGCAAACTCCCGGAGGACCTTCTTAACTTCCAATCTCTTCTTTACACTTTTTCCTCCTCTGCTAAAGCTGCTTTCTTCCGTTCTAAAATCCTAACTTCTGCTTCCAATCCTAAAAAACTCTTCGAAACTTTCTCTTCGTTCCTCCAACCCCCACCCCCTCCTCTTACTTCCTCCCTTCTCCCTGATGATTTTTCCAACTTCTTTGACAAGAAGGTAAACAATATCAGATCCTCTTTTTCTCAGCCCTCCTGTCCCTGTCCACCCTAGCCCTCTATACCCTCTCCAGTTCCCCCTCAGCTCTCCCTCCCCTCCCCATGCCCCATCTTACCCTATCTTGCTCCCCTCTCCCCCAACAAGGTCCTCAACCTTGTTATATCTAACCGCCACACCACGTGCTCCCTTGACCCGATCCACTCCCCTCTTCTTCAGTCTATTGCGACTGAACTCCTTCCTTTCCTCACCCACCTTATCAACACATCTCTAGTTTCAGGATGCTTTCCAACAGCGTTCAAGACTGTCAGAGTCACCCCCCTTCTGAAAAAAACATCACTTGACTCCTCTGATGTCAAGAACTTCAGACCGGTTTCTCTTCTACCCTTTCTATCCAAAACACTTGAACGTGCAGTCTTTAACCAACTGTCTTCACATCTCCACCAGAACAGCCTCTTGGACCCCCACCAGGCCGGGTTCAAGGCGGGTCACTTGACAGACACAGCCCTCCTTGCCGTGATAGAGTTGCTTCACGGTGCAAGAGCTAACTCTCTCTCTCCTCTGTCCTGATTCTCCTGCACCTGTCTGCGGCATTTGACACGGTGAACCACCAGATCCTCCTTTCCACCCTCGAGGCACTGGGTGTCTCAGGCTCTGCACTCTCCTTGTTTGCATTCTACCTGACAGGTCGATCCTACCAGGTGACCTGGAGGGGGGCCGTGTCGGAACCACGCATGCTGACTACGGGGTTTCCACAAGATTCAGTTCTGGGCCCCCTTCTCTTCTCTCTCTACACAACATCTCTGGGTTCTGTTATTCGCTTGCATAACTTCTCTTACAATGTTTATGCCGATGACACCCAGCTGTCGTTGTCAGCAAACATTGCATCGGTTACACGCTCCTGCAGATTCCTGCTCTACAACATCAGGAGGATTCGTCCCTTCCTCACTGACGAGACGGCGCAGGTGCTAATCCAGGCTATTGTCATCTCCCGTCTGGACTACTGCAACTCACTACTTGCCGGAGCCTCGAGGTCGGCCATCAGACCTCTGGAGCTTGTCCAGAAAGCTGCAGCTCGCCTGGTGTTCAATCGCCCCAAGTTCTCCCACACAACTTCCCTTCTCCGTCCTCTATACTGGCTCCCTGTAAGAGCTCGCATCCAGTTTAAGACTCTGGTGCTAGCCTACAGGGCAGTGAAAGGAACAGCTCCTTCCTATCTCCAGACCATAGTCAAGCCCTACACCCCCGCCCAACCACTTCACTCTGCTGCCTCGGGGTGACTGGTTGCCCCGTCACTCAGAGCTCCCTGCGGGTTCTGTCCTGGCCCCACAGTAGTGGAATGAACTCCCCACTGACAACAAGACAGCAGAGTTGCTGCCCATCTTTCGGCGCAGACTGAGAACTCACCTCTACAAAAAGTACTACCCAGAGCCTTCCACTTTGCACTTATTGTATTGTATTAGCATTTATTGTAGCCATATTAGTTTGTTGCACTTATTGTATTCATATTAGTTTGTTTCTGCACTGTACTTTTGCTCTGGTTTATGCTCTTAGATGCTTGTGTAAATAAGGAGATGCACTTATGACTTATGACTGCAAAACTAAGATGATGACCATAGGGAACATCAGTTAACCCATCACCTTAATGTTAATGTTGTCATTGTCACCTAACTGCTATGTTCTTGTTCAATATCTAACCGAGGCACAGTATTTGTACTCTTAGTAGCTTGAAACATTTAGAAACTTTGTGCACTATAGAACATGTGCTAAACACATTATTGTGCTATATTAAGTATAAAATACAGTCAATCATTTCAATACATTTTTTTGTTAAAGTTGTTGTCAACTATATTGAGAACAAACTGTCTATTCTTTACCTTTATCTGTCTGACACTCCAGTCAAAGATTTTAATATCTGAGGTACAAGTGCATCTTAGTTTTCCACCAGTTGGGGCGTAATTATGTTTTGCCTAGAACAATTAGGTCAAAGTACATCACAATCTTTGGCATGTCATTGTCAATCAAGACAAAAACAACTTTGCAGTATCAGCTGAATCTGGGTGAGGTCCCCCACTTGAATTCAGATTTAATAAAACATAATTAAGAGACTACATCTGCATTACTGTCACCATAAATACTATTGATCGTAATCTCCAGATACAGTGAGTTCATAAGAATGTTTTAACAAACTGAAACCTTTTTCCACAGATTCCTTAATGGTCTGTCTTGTGGCTTTGGCAGTGCCTACTTGGCTTTCACTGTTGTTATAAGCTTACACCCAGTGGGAAGATTCTCTGGCTCTCTTGTCTTATAGTTTATCTCTCTTTGACTTTCCTCCCCTCTCCTCCTCACCTGTGTTAAATTATACGACGGGTTACTTCACCCAACTTAAAAGGGTTGAAACATTGCTTTTTTTTAGTTCAATGAAGTCAAGGAGCTTAACATCTACGTGCAGATTCTCTAGATTTGTTCTTTCATTTAATGGTCTAGTTCCCCTTCAAAGCGTGTTGCCATTCGTAACGGGTCAATTAGTAGTGTTTGCAATGGGCGTGCCCGTTTGGAAGGCTCGACCACTACGTCCCAGTTACCCAGGACTGCCCACAGATTAAAAAGTCAGTGTCTGTCTTGCTTGATCATTCTCGTGGTAACTTGTGGATTTTCTTTCTTTGTTTTTTGTGATTTGGGTGAAATATAATTTTGTACATGAGCGTGCTAATGTTGACACATACCAGCGGCCGCGCACTAAAGTATGCGCCATATAAAATAAAAATAGCTGTGGACTATGATGCAGCAGTGATGATGGGGGGTGACAGCAGACGGCGCCAGAAACAAAGGGATGGTGTCTGCTCAGGAGCTTGTTGGGTGCACTCAGCCTGACAGAACTTTTTGGTTATGCTTTTATGGATGGCGGACGATAAACAATAGAACATATTTAAATAAAAAGCAGTTGTCATGGTCTTTTATTAATTGCAGAATTGTATTTATTTCGCCAAGTGCAGACCATTACAAACAGAGATACTGTAGCTGAGCGAGGTTTTGATTGGCAGCTCTGCCAATCAGTCATGAATCCTGTTGTTTTACTGGTTTCAGGGAACTGTCTCCTGCACCCTTTTTTATTTCACACATGGGCAAAATTAAAGTCCCTGCAAAGAACTTGTAATGGTTATGAAACATTTTCATTTTAATGCTGATTCCTCTATATGACCTACATAAGCAAACGAGACCATCAGCGATAAGAATTGTCTATTTTTAAATAGTTATTCTTAATGCTTGTCATCTGATCCGATTCCCAGTGAAAACAGACAAAGTAATTCACCAGAAACTCCTTCAGCTCAGACTCCAAAGGCGCCTCCGACCTGCAGTCGGGGCTCTGGCTTTTGTCCACAGGGACTGCCAAAATCACCACAAAATGAAAGTTCCTCGTAGTAGCTGTAATGTTGGGGAATTTTGCCTCCCATTCACTTACATCTATGCAAGCAAAGGGGTAAAAAAAAAAAAAGCATTTGCCTACGTTTGCAAAGCAAATTTGCATTTTCGCATCACGTGGAGTTCAACTTTGAGAGGTGAAGTCTTGTTCACCCAATAGCCAATACTTGTGAGGTTGACCCCACACATTCAGCATTGTGATTTTCACTCGCATGCATTCGTGCAAGTGTGATCGCGCCCTTTTACCCACTTATTTATGGAGGCAGGATCAGGAGGAAGCTAGTGTTGAACTAGCGTGTATTGCACGGCTGGAACGGCACCCATTTGGGAAGATAATACAGCATAGACTATTATCAGTAATATGAAAATGCTTAAAAAGTAAAAGCTCATTAATTATATAATTTGAAATGCTTAAACAAGGATTCATTTGTCTTGGTTATTCTGAATTACGCTTTGTGGCAGATGGCTCCATTTAACCAGCCACCACTCACACTCACACTACGGTGAGCAGTATGTACCTTGCATTGTGAAAGTGTCTCCCTGGGATGAAAAAGCTGAATGGATGAATGTAATGATAAAATGTAGAGTTTAATTCAGCTTCAGTTTTGCTATTATTGGTTTCTGAGTTGAATATGTGGATACAGCACCCTGGCCAACAAGAACTGCACCTAATGTCACGAAAAATGCTGACCCCTCCTATACATAATCCTAATGCCAGCTTTTTAATTAAAGGCCAATATTGGCTTCATATATGAACAGAGTAATCAGTCTAACGCTGACATTTGTGTCAGCTTTCTGTTAGACTGAGTGAGTCCATCTGCACCAGTATAATGGAGAATAAAGGCCAAACAAAGTTATCTAAGGTATCCTATTGATTTACAGATGTTTTTAATTATTATTTCTGCTATCATATTATTATATCAAGTTAATATATTATTAACTTATACATCTTTATCTTCCATCTACCATCAAGCTTCTTTGACGTGCCAGAGTCTTCTAGCTGGCCTACAACTACGTCAGCATTAACGTGCAGCTCAGTTTCCAGGTGCAGCTCTGCAGTGAGGTGCAGCGTGCACTGTGATTGGTCAGTGGGCGAGCACATGACTATTGGAAAACAAAACTTAACAGCAGAGGCGTAGTCGGAGTAGTAAGAGTTCAAATTGAAAGATATGGAAGAAATTATGAAATCTTTTGCATTTTGCATTTATTTTTTTTTACCTAGCTTTGTTTTTTTAACACTCAATGGTGAGTTGGGATTTAACCTGGGATTAAACTCTTCAACAAAGAAAGGAGGATGGAGTTTGTCTGTGATCAGCAAGCTTTAATATGCCTGTTTATATATTATTGTTTGCACAACTTGTTTTTATGACGATGGATTTCTGTTTGGTTTTATGTGATAGGAACTATTGTTACCTCCAATGTTGTGCTGGGGACATATTTAGCCGGTGCCAGTGTTGCCAATTTGGAGACTTTCTCACTGAATCTGGCGACTTTCCAAACCCTCATGGGGAGGGTGACAAATCCAGCGACTTTTTTTTGGTGTTGTGTGAAACTTTTCTGGTGTTTTGACTCTGACGTGAAAGCACGTACGTTCTGCACTGTCGTGAACCAGCAGCGGGAGCTGCCGTGAGCCCCTCCGCCACTCCAAAGCACTCACATGCGGTACTCTAACAGCAGCCTCGCTCAGCACTCCCAGCTGCAGTCAGAGCAGAGAGGAGACGCACTCTCGGAGTATTCATGTATTTGCACTCGGCAGCTAGTGTATTTATAGGTGCTGAGCTTCGTTTTTTACATGAAACAAATAATAACCGTAGCTGTGTTTCAGCTGCAGGACAGCAGCGAAGGCCCAGGTATAAAATGCACGGCCCGCCACTGGATGAATCCTTACGGAAGTTCCCTGAGCCTCTGAGGCTAAGCAAGAACACTTTATTCATACAGCACATTCATACAAGTGTTTTACATGATGCATAAATAACCATTTAATGGGCATCATATCGCTGCATTGCGTAAATTATCGCGATGTAGGAGGAAAAAACGTAACGTGATGAAACATGCAGCCCCCCTGTGTTCCAGTTCAGTTCACGCGCTCACCGGCGGATCTTCGGTCATAATAACTGTGTTATGACCACGAAAAATGAGGCCCAGATACTGATAAGATGATCTGATCAAAGAGCTTAAGGAAGAGGATGCTGTTTGTGTAGCACAGCTTGACGCAGGGCTGAGATGTGAGTGGAGCTGGGCCTGGATAAAGGTGGAGGTCTAAACAGACGTGAAGGGAGAGCAGTACAGCTTCCCGCTCTCACAGTATTTTCAATACATTGATAAGGCAGGGTATGCTAAATGCAGCCTTTGCTCCAAGTCATAAGTGCATCTCCTTTTTTAAACAAGCATCTAAGAGCATAAACCAGAGCAAAAGTACAGTGCAGAAACAAACTAATCCAATACAATAAGTGCAACAAACTAGTATGAATACAATAAGTGCTAAGTGGAAGGCTCAGGGTAGCACTTCCTGAAGAGGTGGGTTTTCAGCCTGATGAAAAATGGGCAGCGACTCTGCTGCCCTGACGTCAGTGGGAAGTTCATTCCACCACTGTGGAATCAGGACAGAAAAAAGACGTGAACGGGTACTCTTGCTATCTTTGTTTTTATATGATTAAAACTATTGAAAATAGACCTCGGACTCAATGGATTTTGTCTAAATAAAGTTTAATAATAATATTGATTGGAAGAAGAAAAAAAAAGCGATCTAGCCAGCTGTTCAACTAGAGCTGAAATACTGAGAGTACACCAGAATGCTACATGTTAAAGCCCATATTTAAAATGCCTCTGCACCCCCCGACAGGGTTTCGGGTTTGGGTGCTTGTCACCTTTTTCCCCTCTTATGAGTCTGCAGTAATGTGAGCAGGTAGTGTACAGTAGGTTTTATCAGAGCTTTTTCACTGCAAACAGCTGCTTGCTGCTGGAAACAACCGACTTTACACTAGGGCACTTCACCATTCACATTGATATAAAGGGCTTCGTAGGCAAATCTGTTTTGTCCCTGTTGAAAAGCTACTGGCAAGTTTGCTGTTTTACTAACTGTATACCTAATGTTTCCTGGAAATGATGATTTGAAAGGTTGATGCAGGATTTAATGTGTAAAAGACATAAGGGCAGAAATTCAGAGGAAACAGAGTTTTGAGGAATTCTTTCTTCACACATGACCTGATATTAAACGGGAGTCTATCTCTCAAGACACCTGCCCAGCTGTTCACTTGTTCTCACAACACAACTCAGTTTCTCACTGATGGCCATTATTTCTTCTAAACCACCACCTTATGATTATGAGCCTGCAGTCCATGTCATAATGTGTTTGAATAAACATTTACAACCAGTAAGAGTTTGAGTGAGATCCTGGATGGAGAGGTGAAGGCAATGTGGACTAGCCTACGGGGCTAACTAACCTAACCCTAAACAATGCTAACTTCTAGTTAGGTAGAGATGTTCATCTACCCAATGTCCCCTTTGGGCGACACTCCATTTGTCACCGATGTATGATGCAAATATCGAAGGTATGTAACAATCTTTAAGAGAACGGCTTGATCTGAAGACTTAAGATCAGAATCTTTACACACAAAGATTCAAGATTCATTGTTGAATGTGAAGTCATTATACAACTCAAGGTTACACAATGGAATGCAGTGCATTTGATAAAAACAAACCAAAGACATTAGTGCATTCCTGTAGTGCATTTTTTAAATTTGCATCAGGGGAATGTAAACTGCAGCAACAAAACCACCGGTCAATTCTCTGGGTAGATGGTACGGCTGACATCGGGGAGACATTTAGATCTGACTACGTTTCAGCACCAAGCATTATTGCTGTAGACACAGTGTCCATCCCCACTGTCAGCGCAGACCAACAAGTCCGATGTCCAGATGCTGGGCCAGCCACCGTCCTATTTCCTCCATGCCACTTTCCTGTGATGGGACATCAGCCCAGGGCAGGCTCTGTAGTGGATCAGCTCAAAGTCGTCCTTCTCTTCCTTGGTGGGTTTAGTTCCGCTGGTCTGGCTTGGTGGTCAGAAGATGCCGTGTCAAGCAATGATAGTGTCAAGATCCTGTGCACTTAGTCCAATCCCCGGGCTTCCTTCTCTGATGTTGATGAGTGTATCTCTGTCAAACCCAAAAGATGAAAAGAAGTTCCTGGTATCTACCGGCCGCTGCATCTGCACGCACCGCTGTCACCCCAAGGTGAACTGTATGGTTTCATCCTCCGACTGTAAACACCAACTGAGCCAGACTGGAAAAGACCCGGTCCAACTCGGTCCCATCAGTCCCCGCCTTGAGCAGATACAAGATGAGAGAGTGTGAGAACGGCAGCTCACATTATACGTTAGGTCAGGACTAAAGAATAGTGTTGCATGTCTGAGGGCTCCGTAGATTTAATTCCATTACCCACAATGCAACACAAACGTCAACATTTCCATCAGAGATTCAGATGTGTTGGACGTGTAGCTGGTCTGGAGCCGCTAGCCTCAAACAGAGATGAGGAGCGGGCCACAGAGGTGTGGAGGCACTTCATCACACAGCTGCCTCTGGAGACACAAAAGCCTTTATATGACTTTTCCACAGAACTCCCCAATAGCTAGAAACACACTTTGATGAAGTTCCCCTTTAATGCAGGGCTTAGAGACGAGTGCTCACCCACATTTAACACATTTCACTATGAGTATTGGAAACAGAATGGAAATGTTACTGCAGTGGAGCCGACATAGACAGTTATTTAGAAAAGACTCAGGGACTGGTTAGAGCAACAAGATAAGGTAATATTGCAAGACATGCATTTTTGTTTCATTTTAATAGTGCACATTTTCAAACTAATAGGTGCTTTGATTAGATTACCAAAACCCAACTGGCAAGCAGAAAACCTGGAGGGGTTGAGGATCTGGCCCAGTTGGAAATCTTGCCTTTTTCACAAGCATATTTGATATGATGTTACTTTTACTATGTTGACATGCACACTTCAAAATATGACAACATTCCCAATATGATGTGGGTTATGTAAACGGCATACAGTGGGGAAAAAAAGTATTTAGTCAGCCACCAATTGTGCAAGTTCTCCCACTTAAAAAGATGAGAGAGGCCTGTAATTTTCATCATAGGTACACTATGAGAGACAGAATGGGGGGAAAGAATCCAGGAAATCACATTGTAGGATTTTTAATGAATTAATTGGTAAATTCCTCTGTAAAATAAGTATTTGGTCACCTACAAACAAACAAGATCTGTAACTTCTTCTTTAAGAGGCTCCTCTGTCCTCCACTCGTTACCTGTATTAATGGCACCTCTTTGAACTTGTTATCAGTATAAAAGACACCTGTCCACAACCTCAAACAGTCACACTCCAAACTCCACTATGGCCAAGACCAAAGAGCTGTCAAAGGACACCAGAAACAAAATTGTAGACCTGCACCAGGCTGGGAAGACTGAATCTGCAATAGGTAAGCAGCTTGGTGTGAATAAATCAACTGTGGGAGCAATTATTAGAAAATGGAAGACATACAAGACCACTGATAATGTCCCTCGATCTGGGGCTCCACGCAAGGTCTCACCCCGTGGGGTCAAAATGATCACAAGAATGGTGAGCAAAAATCCCAGAACCACACGGGGGGACCTAGTGAATGACCTGCAGAGAGCTGGGACCAAAGTAACAAAGGCTACCATCAGTAACACACTACGCCGCCAGGGACTCAAATCCTGCAGTGCCAGACGTGTCCCCCTGCTCAAGCCAGTACATGTCCAGGCCCGTCTGAAGTTTGATAGAGAGCATTTGGATGATCCAGAAGAGAATTGGGAGAATGTCATATGGTCAGATGTAACCAAAATAGAACTTTTTGGTAAAAACTCAACTAGTAGTGTTTGGAGGAGAAAGAATGCTGAGTTGCATCCAAAGAACACACCGCCCGGGGAACGAAGGAGTGGCTTCATAAGAAGCATTTCAAGGTCCTGGAGTGGCCTAGCCAGTCTCCAGATCTCAACCCCATAGAAAATCTTTGGAGGGAGTTGAAAGTCTGTGTTGCCCAGCGACAGCCCCAAAACATCACTGCTCTAGAGGAGATCTGCATGGAGGAATGGGCCAAAATACCAGCAACAGTGTGAGAAAACCTTGTGAAGACTTACAGAAAACGTTTGACCTCTGTCATTGCTAACAAAGGGTATATAACAATGTATTGAGATGAACTTTTGTTATTGACCAAATACTTATTTTCCACCATAATTTGCAAATAAATTCTTTAAAAATCCTACAATGTGATTTTCTTGGATTTTTTTTTTCTCATTTTGTCTCTCATAGTTGAGGTATACCTATGATGAAAATTACAGGCCTCTCTCATCTTTTTAAGTGGGAGAACTTGCACAATTGGTGGCTGACTAAATACTTTTTTCCCCACTGTATTCCGTTTGAATATTCTCAATTAGGCCTTATTTTGAAAGTAGCATTTTCAGATTAAGACATGGGATATGCCGATATTATTTGGGTTTTGGGAGCATTCTTTGGACAGAATACACGTCTATTCTCATTGGTTATACACAAACCATCTAGCCAACAGTTTGCAAGGCTTCTTTTAAGTTTTGCAGAACTTGCAGAATGATGACAGTGAGGGTATACCATGGGAGCAACGTGACTGCAGTTGGAAAAGGAGATTTTGGTTATTTTAAGGGCGTAGCAGTTGGACGTACATCATGCGGGAGTTTTATGTTAATCAGAGTATCCACAGCTGCATGTAAACAGGAAGATTATTGGAATATTATTGTCATTAACCATATTAACAGCTCAGCTGGAATAATAGTCTTTTTTGGAAAATGGCAAAAATGGTATATTATGTGCATGTGAATGTTGTCAATGACTATTATCTTGTCAGTCTAATTTTCAGTACATTATGTTTCTAAATGATTTCAGATTCAGGGACTGTAATCCACAGCTGATGGTTTAAGGTGAAACAGCGGTCCAGTGTGAATGTGGATATCGTTACTTTGGCATTCACACTACAGACTTCTCTCCACATTCTTTTGCAGGAGAGGTGAACTGTGTATTAGCGACGGTCAATCTGCGGCGCTTTGTAATTCCTCACAAAAATCACCCTTCATGCAAGATTCATTTCCCTGAGAAGACCCACGCTATGAAAGGTTATAAATTGACTTTAATATTAACTAGCTATACGCATTAAGGATACAAAGCTCATTTAGTTGGTACACTTCCCCATTTCCCCCATCTCACTTTGTCTTATTCTACCTTTTTTTTTCTCTCCCCTCTCTGAGCATGCATCACAGGCGTGCAGACATTAATGTAATAGAATGTGATAACAAATCCAAATTATACTGCAGGAAAAAGTGCTTTCATTTGTCTAACAGTCGCTGAGCGGGAGCTCCAAAATGGGGCTTTAGAAAAAGTATTTGTCCTTCTTGTGCAGAGTGTGTGTGTGAAAAAATGGATCATTATGAAAATCCATGTATAGCATTTTCCTTCTGAGTAGATTTATAATTTTGTGTCCCCTCTGTCAGCTATTATTGCCTCAAACAAAGACAAAAGACCTCCCTCTTTTCCAGGATTTACAATATATGTCTCGCTCTACGTGTGGTGAAAGTCTATCACTGCTTCTCTGAACGGCTGGATGGCTTCTGCTTGGAGTCAATACAGAGCTTTGTTATGATTTCTGAAGTCTCTTCGTGTTTCTCCCTTGACGGAGCACAACAGCCGACTGGAAGTGCAAATCTATCCCTGTGTGTGTGAAAAATGATTACATTGATACATTTCATCACTTTCGTGCTCTCTCTGCATACTTGGTCCTGTAGTCAAAGCCAACAGAATACCTGGAGTCTCTCCTTGAGCAGAGACAGAACAAGCAAGACAAATGCAAATAGTGACTCTGTAGGGGATGAACACTGAGTGTGGAACCCGATGTGGAATAAAGCGGTCAAAAGATAGGAACTTACCCCTATGGCAGTAAAATACTTTGCACAAGCATCACACAAACATTCAAATCCCATCAGCATGCCAATATTAAAAAGCCATTGTAGCTCATCTGCCTGGCAAAGTGTTTTTATTTTCTGCTCTCATTTGTCAGGCTGATGGGAGCACAGGGAAAAAGCATTGTTGCCGTTCATTCATAGCAAGTCAAAAGCAGGTCTCATACACCTGGATAGACAAATGAGTCACACTGCTGTGTGGCTCAGCACCACAGCAATTTAGTTTTCTTCTCAAACACTTCGTCAGTGGCCCTAAACTTGAAACTATGGTGGTCTGTGTACCCCTCATCAGTCTTGGACGCGTTCCCACAGATTGTCAATATATGCTCGTTACATGCATAGTGTCTTTTCAAAATAAACTTCAGTCTTTATAGGAAGTTTCTGTACAGGGTCTGTATACTATCTTTTCACTGGTTTTTCTATTTCGAAAAAATAGGGAGAAAATGGAATTTTTTTAAGGGGAATTGTCGTGTTACCTGCTCAGAAACATAATTATCGAAGAGTTGTCTGATACCAAACATGAAATTAAAGCTGCAAGCAGCATTGATCGGGCCCTCACATCTTCACGCACGTGAGGGTTCTGGCAGGACTGTGGTTGTTGTGGCCATGCATTTCTGTGACCATCACACACTGCGTGCACGAGTTAAACAGTATTTTCTGTGTCGACCAATGGCATAGCCAGGTCTTTTTGCCAGGTCTCAAGCTTTGAATGTTTTTAGTGTACCTCAGAATACTTCAGTGTAACATAACAGACTGTCGAAAGTAAATGCAGGTCTCAAAACCGACTGTATATTTGTTCAGGTGTCTCTGACAATCACTGCTGAGTGACTCAAAGCTGGAAGAGTCGAGGAGAAATAGGAGAATGTATAGTTCCATGTGCAAAAAAACCCATCTTTTTGTAAAGATTTAAGTTTAAGGCAAAGGGTGAGCCAATGTAGAATAATGTACATACTAATTAGTCTGGGTGCAGTTTTATTTTATAAAACAAACTTCACGTTGCATGAAATTACTTTACATTACGGCCTGTTCCAAAACGAACAAAAGCAATTAAATGTACTATTAATGAAAAGTCCACGTACAAGCGCGATTTGGAAACCTCTTTTATCCAATTTCTGCTCTCCAAACATCTTAGTTTGCACATAATTAGATCAGAGAAGTCTTTTTTCTGGTGGTGCGCCCACGAACCCTTTTAACCTGTTGGAGGCTCTCGGGTTCATGCAGAAATTCACTCACGCAAAATGCCAAACAAGTGCACTCATCAGTAACGAATATAATGATGTCGCATACCAGATTAAACAGCAGAGCCTGGGCTACAAGGTCATGTAAGCCCTTTGTACACACTCCAAACACAACTCAAACAAAATTAAAGATATGTCCTAATATCAAAATCCATAGAGCGCCCCCTATGTAAACACACTCGCCTCTAGCGCTGCGTTGCCTACAGGGTCTGACGCTGATCTTAACAGCGGCTTTGTGCTGTTTTACGTCAGCGTCACTGCAGTTATAACCAGAGCCTTTAGTGTTCCCTGTCTCTGTAGGAGCAGCTAAGCCTAAGGTGGTGGGGTTGGTGCCTCCGGGTGTTGGTGTCTCCCTTCGTGTGCTGTGTGGTTTGGTGTACCCCCTGGTTCGGAACACACACGTGTGATTGTCTGTGTGTGAGTGTTGTGTACACGTGTGATCGGGGTGCCTCCTCACCTGTACTGGTCCACCTCACCACTGGTAAGCTGCAGCCCCTACACCTCTCTTTTAAATAAATGTTTAAGGCTCTTTTATTTGTAATTTGTGTCTAAAATGATTGGTTAACCACTGTTTTGTAATGATAAAGATTGATTGTTTGTAGTGGAACCACGTCTCCGGCTAATCTGTATAATGAACCTGAGTGTCCTCGGAATCTTTCATACTGTGGGCAAAACGTAATCTGTAGGTGAAACTCCTAAGGTGGCGTTGTTGTGCTCGGACTATTGGTTAATGTCCACGCAAACTTTAAACCACATCCCACCTACCTCTCGCCAAACATACATATAATTTAACTTTAAATATACATTTTCTGAGGGGCTTATAAGGAGGCACACTGTATCACCAGTGATTATATTAATATATATTCTATAGAGCTATGAAATATGCTGACAGTTTAGTTGCTGAAATATACTTTTTTCAATCTTACATCCACAAATGTAAAGGCAGCTAATCAGAGGCAGAGAGCTGAGATCACACACTTTCAAACACAGTTACAAATAAACCAGCCTGTTAACAGATAACTAATAATTACCTGTGTGTCACCACCACAAATGCTAAGTGACATTTTACTTGTTCCATATCTACAAAGCTTCAAGACGCTGGGGTAGTAGGAGTCTATTAATAATCAGGATGTGACTTTGACACAAAAAACACATTTTTATTCTGTAGTTTGTTTCTGTGAGTGGACTTTCCTGTGATTACGGAGGATTTGGGCCAGTGTTGATCGAGATTAAGTGATGAGAGAGCTGACATTTATCAAATATTTGCAGATGCTTTAACTTAATTGATTTTGCCGTCTGTCTTTCTGCGCTGTGGAGCCCGAATGAGTAATCCCTGCCATCCTGTGGAATGTGTGTGTGTGTGTGTGTGTGTGTGGTCGGGTGTGTTGTACTTTTTTGCTTTGTGACAGACAGTTTTATATTGGGAGTTGGGCATGTTACATTTTTAGCTTTGGGTTAATATTACAGCCATAATTTAACATTTTGGGAAGTACGTTTGTCTATGTATCGAAGGAAAACACTTACAAATAAGGTTTTACTTTTCTCGCTCAGGGGCTCGTTCACAAAGCCAGGCTTATTTCAGTTCCTGAAGCAAATTCAACATTGTTCAAGCTCAGAAACTATGGCAACTTATTCTAGGAAACTAACCTGCTGTGAGGCAGGCTAACTGTCAAGCCTGAGTTGTTGCTTTACCAGAGTTTCTGTAACACTGACCTGATTTTACCTCTGACTTACTAGAGGACTGCAATATTATTTGACTTTATTAACCACTGTCAGTGAAAAAAATGTATCTACCTAAATAATAAATAATTAAACACATTATATAAATATGCATGATAAGATAGATCTACATATGTGTGTAATTATAAGCCATATGATATTAAACGTATAAACACTACGTATAAATCGAAATTAACCCAATAGAATAATATTAATAACAGTACAATTGTAAGAAATATAGTATCCAAATCCTTAATTTCCCACAAAGGAAAGCATGTTGAAAAATGTATTGGTTAATCCATTTGCTTATGTTAAGGTTTTACTCTTTAATCTTTTTGTAGGTTTTATTTGTACTCTTTCCCCTCAATTTTGAAGGACTTGCACTCCTCTGTTGTCAAAAAAAGTCAGATTGTATTGTCTAGTATGCTCTGATGATGGTCCTTTAGACCTAAAGCTAAAAAAATAAAGGCAACCTATGTTAATTTAGTAAATTATGATCCATTTAGGGTCAAATAGACCATAAATCAGAGTATGCTTCAGGGCGGGGCTACCTTGGGATTGACAGGTGTCTACCATGGCGTTTTGTCTGGGAAATGTCTCATTAACTAAATAAAAGTAGGGCTGCATTTCAAGATAAGAAGAAATAAATAAAATGTGAAAATTGTGCATGTTCAAATAAAGTGCTTAACTTCAGAAAAATAAAATAAAGGGAGGAAAAGCTTCAAGTTCCCCTTTTCTGTTTCACATCTTGACTCAACAGTCACAACCAATTTTACAGAAAATAAATTCCACAGTTTTAGAGTATCACTTTCTTCCTCTCTTATATCCCACTCCCCCACTTTTTTGCTCAGTGAGAGAATTGAGCTCTAGCTTGTCCTGCCAGGATTTTAAAGCTGGGCTTGAATGGAGTCGGGGCCATTCTCATACACATGTGGAGGTGCTCATTGGTGAGCCTGGAACGATATTTAGTTTTGATAATGTTCATTGTGGAGAAAGATGCCTTGCAGTTGTATGTGGAGCCAAACATGGTCAAGATGTATAGGGCTACTTTCCTCAGACCTGGGAAAGCTGTCTCAGGGACCATTTGGAGCCAGAAAGTGGAAGGGTCAGTTCTTACAAACTGCTCTTTCAGGGCCACATCTGCTTGGAGATCAATCAATTGCATCTGGAGAGGCCCAGCATTTACCCATTTAAAGTGCTGTGTGGCTTTTTTTGATAACCCCCTGACATCTGTGATGAGAAATGGGTTCTGAATGAACATGGTGAGCTGCTCTCCAAACCTGAAGCTGTCAAAACGGTTGCTGAAGTTTACAATCAGCTTGTCAATAAAGTCAACAAAAAAACCTGTTCCTGCACTGCTGGGAAGTGTGCACAGTCTCCCTGATGGTCTTCTTTGAACATCTCAAGTTTCCTCTGAAAGGAGCGGACAGCTGTCATCAGTTCACAAATTGAATTGTCCTTGCCCTGTAGCCTCAAATTCAGTTCATACAGATGTGGCAAAAAGGCCACATTATCCATCTGTTTCTCATGTTCTAAAAAGAGAGAAAACTGTGTTGCCTTCTGACTTCTTGGCTCTGCCAAAAAAGATGCTACTTCCCTCCTGATGGACCAAAAGCGCGCCAACACCTTGCCTTTGCTGAGCCATCTCACATTGTTGTGCAGCAAAAGATCATCAGCATTGGCATCAACTTCTCTAAGGAATTCCCTGAGCATGCAATGTTGGTATGAAGCGGATGCCCTGAGAAAATTTATCATTTTCATCATTGTATTCATCACCTCAGCATGCTCATCTGACAGGGAGGTGCAGAGGGCAGATTGATGAATGATGCAATGGTAAGCTAAGAGCTCAGGGTTGTCCTCTTTCAGTCTTGCTACAGCTCCTTTCTCTCTCCCTATCATAGCAGGGGCTCCATCTGTGGTTATTGAAACCACTTCTTTTGGCTCTATTCCTCTCTTTGTTAACATCTCCTTAATGACCAGGTAGATGTCTTCTCCTCTTGTACTGGTCTGAAGGGGAGTGACACCTAACAGGTCTTCACAGAATGCTTTCTGGTCTGTGTTGAAAAATCTGACATACACTAACAGCTGAGCATTGTCACATGACAGTGGACTCATCCACAGCTAAGCCTACACATGGTGCCTTATGCATGGCTTCATCTAGCTGGGTTAGCACGTCCTGAGATAATATTTCACTTATTTTTGTGGCCGATATCACAAAGCTCTTGTTTTTGTTTTCCCTCTAGCAGTGTTTCAGCTACTGCACTCAGGCATTCTTTGACAACCCCTCCATCGGTAAATGGCTTTTTGTGTTGACACAAAATCCAAGCAACTCTGAGGGAACACACATGAGCACGTTGTTGGGCAGTGAATGTGTGGCTCAGGATCCTAGTGGACTGGTCATATTGGGCTCTGAGACTACTTATTTGCTGTGATCTCACCTCAAATGGGTGTGTTTGTTCAAAACTTTTATGTTTTGTCTCATAATGCCATTTCACATTGGCACATCTAATAAGTGCCACGGTTTCTGAACATATGAGACCCACTGGTTTAGTGCTCCCAGTGGGAAGTATGAACAGAAATGAGTCTGTCCATTCCAGATTAAATGCTCTATTTTTGCTGTTCACTTTTCTTTTTTTTGTCTTTTTCTCAACTCTCTCCGGCACAATCGTCTGTTTCTCTCCCTTTCTCCGGCTCAGTTTCTCTCCCTTTGTTTTTGCTTCTCTCCGGCTCAGTTTCTCTGCTTGTTTTTGCTTCATGTATCGCTATCTTTCTTTTTCTTTCTACCGTCTTTTCATGTGTAACTTGCCTCTCACGCTGTCATCTGTCTGCACTGTAGAGTCGCAATGTTTTACCGCCTGGAATGCACAGACTCGATCTGAGTGGTATCACGTGGGATGGCTTAACTTGCATACAATTGGTCTGTGCGTTTCCTCATCCACTAAACCACTACCGTTAAGACAACAAAATTTGCGCCGGTTCAAATAGAAGTGCCTCGTGAGGTTTGAAATCATAACCTTCTGTTTTGGCTGTAGGTCCGGGTCCGTATGGGATGGCTTCTGGGTCCGGACCCGGACCCTCGGACCGCAGTGCGCCATGTTTAAAGATGTGTGCAGGTGTAAACTTTGTATCGAAATCCACGCGTGCATCTGTCCATGTGTTCAAATGCGTATTAGAGGTTTAATCAGCGCTGTGTTGAGTAATTAGAACCAATTAGCTATGCTAGAGTCAATCACACACGGCTGAACTAAACTCACAGACAGTGAGTTTACTACAGGAAGGAGGGGATGGGAGGAGCAGGAGAGGAGGTGGGGAGACAAGCAAGCCAAAAGAGTAAGAAAGGAAGAAATGGAGCTCATGGATATGTGACCCCTGTTTGCTGTTGTTGAGTAAATTCCATTCAGATCCTTGTCAAGACTTATTTCGTATGAAGTAAGTGTAGACAATGATACAGACGAGTGCCTTTATCATTAGATTTTTCCTTCGTTCATGGTGAAGGATTGGAATTCGCCAAGCTTGACATCTCCTGTCTGTTTTACTGCTGACATCTGTTTTTTTATCTTGTGTGTAAAAGTGTAATAACCTTCAATGCCATTAAGTCAAAGCCGACCTTTCTCAACTGCTGTTTCCAAGATCAGAAATGAACTTGGAACATGGATGAGAACTAAAAATGAAAAATATAAATTATACAAATTGATGACAAATGGGCACATCTGTTGATAATGATCATATAATTGAAAGCTCCAGAACAGCCCCTAAATGGACCTTGAGGTGAGATTTCTTTGTCTGCTAAATTAAATTAGTTTGCTGAAATCATTTTAAGGGTTCACTTACTAGCTTTTTCTGAAGCTTTCAGTCACATTCAGCCAGTTATCAGACTGTGAGAGCAGACACCAGCTACTCATCCACCAGAGTCCCTTACTCTACAGTTGGCTCACAGATGACTGGGTTGCCAAATATCATAATAACAGCTAGGGGTGACCCTGAACAGTTGACAACTTTACGATTCTACCTAAGGAACCTGATTGGATTGTCAATCTCACAGTTGAATCGTCGCAGTGTGGGAAAATGTGGTTGAACAGGTGGGGCGACAAAACATGATTCAATGATGAGTCAACAATAGGCAAGACTTAACCAATCAGATTCAACGATGTCAATTCTTAGTGGGGACCATCTCTAATAACAGCATTGTGAAATACATGGGGTGGGCAACCAGACTGAACAAGACCACAAACAACTGAGGATTGAGGACATTTACACCTCTGGCTGCAGAAGGAAGGCTCAGAGTGTTACAGAGGCAGAAATCTCACACATGGACATCTCAACCCCTACTACTGTGAAGGCAAATACAAACGAAGACGTGTGTCTGTCATTTAGGCGAACGGACCCTTTAATTACAACAATAATCGCATCTAAATCCAGCTTCACATGAAGTCAGTATGTACAGAAACGGAGGTTTTTCAGAGAGATTTACAGCACTCGTAATGAAGGTTACTGGTGTGTGTCACTTGATGCATTGCTTCATAATGAGGCGGGGTAAAACCCTGTGAGGCTGAACTGTGATTAAGGCTTATACAAGTGTGTTTGTCAAGACGTCGTCATCAAGGATGGATTAGGAAGTCTTTACACCAGCATGCCACCGCTAAACCCTGCCAAAGCCCAGTTCGTCAATCAACACTCAGAGACCACGATGACAAATTGTGTCACTTTGTACACAGCTGTGATTTATCTGGGACAAAAAACACCAAAGTGTTCCTTTATCAGTGATCCCAAGCCCCCATCTGTGTGAAGACTGTCGACATGTCATGTAGTTGGGAATATGCACTGTTATTAAAGGCTGAATGAACAGATAATCCATCATTTACTAAGGCTGGATATATAATGGCTCATTAATACCAATAACTTACTTATTAATGGCTTCTACTTAATTTGCATTAATACATAATAATACAAGCAAGAATGTATGATGCATTAACTATTAACCAAACCCTTTAAAAGTGATTTCTTGTTAAAAACTGATACTCTAAACTCAAGCACTAGCTTTTTCCAGAGCTTCTGACTCCTTGCTTGGAGTGATACCAGCCGGTTGAATTGGCGATATCAGCTTCATAGATGTTAGCGGTTCATAGAGGTTAGAAAACGACCGCTAACCAGTTCATTCAACTTTCTACTTGACAGTATTTCTCACCATACTGTAACAATACTCCCCCCAGCCACCAGGGCTCGGTCAGTGGTGTCAACCCCTTCTGGAGGGACGTTGATTAATATTATTATTAGGGCCCAAGCAATCGACAACGTCGGGCCACGGAGGCCCTATTGAAATTTGAATACACATAGTACATCGAGCGCATATTTGGAGGACTTGCCATACTCGAAAACTCACCAAATTTTGCACAATTGTCAGGCCTGGTGAATATAACCATCTGATATAGGTTGCATATTTGTGTGTAAATAAATGGCTCTCTAGCGCCCCCTAGAATTTTGACCCGCGACCCCCCTCAGCCAGTATGTCCGATTTACTTGAAACACACATGTCCACCTCCTCTAGATCTACAAAAAAGCCTCTAAGATCCTTAAACTTCACCTACTTAGATATTCCGCAATTTAGAATTTTGTGGAAAACACATTTTTACAAACTTCTCCTACACGCTGATTTCGATTGATACCAAATTTGCTCTGAATCATTATTGGATCTCTTTGCGTTTACAAGATATAAACCAATACACTTCATAGGGGTGTGGCTTATATGTCAAAATACACAACTTCTCAACCATTTGTCCTAAAATCACCAAATTTGCAGCATATGTGCACATCCTGTAACATACCCTGACATTTTTATGTCATCCAACCACTAGGGGGCACTACAGTAAACCCGCCATTTTGTGTTTTTTTGTCACTTTTCGCAATTTTCAGCCATTGTCAAACTCCTCCTACAGAATTCATGGGATCAACCTCAAATTTGGTCAGGATGCTCTTCAAGCCTTTGTGATGAAAAGTTATCAAATTGGTGAGTTTTCATGGGAGAACCTTGACGTGGCGGCCATTTTCCCTCATTCAGCATGAACAATAAAGTTGTTATAACTACAAGGTACATTATTCAATCTGCAAAAAATGACATATGCATAATGCTAATTCAAGAATGAGCATATATCAATGCAAAAATGTCCAATAACTAATAGCTCCACTTACTGGCGAAAGGAAATGTCACATTTTATACTTTGATTTACTCCTCCTAGCCAGTTGACCAGATCAGTCTCAAATTTAGTAAGGAAAGCCTTATGACATTGAAGATACTTCATCATGAATATCAAAATTGAATAAGAAACATTTATTTCCAATTTTGGGTTGACAGCAAGGACACAGTTGTTTATGCATAATTTTATCATTACATTCCACTCTTTAGATTATTCATTAATCACACAATAGTGCATAAATATGTGACAAGTACAGTTCAATAACATCAGAAGTATTATACATAATGTTACACAAGCGCCACCAGAGCGGTGGAACGGATTCCATGGTCGATTTTGTTCCGGCATGATGAGAGAGAGTGCCAACAGCCAACCAGTTTGTATGGAATTCACCCGAGCAACTGGTTTGTGTGATCAGTTTTGCTTCCTTTTCTTATTAATGCTTATTTTGTTCTGTACAACTATGTACAAGTTAACACACATAATCTAGTAAACCTTTGTGTGTACGTGTTAATATTAATGTAAATATGAGGAGAGAGAGAGAGCAAGACCCGCAGCACTGTAACTGTCTGAAAAATAATACTTTCCAGGAAATGTGTCTGTTTGAGTTTATAGAGGAAGATTTTAGAGAAGATCTTAAGTATCAAACACGACCTTTCATTATTAAAGACTACTTTATAACTCTGTCGTCGTTTTTTAAACTAAGCAACCAATCTACTTCTTGTTTACACCGTCACCATGACGCCCAGTGTACGTGAATGGTCACGTGATATTCGTTACAAACTCTCCCACAGCGTTTCGGTATGATTCAAACAGGACTAGAGGTATTTCCCTACTCTGTAGTGATCAACCAGGCTGTACCAACATGCTTAATGCTATTGAGCCCCGTGACATTACTCCTTCACCAGCCCATAATTCCTGCTTTGTAAAAGAAAACAAAAACAAATCAGACATGCCCCTTTAAGAGTCTCCCCAGTGAGGATTTAGCATTTTGCTTTTTTGCTGTATTGAAAACGTACTGAACCTTGGCACCACTGTATTGTTTTTTTTTATTTTGTGAACTGTTACACCCCTATTGATGATCCACTGGTATAAGAAAGTTAGGCAAAATGAGAAAAAACTCGAAGTAGTATCTCTAATCCGATCAGCTCCACTGTGTGACTGTCAAGTGGTTTGTCCCATATGTAGAGAATACCTTCTAGACTCCTTCTAGACTCTAGATTCTAGAGTGATGTCACTTGAGTGACAGGTCTCCTCGCATAAATTAGAACACAGAACATTTGTCACACAAACACTCACACACACACAAAAAACTTCAGATACAATAGTCAATCACTCTGTATATGTATATTTATATATATATATATATATATATATACATATATATACATATATATACATACATATATATATATATATATATATATATACACATATACATATATATATATATACACATATACATATATATATATATATATATATATATATACACATATACATATATATATATATATATATATATATATACACATATATATATATATATATATATATATATATATATATATATATATATACATATATATATATATACATATATATATATACATACATATATATACATATATATATACATATATATATACATATATATATATATATATATATATACATATATATATACATATATATATATATATATATATATACATATATATATATATATATATACATATATATATACATATATACATATATATACATATATATACATATATATATATATATATATATATATATATATATATACATATATACATATATATATATATATATATATATATATATATATATATATATATATACATATATACATATATATACATATATACATATACATATATACATATATATATATATATATATATATATATATATATATATATATATATATATATATATATATATATATATATATATATGACTTCCTGTTACCTACTGGCAACAGGAAGTCAACGTTATGTGACAGACGGACTCCGATTTACATGACATTTACATGGTGTGGTCTGCACTTGATGAAGAGCAACATAATGCATGTTTGCGCGTGTTCTCTAGCGCTACATAGTGGATGCAGGAACTGGTGGAATATTTGCACTCCATAATTTCCAGCATCGCAGAGTCCAGCGGGAAAAATGCGTTAAACTCTGGGACGCGTTGTCCGATGGTCAAAGACAATCGTGGACGCGTCTGCCGGCTGCTTGCACCTTTAATATTATTATTAATACTGAATCACTTAAAGCAACACTTGAATTATTGTCTCCTCCTGAGGTCCTATATTGTAAAGGGGACCCAAGTTAAAGTTTTTATGTTTATATTAATCATACATGGTGCATATTCTCAAATTAATTTGTACCAAATATGAATTACTTATTACTAACCAATACATAGAGGGGATAAAACGGAAGGCCAAAAGAGGCCAAAAGCTTATTTTTGCCTGGGGGCTGCTCAGCCTCCTCATCCTTAAAGCCTTAAATACGATGAGAAAGAGTCTTTCTTATTTGGAATATACGTAGCATTGCTAAACATTATGTCAGCCTTTCCAATAACACACACTGCCAGAACAGTTCCACCTGTGACTGAAGTTGATCAGGATCAGAGGTATGTAAACTAAATCTCACGGTTGAACTCATCATTTATGCATTTTACTGTTGGTGTGAAAGGAGGAACGAACAAAAACAGAAGTGAACAGCTATCTGCTGAGGCTTTGGAGACGGGAAGAGAAATCCAATTTAAGTAAGCATACCGGGGATGCATTTTAACACCAGGTGTAAATGTAATCCAGCTAAACCGGAGCAGAGACACACGCCAGATATGAGACACATGCTGGTGCCAGTTGGAGAGGAGGCCAGAGCTGGAGAAAGGGAGGATATCGAAGGGATCATATCCATCCTTTTGTTATCCACCGCTGATCCATTTGCTGCTTTAGTCAGAGAGCTGGCAGCCACATCCACGGGGGAGTAAAGGGAGCGGCGAGTGAGAGGAGGCTCCTGAGGAATAGGAAGAGCTCCACCTAGTGGCAGGAAACATCTGTAATATATGCAAAAACTCAATGAGAAAGAGAAAGGACAACGATACAAAGACTCCTTTTAATGCGTGTGTTGTCTCTGTGTTAAGTGCAGACCTTTGCTCGCAACACACACCTACGCATATGCACAGAGGCCAAATAACACGTCCACGCCACCCTTTTGTAGCGCCCGCTTTTTCCCTGTCTCTTTGTGCTTTTTAATAGTAACTACTTGCTCATAATCACACCAGCTAAGCCAGGGTCAGCCCCTGCTTTCTACACAAACACACACACACACACACACACACACACACACACACACACACACACTCTCTCCCTCATATCACCCTCCTCACAGAGCAATATACAAGGAGAAGGTGTCAGGCGGGTTCACCTTGCCTGATGACAGCCATATCTTTATTAATATGGGAGGCAGCTTTGTTAGCGGATTAATTTATCAGCTGTGGCAGCAATGCGTGTGTGTCTCTGGCGGGGAGAAGAGGCGCTGTTGATGAGGTGCTGCACAGAGAAACGTATGCTGCATGACAGGTTATATGCTGCACAGCTAGTTTGTTAAGTCAGGTGTTACTGTATTGTAATAAATAAAGGGGCTTCTCTGAAAGTGTGACGTTGTGAGTGCACACAGAACACGCACGCACACACACACACACACACACACACACACACACACACACACATACACACACACAGTGTGAAGCAGATTAGTCATGCTGCTCAACTATTGCTGATGTTGAATCTGACCAGTGTGACTGGGAGAATACTGAACTGTGTGTGTGTGTGTGTGTGTGTGTGTGTGTGTGTGTGTGTGTGTGTGGAAATGAGCATGTATGTGTATGTACTTAACCTGCCCTGCAACCACATTTCAAAACAGTGGTATCTAGTATCTAGTGCAGCTGCACGTTATCCTTTTTATAAAAGAAAAGAAAAAAAAAAAACAACTGACCTTGCACTGATGCACTGAGGACAGGACAGTGAGGGGGCAGCAGGCACAAAGTCCACAGCCCTTGGAAAGGTCGAGGTCCCGAGGTGCTGCAAGGTCACGGCTACAGCCACAGCCTCAGGTCTCCTGAGCGCACCACCACGAAGGAACGGTTCTCCTAACCATCACAAAGCCACAAGTCATGATCTTCTCTTAACCAATACGCTTTTGTGCCTAAACCTGAACAAAGTTCAGCCAGAGGGACACATTAAACAGTTACACTTTAAAACAGTGATTTGTTACAATTTTAGAAGGCACTGCCAAACAGCGCTGTGAGAGATGAACTGTTGGCCTCCACCCACACCTCTCTCACCAGTATTGTTAGATAAAGGAGGTGAAAGATGGAGGGAAAATGTATAAAATTACAGGACAGTCACACACAAATATTTCCAAACACACACCTCTGCGCATTTTAGCGACTTTCAGCAAATGATTTAGTGTTTAAGACGCTGAACTTTACTATATGTTCATCGCTCTTAATGAAAAAGTTCCGATAAACCCACTGGACTCCAAACAGACAGCCACAGTGAACGACTAGCTGGTGAACATAGTGGAGCATTTAACAGCTAAAGAGACACACATTTCTTTCAGGAGGTGGTGGAGACTAAAACAGAGATAAAAGTGAGAGTATTGGGCTTACATTTATCAGGTGGACACAAACTGCAAATGAATGATGTGCTTCATGTAACAACTGGTTGCTATAATATATATGAATATAACATGTCCAAAGAAATCAGATCAGGCATTTTAAAAAGAGTACTCCAATGATTCAGAATTGCAAAACTATACCGTCAGATTTAGGATGGACAGTTTAAAAAAAGAAATAATAATAATTGATGAAGCTGAACTTTGTGTTCCTTGAGTGTCCCTTTGATTCTACGCTTCACACGGAACACAAGCAGCGGCCTACTGGGTTTGTTTGACCCCTTCCATCAATCCACCCTACGAGGAGTT